>NC_137802.1:19293344-19897094 GCF_963383645.1 Muscardinus avellanarius | reverse complement strand
CTTTATTTTGAAACAGGGTTTAGCTAAGTTTCAAAGTAACTCACTAAGTAGCTGAGGCTAGCCATAAACTTGTGATCCTTCTTTCTCAGTCCCTCAAGTACTGGGATTACAAGCATATGCCACTATGCCTGGCTTATTTTTATTATTTTTCTTTTGTGGTTCTGGGGGTGGAACCCAGAGGCTTTTCTACATCCAGAATATACTCCCAGACCTATTTTATACTTTAATTGGAAACAGGGTCTCACTAAGTTGCTGAAAGCCTCACCAAGTAGCTGAGGCTGGCTTCGAACCTGTGCAATCCTCCTGTCTCAGCTTCCCAAGCGCTGGGATTACAAGTGTGCGCCACCATGCCCAGCTCTTATTTTTATTTTAAAACAGGTTATCAGTAGGTTGATGAGTCTCACTTCTTGAGGCTGCCCTCCAACCTACAATCCTCTTGTCTCAGTCTCCCAAGTACTGGGATTATACACCTGTGCCACCATGACTGACTTAAAATTATTTTAATACTAGCTTTATTAAAATTTGACTTACAATAAATTTACCCTGGTAAGTGTAACTCAGTGGGTCTTGATGTAGTTATGCAACCACCACCACTCAGTATCAGATTTAAAAGATTGTAACCACAAGAGAACAAGACACAATTACTAAAAAGAAAATATTAAGGAAAATTTTAACACTTTAAAAAATTATTAACAAGCTGGGTGTGGATTACCCTTGTAATCCCAGCATTCAGGAGGCTTAGGTGGGAGATCTTGGTTTGTGGACAGCCTTAGCTATTTAGTGAGGCCCTTTGCAACTCAGACCCTATTTCAAAATAAAGGATAAAGCTGGGTGTGGTGGCACATGCTTGTAATCCCAGCATTTGGGAGGCTGAGACCAGAGGTTTCGAGGACAGCCTCAGCTACTTCGTGAGACCGTCTCAAAATAAAGAATAAAAAATAGGGCAGGGGGTGTAGCTCAGAGTTAGAATGCCCCTGGATTCCATCCCCAGTATTGGGAAGAAAAAAAAAAAAAAAGAAGGAAAAAGAAAAAAAGAAAGAAAAAAATCACCAAAAAATGAAAATCTTTAGAATAAAGTTGGAAGATAAAGGTAACTAAAGATTAGCCTAGAAAGTAGAGCAAAGAGACAAAACGATAGAAACAGAAAGAGAAAAGAGAAAGGAAATCAGGGGACTGGCCAAGGAAGTACAACTTCCAAGTAATATGAGTTTCAGAAAGAACACGAAAAATATAGGGAGAAATTTTAAAAGAAAGAATAGTTCAAGATAATTTCCCCAAACTGAAGGATATGGATTTAAAGACTGAATAACCTACACAATGGATGAGAGTATGCCATAAAGAAATTTCTCTATAATGAGGTGAAAGAGCATCTAAGTTCCTACTTCCAGGGAGAAGAGAATTTTCTCACAAAAGACCAAAACTCAGAGTGGAACTGAGTCAACAACCATACTGGAAGTCACAAGGGTCAGTGCCCTCAACAGTCTTGAGGCTTCTAACTCATAAGTCAGCACTCTCTCACATACTGTGAGAAGGCAGAAGAAAGTCATTTTCACACTGGCAAAGTTCATGTTGCCTTTTCCAAAAAGCTATTAGACAATGGGGCAACCAGAGTGAGTGTGTCCAGAAAGAAGAATGAGACTCAACCAAGAGAAAAAAAAAAAAAAATGAACCCTCAGGATCACACACAGCAGACCCACAGAATAACAAACTCAGAAGGAAGCAGCTCAGGAGGTTCTGGGCAATAGCCCTTTGAGAAAGTGACACAATACCCTTGTGTCTGAACATGTTAGAGTCGATTTAGACACCTGGCAGACTCAGGGGTTGAATTAATGATAAAAGAGCCAGGCATGGTGGCACATACCTGTAATCCCAGTGCCTGGGAGGCGGAGACAGGAGGATCACAGGTTTGTGGCCAGCCTCAGCTACTTAGTGAGGCTCTCAGCAATTTATTGAGACCCTGTTTCAAAATAAAAAGTAAAAACAGGGCTGGAAGTATAGCTCGGAGATACAATGTCCCTGGGTTTCCCAGTTACTTACACACACACACACACACACACACACACACACACACACTCACACACACACAATAACAGAAAATTAAGAAAAATAAAAGAGGTAGGCAGGTGTGGTGGCACATGCTTGTAATCCCAGTACATGGGAGGCAGAGACAGGAGGATCGCAGGTTCATGGCCAGCCTCAGCTACTTAGTAAGGCCCTCCACAACTTAGTGAGACCGTGTTTCAAAAATAAAAAATAGGGCTGCGTGTATAGAATGCCTAGAGGTAGAATGTCCTGGGTTCAATCTCCAGTACTGAAGAAAAAAAAAAAAAAGCCAGGCATAGTGGCACATGCCTGTAATCCCAGTACTTGGGAGCCAAGATAGGAGAATTGGGGATTCCAGCCCAGCCTCAACAATTTAGCAAGACCCTGTTTCAAAACAAAAATAAAAAGTTAGGGGTGTAGCTCAAAAGTAGAATGATCCTGTATTCAATCTCCAGTATCCCAAAAATAAATAAATGCAAGTACCAATTCAGGCACTGGGATATAGCTCAGTGGCAAAGTGTTTGCTCAGCTCATGTGAGACCATAGGTTATATCCCAGCACTTCAAAAAAGAAAAAGAAAAAAAAGTACTAATTAACTCTTAACTCCAGAAAAAATAAAATGATATAAAAGATAAGTAAAATGAGACACTATATGACTCAGCTCTGAGTTTACATAGTCATAATTACATTAACACTAAAAAGTGATCTAAGCAAAACTAATGCAATCCTAGTACAGGAAATGTGCAGGTGTAGGCAAAGGTGGGCAGGTAAAAGACAACTAGAGTCTCATTTTCTATGGTGAGAACAAAATGGATGCAGCCCAACACCAAAAATTCACAAAGAAAGAACTGCAACAGCTCTGCTAACAGCTTCCCCAAATACATATGTAATTTTTTTCAGTACTGATTAAACCCAGGGGGTTAATCCTCTGAGCTACACCCCCAGCCCTATTTTTTATTCCTTATTTTGAAATAGGGTCTCACTAAGTTGCGGAGGGCCTCACTAAGTAGCTGAGGCTGGCTGCGAACCTGCGATTTTCCTGTCCCAGCCTCCCAAGTCCTGAGATTACAAACCTGCGATCCTCTTGTCTCAGACTCCCAAATTTTGTCACCACACCCGGCTTTGTAGTTGTTCCTTTCTTGTGGTACTGGAGATTTGAACCCAGGGGCATTCTACCTTTGAGCTATATCCTCAGCCCAATTTTATTTACTTATTTATTTATTATTTATTTTTTTGCAGTACCAGGGGCATTCTACCTCTGAGATATTCCAGACCTATTTTTTATTCTTTATTTTGAAACAGGGCCTCACTAAGTAGCTGAGGCCGTCTGTGAACCACTATCCTCCTGTCTCAGCCTCCCAAATGCTGGGATTACAATCATGTGCTACCACGCCCGATTCCCGATTTTATTTTTTATTTTGGGTTTTTTGTTGTTGTTGTTGTTGTTGTTGTTGTTGTACTGGGGTTCCTGGAAGCCCTTCTACCTCCAGGCTACACTGCCAGACCTACTTTTTATATTTTTATTTGGAAACAGGGTCTCTTAAGCCAGTGCGGCTGGCTTCGAACCTGCCAGATCCTCCTGTCTCCGCCTCCCAAGGGCAGGGATTACAAGCGTGCACTACCATGCCTGACCTGATTTTATTTTTTAATTGGAAACAGGGTCTCATACTTGCTGAGGCTGTTCTTGAGCCTGAGATGCTCCTGTCTCAGCTAAATTACTGGGATAGATGCTTGTGCCACCACACCTGGCAGAAATTGTTCTTAAAGAAATGTTCAGGTTATTTTATGTCTGCCTTGCTTTACAAGACTTCACAGAGCACTTTACTCCCACTCTCACTGATATATGATGAACACCTATTATACATATATACTTGACCCTCTGCTTGGTCTCGTGGATATAGAATGAACAGGGCATAGTCCATGCCATTCAAGCACCTTGCAGCTTATTACATCTGTAAACCAACAGCAGCAATAAAATAGATGTGATACTTATAACAACAGAAATAATAACAGCATAAGCTAGTATAATAGCTAATATTTGCTAAGCACTTACTAGGCACCAGGTAGAGTTCTAAGCCCTTCATATGGAACAACTCAATTTTCTACAATGACCCCAGAGGCAGGGACTATCTTATTTATTTATTTATTTTTTAACATTAAAAAGATAGTCCCATGCCAAGCATGGTGGCGCATGCTTGTAATCCCCGCACTTAGGAGGCAGAGACAGAAGGATCGTGCAGGTTCAAAGCCAGCCTCTCCGGCTTAAGAGACCCTGTTTCCAAATAAAAAAATACATATTAAAAAATAGGTCTGGGAGTATAGCCCAGAGGTAGAAGGGCTTCCAAGAACCCCAGTACCACCAAAAAGAAAAAAGAAAAGAAAAAAAAAGAAAAGAAAGAAAAGAAATGAAGCATTTTGTTCAAGGCTGCATGCTTAATACTGATACTTGGATTTGAATCCTGGTCCATCTGAAGTGAGCTTTAAATAATAACTAGGAATCCGAAAGTGTATGAAGACGGGAGGCCATCGCAGGGGCGTAGAGTGTGCCATACAGAGCGTGAGCACTCTGAGAGCATGGTGGAGAGTGAGGATGTAAGCATGCTTGGTGTGGTTAGGAAACAAGTAGGGGTGGCAGATGAGAGGCCAGAGGTCAGGACAAAGAGCAACTGGCAGACTGGCTGATGAGCTCAGACTTCAAAGTAAGGGCATAAGGCCATACGACAATACTGAGGGTGGAGAGCGCTGATCATCCAAATCTACGTGAGCCCCACCTGGAATGGACCTACGAATCTCTGACAGCACATGCCTTTGTACTTGTCCAGGGTCTCCTTGGAGCTCAGCCACCTTCTGTTATGCATCTCAGTGAGGGGAAGCTCATGTCTTCTAGTTGACTCTCATAGCAATAATTCTCTTCTCAAGAGTGAATGGAAATATGCCCTCCAGAATTACAACTCTGTGGAGCCATTCAGAACATACCTGCTCTCTGTTCCAAGACAGCCTGCAGATCATTGATAACAGTGACTAGGTCCTTTGAGTTTCCCCTAAACCCTCCATTTCTTCAACCAGTTCTCCATTTGGAATGGTCTTAATCTGATCCCTAACGTGGTTGTCCCCTTTAGCATCCCTCAAGCTCGCCAGTAAACTTCAAAGTAGTTTCATAGTAGTTCATATGAATAAATTCATAATGTATTCTATTCTTTTTCTTTCTTTTTTTTTTCTTTTGCACTTCTGGCCATAGAAACCAAGGCCATTCTACCTCTGAACTTTATCTCCAGCCCTATTTTAGTTTTTATTTTGAAACAAGCCTCACTAAGTTGCTGAGAGCCTCTCTAAATTGCTACAGCTGACTGCAAACTTGTGATTCTAACAAGAAGGTGAACAGAAGGCTGGCATGGTGGCACACACCTGTAAACCCAGTACTTGGGAAGCTGAAACAGGAGGTACAAGGCCATCCTCAGCAACTTAGTGAGACCCTGTTTCCAAATTAAAACAAACAAACAAACAAACAAACAAACAAACAAAGAGTAGCTTAGAGGTAGAATGCTCCTGGGTTCAGACTCTGGTACTGAACCCCCCCCCCAAAAAAAAGACTGAATAGATTTTCAGCCAACTAAAGGGACAGTTTGAAACACACTGCCCAAAATTTGCCCAAAATTCAACTTGGTACTCTATATATGGTCTAACTGGACACAAGGTCTCATGAAGTTGCAGAGAGCACTAAGTATCTGAGGCTGACCCAGAACCTAGCCTCTCAAGTACTGGGATTACAAGCGTGGGTCACCACACCTATCAAGTCTACCCTTTTCCCTCCTTCCCTCCCTCCCTTCCTAGCTTGTTGCAAGAATCCAAAGGATCATAAATTAAGATGACGTCTAGTAAACTGCAAGGAACTATTAAGATCCTTGGGTAAGAGGGTTGTATTGGGGGGGGGGGTACTGGGGATGGAACCCAGGGGGTTTCTACCTTCGAGCTACACCCCCAGCCCTATTTTTATTCTTTATTTTGAAACAAGGTCTCACTGAGTTGCAGAGGGCCTCATTGAGTAGCTTCGGCTATCTACAAACCGTGATCCTCCTGTCTCAGCCTCCCAAATGCTGGGATCACAAGAGTACGCCACCATGCCCAGCTTAGAGGGCTGTATTGATCAACCAGCAGAGTGGTGCACATCTGTAATCCCTGAATATGAAATATGAGGTTGCAAAACCTCACACAACTTGCTGAATCATACTGAGGGTACTAGAGGTGGAACACTTACTGAGCATTGGTTATGTACCGGTGTGGTGCCAAGATAATGAACAGAAATGAATCAAGATGATCCTTCGCTCAGACCTTACAATCCAATGCGTTTCACAATTTGACAAATTAATAAAACTAGACCTACTCATCTGTTTTTGTGTATGGTATTGGGGATTGAACCCAGGGCATTCTACCTCCAAGTTATATCCCAAGCCCCATTTTATTTTTTACTTGGAAACAAGAGTCTCACTGAATTGCTTTGAACCTGCAATCCTCGGTCTCAGCCTCCCAAGTACTGACTGGGATTACAAGTGTGTGCCACCACACCCAGCTAGACCTACTCTTCTCAGATTTCTACCTGAAAGCCATCTGCTATCATCCTGGCTCAGCATTTTGTTCTGTCCTAGAGTCTACATGATTTTCTAAGAACCATCCCATACTGAGAGCACAAATTACCTAATCTCTAATCTCTGGTGTCAAATAAGAATTTTAATGGTCTTTCTATTCTACATAGAACTGCATTAAATATTGCTCTCTATTAGCAAAACAGAGTCCTTCAAGCCGGACATGGTATCATATGCCTGTAATCCCTCCTGTCTGAGACAGGTTCAAGGCTAGCCTCAGCAATGTAGCTAGACTCTCAGCAAACTAGTGAGATGCTATTTTGGAAACAAAAAAACAAAGAGGGCTAAGGGTGTATCTTGGAGGTAAAATGCCCAAGTTCAATCCCCAGCACCACACACACCAAAAAAAAACCTCGTTTTTTTCAGACCACACCTCTAATGAGAAAAGGTGTGCTATACTGTAAAATGATAATCTTTCAGACTTTGGCCTAGGTACAACTCCAAGAACTTATTTATGACACTACCTCATGCCACTAGGGTTACAGGAATATGAAAGCAAAATAGCTGGGTAGATGTGAACAATGATGCAGAGAACATGTTATACTTGAAAACTCTCATGTACACCAATTGTACACCAATGTTAACTCTTATAAAAATAAAGGAAGTAAGGCGATCATGGCGGCATATACCTGTAATCCCAGTACTCAGGAGGCTGAGACAGGAAGATCTCAGGTTTGAGGCCAGCCTCAGCTATTTAGCAAGGCCTTCAGTAACTGAGTAAGACACGTGTGTGTGTGTGTGTGTGTGTGTGTGTGTGTGCGCGTGTGTGTCTGTGGATGGAACCCAAGGGCATTTGACCTCCAACCTACACCCCCTGCCCTATTTTTTATTCTTTATTTTTGAAACCAGGTCTCACTGAGTTGCAGAGGGCCTCACTAAGTAGCTGAGGCTGTCCCGAACCGCGATCCTCTGGTCTCAGCCTCCCGAATGCTGGAATTACAAGTGTGTGCCACCATGCCCAGCTGGCACTTTTTCTTTTTCTTTCTTTTTTACTTTTTGTGGTACTGGGGGTGGAACCCAGGGCTTTTTTTTTTTTTTTTTTTACCTCTGGGTTATATTTTATACTTTATTTGGAAACAGAGTCCCACGAAGTTTTTGAGAGCCTCACTAAATAGCTGAGGCTGGCTTTGGACCTGTGTGATCCTCCTGTCTCAGCCTCCCAAGCACTGGGATTACAAGCGTGAGCCCGACTGAGTAAGACACTTTTTCAAAATAAAAAATAAAATAGGGCTGGAACAATTTCTCTGGGTTCAGTCCCCAGTACTTTCCTCTCCCACACACACATATACACAAAAGAATGAAGGAAAATAATTTATCATTTTAGTTGTACTACATTTTTTTATTTCACAAAAGTTGCATTTCAAATCTAAAGGCAGACTTTTTTGTGTGTGTGGTGCTAGGGATGGAACCCCGAGGCTTTCTACTTTCAGGCTACATTCCCAAACCTATTTTCTATTTTATTTGGAAACAGGGTCTCACTAAGTTGCTTTGAACCTGTTTGATCCTCCTATCTCAGTCTCCCAAATACTGGGATTACAAGCATGCGCTACCACGTCTGGCTAGGAAAGACTTATTTTGAAAGCACAGAAATGCATGGCTGAGCTGGGCGTGGTGGTGCATGCCTGTAATCCCAGTACCTGGGAGGCTGAGACAGAAGAGTTACAGATTCATGGCCAGCCTCAGCTACTTAGTGAGGCTCTTCTCAACTTAGTGAGATCCTGTTTCAAAATAATCATCCTGGTTCAATCTTTAGTAATGCAGAAAAGAAAGAAAGGAAGGAAGGAAGGAAGGAAGGAAGGAAGGAAGGCAGGCTAGTGTGTGTGTGTGTGTGTGTGTGTGTGTGTGTGTGTGTGTTGTGTGTGTGTGTTTTAATTTTTTTTTTTTTTTTTTTTTTTTTTGCGGTACTGCAGATGGAACCCAGGGGCATTCTACCTCCAAGCTACATCCCCTGGCTCTATTTTTTATTCTTTATTTTGAAACAGGGTCTCACTGAGTTGCAAAGGGCCTAAGTAAGTAGCTGAGGCTGGCTGCAAACCGTGATCCTCCTGTCTCAACCTCACAAATGCTGGGATTACAAGTGTGTACCACCACACCTGGCTTCTTTGGACATTTTTAATATAACAATTCCTTACTTATGAATAGAACAACCACTATTAGATTATTGAGATTTTAAACCTTGGCTTACCCCTCACTGAGTCAAAACTGCCCTATTCAACTAACCAGTGCTAACCAGCTGGAGGTCATCACATTTTTGTACAAACCCATGCCCCAACTCCTCCAACCCCAAATCTGAAAATGGTAAATAAGTTTCAAGAAAAATATACTTTTTTTCCTCCAATTGGTATTACCCCTGCCTGGCTTCCCTTAGCAGGAGGGGAAAATTAAAGAATGTATTACTTATTTGTGTGTGAGTGGGTGCTGGAGATTGAGCCTGGGGCATTCTAATTCCAAGCTATACCCCAGCCCTTTTTTATTTTTTGTTTTGAAATAGTCTAGCTAGGTTGTTGAGCTCTTGCTACATTGCTGAGGCTGTCCTTTAACCTTCCATTCCAGTTCCATGTGTGTACTGCCACACCCAGCTATTATCTATTCTTGAGAATGAAGAAGAGCGATCACCAAGTTCCTTATGGGGAAAAGAGAAAAGGTTCTAGAGTTAGAAGGCCCATATTTGGAGCCGGGTGTGGTGACGCACGCTTGTAATCCCAGCATTCAGGAGGCTGAGAGTGGAGGATCGCGGGGACAGCCTCAGCTACTAAGTGAGGCCCTCTGCAACTCAGTGAGAACCTGTTTCAAAATAAAGAATAAAAAATTGGGCAGGGGTGTAGCGCAGAGGTCGAATTCCCCTGGGTTCCATCCCCAGACCCGCAAAAAAAAAAAAAAAAAGGCCCATATTTGAGAGAGAGTGCCAAAAATACCTTCCTTCCTTCCTTCCTTCTTCCCTCCCTCCATTTATTTATTTATTTATTTATTTATTTATTTATTTATTCTCTTTTGTGGTACAGGAGATGAAAGCCAGGGGCATTCTACATCTGAATTGCACCCCTAACCCCATTTTATTCTTTTTTTTTTTTTTTTTTTTTTGCAGTACTGGAGATGGAACCCAGGGACAGTTTACCTCTGAGCTATAACCTAAACCCTATTTTTTAATCTTCTTTATTTTTATTTTTGTGGCACTAGGAATAAAACTCAGGGGCTTTCTACCTCTGGGCCACACTCCCAGACCTTTTTTTATATTTTATTTGGAAACAGGGTCTCACTAAGTTGCTGAGAGCCTCACTAAGTAGCTGCGGCTGGTTTCGAACCTGTGTGATCCTCCTGTCTCAGCCTCCCAAGCACTGGAATTAGAAGCGTGAACCACCACATCCGCTGTCTTTTTGTTTTTTTGGTGGTACTGGGAATAGAACCCTTCTACCTCCGGGCTATACTCTCAGACCTATTTTATATATTTTATTTGGAAACAGGGTCTCTTGCTGGCTTCGAACCTGTCTGATTCTCCTGTCTCTGCCTCCCAAACACAGGAATTACAAGTGTGCCACCACACCCGGCTCTTTTTTTATTTTTGAGACAGGGTCTCACTGAGTTGCAAAGGATCTCTCTAAATAGTTGAGGCTGTCCACGAACCACAATCCTCCAGTCTCAGCCTTCAGAATGCTGGGATTACAAGTGTGCATCACCATGCCTGGCTCCCATTTTATTCTTTATTTTGAAACAGGGTCTCACTAAGTTGCAGAAGGCCTCACTAAGTAGCTGATGCTGTCCAAAAACTGTGATGCTCTTGTCTCAGCTTCCCAAATGCTGGGATTACAAGCATGCGCCACCACGCCTGGCAGTAATTAATTTTTTGTGTGTGTGGTACTGGGGATGGATCCCAGAAGTATTCGACCTCCGAGCTACACCCCTAGCCCTATTTTTTACTCTTTTTAGTTTGTGAAACAGGGTCTCTGAGTACAAAGGGCCTCACCAAGTAGCTGAGGCTGTCCACTGAGGCTGGGATTACAAGTGTGTGCCACCACACCCGGCCTTTAATTCTTGATTTTTAGCTGATAATAAAGCCAAGGAATAAGGATCTTTCCTAGCCTCTCTAACAGCTAAGTGTGGCCAGGTGACTAAACTTGGCCAATGGGGTGTCTGCTATGCCCTAAGAAAGGGTGTGGTCTTCTACCCTTTCCCTGACCTGCTAGTTGGAATGTGTAAAGTGACAGCAGAATGTAATCACTAAATAAGTGGAATGTGCTGGAAGAAGCAGGCAGCATAAGATGGGTAGAGCCAGGTACCTTATGTCTGTGAAACTGCCATATCAGTCGAGACTGCCTGCCTCAGCTTTTATGTAAGAAAGCAGCTTCTATACATAGGCCAGTAACCCAAGTACTTGAGAGGCTGAGACAGGATGACTGTGGGTTCAAGGCCAGCCTCAGCAACTTAGTGAGATGCTGTTTCAAAATAAAGAATAAAAAGGGCTAGGGGTGTAGCTCAAGGGTAGAATACCCCTGGGCTCTACCAAAACTAAATAAATAAAGTCTTCCTTGACTTCTAGATGAGTTTACATAATTTGCTATTTACTTCTTACCCTTTCCCTTAGATAACATCTTTAATTGTCGGATTCATATTTGCCTCTTCTATCAAACTATATGCTAAGACAAGAATATGTTCTGCCCACTGCCATGCAAACGACTGGCACTCAGAATTGGCCCAGTTGCTCAATTTAACAAATAAAATGATTCCACAGATCTTGGGTGATTTTCTGACCATGTCTCATGGATTTCTTGGTCTTAAACTATAGGACCTTTTTTATTTTATTTATTGTGGTGCTGGGAATTGAACCCAGGGCATTCTGCCTCGGGGCTACACTCCCAGCCCTTCTTATTTTTTGTTTTGAAACAGGATCTCTCCAGGTTGCTGAGGCCTGGTTTGATCCTCCTATCTCAGTTCTCCCAAATACAGGGATTACAGTGGTGGACCCCATGCCCAACACTGTAAGACCTCTATAGACCCAATCTAGAGCTCTGTTCCTGTCAGGCGCTCTTCACAATGCAAATACTGTTTCTCTCCCTTCAGCGTTAGACAAATCTGAAAAGTACCAACTTCTTGAGCAGATCTGCACAGTCCTTTTTACTGCCGCTTTACATTCTTATCATACACACACGTACTACAGTGAAAGCATTATGTGTACTCTTGGAATTATTTTAAAGTGGAGATTTATCACAACATGATAAAAAAATCTTTTTTGTGGTACTGGGAATTGAACCTAGGTACACTCTACCTCTTGGCTACATCTCCAGCCCTGTACATACATATTTTTTAAAATTCTGAAACAGGGCCTCATGAAGTTGCAGAGGGTCTCACAAAGTTGCTAAGGCTAGCTGAGAACCCAGTGATCTTCCTGTCTCAACCTCCCCAGTACTGGGATTACAAAAGTGTGTCATCATACCCACCTATGATTTCAATATTTTAAAAGGTCAGGATGCCATAAAGGCATTTTTTAAAAGGAAAATAAGAACCTTACAAAGGCTGGTGGTATAGCTCAGTTTTGTGAATGAAATGATTCACTGAGTAGCTCTGGGTCAGCCATTTCCTAACTCTAAAATGTTCAACTTGGACATAATAGTGCACACTTGTAATCCAAGTACTTGGGAGGCTGGGACAGGAGGATCACAGGTTCAAGGCCAGCCTCAGCAACTTAGTGTGACCCTGTTCAAAATAAAGAATAAAATCAGGGAGGGTAGCTCAGAGGTAGAATGCCCTGGGGATCAATCCCCAGTACCACATAAAAAAGAAAGAAAAAGAGAAAAAGCAAGCAAGCAAGCTAGGTTTAGCCAGGGTGCAGTGGCACAAGCCTGCAATCCCAACGACCCCATTAGAAGCCTGCCTCAGCAATTTAACTAGGCCAGTCTCATGATACAGTGCCTGTATCTACCTAGAACTAGGGTTCAAACCCTAGTTCCCCCCCAAAAAATGAAATAAAATGAACTCTTCAGTACCACATGAGGGAATACTGTGTAAATACCAGTATTCACAGGAAATCTAGCATTTGCCTATCAATTCAGGTCTTATAAGGGTTTAAATGAATATAAAACAGGTTCCTCAAGGACCTAAAATCAAGTGTATTTTTTCTTGTTGTTTTTTATTTTTGCGGTATTGGGGATGGAACCCAGAGGCATTCTACCTCCCAGTTATACCCCCAGTCCTTCAAGTGTGTATTTTGTAAAAGCTGATTTTCTCGAAATGAGAATAGCCCATAGAGTGTGTCTTTCCAGTTCATGTTATTCTCCTTCCACATTTATTGATACCCATATTGGACTTACAAGGTGCTTTGCAAAAACTTACACATGCCAGTTGGTGTGGTGGCACATGCTTAGAAGGCTGAGACGGGAAGATAAAAGGTTCGAGGACAACCTCAGCAAGTATTGAGAGTCTTATCAACCTAGCAAGACCATGGTTCAAAATAAAGCCCAGCATGGTGTTGGATGCCTGAAATCCTATTACTTGGGAAGCTGAACAGGAGGATCACAGGTACTTGGCCAGCCACAGCAACTTAGTAAGGTCCTCCACAACTTAGTAAGATCCTGCTTCAAACTAAAATATAAAAATAGGGCTGGAGGATGTAGAATGCTCCTTGGTTCAATCACCAGTACCACCTACACAGGTCAGTAAAATAAAATGGTTTCTCTTGATTCTTCCTTTTTTTTTTTTTTTTTTTGTAGCGGGGAATGAACCCAGGGTTATTCTACCCCCAAGCTACATCCCCAGTCCTTTGTAGTCGTTTTCTTAAACAGATCTCGCCACTCCCCTTGATCGTTACACACTCCTTCTCTTTAACTGTTCTAGAGTCTGAAACCCCAGAGAGCAAACGTTCTGGCGTCTGTCAACTATACAAATGTCTGCACACACAAAACATCTCAGCTTATTCACTTCTTCAGAACAAGGCCAACCTAGACCCGGCTTTCCATGCCTCTAATAAAGGTTAGGGAGAGGCGGAGCATCCCAAACGGGTCCCGGCAACCTCCTGCTTTAGTTCTAAGAACCTGCAGACCCTTTTGGTTTCTTGCCTGGCCTCTTCGGACCAGCCGCCCACCTCTTCGCGCCCTTGGGTGCGAACGCCCAGCCCCCGCTCCGCCATGGCCCGCTGACCTCCTCGAACTGTTCCCCGGAACAGCCGGCGCCGCGAGCCTCCAGCAGCTCCCGGAACTGCTCAAGGGTGACGGACTCCTCGCCGCGGCCCAGCCGCTCTTCCAGCCAGCGCAGCAGCGCTCCGTGGTGCCGGGACACCAGCGACTCGCATGGCGGAGCGGGCCGCAGCGCAGCCGCCGCCTCTCGCAGCCGCGCGGGTTCCAGCAGCGCGGCAGCGGGCGGCAGCGCGGGGGCCGCGGGGCCCGCGCCGGGGGTCGCGCCCGAGTCCACCGCCCAGTCCAGATGCGGGCTCCAGCCCTCCGCGCCCGCGGCTCCCGCTTCGTCTTCGCTGCTGTTACTCGGGGCGTTCCCCATGGGGCCTCGGTCCTGGGTGCCCGGCTCTGCCGCCGCCGCCGCCTGCCTCGACCTGTCAACCTCAGACAGCACCGGGCGGGCGGGCGGGCGGGGACGGGGAGGGGCCGGCGTCAGCTTCCGGCTTCCTGGCCGTCAAGCGCGGACCGCTGTCGCGACGCGCCGTCAGGCGGACGCCGACGGGTCACGACAGCCCGGCGAGGGCCGCGCCGCCGACCCTAACGCCGCGATTTCCCGGAAGGGGGGCCCGTCCCGGCAGCTGCGTCAGCCTGCCGTTCCTCCTGACGCCATCTTTATTGGGGGCGGATGACCTTAAGCAGGAAAGGTCCTTTTCGTGCGGCGCCACGTTCTGGGCTTCCCTCCACGTTCCCCTCCGATGCTGAAAAAGGGCGAGGACGAGTCGGAGCCAAGGAGTGAGCTCCACGCCACGACTCCCAGGCGGCAGTGCGAGAGTCGCGCTGGTGACGTCACGGCAGCGTCCCCGCCGTCTAGAGAGGCGGCGGCTTCGGGAGCGTGGGGCGCGCGCCGCCGTCTGGATGCAGAGGCCCCGCGGGCGTGGATTCTTGCTGAGCCTGGCCGCGGTGGTGGCGGCGGTGGTGGCGGCGCGGCTGGCGGGCTGGTGGGGCCCCCGCGCCGGCTCTCGCCTTTTCATGCCCGAGGAGCTGGCCCACTACCGCGGCGGCCCCGGGGACCCCGGCCTCTACTTGGCGCTCCTCGGCCGCGTCTACGACGTGTCCTCCGGCCGGAGGCACTACGAGCCCGGGGCGCACTACAGCGGCTTCGCAGGTACTGACGAGGCTGCGCACGCGTTCTGCTCGGCGCGGGAGGGCGGGCGGGCGGGGAAGGGGAGGGCAGCGGGATAACGGCTCTGTGCCAGGGTAAATGCGGGACTCTGGAGCACAGAGATGAAAGAGACCCAGTCTCCGCTCTCATAGATCCACTCCTAGTTCCAGCCGCCTCTCTGAGCACCCACCTGAAGTTTTTCCCCAAAAGAAACTCATCTGGTTTGTGTGGGGTTTGTCCCCAAGGCAGATGCACTTCTCTGCTTTTCCTAAAAGATATAAGGTGAGTGCGGAACAAAGCGTCCACCTTTATGGTCTTTTAATAAGCTGATGTGTGGGTGCATTCTGAAGTACCTACTCCGGAGACTTAAGCAGGAGAATTTCAAGTTTGAAAGCAGGTGGGCCACAGTGAGACCCTGTCCCAATAACAACAACAACGCCTGTAATCTCAGAACATATGAGGCTGAGACAGGATCGCAGGTTCCAGGCCATCCTCAGCAACTTAGTGAAGCGCCGTTAGGGCCTCAAAGAATCTTGTCATGTTTTTTCTGCTGTCCATGTTTTACGTTAGGGGATGGAAGAATGTGATTTGCCTCAAGCCCTCACAACTAAGCACAGACAGGACCCTGATCAGGACCACCAGCCTAGTACTTTAGGAGATGTTGCTTTACCAACCAGATTTTTTTTTTTTAAGAAGTGAGGGTTGAACCCAGTGACATTCTACCTCCAGCCCTATTTTTTGTCCTTTATTTAAAGCAGGGTCTCACTGAATTGTGGAGGGCCCTGGTACATGCTTGTAATCCCATTACTTAAAAGGTTGAGACAGAAGGATCACAGTTTCAAGGACAGCCTCAGCAAGTATGATACTCTCACCTAGTGAGACCCTGTTTCAAAATAAAAACGAAATAGGGCTGGGTTGTAGCTCGCAGGTAGAATGCCCCTGGGTTCAGTCCCCAGTACCACGGGGGGTGGGGGGATACACAATTCACAGAAAATCTGCTCTTTTAAAGTGTAAGTTCAGTCAGGTGTGGTGGCCTATGCTTGTACAGTACTTGGGAGGCTGAGACAGGGGTCACAGGTTCAAGGACAGCTTCAGCAAGTAGTGTGACTCAACCTAGTGAAACCCTGTTTGAAAATAAAAAGTAAAATAGGGTTGGGGATGTAGCTCAGAGGTAGAATGCCCCTGGATTGTATCCCCAGTACCAGAAAAGAAAAAAAGTGTACAATTCAACTGGACATGGTGACACATTCCTCTAATCCCAGTACTTGGGAGGCTGAGATGGTTCCAGCCACCCTCTGCAACTTATGTGAGGCCCTCCACAATTTTCTAAAACTGTTTCAAAATTAAAAAGCTAAATAAATAAACCAGGCATTAGATAGGGGATGCTTGTAGCCCCAGTATTTGGGAGGCTGAGACAGGAGGATCCAATGTTTGAAGCCAGCCTTAGCAATTTAGCAAGACCCTCCGCAACTTAGTGAGACCCTGTTTCCAAATAAAAAGTTTAAAAACTCTGGCTGGGGAGCCAGGCATGGTGGCACAAAAGCTATACGGCAGAGGGTGTAGCTTGGAGGTTGAATGCCTCTGAGTTCCATCCCCAGACCTGCAAAAAAAAAAAAAAAAAAATCGGCTGGGGTATAACAACTTGGAAATAGAATGCTTCTGGTTCAATCCCCAGTACAAATATATATTTGTAATCCCTGCGCTTGGGAGGCAGAGACAGGAGGATCATGCTGGTTCGAAGCCAGCCTCGCTGGCTTAAGAGACCCTGTTTCCAAATAAAAATATAAAATAGGTCTGGGAGTGTAGCCCAGAGAAGGGTTTCCAGGAACCCCAGTACCAACAAAACAAAACAAAAACAAACAAACAAAATATATATATATATATGTATGTATGTATGTATGTATGTATGTATATTTTGTTGGTAGAACGTCCCTGGGTCAATTCTCAGTACAATAAGTAAACAAATTAATTAAAGTAAGCTGGGCATGGGGGCACACGCTTGTAATTCCAACATTTGGGAGGCTGAGACAGGAAGATCATGGTTTCAAGACAGCCTCAGGTACTACTTAGTGAGGCCCTCTGCAACTTAGTGAGACCCTGTTTCAAAATAAAGAATAAAAAATAGGGCAGGGGGTGTAGCTCGGAGGTCGAATGCCCCTGGGTTCCATCCCCAGACCTGCAAAAAAAAAAAAAAAAAAAAAAAAGGAAGTGGTCAGCTGTGATAATATTGCTCAAGGTAAACTAAAAGATTGACAGATGCCGAAGAGATGTGTGTCCCAGGCCCAGAAACATCTGTCATGGAAGGGTCTGCATTTCTCTGGGGCTAGAAAGGGAGAGAACATTTTTTTCCCTGAAAACAGATGTTTGAGTTGGTACAGTGTGAGTGATTTACAGCTGAATCTGTTGGAAACCTCTCCACTCTAGGCCGAGATGCATCCAGAGCATTTGTGACCGGAGACTACTCAGAAGCAGGCCTTGTGGATGATATCACTGACCTGTCCTTCTCTGAGATGCTGACACTACAACGTTGGCTTTCATTCTATGAGAAGAATTATGTATTTGTTGGTAGGTAGTTCATTTCCATACATTTCACTTGTTGGGCTAGCAATTTTTTTGGCAGGAGAAAGCCAATATTCTTTAGGGATTGGACTCAAGGTTAAAATCTGAAAAATAGTTGCCAGGAATGTAGTTAAGTTGTAGAAAGCTTGCCTGGCATGCTCTTGGGTTTCATCTCCAGCACTGAAAAAAAAAAAAAAAATCTGAAAACTAGCTCTGGATTTTTCAATTTAATCCTGGTTTGAGCTGGGCATAGTGGCGTACACTTGTAATTCCAGGACTCGGGAGGCTGAGACAGAAGGATCGTAGCTCCAGGACAGCCTCGATGAGTATTGAGACTTTCATCAACCTAGTGAGACCCTGTGTCAAAATAATAGGAATGGGGATGTAGCGCAGAGGTTCAGAGGTAGAATGTTCCTGGGTTCAATCCACAGTAACACACACACACACACACCCCTTTGGTTTGTGCTGGCCATGGTGGTGCACACCTGTAATCACAGTACTTGGGAGGCCGAGGCAAGAGGATCACAGGTTTGAGGCCAGCATCTTTGAGGCCCTTAGCAAAGGAAAAAATTTTTAAAAAGGACTAGTACTAGACTAGTACCAGAAAAAGGAAGAAGGGAGGGAAGTTTTTTTGTTTGCTTATTGTTTTGGAGTTTGGGGCTTTTTTTTTTTTTTTTTTGCGGTACCTCTGAGCTACACTCCAGCCCTATTTTTTATTCTTTATTTTGAAACAGAGTCTCATTGAGTTGCAGAAGGCCTCACCAAGTAGCTGAGGCTGTCCTCGAACCATGATCCTCCTGTCTCAGCCACCTAAGTACTGGGATTACAAGTGTGCACCACCACGACCAGTGTGAGGGAAGTTTTACAAGTGGGCAAAGAACGGCAGATCAAACACTGCTGAGAGCTGGAAGCCTGCTGGAAGTGCAGCTTGTGGCCCAGTGAGATTGCAAGCTAGCCTCCTGCAGACACATAGGGGACATGTGGTTGACAGTGCCTCAGAAAGATCTCAGTTAAAGTCAGGACATACTTGAATGTCTCCTAGGGTCTGGTCCTCACAGAGACCAGGGATGAATTGAATATAGTTTGAGCTCATTTGCATGGATGGGGACCCGTTGTGAAGCTCGTTCGGGTCACAAGAATCCCTTAAGACGTTAGGGGATGAAAGCACATTGTTAAGGTGCACACAGAAGTGAAGCCGGTTAGGACGCCGTGGTGGCAGCCATGGAGCCAGACCTCAAGAGAAGATGAGAGCACTGCCATTTCTGGAGAGTGGGACTCTAGATGTAGAACTGGTTTAGAGACCCAGCCTCCAAGCACTGTTCCCTCAACACAGCTTCTAGAACTCTTGTTACCTCTGCTCCTACTGTCCTCTCTTTGGGTGTCATATCTAAAACTCACCAAGACAGGCTTGTCACCATGTAATACTGAGCCATTCTGTAGTCAAAACCTGTGTGCTGGGCCAACCCAAAGACTGCAAGCCCAGGAGAAGGGCCCCTGTTAGGGTGTGAGTAAAACTGCAACGGAGGTTTGTTTTGCAGTGCAAGACACCTTTAGAGCGCGTGTCTCGCAAAGCCCCCCTAGAAATGATGCTGAGACCCAGCAGATGGGAAGCAGCAGCCATACTTCTTGGGGAAAGAATATTCCAGGCTGATTGAAGAGTAGTACCTGAGGTGGAGGCGGTGCATGGTCAAGGAGTAGGGAGGAAACAAATGTGCTGTAGTGGACGGTAAGCAAGGGACTGAGTGGAAAAGCAACTAGAAGTGAAGTGGGGAAGCCGGGCGTGGTGGTGCACGCTCGTAATCCCAGCATTCGGGAGGCTGAGACAGGAGGACCGCACGTTTGCAGCCAGCCTCAGCTACTTAGCGAGTCCCTGTGCAACTCAATGAGACCCTGTTTCAAGATAAATGAATATAAAATAGGGCTGGGAATGTAGCTCCGAGGTAGAATGCCCCAGGGTTCCATCCCCAGTACCGCCAAAAAAAAAAAAAAAAAACAACCTTCCAGTACCAGTAGGAGAGAGGGTGTATGTGTGTGTGTGTGTGCGTGTGTTTTACTGGGGATTGACTCAAGAGTGATCTTGGAGCAACATCCCCAGCCCTATTTTGCTTCTTGTTTTAAAACAAGGTCTTGCTAGGTTGCTAAGTGTGTCACTGAATTGTCAAGGCTGGCTGTAAACCTGTGCTCTTTCTGTCTCAACCCTCATAGTACTGAGATGATGGGTGTGCGCCACCATTCCTGGCCAGCACAAGTCAGTAAAGTACCTGGCAGGTTGTTGTAGGTCCAGAGTTCAAACTTCTGCCTCTTGAGCGGCTCCAAGTGCTCAACCTCTGCTCTTGCCTTTCTCCTGCTGCTCCTCTGACCTCACTCCTTGTTACCACAGGACGGGTAATAGGCAGGTTCTATGGAGAGGACGGGCTGCCAACCCCAGGGCTGACCCAGGCGGAAGCCATGATGGCCAAAGGCCTGGAGGCGAATCAACAGGAGCAGAAAGAGAAGCAGAAATTCCCACCGTGCAACACAGAGTGGAGCGCCTCCAAGGGCAGCCGGCTGTGGTGTTCCCAGAAGAGGTGAGAGGTGGTCCTTGGGCTCAGGCTCTGCTCCACTCTAAAACCCAGCTTCTAGAGCACCCTGTCTGCATAATTTAGGGAATCCATAATTTTAGGGAATAATTTTAGGGAATCCATAATTTTGAACTTTGAAAAGGTTCAAAACATATGTGCCCAGTGATAGTGGCTAAACTTTCATGTTAAAGCTTCTTTTTTTTTTTTTTTTTTTTTTTTCCAGTATTGGGGATGGAACCCAGGAACATTATACCTCCGAGCTATACCCCCAGCCCCTAGTTTTTAGTTTTTAGGGTTTTTTGTTTGTTTTTGTTTTTTTAGTTTTTATTTTTGCTTTTTATGTTTTTGGTGGTACTGAGGGTGGAACCCAGGGGCTTTTCTACCTCCGGGCTATACTCCCAGACCTATTTTGTACTTTATTTGGAAACAGGGTCTCACTAAGTTGCTGAGAGCCTCACTAAGTAGCTGAGGCTGGCTTTGAACCTGTGCGATCCTCCTGTCTCAGTCTCCCAAGTGTGCACCACCATGCCTAGCCTTAGTCTTTTTTATTGTTGGAAAAGGGTCTCACTGGTTGCGAAGGGCCTCACTTAGTAGCTAAGGCTGTCCGCAAACCTCGATCCTATGGTCTTAGCCTCCCATATGCTAGAATTACAAGCATGCTCCACACTCAGTCTAAATTTTCTTCTTAAAATATTCTTCTAAGCCGGGCGTGGTGGCGCACGCTTCTAATCCCAGCGTTCAGGAGGCTGAGACCGGAGGATCGCGGTTCGCGGACAGCCTCAGCTACCTAGTGAGGCCCTCTGCAACTCAGTGAGACCCGGTTTCAAAATAAAGAGTAAAAAAATAGGGCAGGAGGTGTAGCTCGGAGGTCGAATGCCCCTGGGTTCCACCCTCAGACCCGCCCCCCCAAAAAAAAATTATTCTAAACAATTACTGATGAAGCTGGTTGTGGTGGCACATGCCTGTAATCCTAGTACCAGCCTCAGCTACTTAGTGAGGCCCTCTGCAACTTACTGGGACCCGTTTCAAATTAAAGAACAAAAAAATAGGGCTGAAGGTATAGCAGAGGTAGAATGCCCCAGAGTTCAATACAAAGTATGGCAAAAAAAAAAAAAAAGAAGAGGGTGTGGTGGCACATGGTTGTAATCCCAGCATTTGGGAGGCTGAGACAGGAGGATCCACAGACAGCTTCAGCTTCAGTTACTTAGCGAGGCCCTTTGCAATTCAGTGAGACCTTGTTTCAAAATAAAGAATAAAAAAATTGGGCTGGAGGTGTAGCTTGGAGGTAGAATGCCCCTGGGTTCCATCCCCAGTACTACAGAAAGAAAGAAAGAAAGAAAGAAAGAAAGAAAGAAAGAAAGAAAGAAAGAAAGAAAGAAAGAAAGAAAGAAGGAAGGAAGGAAGGAAGGAAGGAAGGAAGGAAGGAAGGAAGGAAAGAAATGGTACACAGGTTATAGCTCAGGGGTAGAATTCCTCTGGGTTTAATCCCCAGTACCACCATCAAAAAAGGAGAAAAAAAAACATTACTGATGAGCCAGGCACAGTGACACATGCATGCCGGTAATCCCAGTACTCAGCAGACTGAGATAGTAAAATTGCAGGTGCAAGGACTGCCTCAGCAATTTAGGGATACCCTTTTTCAAACTAAAAAAATAATGAGCTGGGTGTGACAGCGCACGCTTGTAATCCCAGTACTTGGAGGGCTGAGACAGGAGGATCGCAGATTGCAGACAGCCTCAGCTACTTAGGCCCTTGGCAACTTAGTGAGACCCTATTTCAAAATAAAAATTAAAAAGTAGGCTGGGCATGGTGGCGCATGCTTGTAATCCCCATGCTTGGGAGGCAGAGACAGGAGGGTTGCGCCAGTTCAAAGCCAGCCATGCTGGCTTAAGAGACCCTGTTTCCATATTTTAAAAAAAGCATAAAGCCGGGCGTGGTGGTGCACACTTGTAATCCCCGCGCTTGGGAGGTGGAGACAAGAGGATTGTGCTGGTTCGAAATCAGCCTCACTAGCTTAAGAGACCCTGTTTCCAAAAAAATATATAAAATAGGTCTGGGAGTATAGCCAGAGGTAGAAGGGTTTCCAGAAATCCCAGTACCACCAGAAAGAAAAAAGAATTAAAAAAATAGGGCTGGGAGTGTAATTTGGAGGTAGTCTGTCCCTGGGTTCAATCCCCAGTACTGCAGAAAACAACAACAACAATAATAATAATAGTAATAATAATAATAATAATAATAATAATAATAATAATAAAAAATCCAGGTGTTGTGGTGCACACTTGTTATCCCAGCATTTGGGAGGCTAAGACAGGAGGATCACAGCTTGAAGACAGACTCAGCTACTTGATGATGCCCTTTGCAACTCAGTGAGACTCTGTTTCAAAAATAAAGAATAAAAATTAGGGCTGGAGGTGTAGCTTCAAGGTAGAATGCTTCTGAGTTCAATCCACAGTTCCTCCAAAAAAAAAATAAATAAATAATAAATTAGACCTGAGGGTATAGCTCAGATAGAATGCCTCTGGGTTTAATCCCCAGTACGAAACACACAATAGAAGAGAGCTCACGCTGAGAAGCTGAGAACCTGGCCTTCCCATGTTAGAGGGAGAGGCTGGGATGTGGGTGGCCTTTCTGGGACAGAAGCAGGAGTGCAGGTCACCTCAGTGAACTAAGCTTCCAGGAGGACCTCGAGTCTGTGGCTGCATCTAGGTGCTTGCCTGTGCTACTGGAGCACCTGCCCCTTGTCTTGCACTCAGCAGCTGCCTCCCAGGTGCATCCCAGCAAGTGTAAGACCCATCCCTGCACACTCTGAAGGCTGGATTCAGGGACTCAGCAAGCATCATTGCTGGAATGGGCAGCTGGACAGGAGCATTTTGGTGTCCTGGTGGCCATGATTTTGGGTGGTTTCTCCGACAGCATATGATTCTGATCCCTGGCACTAGAATTTCTATGAGACATGAGTTGTAAGAATCACATTTTCCTTTGGCAAGGCCTCTTGAGTCCATAAGAGACCAGAGTCAGTACCCTAAGGGGTGTGAGGTCCCTCTGCCCCAGAGGCTGCCAGGCTACATTGAGCCCCATCTCTGAAACCCAGTGGCATCAAGAGCTGACTGGCAGCAACCCTGAATCCAGCGGGCCCAAGTTACCAGCCCACCAAGTGCTCACACACTAAGTCCTGGACACTGCCCTGTACTAGATCGCCCGGGAAAAGGAACAGGCCACTGGGGTGATCCTTCCCCAGCCATCAGCACGAGTGCAGGGAGCCATGCCACCTTCTCAGGAGGGACAGCCAGGGAGAGGGTACTGGGTGCAGGGGCCTGGAGGAAGACAGGAGAGCACACCAGGAGGCAGGAAGGGAAAGCCTCCTTCCTGTAGGCCTGCTGGCTGCTCCCCTCCATCCCAGGAGGGCTTATGTGTTCGCACTTTAAGAAGACTTCCTTCTTTCTTCTGTCCCTAGTGGAGGCATGAGCAGAGACTGGGTTGGCGTCCCCAGGAAGCTGTATAAGCCAGGGACCAAAGAGCCCCACTGCGTGTGTGTGAAAGCAACCGGCCCCCCTAGTGGGCAGACACTGGACAACCCTATGCACTCAAACCGTGGGGACCTGGATGACCCCAGATTGGGGGAATATGAAGGTTGTCCGCCTCTGGCCATCACATGCTTCATTCCACTCTGAGCAGTGCCCTCAGTGTTGACAACACACAGAGAACCCTGCTTGGATCTCGTGGGCCCTTGACACTCCCATGCCCTAGGATCACTCCCAGTGTGAAAGAGTGGGCATAGGAGGACTCTGGCCCACCTGCAAGTGTGTCTCACCATGCTAGTAACTGAGGCAAGAGCTCTGCAGCCCACCCAGGACTTGGCAGCCTGTTGTCACACCCTTGGGTCCTTCAGAGCCCTCGGATATATTGGGACCAACATAACCAGCTTGAAAACAACCGGACTAACAGAGAGAAGGCTGAGTTCTAATCACTTTCTGCCTGTGGACACCCAGGCTACCTGGAGCAGTGGCAGAAAGGCACTGTCTCAGCAGAGACAAGCAGACGTGCCAAGAAGTTATGTACATTAAGAGCACTAATGTTAGTTGGGTGTGGTGGCATACGACTAATCCTGGTACTTGGGAGGCTGAGACGAGAGAATTGCAGGTTTGGGGACAGCCTTAGCAACTTAATGAGGCCCTCCGAAACTTAGACTCGGTTTCAAAAAATAAAAGAATAAAACCAGGCATGGTGGTGAATGCCTGTAATCCTAGCATTTGGGAGGCTGAGCCAGGAGGATGGCAGGGTCAAAGACAGCCTAAGCTACTGAGTGAGGCCCTGTTTCAATATAAATAATAAAAAATAGGGCTGGGCGTGTTTTTGCAGTACTGGGTTCCAATCCCAGTACTGCCCCCCCCCAAAGTAATAAAAGAATAAAATAGGAATGGGGTTATAGCTCAGAGGTAGAAGGCCCCTGGGTTCCATCCTCAGTGCCACACACAACCATATAAAAAAGAGCACCAGTGTAGCTGGGCATGGTGGCACACGACTGTTATCCCAGTATTTGGGAGAACAAGATGGGGGATCACAGGTTCGAGGCCAACTTCAACAACTTAGCAAGACTTTTAAAATAAAAAGAGTTGGGGATGTAGCTCAGTGGTATAATGCTCCTAGGTTCAATCCCTAGTACCAAAGAAAAAGCAAATAAAAAGAATGCCAGTATAACTCTCTTCCCAGTTCCCCGCTGGCTAGTTCATGATCCCTGACTTAGGAGCTTTTTTTCTTAGCCTTCTACCCTAAAGCAAACTTGAATTCACCACCTACAGCCCACTCAGTGCCTTGATCAGAGCCAGGCAGAGCAGTGAGTGAGGACCAAAAAAAGGGTTGAATCTGGAAACGGGAGGCTTTGCTTCTATGGATGCAGCAAACCCAGGTGTCTCAGTGTACAGCAAGGATCCTGCTCTTTTTTAAACACTTAAAGCCAGGCATCATATGTTTTCAAAGGGAGAAGTCCACATTTTGAGCAAAAGGTAGTTGTGTAGCTGTAACCAAGGTAACTGGTTACTGTAACATAAGTTTGGACAGGTTAGCTGGTTGTGGTGATATACCAGTAACCCTAATACTTGGGAGGCTGAGATAGGAGGATCACAGATCAAATCAGCCTCAGCAACTTGGTGGAACCCTGGCTGGCTGGCTGGCTGGCTGGCTTATTTATTTATTTATTTATTTTGCGGTACTAGGGATTGAACCCAGGGCCATTCTACTTCCGAACTACACTTATAGACCTATTATTTACTCTTTATTTTGAAACAGGGTCTCACTGAGTTGCAAGGGACCTCACTAAGTAGGTCTGTGAACCGCGGCTGTCCGTGAACCGCGATCCTCCTGTCTCAGCCTCCCAAATGCTGGGATGTAAGTGTGTGTCACCACGCCCAGCTTTATTTTTTGATAAATAAAAATTTATAGAGATTGAAATCAGGAGCATTATACCTCTCAGCTACACCCCCAGCCCTATTTTATTTTTATTTGGAAACAGGGTTGTGCTAGGTTGGTCTTTCTCTCTTACTATACACTCTCAGGTTGGGCAAGGCTTCAAATGCCATCCCAACAGTGATGGTGTGCAGTAGCCAGTATGTGTATGTCTAATGTCATTGTCACGTTTGATACCCAGTTACCTCCTGAATTCCTACCTTGTGTAGTAGAGGGGCTTCACAGAAGGAAGCCAGGACGGGTGTCCCATGCTCTGGGCTTGCCTCTTCTGAGTCTCGATCCCAAGTCCCTCCACATCACCTGCCCCACCAGTACCTGTAGCCTTTTCCTGCTGCTAGCTGTTCTCAAGAATGCTTTAAACAGCTCACTCCTCTCTTATAACCCATGGTTTTCTGTAGCTTCAGGACCTATTCCCCACCACAGCCCAGCGTTTGGAAGAGTAGTTTACCTCCATCTTTGTTTTTCCACCCCAGATCCCCACATGCAGTCACTGGCCATCACTGCCAAATGGCAGGAGCAGTTCTGTTCTGGCAGACCCTTTGGTCACAGTCTGTTCCTGTCTGCTTGGAGCTCTGTCGTCCTGACACTCTTGACTCCGACCCTCCCAGGACCCCTCCCTGGCTTTATCCTGCTTGTCTTTTTGCCCTCTGGCCCTCCTGTCTCGATGTCCTTGAAAGCCTCTTGGCGCTGTGTGGTGGTGCACACCTGCAGTCCCAGTACTCGACACTCAAGTAGTGAGTCTGTCTCACCAGCACTTTTCTCCTGTCAGCAACCATTTACGCTGCCTGACACCTTCAGAATCAGCTTTCCAGACCCTTCCCTAGGCAGCGTAGGACACGTTTCTGACATTCAGTCTTCCTCATCCCATCCGTGGTCATTCTTAATCTCCAGGCAGGCACACAGACATCTGCACCTGGAGCCCAAGCAGGAGTGCCAGGCGACAGTGGGCTGTATCACCTCTTCTTCCATTCTCTCCAGCATCCCCCAAGCCCCCATGCCCCACCTCCTCAGGCTCCCGGCCCACGTGTGGATGCCCTCTCCCAGGAATTACTGCAGGAGGCTGGGCACTCCTCCCACACACCCCGGCCAGGTGGCCTTCTTACTGAACATCCGGGCATCCCACACACGTGCCTCAGTGCTCCCGTGTCTGAGGCCCACAGCTCTCCGGCACCTTGGCACAGGTGGCCTCCCAGGCCCCTCCCTTTGTGTGCTCTGCCACCTTCATGTAAATAGTTTCTTATGCCTAGAACCACATTTCCTCTTCTGCTCAATTAGTCTACCTCATTGGTGTGTGTGCGTGGTACTGGATTGAAACCAGGGCATTCCGCCTCAGAGCCCTACGTTAGTGTTTGTGGTGCTGGGGATGGAACCCAGAGGCGGTCCACCTCCAAGCCACACCACAGCCCTATTTTTATTTGGAAACGGCGTCAAGTTGCTTAGGATCTCACTATATTGCTGAGGCTGGCCTTGAACCTGGATCCTCCTGTCTCAGCCTCCCAAGTACAGGATTACACAAGTGCACCACCTTGCCTGGCTTTATTTTTATTCTGAAACAGGGTCTTCCTAAGTTGCTGAGGGTCTCACTATGTTGCTGAAGCAGGCCTCAAACCTGCAACCCTCATCTCAGCTTCCAAGTACTGGATTACAGTCATTGTGCCATTCTTTAAGATGGTTGGTATCAAAGTAGAAATGAGTCCATTGGGCAAGGAGCTGAGCAGGCATCTGAGGCTGGCCAATTTGTCCTGGAACAAGGGTTCTAAGGTCTTGCTTCAGTCAGAAGTCTGGTACTTTTTAGGCATTGCCAGAATTGACTACTAAGTAAATGTACCTTACTTTTTTGGTTAAGAACTTCCCTCATTTGAAAGCAAACGACTCAACGTGAATGAGCTGTCCTATTAAATGGTCTAAAGGGTCCTGCTATAAGCTGATAATTACTGGAGAGACATCTCTATAGCAGAGGTGGCACTGGGCAAAACTGGAGGAGGCAGCCCCTTCCGGAAGGCAGGCACGGAAAGCCCAGGCCAGGCTGAGCATTCCATTAGCCTTGCTGGCAGAAGGAAAAGACAAAAACGTGCTGGGCCACGCCCCATGCAAGGCACCTCTTTCTCATCTCTGTACCAGCATTGAGAGGTTTCCATCTCATAGTCCAGAAAGGGGGCATAAAGCTCCCCAACTCTTGCTAGAGGTAGGATTTCCTTAGCTGCCATAGCTACTGTGCCACAGGAAGCCACCACAGGTATTGCCAGTGACTGGGGCAGAAGCTGCCCTGTGGTGGCTGAGCAGTTTTACCCTGTAGTGTGAGCAATGTCAAGCAAAGGTCAGGGTAGTCAGCACTTGTTTGCCTCAAGGGTTTCTACTAGGATTACTTGGGGTTGGAGTTTTGAGCACTAGGTGAGGTCCTAGAGTTGTAGTCTGTACAGGGACATTGTATGTGTGGTTCTGGGGATTGAACCCAGGAGTGTTCTATCTCTGAGCTCTACTAGCTCTTTTTTATCTTTTAAGGCTGAGATAGGAGGATCACAGGTTTGAGGCTAGCCTAAGCAACTTAGTAAAGCTTTCAGCAACTTAATGAGACCCTGTTTCAAAATAAAAAATAAAAATAGGGCCAGGGCCTGGGTGTGGTGGCGCATGCTTGTGATCCCAGCATTCGGGAGGCAGAGTTCAGAGGATCGTGGTTCGCAGACAGCCTCAGCTATACTTAGCGAGGCCCTTCGCAACTCAGTGAAATCCTGTTTGAAAAATAGGGCTGGGTTGTAGCTTGGAAGTACAATGCCCCTTTTTCCATCCCTAGTACTGAAGAAAAAATAAATAGGGCTAGGGTATAGTGTAGCTTGGAGGTAGAATGCCCCTGGGTTCAAATCCCAGTGTGGGTGGGTGGGGGGATTTGCGATCTTATTTCAGCCTCCCAAATACTGGGATTACAAGAGTGCCACTACACTTGGCACACTCTTGAGATTTGTTTGTTTTAATTTGTGAGCCCTTAAGCTTTCCCAAGTATTTGCTGAAGCCCAGTGTGTCTCCATCTAAATCTCAGAGGCAGACATGGTGGTACACACTTATAATCCCAGTACTTGGGAGGCTGAGATAGGATTGATGATTCGCAGCCAGCCTCAGCTACTTAGCAAGGCCTTCTGCAACTTGGTGAGACACCCATGTCAAAAACAAAAAGATACGGCAGGGGATGTAGCTGGGAGGTAGAATAATGCCCCTGATCTATACCCAGTGCAGTCAAAAAGTATTTAAAAATTAATAAAAATAAACTTCAGTCAGGGGGATGGCTCCTAAATTAACAGCCAGAAGGGTAAAGTTATTTCTAGAGTACTTGGGAGAAGTTCAATGGGTTTGGGTGACAAGACTGCATCCATGGCCATGCCCATCACGGAGCTGAGGTCTGCCTGGAGCTTGGTAGGTTCAGGCAGCTGCTCTCTTTGCCTAAAATAGCTATATCTGACCACTGTCAACAGGATGTTGGAAAATGCTGTAATTCTGACTTTCCTAGAAGGAGGCTGCTGTTAGAAGAAATTTGCTCACATGTCAAGATGTTTTTTGTTTGCTTTTAATGCTTATTGGTACCTCTGTATTAGAAGTAACTACAAATGTCTTATTAAACTCTTTACTATAAATAGACAATTTTACCTCATTTTATTATAAGGAATTGTTACATAAAATGCAAATATCAGTATTTGAAAAATACATTCCATTACATGGACTCCAAAGAAACAAAGCTGATAAGCGCCATGGCCAATGATGCCTTCATCCCACAATGAGCACCACCCCAAAAAGTATGGGGGCCAAGATGACTGACCCAAGTGTGTACCAGCAGTTTCTGCCCAAGCCACTGCCCTTGCCCTTGGTGCCACAAGGATGTCACGAACAGCCAACTCCACGCCTCTGCAAGAAGGCAAGTCAGTAAATTGAGATGAGGAGACACATCACAACTCCCTAGCTACAGAGAGCAGCTGTTGTCAGTTGTGACAGATTATTATTTTGCCACATAAAAGAGGAACTGTGTAGGAACCGTTTGTCTTCCAAACAAATTCTTTAAGGCATCTACAACTGCTGTGGGCTTAAGTGTTTCGTTTTTATCTCAACAAACACTCAGCTCTTCACTAAGTCACGGCCATCCGGGCAGGTGCCTCTCCCCAGCCGGGAGGGGGCGCTGGCGCTGCAGGTGGTCCTTCTGGGGCTCACTGAGAGAGAAGCAGATGTGTCTGCGGGGGAGGCGTAAGGTTATTTGCGTGTGCCAGTGTCACTGGCGTGGGTGGTTTGCCTCTCAGATCTAAGCATTACACAGCACTCCTTCTCCAGAGGAAGGAAACCTAGGTGGAGTCCATGCTCTTCCCCCCCAAGCCTTCCCTCCACCCATGGCCTGCGGACACGACTGACGCCAGTTCCACACATGAGGGACGCGGGGAGAGTGTGAGACCACACGCGCACCGGGCTACACGCAGGGGCCCATCGGGCAGAGGGAGGAAGCTGGTCAGGGTGGTCAGAAGTGACTCGGGGCTCTGAGGTAGAGGACTAAAGGTCACAAGGACCCCACTCCTTGGAGAGAATGTAGCAGGTGAACCGAGCAATCTAATCCAGCCTTGACTAAACTGGAAATTGGGGTTGACAGTGCACAGGCACAAAACTCCAAATGGAACACAGGTTCTAATACCTCACTCAGTGAGAGTCCACTGAAGAGATACCTGGAACTATAGTCCTGAGTGTAGGCACTTACGTTTGTGGGACATTTCCGTATCAGGATCATCGCAAATTAAGCCATTTGATTTTAGAGAGCACACAGTTTATACCTGCCTTAAAAAGTATGAGGCATTTACAAAGCTAATTAGCATAACAGTGGTGAATGATGTGGCGAAATATGTTTATTCTTGCTCCATTCAAAATTGGCAACTTTGGGAATGAATAAAATTAAGTTTCTGCTACTCGTACTCAAGCTACTGATTAAAATTGAACAAGAATAGCTAGGCAGTGTTATTTATTTTTTGTGTGTGGTACTGGGGATGGAGCCCAGAGGCATTCTACCTCTGGGTGACACCCTCAGCCCTATATTTTATTCTTTATTTTGAAACAGGGTCTCGCTGAGTTGTAAAAGGCCTAAGTAGCTGAGGCTGGCCATGAACCGTGATCCTCCTGTCTCAGCCTCCCAAATGCTGGGATTACAAGCATGCAGCACCGCGCCCAGCTAGGCAGTTTTATAGTTGAGTCTTGACAGCACAAGGAGCAAGACAGGGACTGACTGTCTGGCAGGGGCAGGCAGCGCATGTAGCAGTCACACAGCCCAGGAAGCATCAGTGTGGGACGACGGGGAGATGTGTGTTCTCTAATCTACATGAATGCGCTGATGCAAAACTCAAAAAATGTTCCCCCAACCATGACTGGTCAGTACCATTGCTATCCCTGGACTCTGAAAAAACACAAGCTTAAATCAACACTTTAATTTTTTTGGTGTGTGTGGCACTGGGGATAGAACCCAGGGCCTTCCACCTCCAGGCTACACTCCCAGACCTATTATATATTTTGTTTGGAAACAGGGTCTCAGTTGCTGAGAGCCTTGCTAAGTAGCTGAGGCTGGCTTTGAGCCTGCGTGATCCTCCTGTCTCAGCATCCCAAGTACTGGGATTACAAGCGTGTGTACCACACCCGGCTTTGAATCAACACATTTTAAACATGATCTTGAGATTTCAACTGCAATTACAAGCCAGATCATTACTGAAACTGGCATGGCAGGCAAGGGCAGGACCGTCAGCCTCACCCCTGATGGAGTCCCTATCCTCTTCTCTCCACTAGGAACAGTAAAGAGCAAGTTATATATGTACCAACCACCTCAATTTATATCTCAATCATCATCATTTTACTTCCTAGTCAAAGAATCAAGATTCCTAACTAAGCCATAGGTCACTGTGGCCCTTTTCAGACAACAGAAAATGGAAACTGACCACTTACTTTACATGGTCATTTGCCAAGACTTGGTTGAGTTTTTATATAAAAATTCTATATGAAATATGCCACAGACTGGGGGATTAAGGAACTCTTCTCATTAATATTTTTCTTTTAAACATTGTGCACAAGCTCATATTAACATAAAAGCATATATATCTTATAAATCACAGAAATATTTTTAAAAAGTAGCACTCCAGTTTATCAGCGCATTTTACAGTCATATTTAGGCAACAGAATGTATAAATCTACTGCAACATAGAGGACATACCACTATCCAAAAGACAGACAAACAAGATGATGCAAAAAAATATTTAGTCCCTTTTACACATATCCACACTTCATTAATGCAAAAAAAAATGTAGTGGTTATTAAATGGAAAAAATCAGTATATATGATGCTATTAATCTCTGAGTATAACTATAGGGTACAAATTGTTCATCTCAGAGTAGTATGTTTTTAAAAAGCAGTGGTAGAAGTTTCATTTTTAATGTGTATTTTTTAAAAACTGGCCATATCTTCAAAAGAAAAGAAGTTTAACACCTCAGGGTTAACACAGGTGCTAGCAGCGACTAAGGCCCCAACAAGTTCTGGAGGGCTCCTTCAGCAGTCAGACCAGAGCCATCCAAAATGGGCTGCACATATTCGACTGGGCCTCAGCTCCTGACCCTCCTGGGGCGGGGGCAAGCAACACCAACAGAGCACTGACAACATAAGCAAGGAGGGTTTCAGCTGGAGCTGCCTGGGGCTGAAGTTTTGTTGATCCCCCTTCCCAGCGCTTGGCCTGTGTGATTAGGATTAGCTTGGATGACAGCTGAACATTAGATTCACTGATATGAGGATGCATAAGGACATTTCTTATTATGGACTTTTCAATTGGAATCACCAACAATGTAGCTATATAAAAAGTGCAGCACAATAAAAGTGCATTTCTCCCACCACTCTAGCCGCAGTGACTGAGGACTCGACAGACAGGACGCAGCAGGACGAGAGGCCGCCAGACTGCATGCCCGACCCGGCAGCAGGAACACTGACACTGGGAAAGCTTTCAGTTGTTAAGGCCACGTTTTTTTCAGCTCTCATCTTTGAACCCTGTTTAGAAAGATTTCACTTTTTTTTTTTTTTTTTTTTTTTTCTGGTCTAGGGGTGAAACCCAGGGCCATTCAACCTCCGAGCTACACCCCCTGCCCTATTTTTTTATTCTTTATTTTGAAACAGGGTCTCGCTAAGTTGCAGAGAGCCTAAGTAGCTAAGGCTGTCTGCGAACTGCGATCCTCCGGTCTCAGCCTCCCGAATGCTGGGATTACAAGCGTGCGCCACCACGCCCGGCTCAAGATTTCACCTTTAAAAAGGGGAAGAACTCACTAAAATTATAGTTTCGCTTAAAAAAAAACAAAAACAAAAAAACCTTCAGGGTAAGAGGATCCTATTAACTTTATGAAAACACCTCAGAAAAGTCCACAGCCACTTACCCACGTGAAGCCCGCGCGTCAGGCAGCCAGCTGAGCTACTAGGGGGAAATGGTTTCAAAGTGTCCTTGTATGTCATTAGCAGAATGGGTTTTAATTCCTATCACATTTATCACTTAGGCTAGATGGCCTGGTCCGATTAGTGAGACATTGAGTGAAATTGGTCATAGTCCAACACAGTGACAATCATACAGAATCATCTGAAATGGAATCGCCATGGTTCTTAACTGCTCCAGTCTACTGCCAGGAAGACAAGGCCAGCTGCTGCCCTGGCTGAGGGAGCAGGCTGGGGATGACTGGGAGGTGGCTAGACCCACTGGGAGCTCACTAAGAGACCCCACCCAGAGTCAGTACATCAAAGCAAATGTTGCAAACTCGAACAGGCTTGTTGAGATCAAACTTTATAATAGGTATCTCCTTGGTGGAACATTTATGGCAAAGAAGACGTCCGCAGTGGCGACTGTGAAAGTAAAGAAAGGAAGCATAAGAGGGGAAGGAACTCAAGGGAAGATTGCCCCCGGCACACCCTGTGTGTGCTTTGTGGCCAACCTGCCACCGGCAGCAGTTAGATCAATTAACCCAGCCAATAACTAAGCTAAAACAGTAGTGCAGAAGCTCAGCCAGGCGTGGTGGCACACGCTTGTAATCCCAGCATTTGGGAGGCTGAGACTGGACAATCTCCGTTTGTGGACAGCCTCAGCTACTTGGTGAGGCCCTCTGCAACTTAGTGAGACCCTGTTTCAAAATAAAGAATAAAAAATAGGGCTAGGGGTGTATCTTGGAGGTAAAATGCCTAAGTTCCAACCCCAGTACCTCAAATAAATAAAAAATAAAGACACAGCTCAGCAAACAAAATGTCTGTTTTTTCTTTCTTCCCTGGTACTGGGAATTGAATTCAGGGGCTTTCTATCTCTGAGCTACAACTCCAGCCCATTTTTTTTTTATTTTTTAAATGTCTCATTAAGCCGGACGAGGTATTGCACACTTGTAATCCCAGCATTCGGGAGGCTGAGACCAAAGGATCACGGTTCAGGGACAGCCTCCGCTACTTAGTGAGGCCCTCTACAACTTAGTGAGACCCTGTTTCAAAATAAAGAATAAAGCTGGGCATGGTGGCGCACGCTTGTAATCCCCGCACTTGGGAGGCTGAGACAGGAGGATCACGCAGGTTCAAAGCCAGCCTCAGGTGGCTTAAGAGACCCTGTTTCCAAATAAAATATAAAATAGGTCTGAGAGTGTAACCCAGAGGTAGAAGGGTTCCATCCCCAGTACCACCACCAATAATAATAATAATTAATAATAATAATGATGATGATGATGATGATGATGAATGGGCAGGGGGTGTAGCTCAGAGGTCTAATGCCCCTGAGTTCCATCCCCAGACCCGCAGTAAATAAATAAATAAATAAATAAATAAATAAATAAGTCTCCTTAAGTTGTCCTGTCTCAGCCTCCTAAGTACTGGAATCATAGGTGTGTGCCAGCATGCTCAGCTAGTCTCTGCTTCATGGGAACAGCCCCTTTCGGTAGGCAGAGCAGCCTGTGAGGGGGAGACTTCATCTCAGCTTTGCTGCAAGCCCTGGCCAGAGGACACTGGCATGACAAAATGCCCAGGACCTGCAGCTCTCAGAAGCCATAAGAAAAGCCACCAGCCAGCGGGTGTGGTGGTCCACACTTAAAATCCCAGTACGTGGGAGGTTCGCAGGTTCAAGGACAGCCTCAGCAAGTAGTGAGACTATTATCAACTTAGGCCCTATTTCTTTTTTTTTTTTTTTGGCAGGTCTGGGGATGGAACCCCAGGGGCATTTGACCTCCGAGCCACACCCTCTGCCCTATTTTTTATTCTTTATTTTGAAATAAGCGTGCACCACCCCACCAGGCCCTATTTCAAAATAAGAATACAATAGGGATGGGGCTGTAGCTTAGAAGTAGACTCCCCCAGGCTCAATCCTTGTCTTCTCTATGACTCTTCCTCAGCAGGACCTTGCTCTGTCATCCCTCCCACTTAGCCTGCTAAGCAATGACTTAGCTGGGGAAAGGCTAGAAGCAGCCATCGTGGCTGCCCCTCCGCGGGGCTGGCGGGCCTTACCAGTGATGCTTCCGAGTGGTGACTCCAAACTTGGCCGTGCACTCGTAGCAGTTGGAGCCGTCACACCACGGAGGCTCCTTGGACAGCATGTCTGCAACACACACAAAAGACTAGTTCTTTCCACACAGTGGCTGTGCTGGGCAAGACCAGAGCTAAGTGAGCAGAGAAACAGACCAGTAAAGGGGGCAGCACACTGCAGAATGATCCGAGGGCAGAAGAAAGAATATAGTCTAACCGGGTCAAGAAACGCATCACAGCAGAGTGGATAGCGAATCGGTCCTTGCCAAGCAGTCCAAGGCAGAAGGAAACTCTTCAAAGGGGTGAGACAGCAGTGTCCGGGGGCAAGTGAGTGCAGTGAGGCCTGGCTGGAGCATGCAGTATGGTGGTGAGACAGCAGACGCTACACAGCCAGAGACTGGCAGGGCCACATGGTCAGGGAACATGGCAAGGATGGTAAGAGAAACTGAACAGACAGTCTCAGATTTGAAGCTGCAAAGGAGTGCAGGGTGTGAGGAAAGCAGGGGCAGGCAAAGGCAAGTGCCAGGTTTCTGGATGGGAGAACACACCTCAAGAAGGAAAGAGCAGGTAAGTTCAGCTCTCCCACATGAGAGGAGCTGACAGTGGAGATAACCACCCCTGGTGCTTATGTGCTGAGCTCTCACTGCTCGCCAGACACTGCACAGCACTCGTGGGAGGGAGCGGCGCGCCGCGGTCAGCACACCGGGCGCCTTTCTAGTCCAGCACTGTAGCGTGTACCTGCTGTGAGCTGCCAAAGGCCAAACAAGTGCAGGCCAAGGAAAGCTAATGTCCACAAGCGGTAACAAAATCTATGCTTTTAAAAATCTATACATACGTATATAAATGTATGGAATACAGTGTGCTAACGGGATATGTATAAACAATGTGTAATGATTACATGTGGGTAAACAGCATTTCCCTCTCCTTAAACATTTGCAATACTGGGTACTGGGGATTAAACCCTGGGCATTCCACTCCCAAGCTATAGCCCCAGCCCTTTTTATTTTTTGTCTTGAAACAAGGTCTCGATAGACCACCGATAGGCTCCTCACTGAGTTGCTGAGGCTATCCTCAAGCCTACGATCCTCCTGCCTCATCCTCCCAAGTACACAGATTATAGATGTCACCACCACATGCCCAGCTTTTTTTGTGTGTGTGTACTAGGGATCAAACCCTACCTCTGAGGTACACATCAGCCCCCATTTACTGACTTACTATGCTACAGGGGATTGAGTAAAGGGGAATTCATCTCTGAGCTACACCCTCAGCCCTACTTTATTTTTTATTTTGAAACAGGCCTAAGTTGCTGAGGTTGGTCTTAAACCTGTGATCCTGTTGTCTCAGCCTCCCAAGTACTGAGATCACAGGCGTGTGCCACCACACCCACCTTCTAGTTCTTATAAAACACGACCAATTATTGTTGATTATGGTCACTCTACTGCGCTACAGAACACTAGGACTTACTCCTTTGCTCTGTGTTTTGCTATCTGTTATCCAACTTCTCTGTATTCCTTCCAACCCTGTTCCATTCCTAGCTCTACTCTCTAATATCTAAGAAATTAACCTCTTCAGCTTCCACACATGAGTAATAACAAAGTATCTGGCTTTTTGTGCCAGGTTTATTTCACTTAATATCCTGTCCTCCATAATATACACCTATGTTGCTGGAAGTAATGTTTAATTATTATTTGCGAGAGAAAAAAGTACAAAGCATATATATGTATGGGTATAATATATTTACCTATTCATCCATGGATGGACTCCTCAGGCACTTCCATGTCTGGGCTACTAAAACACTATGCCATGCTGACTCTGTCACAACCAACTTTGTGGCCTTGTACCAATCATCTTCATCAAAATCACATAGCGCTGGGTGTGGTGTCACATGCTTATAATCCCAGTACTTGGAAAGCTGAGACAGGAGGCTCCCTGGCTCAAAGTCAGCCTTGGCAACTTAGCGAGACCCTGTTTCCAAATAAAACCAGGCTAGGGTGTAGCTTGGGAGCAGAATGCCTCTATAGAAACTAAGCATTTCTGAGCTATTCTCTGCCTACTGGTCTCCACTGTGGTGATGACAGCGTGGATTAGAAGCGTTCCTATTCTCATTACCACCTCAACAGCAAGCAGTGAAAATAAATCCAGAGCTAAGTGCCCCTCTTAGGAGCAAAAGGAGTAAGGAGAAGTAAGAGTCCTGAGCGCTGAAGCACGGCCATTTTAAAGGCTGCAGAGACAAGTGTGCAGATCAGCAGCCAGGAGACATGGAAAGGGTGACCTTCGTAGCGCTTACATCTGGAATGTTCAGGGGAAGCAGAAAACTGACAGGGGTCCCCAAAACAAAACACTTTGAAAAGAGCCCGCGAATGATAAGTGACCCTCTCCAGTATTACTCAAAGGCCATTCATCCCATTTATAGAAACAACCCTATATGGTGCCTGAAAACTGCAAGTTCAGATCTTACAGTCAGGTGTTAAGGGAATTAAAGATCCCCAACACCGTGATCACGCACACTTGTAATCCCCATATTTGGGAGGCTAAGACAGAGGACCATGCAGGTTCAAAGCCAGCCTCAGCTACCTAGTGAAGCTCTCAGCAACTTAGTGAGGCTTTGTTTCCAAATAAACTATGAAATATTTTATATTTGAAAGTGTAGCTAGAGGTAGAGGAACCCTGGGTTCCATCCCCAGTAAAACACACACACACACACACACACACACACACACCAACAACACATCTAGATAACACACCGTATCTATGTACCAAAACAGCAAAAAGTAGGCACTCACCTAATAGTCTAAACAGAAGTTGCTTGGTGGCAACCTGGTAGTTGAAAATGTTGACTCCCTGGTTATTATTCACCCCAAGGCGAGCCCCAGACCGGACGATGGCACGACACAAGTTGGCATTCCCTTTCATGTACGCTAAAAGCAGCACTGCAAAATAAACCACAGACAGGGCCACTTCCCACCTGTCCCAAGCCAGGGACTGCCGGAGGACAGAGCATGGCTGAGGGCAAGACATCTGTGAGCAAGGTCCTCAGGAGCCTGAGGCTCTGGTGAGGCCTCCACAGGGAGCTGCAGGTTCTTCCAATGCAGGACTGAGCCCTGAGTCAAGGGTCCAGAGCAGCTACAGTTACAAGGAGTCTTTCCCATGGGGCTCTGGATGTGAGAGCTGAGGAAAGGCTCTACACTGAAGGAAGGCAAACTGTGTCTCAGCTGCCTTCCGCTGGCATTAAACACTACTTTATCTCAAAGGACAAAGCTCTTTCCACAAAATGTACTTGTGATTTGTGTACATATGCAGAAAAAAGAAATCAGTATAGGGAATATGTTCCAGAAATTTCTTTCACCCGATGGAGTCTCTCCTAAATGCCAGTAGGGGCCCAGGGGAAACCTAGGTGCAAGACCAAACATCCTAATGGCCTTCTCTGGGCCACACCTAACCCCTTCCACCCCTCTTTTTTTTCTTTCCTTTTTTTTTTTTTTTTTTTGCAGTATTTGGGATTGAACCCAGGAACATTCTACCTCCAAACTACACCTGTAGCTCTATTATTTATTTATTTGTTTATTTATTTTCGGTAATGGAGACAGAACCCAGTACATTCTACCTCTGAGCTAGACCCCCAGTTCAATATTTTACTCTATTTTGAAACAGGGTCTCACTGAGTTGCAAAGAGCCTCACACCTCACTGAGTAGCTGAGGTTGTCTGCGAACCGCAATCCTATTGTCTCCACCTCACAAATGCTGAGATTATAAACATGTGCCACCATGCCCGGCTTTATTCTTTATTTTGAAACAGGGTCTCACTAAGTCCCATTGGGTCTCACTAAGTAGCTGAGGCTGGCCATGAACATTCAATCTTTCATTCATTTATTTATTTATTTATTTATTTATTTTTATTTATTTATTTATTTTTTGGTGGTACTGGGGGTGGAACCCAGAGGCTTTCTACCCCCAGGCTATACTGCCAGACCCATTTTGTATTTTTTTTGGAAACAGGGTCCCACTAAGTTACTGAGAGCCTCACTAAGCATCTGAGGCTGGCTTCAAACCTGCGCGATCCTCCTGTCTCAGCCTCCCAAGTACTCGGATTACGAGCATTTGCCACCATGCCCGGCTCCCCCGTTTTGTTCTGAAACAGGGTTTTGCTAGGTTGCTGCGAGTCTTGCTACACAGCTGATCCTAAATTTAAGCCTGTAATCTTCCTGTCTCCACCTCCCAAGTACTGAGATTACAGGTCCTTGCTACTACATCTGGCCAGCCCCCTTTTTTATTTAATTTCTTCTTTTTTATTTTTGTGGTACTGGGGATAGAACCTAGGGGCATTCTACCTTTGAGCTACACCCGCAGCCCTATATTTTTATTCTTTATTTTGAAACAGGGTCTGAGTTGCAAGGAGCCTCACTAAGCAGCTGAGGCTGTCCGCAAACCACAATCCTCCTGTCTCAGCCTCCCCAATGCTGGGATTATAAGCGTGCATCACCACGCCCGGCTCAGCCCCTTTTTATATTGTAAATTTGTCATCCTCATCATTACTTTGTGTTCCTGATGGAACCCATGGGCATCCCACTGGGTCTCAGGTTGGGAAATTAGCTCAGTGCCAAAGCGCTTGCCTGGCAGGCACAAGGCCCTGGGTTCAATCCTCAGCCCTGGAAAAAAAAACAACACAAAACTGAAACAGGGTCTTACTAAGTTGCTGAGGACCTTGCTAAGCTGCCAATGCTCCTCCTATTTCAGCCTGCCAAGTACCAAGTACTGGGGTTACAGGCATACACCACCATATCCAGTTTACTTTTATTTTGAAACAGAGTCTCACTAAGTTGCTGAGTGTGACCTCAAACCTACAATCCTCCTGTCTTAGCCTCTTAAGTACTACGTTTACAGGCATGTACAACTATGCCAGCCCTTCATTATTTTTTAGAAGTATGTTTAGCTGGTTGTGGTGGCACTCGTTTGTAATCCCAGTACTTGGGTGGCTGAGACAGGAGGATTCCAGGTTTGCTGGCCAGCCTCAAGTACTTAGTGAGGTTCTCCAAAGCTCAGTGAGACCCTGTTCCAATATGAAGAATAAAAAATAGGACTGGGGGTGTTGCTCAGAGGTAGAATGACCCTGGCTTCAATCCCCAGAACTGCATAAACAACAGAAAAGTATGTTTACCCATTTCCTCATCCTGAAACTCCTGGGATGTGTTTATATCTTATCTCTGGAAATCAGGAACTTGTCCAGGCCCTATAGTTAGCCAGGTAAAGGGCCGACAAGGGCAATAAAAACAGGTGCGCAGGCCTATATGGGCATGGGCATGGCTCTTGAGCGCTAGATATACCTCATATGTCAGATCCTCCAAACTCCCTGACAGGGATCTGTCACAGATTATTGAGAAAATCTAGCCATAATGTACTGAACCAGACCTGAGGGCCTGGGTTTTTGTCTTTCTAGGCAGCAAGGCAAGCAAAAGAGACAGGACATATAAACACCTTACACACCCGTGTTTCCTTCTGCATCAGGTTTATCCAGAGGATACTCAGGCATGCACTCTAGGAAGAGATCAAAGATGGCTGCTGCATTCTCTTTGCCATACTGTCCCAGAATGTGGAGTGGTGACTGGCCTCTGATAAAAACAAGATGGAAGAGTTAGGTATGATCTGCCGTGGCTACCACAAACAAAAGACAAGGAATTTTCGGCACTCTGTGATGCTGGGTAAATCTAAAGGATACTTTCTAGATCAAAAGAATTTTCCTAAAATGTTTTCTTTTATAAAACCAAAAGTAGCAGCGAGCCAAAAGCTGATCAAGTGCCCCCGTGGCCAGTTCTGCAGTGCGCGTGTGGGGCTGAGGGGTTCAGTTAGCCATCAGCTCTGAGCAGGAGGCCAGGCTACATGGTGACCCAGACGTGCTGTACCCCATATTCTCACCTCAGATTAAAGGCCTCGGCATCCACTGTGCACTCTGTCAGGAGAACCCGGATGTTGTTGAGCCGACTATGCATGACAGCGAGGTGAAGAGCTGGGGAGTAAATCTTCTTACTGTGCAAGCCCAGACAGGTGCAGAAAAACCTCAGCTCCTCCCTACCCCAATAACCCCTTCTAAACAGCGCTCAGCCACAGCCGCCACCAGCCACGCACAGACCCAAGCTCTCCCATCTTCCCACCCCGGAGAATGATCTAAATGCAACTTCAGGAGCCTTTGGCAGCTCCAAAGATGAAGTTTAAGAGCTCAAGAAGCCATGTAAGCCTCCAGGGTTACTCAACCCTACTGGGAGGCTCTCCAAGTCTCAGTCAGCGGCAGGGCAGACAGACACTGAGCATTTCCTGTCACACCTCTGTTCACCGCTGTCTCACTGAGGGGGAACAGACCCAGCGGTGCAGCATGTCCTACTCCTAAAATGGAAAGACTGCTCAAGGCATGCAGCACTGTGCACACAGCAACGACTGAGAATCACCATTATTTCCATTCTCGTCCATTGCAGCAAAGTCCACTCCATTCTCTAGGAGGACTGAGCAGATGGTAGGCAGGTCCTGCTGGGCAGCAAGATGGAGGGCGGTCTGGCGGTGCTTGGTTAATTCATTCACTTTGGCTCCTGCAAGAAGCTATAGAAGTTGATTACTGGAGCAGCCTCTCTACCGCAACCAAGGTCCCACCTACGGGGCAAGCCCGCATGTCTGATAGGCTGCCTTGCTGGCAAAGCGGGAACACAAGCGCCTCAGATACAGTTCTGGTGAGGAAAGCCCAGCAAAACCTGTACCAAAGCAAACCAACAATTATCTACCAAATGGTAAGTTAAACAGCTATTCAGTGGGACATAGGAATTCTATTTCTAAGATAGGTATATAAAGACTGCACAGGGCTGTAGATTATGCACTGTTTGCAAAAAGTAAAATCCCATAGCAAAGAGGGTTTAGTTAGCTGGGTGTGGTGGTACATGCTTGTAATCCCTGCATTCAGGAGGCTGAGAATGGAGGATCGTGGTTTGTGGTCAGCCTCAGCTACTTAGTGAGGCCCCACAACATAGTGAGACACTGTTTCAAAATAAATAATAAAAAATAGGGCAAGGGCGTAGCTTGGAGGTTGAATGACCCTGGGTTCCATCCCCAGACCCGCCTTCCCCCCAAAAAAGAGGGTTTAGTTAAAATTTTAATATAAGCAAACAAAATAAGGCAGCCATTAAGATGATAAATACATGTGGACTGACAAGGAAAAATGTCAATGACATAGCAAGTTTTTTTTGTTTGTTTGTTTTTTAAAGGCAGCTCTTGCTGGGTGTGGTGGCGTATGCTTGTAATCCCTGCCCTTGGGAGGCAGAGACAGGAGGATCACGCTGGTTTGGAGCCAGCCTTGCTGGCTTAAGAGACCCTGTTTCCAAATTAAAAAAATATAAAATAGGTCTGGGAGTGTAGCCCGGAGGTAGAAGGGCTTCCAGGAACCCCAGTACCACCAAAAAAATAAATTAAATAAATAAATAAATAAAATGCAGCTCTTAAACTGGGCATGGTGGTGCACAGTTGTAATCCCAACATTTGGGAGGCTGAGACAGGAGGATCTCAGTTCACAAACAGCCTTAGCTACTACTTAGTGAGGCCCTTTGTAACTCAGTGAGACCCTGTTTCCAAATAAAGAATAAAAAATAGGGCTGGGGGTGCTGCTCAGAGGTAGAATGCCTCTGGGTTTCATCCCCAGTACCGCAAGGGAAAAAGGAAAAAAAAAAAAAAGGCAGCTCTTTCTTCACTTTGAAGCCTGCGCAGACCTACTGGGAACGGGACCTCTAAAAGTCTGGAAGGCTGTGGTACAAAGCTATTATAGAATCAAAGGCAGAAAGGAACTTTAAATTGTCTATTCATTTACTATTTGAAGTTCATTTATCACCCATTTTCTGACAAAGTTTCAAAGACTGCCGCTGTTAACAGAAAATATGCTGTAGTTTATAGTAAACGCCCAATTTACCTCTTCTGAAGTCCTGAGCTACCTATTTCTGGGAGAATCCAGGCCTGGCATTAATGTAGTACTTAAAAAGGCAGGCTTTTACCAGGCATGGCGGCGCACACTTGTAATCCTAGCACTTGGGGGGCTGAGACAGGAGGACTGCAGGTTCAAGGCCAGCCTCAGCTACTTAGTGAGGCCCTCCACAACTTAGTGGGACCCTGTTTCAAAATAAAAATTTAAATTGGGCTGAAGTATACCTCAAAGGTAGAATGCCCCTGAGGGAGGGGGGGAGAAAGCAGGATTTCAAGTCACAAAGAAATTGCCAAAATCCCAGCCACAACTCTTCTGTTCCTACCCTGCCTTAGCTATCCAAGGCCCCCTTTGCAATCATGACCCATCTGAGCCCCTCTTCACACCTGTTTTCCTGAGTGTATTGTTTCAACTCCCCAAATTCATGTGGGCAAACACCTGTGATGAGAAATTCTGCATATATTCTATGACAGGTTATATACAACAATGGTTCTATGTCACTTACCAGATTTCGGACAATAATCTCTGAGCCAGCTTGGACAGCGAGGTGCAAAGGGGTCAACTTGGAAGCATCCTGCACCCTGGAATTCACATTAGCCTGGACGCTGATCAAGAACAGGACACTTTCAATGTCAGAGTTCTGAACTGCCACGTGAAGGAAATTCCGGCCCTTGTTATCCACCTGAGTCGGTAAGTGGGAACCAAAAAACATCAGTAGACTCCCTTCCGAATGCCTCCTGAGCCTCTGCAGGCGGTGCTGGTCACCAGGCAGCCATGATACAGTCCTCTCCTCTTTGCAGGAAGTCCATCCCAAGACCCAACATTAAACACCATCACCCCCGACTCTCATTCCATACATCTGTGCACCAAAAAATGTGCGCATGGTCACATCCGAGGGAAAGGGGCTGGGAGTCACTATACTGACTCTGCAGCAGGAACTGGGCTCAGAAAGCCAAGAAAAAGACAGACCAAAGGATGGGAAAGGAAGGTGCCAAAATGTTGAAGGGCTCAGGCAAAGGCAAAGGTGGAGACTAGCCTCGGGAGCCTGTCTGCTTTAGCTAAATCAAGCACCTGCTGTCCTAACACCACAGCTGCGATGCCAGCATCAACCTTGAACAGCCAAACTAAAGCTTCAGAAATTTAGGGATGATTCCCCTTTTCCTAAGCTACAATATACATGGTTAAGGAGGCAGCCAGTAGCATGTCACAGACTTCATCCTACTCTGGACAGCAGACACTATCCCGTCCTGAGAGCTCAGGTGCAGGTGAGGGGACACCATCTGCTCCACAAACACTACGTCACCTCGCATGCATGTTCACGGCACCAGCCAGTGGAATAAGCAATGCACCTGCAAATGATCTGGGCCAACAACAGCACCATACTGAATGGGGAAGAAATGTGAGATGCCTGTCTCCATTCATGAACATTCTGTATTATCTGAGTGACTATGAGGTTAGCAGCTGGCAATCCAGCCACACTTACAAAAATGCTAAGAAATGTGATATGTAGAAGCAGTAACTCTTTACCATACTAGGACAGCACTTCCTTCAGGTCCCACCACTCCATTCCATCTTAATAAATGGCTATTTGTAAGCCAGGTGTGGTGGCACAAGCCTGTAATCTCTGTACTTGGGAGGCTAAGACAGGAAAATCGTAGTTTTGAGGACAGCTTCAGGAAGTACTGAGACTCACATCAACCTAGCAAGACCCTATTTCCAAATAAGAAATAAAACCGTGCGCTGGGCATGGCGCACACTTGTAATCCTAGCATTTGGGAGGCTTAGACAGGAGGATCACGGTTCTCGGACAGACTCAGCTACTTTGTGCAACTAGGTACCTATGCAACCCAGTGAGACCCTGTTTCAAAACAGAACAAAAAAATAGGGATGGGGGTGTAGCTTGAAGGTAGAATGCCCCTGGGTTCCATCCCCAGGACTGCAAAAACAAACAAACAAACAAAAACAAAGGAATGGGGGGGGGGTGTTGCTTAGAGGTAGAATGCCTCTTGGTTCAATTCCCAGGACCACAAAAATAAATAAGTAAATGTCTATTTATAGATCTTGGCAAGATCCTGTGTGTTGGCTGGAAAGGCAAGTTTCTATGGGACTAACCTTACCATTAATCCCAGCTCCCGCCTCAGATCAGCCATTACTGTCATTTCCCACCCACTCTGTTGTACGATAAGAACTGCAAAGAATAAGGACAAATGAGCCAACTAAGCTTAGAAACAACGCTTCTAAAACACTCAAAAAGTTCTCCACGATGGGCAGGCAGCACACGCTTGTAATTCCAACACTCGGGAGGCTGAGACTGGAAGATAGCGGTTCATGGACAGCCTCAGCTACTTAGACCCTCTGCAACTCAGTGAGACCCAGTTTCAAAATAAAGAATAAAAAATAGGGAAGGCGGTGTAGCTTGGAGGCCGAATGCCCCTGGGGCTCCATCCCCAGACCCGCAAAAAAAATAAAAAGTTGTCCAACATCACAATGCAAGCACCTCGAGTTCAATTTAATTCCTTTTAAGATATTCACTGTGTGGCAGTTGAAAACCAGCAAAAGCAAGAATGAACTCAGCTGTATGTGCCACAGAATTCCTATTAGCAGGCCCAACAAGATCCCACTGCCACCTCCGTCCACATCCTCAGGTGGTTGGCACACCAAGAGTAGTCACAGCTCAGCCAGCAATAAACAGACATCTTTAGGCCACATTTTCAGAAAGGAAAACATAATTTCAAAGCCAATATCTGAGCTGGGTGTGGTGGCACACACTTGTAATATCAGTACTTGGGAGGCTGAGAAAGAAGGACTGCAGGTTCGCAGCCAGCCTCAGCTACTTAGGGAGGCCCTCTGTAACTTAGCAAGTGAGCTCGGAAGTAAAATGCCCCTGGCTTCTCTCCCCAGTACGAAAAATAAAAGAAAAAACCATGAATTATATAGTAGTGTGTGTATGTATAGAAGAGCCTTGTTTAGTCTGTACGTAAGAGGTGCTGCTAAGGAGGGTGGGGTTGCCGGGCACTCACCTGCTCAGCAGCCCCCGACTCTCGTTTCAGAATGGCCTCAGCTGCCTTGTTGTTCTTGTACGTCATGGCACAGGCAAACGGGGTCAGCCCTTGTCTGTCTCGTGCATTCAGGTGGATGTCAGGATGGGAGATCAACAACTGAATGATGACACTGTGCTGGTTGCTTATGGCCACATGGACAGGTGTTCTTCCTTCTGCATCCTATGGGAACAAGGCACAGGGGGTTTTGCCTCCTTCTTCTTTTTTTTTTTTTTTTTGGCGGTACTGGGGATGGAACCCAGGGGCATCTACCTCCAAGCTACACTTGCTACATTAAAATACCAAGCCCTGTATTTTATTTTTATTTATTTTTATTATATTTGTGTTTGTTTATTTATTTATTTTTGGTGGCACTGGGGTTCCTGGAAACCCTTCTACCTCCGGGCTACACTCCCAGACACCTATTTTTTATATTTTTATTTGGAAACAGGGTCTCTTAAAGTCAGCGAGGCTGGCTTCGAACCTGCGAGATCCTCCTGTCTCCGCCTCCCAAGCTCAGAGATTACAAGCATGCGCCACCATGCCCGGAATTTATTCTTTATTTTGAAACAGGGTCTCAAGAGCTTCACTAAGTAGCTGAGGCTGTCTGTGAACCTGGATCCTCCTGTCTCAGCCTCCCAAATGATGGGATTACAAGCGTGCACCACCAAGCCCAGCTTTTCCCCCTCATTTTTGTGGGACTAGGAATTAAACCCAGAGGAATTCTACTTTAAAACTGTACTCCATGGGCCGGGCGTGGTGGCGCACGCTTGTAATCCCCGCGCTTGGGAGGCAGAGACAGGAGGATCGCGCAGGTTCGAAGCCAGCCACACGCGCTGGCTTAGGAGACCCTGTTTCCAAATAAAAATGTAAAAATAGGTCTGGGAGTGTAGCCCGGAGGTAGAAGGGCTTCCAGGAACCCCAGGACCACCCAAAAAAAAAAAAAAAAAAAAAACTGTACTCCAGCCCTTTTTATTTTTTGTTTTTCAAACAGGGTCTCACTATTTTGCTGAGAGCCTTACTAAATTGTTGAGGCTGGTTTCAAGTCTCATCCTCCTGGGTCAGCCTCTCAAGTACTGAAATTTTAGGCATGTGCCACCACACCCAGCCAAAACACAAATTTTAAATTCCAGTTGAACGATAAAACTCAGGGAAAATATCATAAACTTATTTGTTTGAGAAGATCTGTTCATTTTCAGTTCCAAGTAATAGCGCTCCCAATCTATCGACAAGGCCTCAGATATAAATCCTCAAAGGCAAGCTGGGTTGGTGTCACACACTTGTAATCCTAATACTTGGGAGGCTGAGACAGGAGGATCACAGGTTCCAGGCCAGCCTCGGCTATTTAGCAAGATCCTGTTTCAGGGAAAAAAGGGCTGAGGGAGGAGGATGTGGTGGTTCACACCTGTAATCCCAGTGCTTGGGGAGGCTGAGACAAGAGGTAGGTTTATGGACAGCTCAGCAACCTAGTAAGACTGTTTCAAAACAAAAAAAAAATGTAGCCAAGCGTGGTGGTGCATTCTTATAATGCTAGTACTTGGGAAGCTACGCCAGAGGATTGCAGGTTCTCAGCCAGCTTCAGCAACTTAGCAAGAGGCCCTCTACAACTAAGTGAGACCATGTTTAAAAAAAAAAAAAAAAAAAAAAGGCAGGCATGGTAGTGAAAACTTACCTCAATGTAGTGAACACTTATAATCCTAGTACTTGGTAGGCTGAGACAGGAGGATCACAGGTTCAAGGACAGCCTCAGCAAGTAGTGAGACTCTCATCTACCTAGCAAGACCCTGTTTCAAAATAAGAATAAAATTTGGCTGGGGGTATAGCTCAATCCCCAGTACCACAAAAGAAAATACTAGAATAGGCTAGAATACTGAAATACATCGAGGACATAAAACTCCTTTTATGCCAGGCATGGTGGCTCATGTCTGTCATCCTAGTACTTGGGAATCTGAGACAGGAAGATCACAGGTTCAGTGACAGCCTCAGCAGCCTAGAAGACCTTGTTTCAAAATAAAAAATAAAATAGGGCTGAGGGTAAAGCTTGGAGGTAGAATGTTCCAGGTTTAATCTCTAGTACAGAATAAAACAAAAAACAAAAACCCTCCTATTATGGACCATCATTGTAAACACAGTACTCAGGTCTGAAACTAAACTAGCTAGCTCAGTGGAGATCTCTAAGGGAGAACAAGGAGAAAGGAATGACAGACAAGAAGACTCTACCGATGTTGCAGCAAGAACGAAGGCATGGTCAAGCCTGAAAGCAGGCAAGGACGAGACAAGCTGTGCCACGCAGGAGCCACTTGCACACGCCACGCTGTGACACAAACTCGGAAAGGCAACCTTGGCTAAAATGTGGCCCTACCCAGGCCTGCCAAGCCCAGTGGGTAACCAAGGGTAGGATGATGCTTGGTATCTCTGCCTTCATTTCATATCCTTCTCCTTTATTACCTTAAACTCTGTGGCCTACTCAGCTATACAGGTAGAAATGTTAATCATTTACCAAGTATTCCTCTAGCCAGGTGTGGTGGCACATGCTTGTAATCCCAGCATTTGGGAGGCTGAGACAGGAGGATTCGGGTTCATGACCAGCCTTAGCTACTTAGCGAGGCCCTTTGCAACTCAGTGAGACCCTGCTTCAAAATAAAGAATAAGAAAATAGGGCTGGGTGTGTCGCTCAGAAGTAGAATGCCCCTGGGTTCCATCCTCAGTAACGTAAAAAAAAAAAAGAAAGTATTCCTCTAAAACCTACTAATATGCCCATACCTGTAATTCTAGTACATTGGAGGCTGAGAGAGGAGGATCACAGGTTCCAGGCCAGCCTCAGCAACTTAGTGAGACCCTCAGTAACCTAGTGAGACCCTGTTCCAAACAAAAAATAAAAAGAGCTGGGAGTATAGCTCATAGCCACTAGGTAGGAGAGACAGAAAGAAGAGGAGGAGGAGGAGGAGGAGGAGGAGGAGGAGGAGGAGGAGGAGGAGGAGGAGGAGGAGGAGGAGGAGAGGAAAAGGGGGAAAGAAGAGAGGGAGGGGGAGTGTGTGTGCGTGTGTGTGTGTGTGTGTGTGTTTTATTGAAAATTGAACTCAGGAGCAATTTTACCTCTGAGCTACATACCCAGCCATGTTTAATATTTTTAATTTTGAAACAAGAGTCTCACCATGTTGCAATGGGCCTTATTAAGTTGCTGAGGTTTTACTTCAACCTGAGATCCTCCTGTCTCAGCTCATTTCTATTTTTCACACAGGATCTGGCTAAGTTGTAGAGGCTGTCCTCAAACGTGTGATCCTCCTGTATCAGCCTCCCAAGTACCTGGATTACAACCATGCACCACCATGCCTGGCTGAGACCCTGTTTTAAAATATAAAACAAGACCCTGGCAAGGTGGCCCACTCTTATAATCCCAGTACTTGGAAAGTTGAGACAGGAGGATCACCACAGGTTTGCAGCCAGCTACTTAGGCTCTGCACAACTTAGTGAGATCCTCCTTCAAAATAAAAAATAAAAATAAAGGCTGGGGGTATAGAATACCTTTGGGTTGAATCACCAGTACAGCAAAAAATAAAGTAAAAAAAAAAAAAAAAAAAAAAAAGCCAGGAATGGTAGATGGTGGTGCATTCTTGTAGTCCCAGAGTACTTGGAAGACTGAGATAAGAGGATCTTAGATTCAAGGAGAACCTGAGCAAGTAGTGAAATTCTCATCAACCTAAAGAGACCCTGTTTCAAATAAAAATAAAAAGCCTGTCGTGGTGGTACACACTTGTAATCCTGGTACTTGGGAAGCTGAGACAGGAGGATCAGGGTTCTCAGTCAGCCTCAAATACTTAGTAAGGCCCTCTACAACTTAGTGAAACCCTGTTTCAAATAAAAAAGAATAAAAAATAAGGCTGCAGATGTAGGCCGGTGGTAAAATGTCTCTGGGCTCAATCCCCAACATCACAAAAAATAAAATAAGCCAGGTGTGATGGTGTACGCTTGTAATCCCAGCATTTGGGGGGCTGAAAAGGGAGGACCACAGTGTGTGGGCAGCCTTAGCTACCTAGTGAGGCCTTCAGCAATTTCGTGAGATCTGTTTTTGTTTTGTTTTGTTGTTATTGTTGGAGGGTCTGGGGGTGGAATGCAGGGGCATTCAACCTCTGAGCCACATGTCCTGCCCTATTTTTTTATTCTAAAACAGGGCCTCACTAAGTTGGGGAAGGCCTAAGTAGCTGAGGCTGTCCGTGAACTGCGATCCTCTGTTCTCAGCCTCCCAAATGCTGGGATTACAAGCATACCCCACCATGCCTAGCTCCAGAGACTGTTTCAAAATAAAGAATAAAAAATAGTGCTGTGGGTATAGTTCTGAGGTAGAATGTCCCTGGGTTCCATCCCCAGTACTGGAAAAAAAAAAAAAAAAGGTTTAGCTTGGAGGTAGAATGCTCTGGGTTCCATCTCCAGTATCCTAAAATAAAAAAAATTTAAAAATAGGGTAAGGGGTGTGGTGCAGGGCTAGGATGCCCCTGGGTTCAACTCCCAGTATCACAAAACAAACAAACAAAAATTAGGGCTTGGGGTATATTTCTTATGTAGTATGCCCCTGGGTACAATCCTCAGTACTACACATACAAAATAAATAAATTTTGTATGGGGCCAGTGAGGCCAGGATCAGAGCCTGCCATGCGGCAAGGCCAGTGCTGGGGCCACCGACGCCAGGATCAGAGCCTGCCATGAGGCGAGGCAAGGCTGGTACCGGGGCCAGCATGGATGGGATTGGAGCCTGCCGTAAGGCAAGGCCAGTGCTGGGGCCTCCAAGGCTAGGATCGGAGCCTGCCGGTGGCAAGGCCAGTGCCAGGGCTTGCAAGGCCAGGATTGAAGCCTGCCAGGAGGTAAGGTGGGTGCTGGGGCCAGCAAGGCTGGGATCGGAGCCTGACGTGCGGCGAGGCCTGTGTTGGGGCCTTCGAGGCCAGGATCAGAGCCTGCAGGGCAGTGAGGTCAGTGCCAAGGCAAGCGAGGCCAGGACCAGAGTCAGCCATGCAGCGAGGCTGGTGCTGGGGCCAGCGAGGCCGGGATCGGAGCCTGCCAGGTGTTGAGGCCGGTGCTGGGACCTGCAAGGCTGGGATTGGAGCCTGCCATGTGGCTAGGCCGGTGCTGGGGCCAGCGAGGCCAGGATTGGAGCCTGCCATGGGACAAGGCCGTTGTTGGGGCCTTAGAGGCCAGGATCAGAGCCCACCGTGAGTCGAGGCCAGTACAGGTGACAGCGAGGCTGGGGTCAGAGCCTGCTTTTGTGGCGAGGCCGGTGCCAGGGGGCCTGCCAGGCTGGGATTGGAGCTTGTCTGGCAGCAAGGCCAGTTCTGGGGCCAACAAGGCTGGGTCTGGAGCCTGCAGTGTGGCAAGGCCGTTGCCGGGGCCTCCAAGGCCAGGATAGGAGAATGCTGGGTGGCGAGGCTGGTGTGAAGGCCTGCTAGGCCAGGATTAAAGCCTGCCATGAGGTGAAGCCGGTTTTGGGCCAGTGAGGTCGGTTTGGAACCTGCAGTGCGGTAAGGCCGGTGACGGGGCCTGGGAGGCTGGGATCAGAGCCTGTTGTGTGGTGAGGCCAGTCCCGGGGCCTTTCGAGAGTGGGATCGGAGGCTGCAATGAGGCATCCACAGGGAAGTATCACAGAAAATAAAAATTCAGATGCTTTCGCTAATATGAAAAAAGCTAGGAAGAAATGGATAATAGGTGGAAATCTAGTTGAAGAAAGGGATCCATGGAGGAGCAATTAAGGTGACCTATCAGAGGGGGTAGGTGGAAAGATGGAATCTCTTTAAAGCACATGATGTACTTAAACAAATATATCAAAGTCAATCACTAAATCAAGCATGGGATCGAGGGAGGGGGAGGGAATGGGATGGGGACTGGATAAAGGCTAATTGGGTGATGTGTGCGTGTATAGCTTTACAAGTCTTGTATTCCATTGAGATGTTTGACTACAATGCACCAATAAAAATATATTTAAAAATAAATTAATGAATAACCTAGTAATAAAACGTTTATTAGTGCTGTATTTACCTAACCTCGTTTTTCCCCCTTCAAAACGAGGCAAGCCAGGCGTGGTGGCGCACGCTTGTAATCCCCGCGCTTGGGAGGCAGAGACAGGAGGATCGCGCAGGTTCGAAGCCAGCCGCGCGGGCTGGCTTAGGAGACCCTGTTTCCAAATAAAAAAAATGTAAAAATAGGTCTGGGAGTGTAGCCCGGAGGTAGAAGGTTTCCAGGAACCCCAGTACCACCAAAAAAAAACAAAAACAAAAAAACGAGGCAAATTTGCAGCAGTCCTGTTTCAGCCCCTGGAGAGACACCTAACCATTTTCAGGTGTCCTGCACCTTCCAGGAACATCAGGCTCAATCCCCTCAGAGGACTAAGCAGGACCCTCCAGGACCAGAGGTCTGCTAATGTACTTCCTGAGCAACAAGTGGAAACTGCTCCCTACGAAGTGATAAGGAGAAACTGCCCCCTCAGGTGATAAGAATGTCTCCAGAGCTACCACTGAGTCAAGAATCATCCAAACCACAATTTGACCAAGTCTGCTTAATTATGCATACCTCTTGCCCCTCCCCCAATTCTTCCTCTACTTAAACCTAAAGCTCTTGTCAACACCCTGGATCCAGATGAGATGCTGGATCCCAGTCTTTCCTAATAAGGCTATAAAGCTCTTTTCCTGCTTTTTGCCCTTACCTTTTCTGTTTGGTTTTTGGAGCAAGTGACCAGACCAGGGTTGTTGGAAACTCCCAAGTCAGGCCTCTGGCCTAGGACACCGGCAACAGGAACAAAGCCCTATCCACAGTACATGAGAGCTCTGCAAGGTCCCCTGCCATAAAGGATTTCCCTAACTGTGCACTGACCATGTACCTCCTTGGCAATGAGAAGTGCATACCTGTGCATTTACATTGGCACCAAACTCCAAAAGACACTGCACTGTCTCTTCCAGTCCCCATGAGGCTGCCAGATGCAGGGGTGTCTGCCCATCTCTGGCCTCTTCTTCTCCTTCTCCATCAGCACCTGGTTGTCTGGGACTATTCACATCACAACCACTGAAAGGAATGAAGAAAGAGAAGGAAGGCCATGCTTTATCTACAGGTATGCCGATGAGTGGAGAGCAACAGCCTCATCCAGTCTAGCACAAAGTCAGCAATCCTCAACCCATGGCCTCAAAGACTGGGGTGTAGGTTCCACTGCCATAGAGTATTTTGCAATTAGTCTTAGAGAAGCCTGAGTATCAGAATTATTGCATGTTCCCCAGAAGATTAGCATAGCTGAAACATATTCAAAGCTTGAGAAATATTGCCTTGAAGGTTTCCTAAATAACCATGCCTCCCACCTGTTAGGGCTCATGCTCTTGGTGGTGTCATACAGGTCGACATGGTCTTCTTTGCACGGATTCCTGGCTTTACAGTAGGAAGTGGTGTGATGACTACAGGAGCCCATGCAGGTCCCATAACAGGAATCTGGCTTAACTACTAGTCTTTGACTCAGGCATATGAGGCCCTCCCCTCACGAGTTAGTCAGGCCCTTGGCTAACTTGACAGAATAAAACAGTGAGTCTGAGAGTCTTAACTATGAAAGTCAAACCAGTTACAGGCATGTCAAGACTGGAGGTGGGTTAACAGAAGAGTCAGTTTACAATAAGCTGCATAAGAATATTTCAAGAGATACTTGGGCTCCACAGACCTACGAATAAGAAAGCAGGTGGTGGACTCATTGTTTTCATCAATGGCTCTGTGCAGGAGTGTTTGAAGGCACCCACCAGGTCCTGGGCCCCAGCACGTAGCATCACAGCCATGTCTGACCTACAGAAAAACACAGGTTTCACACAAACATTGTCAAGCAAAGTTGGAAACTTTATTATCAAATCTGAGCTCTAAGGTGGGCAAGGTGACTCACACTTGTAATCCTAGTACTTGGGAGGCTTGAGACAGGAGGATCACAGGTTTGCGGCCATCCTCAGCAAGCTTGTGAGGCCCTCTGCAACTTAGTGAGATCCTGTTTCAAATTAAAAAATAAAATCAGGTTGATGGCATAGCTCAGAGGCAGAATGCCCAAGTTCAATCCTCCGTACCAAACACACAAAAAAGGGGAGATGGTTGATAATTACTTCAATTTGCATCATTCATTAGCTGTTTTTTTTTCCCTTGGGGGGAGAGTTACTGTGTAAATTCATTTATTAGTTTCTCAATAGAGCTCTGTAGCTAGGATGGCGGTGCACACCTGTAATCCCAGTACTTAAAAGGCTGAGACAGGAGGATTGGAGGTTCCAAACCAATCTCAGCAACCTAGCAAGATCCTGTTTCAAAACCAAAAGATAAAAAATAAAGAATAAAAATGTCTGGAAATGTAGCTCAGAGTTAGAATGTCCCAGGTTCAATCCCCAGGAGAGAAACACACACACACACACACACACACACACACACACACACACACACACACACACACTTTCCTCTGTGTGTGTGTGCCCGTGCAAGTTCTTCTACTAGGACTTGTAGGATGAGTTTGGGAAATATTAATATTCAATTAGTGCCTCTAGAGCTGTATCAAAGAAGGGAAAGAAAACAAAGGTCCCTGTTTATACATGTATTCATAAACCCCCAGCAATATATACAGGTAATCTCAATGACACAAAAGCCACCCAGGTGCAAAATGCCCCAATGCTGCACTGCAGGCCCTTCAGAGAACTAAATGAGAAATTCCAAAGTTCACCTCCACTACTGTGGCCTGTCTTGTAAACAAAGGAGACAAACCTGAGATTTAGGGATTTACTGCTATGGTGATGGTGAGGGGAGCCCACCTCAAATTAACCCCCCAGAAGACTCTTCAGGAAAAGCCTCCACTCTAGCTTGTTGATGGTCTTCTTGGTAAACACAGACTAAAAACAAAAGTATTGGCCAAGGACATGTTTCAACTGCTTGCCTTTTGCCCAATTTGGTAGGTGGCAGACTGCTTGGTCCTGTGATTGCTATGCAGGCACCGAACCCACCTCTGACACAAAGTCTCCCATGGTAAGCTAATGTCATGTTTGTCTCACCAGAGTGGATGCGATGTCTTCCAGGTTATGTGCCAAGGCAAGCCAGAGCGGGGGGTCGCCTTTTTCATCTGAAACAGACATGTCAGCTCCTCGGGTACATATAGCGTCAACTACAAGTGGAAGCTGATTCCTGATGGCCAGCTGAAGGGCTGTCTCCCCATCCTGAGTCCTGCTAGGACAAACACCAAAGTCAAAACCAATATCTGTAGCTGGAGCCAAAGGATAAAGGAGACAGCATTCCAGAGTCCAGACCCCATAGTATCCATTAAATACACTTTGTTCACAGTCACAATTTCCTGAGGGAATTAAACCTGTCAGAGTTCAGAATTAAACTCTGTTTAGAAAATACAGCCATGCTACCCTACTGCACCCAGACAGTAACTGAGCAATGTACCAACCTGCTCTATCTTAAAGGAGGGTAGCTGTAATTTATTTCTAGTCAACAGAAGCATCTTATTAAAATGTCCACAACAAAAATGTAACCATAACCACCCACCTGAAAAAATACTTCTTTGACCCAGACATTCAAGGTCACTTGACATTAAAGATAAATGCCTTGCTGGCAGACAGACAGACATACACACACACACACACACACACACACACACACACACACACACACGTCTTTGAAGATACAATCACACAAGGCATGGTGGCACACCCTTGTAATCCCAGTACTTGAGAAGCTGAGACAGAAGTATTACAGGTTCTCAGCCAGCCTCAGCTACTTAGTGAGGCCCTATTTCCAAATAAAGAATAAAAAATAGGGCTGGGGAAGCCAGGTGTGGTGGCGCACACTTGTAATCCCAGCATTTCGGAGGCTGACACAGGAGGATCGCGGTTCGCACACAGCCTCAGCTACTTAGTGAGGTCCTTTGCAACCCAGTGAGACCCTGTTTCAAAATAAAGGATAAAAAATAAGGCTGGGGGTATAGCTCAGAGGTAGAATGTCCCTGGGTTCCATCTGCTGTAGCAAACACACACACACACACACACACACACACACACACACACACACACTCAAATACAGTCAATAAAAATCTTACTGGCTTTCCTTCCACTAAGCCTTGTTTGTAGTTTAATTGTTGGGATAATCTTTATAACTGAAATTCCTATTTAAAAATTAAGGAGCCAGGCATGGTGTCACAGGCCTATAAACCTAGTACTTCGGAGGCTGAGACAGGAGGATTGAAGGTTTGAGACCAGAATTAGTAACTCAATGAGACTTTCAGCAACCCAATGGAACTCTGTTTCAAAATAAAAAGTAATAAAAGGGCTGGAGATGTAGCTGGGAGACAGAATACCCCTGGATTCAATCTCCAGAACCACAAAACAAACAAACAAAAGAAGAATTGACTTTGGGTTGTACTTTATGAGATCTGTGCAAAACTGTGCACTGGTCCTAAAAGGTTCTGCCAAGAGCAAAGTTCAATTTCCCTTCACCATCAGTAGATAATATTCCACTTACAATAGTCTGATGACATTATTTATATAGGCTTATTACATTCAGTTTGCATTTGTACTTTGGTAGAGCTGTTGTTCCCTTCTGTTATTTAGTAAGAAATAAAAATTATCCCTATGGCCACGGCTATGCTTTTGAGCCATCTGAGCAGGTAAGTGTGATCTGATAGTACAGTGAAGAGCACTATCTCATCCTACCTGACGTTTATATCCGCCTGATGCTCCAGGAGGAAGAGTGCACTCTTGCTATCCTGCCGCTGTATGGCCATGTGCAGCAAGGTCTGCCCGTTTGACATGGTGTCATTGATGGAAGCCCCAGAGCCCAGCAGCTGGGCTGCGATCGTATGCATGCCTAGAGAATAAGCAAGCCCTGTTAATACAGGTTTAAGTGTTCCCACTTCCGCAGCATCTTACTACAATGAACATCCTCTCGACTTCTCAAAGCCAGCAGTTTCCCCTGGATATTACCAGTTTAATAAACAGAAAGGTTAGTTTATGGACAAATAATTAGCCTCACTTTCCTCCCTGCCCCCCTCTCTTATCCACCCAACTACTGTGCTGATGTCTATCTGTCTGCAGATGTCAATAGCCTCTAGCACCGCCTTACCAGTCCATAATGCAAGGCCCAGCACAGTCTGATCTCGGGAATCCTTGAGGCTAAAGTCCGGGATAATTTGTAAGTTGTTGGTAGCATGAAGAGCATTAGCTGCAATTTTTCAAAAGGAAAAGAATACATGATATCACCATCCCATAGATCACATTTAAAGCATTCAAAAGAGCTGGGCATGATAGTGCACACTTGTAATCCCAGGACTTGGGAGGCTAAGACAGGAGGACTGTGGGTTTGAAGACATCCTCAGCAAATAGTGAGACTCTCAGCAACCTCAGACCCTGTCTTCAAACAAAAATTTAAGGTTGGGCATGGTGGTGCACGCTTGTAATCCCAGCATTCGGGAGGCTGAGACAGAAGACCATGGTTCATGGCCAGCCTCAGCTACTTAGGTCCTTTGCAACTCAGTGAGACCCTGTTTAAAGAATAAAGTCAGGTGTGGTGGCACACACTTGTAATCCCAGCACTTGGGAGGCTGAGACAGGAGGATTGTGGTTTGTGGCCAGCCTCAGCAACTTAGTGAGACCCTGTTTCAAGCTAAAGAAAAAAAATAGGACTAGGGGTATAGCTCAGAGGTAGAATGCCCCTGGGTTCCATCCTCAGTACCCCCCAACACACACACACAAAATAAATAAATAGAGGGAAGGAAGGAAGGAAGGAAGGAAGGAAGGAAGGAAGGAAGGAAGGAAGGAAGGAAGGAAAAAAAATAGGGTCGGGGTATAGCTGGGAGGTAGAATGCCCCTGGGTTCCATCCCTAACACTGGGGAAAAAAAAAAGGTTTGGGGGTGAGGCTCAGAGGTATAATGCCCTTGAGTTCAAGCCCCATTAACTAACACACACACACACACACACACACACACACACACACACACACACACAGCATTCAAAAGAACAAGAATTCAGTTACAAACTAACTGGCTATAATATGAACACTGACTCAAAAAGAACAGATATATCTTCTCATGGGTAACAAAGTATATAACGGATAATTTCAAAAATATCTTGAAACACTGACTCCTGACCGCATGGTGGCTCACACATTTCTTAATCCCAGTACTTGGGAGGCGGAAGCAGGAGAACTGCAGGTTCAGGGCCAGCCTCAGCCATTTGAGGCACCCCGAAACTTAGTGAGACTGTTTCAAAATAAGAATAAAAAATAAAGCTAGGGGTACAGCTTGAAGGCAGAATTGTCCTGGGTTCAATCCGCAGTACTGCAAAAACACAACAAAACAAAAAACACTGATCCTTATATAAAGAAACTGACTCCACTATGCAAACATACTATATGATTAATAAAAATGGGATTAAAACAATGTCCAGCCAATGTTTTCCTAAAAATTCATATAATCTTTATGTTCCTATAAGGACCAAGAAAAAACAGGCACATTTTACCTAAAACCTTACATCCCTCCAGAAGCACAATGCTAAAAAGTACTGGACTTCTTAGAATTGAGGCAAGAATAGGCCAGGCGTGGTGGCGCACGCTTGTAATCCCAGCATTTGGGAGGCTAAGATAGGAGGATCATGGTTCGAGGACAGCCTCAGCTACGTAGTGAGGCCTTCTGCAACTTAGTGAGACCGTTTCAAGATAAAGAATAAAATACAGGGCAGGGGATGTAGATCGGAGGTCAAATGCCCCTAGGTTCCATCCCCACACCCACACCAGAAAAAAAAAAGGGGGGGGGGATTGAGGTAATAGGACAGAAAAGAGACAACCTCTGGCTGAGAGAAGCACGTCTCCAGAGCAGGGCTTTTTCCCAGCTCCCCTCTCATAAGTCAATTCCAAGGAGGCTCCAAGACAGATGAGAACTGACTGGCTCATGGAGGACCTGCCTGAGCAGAGGTGGTGAAACAGGCAAGCACCATCCTGAAAGCACACACTGGGAAACACTGTAGTCAAGAGCCAGACTATAGACTTACCTTATTTAAACTAAAAGGATGCTTTTGGTAAGAGACTTACCAATACAAGAACTGTCAACTCTGTAATGAACTACCTGAACTATTGTTCACAAGTCAAATTATTGGGCAGAATTCCCAATCACCTACCTTTCTGCTCCAGGATGACAGACACCACATCTGGATGATTATAGGCAATTGCCATGTGTAGTGGTGTCTGCAGATAAACACCGTCCATGTAACTGGTCAGGGACGCAGCCTCCTTTGGCAAAGGCAGAGCCTCCTCTGTCTGCAGATTGGGATTGGCACCTTGCTGCAGGAGCTCTGCTGTGAGGTTGGCCAGGCCATGCCGACAAGCTGTATGCAATGGGGTTTCTCCCTGAATGGAAACAAACGGCCCAAACCTAAGCACCTAAAGGCCAGGAAGGCAGACAGCACAGTGCCAGGCTCAGCCCTGCGTCGCCCTGTCACCAGTTGTGATTTCACTCATGCCAGTCAGCACTGCATCATCCTGTTACCATGTCTGACACTTTGATTCTCTACAAGAACTCAATATTGTTTTGTGAAAAATAATAGATCATACCCTTTTTCCTTAAAGATTCTCCTTTCCCACTACTGTTTTTTTTTTTTTTGGGGGGGGGGGTGGTACTGGGGTTCCTGGAAACCCTTCTCCAGGCTACATTCCCAGACTATTGTGTATTTTTATTTTGGAAACAGGGTCTGCGCCATCCTCCTGTCTCTGCCTCCCAAGCGAGGGGATTACAAGCGCCACACCCGGCACTTTCCCACTACTTTTAACTCTTCTAATTGAGCTTTTGTAATATCCATATTTCTAACTATTGTTCATTTATTGTTGTCTCTCCATTTTCCAGCGTCACACTTTATCTGTGGGACTTGCCACTGTGGACAATAAGGATTAAGTACTTTTACTACTGAGCCCACAGGCACCTTCCTATCCCACATCCTACCCACAGAACTGAGTTGTGGTGAGAGCCCTCCCAAGTCTACCTCTGCCCAGCCCTCCTTCTGCACATTCTCACTGGCTTTTCTTCCTTTTTTTTTTTTTTTTTTTTTTTTTTTTGCAGTAATGAGGATTGAACCCAAGGCATTTTACCTCTGAGCTATACCCCCAACCCTATTTTTATTCTTTAAAACAGGGCCTCACTAAAAGCTGAGGGTGGCTGCACACCTGTGATCCTCCTGAGTGCTGGGATTACAAGCACGGAGACTATACCTGGCCTGAGTGTGCTTTTCTACTTCCTCAGCTTCCACCAGCATATACCAGGTCTCCAGCCTGCATGCGTGCGTGCATGAGAGAGAGAAATACTGGTGCTGAAACCCAAGGGCATTCTACCTCTGTGCTATATCCCCAGCCCTATTTTGTTTTTTTCTTTTGAAACAGGGCCTCATTAAGGTCTGAGGCTGGCTGCAAACCTCTTCTCAGCCTCTCAGGTACTGGGATTAGAGGCATGCGCCACCGCCAGCCTTGTTTTTTGCACCCAGTTTTCCCACTGCCAGCTAATTGTCCCTGACTAAATATTTAGAATTCAACATCAAAATGGAATTTACTCCCTCCACACAGTTTCTCCTCTTAGTCAGCTTTCTCTTCCTTTTTGTGGATGCACCAAGATAGGGGTGTGTGTGTGTGTGTGTGTGTGTGTGTGTGTGTGTGTGTGTGTGTGTGTGTGTGTTACTGGGGATTGAACCCAGGTGCATTCTGCCTCTGAGTTACAACCCCAGCCCTTTATTGTTTGAAAATTGGCTCGGTAAGATGCTGAACGTCTTGCTACACAGATGATGCTGTCCTAGGACATGGATCTCCCTGTCTCAACCCCCTGAATACTGGGGTTGCAGCATCATGCCCAGCTCCAAAACAGCTTTAATACATCTTTTGCCACTGCTCCTGGAAATCAGAAGCAGTCATGGCCACTGACTGCAATTATGCAATTCATGTCCTCCGTAATCTCCTGCTTTAGATCTAAATCCAGTGTAAGGTCAGGACAGCTCACAATGTTTGTCTAGATGATTCCCACCTAGCTCCAGCCTAGACTCAACGGAACAGCCACCATGCTACCTATCCCAGGCAGCTCTCACAACTCTAAAATGATCATATTGTTCTTCTGCCCCAAACCCTTCTGTGTATCTCCTCCCATATGATAAAGCCCAAATGTCTTAAGCCAGAATTCCAACACTTTCTCCACAGTGGCTCTGACTTGTTTGACATCAGGTCTCTCCTACACCTCTGCATCTCAGGTTTCACGCAGTTTTTCTATGAAGGGCAGAGAGAAGGACTGAGAGCTGATAGACAATACAGTGTCCTGATAGGATTTTTTTAAGTTAGGAAACAGAGCATGCTTCTACATTATTAGAAATGAATAGTGGGCAAAATTGATAGAAAAAAAAAATAGACAAATGCTGGTAAAAGCAAAGTGACTGAGAAAGTTAGAGGATGAGAGGCAGGGCCCAAAACAGAGAAACTAGGGTGCAGCTCACTTGTAGAGTGGGGGCCTAGAATGCATGAGGTTTAGGGTTCTACCCAGCGGTGGAAGGGGACTTCAAGGAGTACAAGTACTCCACTCCAGCTCAAGTACAGGCCATTTGTGTAGAGATGAGATTCATAGAGAAAAGGAGAGCACTACCTCTCCCCTGTGCTCCCCAGATACTCTGATATTTCGCAGATTTGCCAAGCTTATCTTTTGCCCCAGTGCAAGACAGTATGCAACTAAACATCCTAGTATCGAGTTTCTTTTTGTGTATATTGCACTGGGGATTGAAGCTGGGAGCCTTCTACCTCCAAGCTATACCGCTAGCCCCACTTTTATTTTTTTATTTGGAAACAGGGTCTTGCTAGGTTGATGAGAAAGAATCTCACTACTTGCTGAGACTGTCCTTGAACCTGTGATCCTCCTGTCTCAGCCTTGCAAGCACTAGGATTAGAAGCATGCAGCATCATGCTCAGCTGTATCCAGGTCTTAATATTGGCTACATTACTTACAACCTCTTGGAGCCTTAAATTCATGGATTAAGGAACTTATACAAGTAGAAAACATCTCTTTCTCTTTAATCCCTAACATTACATGCTGTTTCTAATCCATTGTGAGAACTTTAAGAGATAATATCCTTAAAGCTCCTAGCACAAATTTGATGTAAAATATATATGATCTTAAAGATAAGCACATCCCCTACTGAATCTGAAAATAACAAAGTAAAAATAACTTAATATCCAGGCGAGGTGGCCCACACTTGTAATCCCAGGATTCAGGAGGCTGAGACAGGAGGATCACAGTTCACGGACAGCCTCAACTACTTAGTGAGGCCCTTTGCAACTTGGTGAGACCCTGTTTCAAAATAAAGAATAAAAAAGTAGGGCTGGGGGTGTAGCTTGGAGGTAGAATGCCCCTGGGGTTCCATCCCCAGAATTGAGAAAAAAAAAAAAAAAAAGAAAAGAAAAACTAGATTTTAATACCTAATGTCCCAGACACTATGTTAATATACACTTAAATATATACTTTGCTTTGATCTTACCCCTTACCTATGACATCAAGATTAACTCCATTTTATAGAAGAGAAAACAAAAGCTCAGAAAGGTTAAGAAACTTGCCTAAGACTATAACAAGAACGCAGGGTGTGGTGGCACACACTTGTAATTCCAGCATTATTGAGGCTAAGACAGGAGAATCGTGGTTTGTGGACAGCCTCAGCTACTTAGTGAGGCCCTCCATAACTTAGTAAGACCCTGTTTCAAAAATAAAGAATAAAATATGGAGCTAGAGCTTTTAGCTCAGAGGTAAAATGCCCCTGGGTTCTATGACCAGTACCGGGAAAAAAAAAAAAAGAAAAAAAAAAACCCTATGAGAGAAAATGGAAAACCTGGTAAACCCAGTAATGTCTAACCTCCAAAGCAGTTTTTTTCCCCCGCAGTACTGGGAACTGAACTCAGGGCAATTCTACCTCTGAGGTACACCCCCAGCCAGCTCCAATTCTGTATTCTTTATTTTGAAACAGGGTTTCACTAAATTGTGGTGGCCCACACTAAGTAGCTGAGGCTGGATATGAACCTATTATCCTTGTGTCTCAGCCTCCCAAGTACTGGGATTACAAACATATGTCACCACGCCTGGCTCAAAGCAGTATTTGTATGTATGTATGTATGTATGTATGTATGTATGAATGTATGTATTTATTTATTAATTATGGAACTCAGGGGGATTTCTACCTATGAGCTACATCCCTATCCCTATTTTATTTTGAAACAGGATCTCACCGGGTTGGTGAATCTCACTAATGGCTGAGGCTATCCTTGAACCTGTGGTCCTCCTGTCTCACCCTTTCAAGTAATGGGATTAAAAGTGTCTAACCCCACCTGGCTCAAAGTAATATTTTTAACCAAATCCTGCGGAGTAGCTGCTCTTATCCACAGGGGATATGTTCTAAGACCTCTCCCAGATGATGCCTGAAGCCATATATACTATGTTTTTTTCTACACATATGTACTTATGATAAAGTTTATATATCTAAATTAGTCACAGAAGGGGATTAACAATAACTAGTAATAAAATAAAACAACTATAACAATATAGCATAAAGTTACATAAATGTGGTCTTTCTCTCTTAAAATATCTGTTGTTCTGACAAGTATAATGGTGCATGCGTATAATCCCAGTATTTGGAAGGCTGAGACAGCAGGATTGAAAGTTTGAGAACAGCCTCAGCAAGTAGTAAGACTCTCTTCAACCTAGAGAGATCCTGTTTCAAAACAAAAGTAAAACAGAGCTGGGGATGTAACTCAGAGGTAGAATGCCCCTGGATTCAACCGTCCGTCCGTCCGTCCGTCCGTGTCTCTCTCTCTCCCTCTCTCTCTCTCTCTCTCTCACACACACACACACACACACACACACACACACACACACACACAGTCCTAGATTCACCCTTTTTCTTGGGATGTGAGATGGTACCTGTGTGACAAGGTGAAATGAGATGAATGAATGAATGATGTAGGCACTGTACCACAGCACGTTATTAAGAATGACTTGAACAAAGCCCTTCACACTGTAATAGCTAATGTGATAGCTGAGATACCAAGTGACTAAGGGGCAGGTAGCACAAATTTCATGGATATACTAGACAAGGTAAAGATTCACATTCTGGGCAGGGGGAAACAGGACACTGCAAGATTTCATTATACTCCGTTTTTTTTTTGTTTTGTTTTGTTTTTTGTTTGTTGTTGTTTTTTTGTTTTTTGTTTTTTTTTTAAGCAGTACTGGGAATTGAACCCAGTGGGGTTCTACCTCTGAGCTACACCCCCAGCCCTATATTTTATTCCTTATTTTGAAACAGGCTCTAAGTTGCAGAGAACCTCACTAAGTAGCTGAGGTTGTATGCGAACCGTGATCCTCGGGTCTCAGCCTCCCCAATGCTGGGATTATAAGCATGCACCACCATACCCGGCTTATTCTTTATTTTGAAAGAGGGTCTCACTAAGTTAAGGGCCTCACTAATTAAGTAGGTAAGGCTGGGTTTGAGCCTGCGATCCTCGGGTCTCAGCCTCCCAGGTACGAGGATTACAAGCCTGTGTCACCATGCTGGGATCACTCTCCTACTTAGAATGGTGCACAATTTAAAACATGAATTAAGCCATTCATGGCCAGACTCAGCAACCTCATGAGGTCCACTGCAACTTGGCGAGACCCTGTTTCAAAATTTAAAAAAAAAAAGGCTGAAGGTATAGCTCAGAGGTAGCGTGCGCTAGTTCAATCCTTAGTACCACACACCAAAAAAACTTTATGAATTAACTGGGCATGGTAGCACTTTCCTGTAATCCCAGTACTTGGGAGGCTAAAAGAGGAAGATTTTAGGTTTGAGACTAGCATGCAGTAATCTTGTTTCAAAATAAATAATAATAATAATAATAATGTGAAAGTTGTATGTGTCTCAGTGGTAGAACACCCTTGGGTTTAATCTCCAGCAAAACACACACACACACACACACACACACACCTAACTGAATTATTTCTGAAACTTTTCTTTTTTTTGCAGGTCTGGGGATGGAACCCAGGGGCATTCACCTCCAAGCTACACCCCCACACCCCCTTTCCTATTTTTTATTCTTTATTTTCAAACAGGGTCTCACTGAGTTGCTAGGGCCTCACTAAGTAGCTGTGGCTGTCTGCGAACCGCGATCCTACGGTCTCAGCTTGCCGAATGTTGGGATTACAAGCATGCGCCACCACTCCCCACTTGAAACTTTTCATTTATTATTTTTGGACTACAGTTGATCATGGTTAATAGAATCTGCTATAAGTAAAATTGTAGATACGGAGGGATTACTGTACAGTCTGCCTTGTTAGCCTGAGATATAAAATTAATGAGCAATCACACTGAAGAACTCCAGCAAATGCAAAGTATTATGAAATTAAGATGCTGCCAGGTGTGGTGATGCAAGCTTGTAATCCCAGTACTAGGACGGCTGAGACAGGAGGATCATGGGTTCAACAGCAAGCCTCAGCTACTTAGTGAGGCCCTCCACAATTCAGTGAGACCCCTGTTTTATATTAAAGAATAAAAAATAGGGCTGAGAGTGTAGCTCAGAGGTAGAATGGCCCTGGGTTCAGTGCACAGTACTGCAAAAAAAAAAAAAAAAGAAAAATGGATGTTATGGTAGTTTTTTGTGTACATACTTGCTAATCAATCTCTATTAAACTAATAGAGAGGTTCAGGTTCTGATATATGCAACAAATACATAAGAATTAGTTGTTAGCCAGGTACAGTGGCACACATCTCTAATCCCAGAACTCAGGAGCCTGAGACAAGAGGATCACAGCTTCTCGATCAGCCTTAGCAATTTATCGAGGCCCTCTACAACCTAGCAAGACCATGTTTCAAAGTTAAAAAAAAAAAAGCAGCTCAGAAGAATACCCCAAGATTCAATCCCCAGGAGTACAAAAACAGGGAAGAAAAAAATCAGTTGCTGAATTAATTAACTAATATTTGAAGATAGGTGAAGGAATCCATTTTACTCGGGTTTTTAACATATGCATGCATTTTCATAAAAACTGGAAATGAATTGATTTCATTGTTTTTACATGCCTACCACTGCCATTTCTTTCAGAGCCCACTCCTCCTGTCCATCTCCTCACTTACCCACTTGTTTCTGTGGTTAACGTGGGCACCATTGGTTGCCAGGAAAAGAGCTGCTGCCTCATTTCCAGCTCCAGCTGCCCGCTGTAGTAAACAATTTCCTAGAAGAAAATAGGTACAGTCATCCTTCTGATTGCATATACCTGGGGTCAAGTTCAACACCGCACACTGCGCCCTGCCCTTCCTCATCACCACCATACTGCCGACCAGTCCACGCTAGACAGTAGGTTTTAAGTTCCCATAGTCACTGTCTATATGGGGACACAGAGACTAGGAAAGATCCTGGCTGGAGCACCCGTTCTTCTCAATTCCTCACCAGCCACTGCCAAGGACCAGAAGTAAGTTCTATCTCTTTGCTGGAGATGGGTTACAGCAAGGTCTCACCACAGTGGTACTAACATTTGAATAATTCTTTGTTGTGTGGGCTGTCCTGCACATTGTATGATGTTAGGAATATCCCTGGCTTCTATCCATTAAATGTCTGAACGTGAGACAACCAAAAATGTCTATAGATATTGTCAAATACTCTGAGGCAAGGTGTGGAGGAGGGTGGAAATTGTACCTGCTGAGAACTATTGAACCAAATAAAAATGTTCTGCCAAAAATTGCCACTTAGATTCTTCAGTTTTATTCTTAGGGCCTTAAACTGCTTGTTTATGGCTTAGAATCATTTTGCTCAGCACTGTCACTTTTGCTAAGTAAAAATCTTTGCGTGAGTGCCGGGCGTGGTGGCGCACGCTTGTAATCTCCACGCATGGGAGGCGGAGACAGGAGGATCGCGCAGGTTCGAAGCCAGCCTCAGCTACTCAGGCTCTCAGCAACTTAGTGAGACCCTGTTTCCAAATAAAGTATAAAATAGGTCTGGGAGTATAGCCTAAAGGTAGAGAGCCTCTGAGTTCCACCCCCAGTACCACCAAAAAAAAAAAATCTTTGCTTGAGCGTCAGGCGTGGTGGCACATGCTTGTAATCTCCACGCATGGGAGGCGGAGGCAGGAGGATCGCGCAGGTTCGAAGCCAGCCATGCTGGCTTAAGAGACCCTGTTTCCAAATAAAAATATAAAAAGTAGGTCTAGGAGTGTAGCCCAGAGGTAGAAGGGCTTCCAGGAACCCCAGTATCACAAAAAAAAAAAATTTTTTTTTTTTTTTTTTTTTTTTTTTTTTTGCAGGTCTGGGGATGGAACCCAGGGGCATTTGACCTCCGAGCTACACCCCCTGCCCAATTGTTTATTCTTTATTTTGAAACCAGGTCTCACTGAGTTGCGGAGGGCCTCACTAAGTAGCTGAGGCTGTCCTCGAACCGCGATCCTCTGGTCTCAGCCTCCCAAATGCTGGGATTACAAACGTGCGCCACCACACCCGGCAAAAAAAAAAAAAAAAAAAAAAAAAAAAAAAAAATTTAATTGAAAAAAAAAATAAAAATCTGTGTGTGTGTGTGTGTGTGTGTGTGTGTGTGTGTGTGTGTGGTAGTACAGGAAATGGAACCCAGGGTCTTTCTACCTCCAGGCTACACTCCCAGGCCTATTTTATATTTTATTTGGAAAGAGGGTCTCCCTAAATTGCTGAGAGCCTTGGTACGAAGGCTAGCTTCATACCTGTGTGATCCTCCTGTCTCAACCTCCTGAGTACTAGGATTACAAACATGCACACCCGCCCAGCTGCTAAGTAAAAATCTTAATGAGAATGCAAAACTTTTTTTCCCTTAAAAGTGGTTTTAGAGCCGGACATGGTTGTGCATGCTTGTTATCCCAGCATTCGGGAGGCTGAGACTGGAGAATCGCGGTTCATAAACAGCCTCAGCTACTTAGTGAGGCCTTCTACAACTCAGTGAGACCTGGTTTCAAAGTAAAGAATAAAAAGTAGGGCAGGGGGTATAGATCAGAGGTAGGATGCCCCAAGGTTCCATCCCTAGACACGCAAAAAAAAAAAAAAAAAAAAAAAAAAAAAAAAGTGGTTTTAAACCCAGAACAGTATTTCTCAAGTCTAAAAGAATTTGGGGATAAATCCATATCCCCAAATGAACATAAAATCCCATGTTCTATAGCTATGTAATTTTTTTTTGGTACTGGGGACTGACTCCGTAGGCATTCTACCTCCAAGCTACTCTCCCAGCCCTTTCTTTCCTTTCTTTTGGCTTTAAAACAGGGTTCACTAGGTTGCTAAAAGTCTGAGTTGCTGAGGCTGGCTCTGAACCGAAGATCCTCCAATCTGAGCCTCCCAAATACTGCAATTACAGGCATGGACCAACATACCTAGCCTATAGATAGCTATGCTATTTGAAAATCCAGGACTGCAAATGAGGTAAAGAAATGGATCAAAGGACTACTTTGTTCATACTATTTTTCCTCTTTCCACAGAGAAAATTCCACCTCTAGTTGATAATCAACCTAATACAGACTCCTAGTCAGAGCTCATTTTCATTTTTGTAGTAATTTTCTGTCGACATCTCTCAAATTATATACCTCCCTAAAGAACAAAGATAACTTATGATTGCTAAAACATTACTGAATTTTTGAAAAACGGTAAACTAAGGTCACTACATGTAAAATAAAAAATGGGCAGGATGTACTTGTAATCCCAGTACTTGGGAGGCTGAGATAGGAGGATTGAAGGTTTGCAGCCAGCCTCAGCTACTTACTGAGGCCCTCCAAAACTTGGTGAGACCTTGCTTCAAAATAAATCATAAAAATAGGCTCAGGGTGTATTCTAGAGGTAGAATGCCCCTGAGTTCAATCTCCAGTGCCATTAACAAAATAAGTAAAAACAAACAAAAAACCCCAACAATTTTGATCCTGTACACATTAAACAATTAAAACTCAAGTATATAATCTAAAATGGAAAGATTAGCAAACATATATATATATATATATATATATATATATATATATATATATATATATGAAACTGATAGATCAGGGATTGGAGATATAGCTCAATGGCAGAGCACTTGCCTTGTATGAGTGAGGCCTGAGCAGAAAAAAAGAAACAAAAAGAAAAGAGCCAGGCGTGGTGGCACGCGCTTGTAATCCCAGCGCTTGGGAGGCTGAGACAGGAGGATTGCATAAGTTCGAAGCCATCCTGAGCTACTGAGTGAGGCTCTCAACAACTTAGTGAGACCCTGTTTGCAAATAAAGTATAAAATAGGTCTGGGAGTATAGCCCAGAAGTAGAAAAGCCCCTGGGCTTCACCCCCAGTACCAAAAAAAAAAAAAAAAAAAAAGATGGAGATCAAGTAGTCCAAATATGAATAAAGACATGTAAGATTTGAACAATATAATGAACAACTTGGATTCAATGCACATAGAAGAGGCTATATGCTATAATTTAAAAATATGTATTCAAGTTGGGCGTGTTGGCGCATGCTTGTAATCCCAGCATTCGGGAGGCTGACACCTGAAGATCGCGGTTCGCAGGCAGTCTCAGCTACTTAGTGAGGCTCTTTGCAACTCAGAGAGACCCTGTTTCAAAATAAAGAATAAAAAAATAGGGCTGGGGGTGTAGCTTGGAGGTAGAGTGCCCCTGGGTTCCATCCCCAGTACCAAAAAACTGGAATGCTTGAATACAAGCACACTTCTAATCCCAGTACTTGGGAGGCTGAAACAGGAGGATCTGGGTTCGCAGCAGGCCTAAGTTACTTAGCAAGGCCCTTCACAACTTAGTGAAACCCTGTTTCAAAATAAAAAAATAAAAATAGGGTTGGGGGCATAGTTCAGAGATAGAAATGCATCTTGGGTTCAACCTCCAGCATAAACATATATGTATTCAAAATCATGTCCAAATTTCATAAAAACTTGTTCTGTAAGAGTGTAAGCTTCTGGTCTTAAATACCAAAAACCAGCCTGGTGTGGCAGTGCATGACTGGAATTTCAGTTACTTGGGAGGCTAAGGCAGGAGGACTGCAACTTTGATGCCAACCTCAGCAACTTAACTAGACCCTGCCTAAAAATAAAATTAAAAGGCTAGGCCCTCATGTTGCTGCACGTTTATAATCCCAGTGCTTCGGAGGGTGACAAGATCCCAGGATCAAGGACAGCTTTAGTAGCTTAGTGAGACCCTTTTTCCAAATAAAAATATAAAAGGGCTGGGAGTAGAGCTCAGAGGTAGAAAGCCCTTGGAGGTCCCATCCCCAGGACCCCAGGCATGGTGGCAAATGCCTAATTTATTGTAATCCCAGTACTTGGGAGACAGAAACAGAAGGATTGCAAGTTCGAGTCAGCCTGAGGCCCTCCACAACACAGTAAGACCCTGGTTCCAAATAAAAAATAAAATAGAGCTGGGGGTGTAGCTCAGAGGTAGAATGTCTCTGGGTTCAATCCCCAGCACTACACACACACACAAATAAATAAACCAAAAATAAAATGGGCTGTGGATGTAGCTCAGAGGTAGAACACTCTTAAATTCAATCCAATACTGAAAAAAATAAAAAATTAAAATTAAAAAACTAATCCGTATGTCACTATTAAATTAAAAATCAGTAAAATTATGGCCAAAAATCAATACACCTTTATAAATTAAGGCTTAGTAAAAATCACATTTGCAGAAGTATTCACTCTAGAAACACGTACAGTTAATTCTTTCTGAAGTCTTTGTCCTGTAGTACTACTGCCTTTAGCTTTATGACACCAAGAATGGTAATTAATTTGACGTTTATTTTTTGTGGGGGAGGGGTAATTAAACCCTTGGCCTCACTTGAACCTACGGCCTCATCTATGCTAAACAGGTAGTTCTCTATCTCTGAGTTATACTTCCAACTCCTTGAACTCTAAAGTTAATTATAGCCAGGTGTGGTTGCCCATGCTTGTAATCCTAGCATTGGGGAGGCTGAGACAGGAGGATCACAGTTTGAGGACAGCCTCAGCAACTTAGTGGGGCACATTGCAACTCAGTGAGACCCTATTTCAAAATAAAGAATGAAAAATAGGGCTGGGGGTGTCACCCAGAGGCAGAACGCCCCTGAGTTTCATTCTCAGTACTGGAAAAGAAAATAGAATAAAAAATAGGTCTGGGGGTATAGCCTGGAGTCAGAATGCCCTTGGGTTGCATCCCAGGTAACAAGAAACAAAAAAATTATTATTTTTAGCCACTCATATGACAGGAGGATCACAGGTTAGAGGATAGTCTCAGCAAGTAGTGAGACTCTTATAAACCTGAGACCCTGCCGGGCATGGTGGCGCACGCTTGTAATCCCCGCGCTTGGGAGGCAGAGACAGGAGGATCATGCAGGTTCGAAGTCAGCGGCGCTGGCGTAAGAGACCCTGTTTCAAAAATATAAAATAGGTCTGGGAATGTAGCCCGGAGGAAGAAGGGCTTCCAGGAACCCCAGTACCACCAAAAAAAAAAAAAAAAAAAACCTGAGACCCTGCTTCAAAATAAAGAATAAAAAATAGGGCTGGGGGTTGAGCTCAGAGGTAGAATGCTCCTGGGTTCCATCCCCAGCACTGCAAAAAATAAATAAGTAAAAATAAAAAATAAAAATACAATAGAGCTGGGGGTATGGCTAGGAGATAGAATGCCCCACCGGACGTGGTGGAGTACACTTGTAATCCCCGCGCTTAGGAGGCTGAGACAGGAGGATCACACAGGTTCGAAGCCAGCCTCAGCTACTTAGTGAGACCCTGTTTCCAAATAATGGTCACATATAGTTAACTTTTTTTTTTCCTGTAGTTCTGGGATGGACCCAGGAGCTTTCTACCTCCGGGCTACACTCCCAGACCCATTTTATATTTTATTTGGAAACAGGGTCTCACTAAGTTGCTGAGAGCCTCAGTATTTTAATGTTTGAAACAAGATCTCACAAAGTTGCAGAAGGCCACGACTAAACTGCTGAGGCCTTGAGTCTGGAGTCCTCCTGTTTCAGCCTCCCACATACTGGGATGACAGGCATGTGTGATCATGCCTGGCTCTAAAGCTACTTTTGCTACATACCAGCTGTCTGGAGGAAAAATACTTCTGGTATCAAGTTGTGAGTTTAAGTAGCAGCTTTTCTCATGGAACAGCATTTTCAATCAAAAGGATGACTGAAGCAGGTAGCACATGCCTACAACCCCAGTACTTGTGAAGCTGCAACAAGAGGATCACGGTTTTGAGGACAGCCTCAGGAATGCAGCGAGTTCTGCTTCCAAATAAAATAAAATATAGCTGAGGACCTCTGGGGTTCAACCCTCAGTTCCATGGGTTAAGAATGACTGATTAATACATAATTGTTTAATAGACATATTCTCTCTCTCCTCCTCTCTTCCCCCGTCCTCTCTTCCCTCTCTCTCCCTCTTTAAGTACTAAAAATTGAACCCAGGGGCATTCTACCACAGAGCTACACCTTTCATTTTTTGTTTTGAAACAGTCTCTCAAGCTTGCTGAGGGTCTTGCTAAGATGCTGAAGTTCTCATTGAACCTGCAGTCGTCCCGTCTCAGCCTCCCAAGTACTAGAATTGCAGGTGTACGCCACCACCTCTGGATGACATTTTCTCTCTCTCTCTCTCTCTCTCATTTTTTTTCTTTTCTTTTTTCTTTTTTTTTCTTTCTTTTTTTTTTTTTTTTTTTTTTTTTTTTTGCGGCACCAGGGATTAAACCCAAGGGCATTCTACCCCCAAGCTACACCCCAGCCCTATATTTTATTCTTTATTGTGAAACAGGATATCATTAAGTTGTAGAGGCCTCACTTAGTAGCTGACGCTGGCCGTGAACCTGCAATCCTCCTGTCTCAGCCTCCGAAAATGCTGGGATTACAAGTGTGCACCACCACGCCCGGCTTGAAAAACTCTATTTTTACAATCCTAAATTTAATACTTTCTCAATCCTTAAAGACTTTTATGATGAGATCAGTGGTAATAGTAATAAACAAAATTCTAAAATATAAGCCAGGTGTTGGGAAAAAGAGACAGGAGGATCACAGGCAGGATCAAGGACAACCTCAGCAGATAGCAAGAATCTCATCAACCCAGTGAACCCCCTATTTCCAAGTAAAAATAAACTATAGAGCTGGGGGTATAGCTTGGAGGTAGAATGCTCCTGGTTCAATCCCCAGTACAAACAAAAAAGTAAATATATAACAATAATTCTAAAATATATAAACACATGGGACATATACATAACTCAGTGAGCCAATATTTTCTCACTGACTAGGCATGCTATATTAACTTCATGTGTGAAAAAAAGATCCATTCAAAGCATAAATAGGGCTGGGCATGGTGGCAACTCCTATAACCCCAGTATTTGGGGGCCTGAGACAGATAATTGCAGGCTCAAGGACAGCCTAAAAAACTAAGCGAATCCTTTAGTAACGTAGTGAGATCCTGTTTGGGGAAAAAAAAAAAAAAGAAAAGAAAGATCAAATGAGCCATGGAATTTTTTGGGGGAGGGGAGGTCTGGAGATGGAACCCAGAGGCATTCAACCTCCAAGCTACATCACTTGCCCTATATTACTTATTTTGAAACAGGGTGTCACTAAGTTGCAGAGGGCCTAAGTAGCTGAGGCTGTCTGCAGTTCCTCCGGTCTCAGCCTCCCAAATGCTGGGATTACACGTGTGCACCACCATACCTGGCAACCATAGATTTTAATATAACAAAGTATTGATGTTTAAAATATAACTCCCAGCCGGGTGTGGTGGCTCATGCTTGTAATCCCAGTGCTTAGAAGGCTGAGATAGGAGGATTGCACAGGTTCCAAGCCAGTCTCAGCTACTTAGGCTCTCAACAACTTAATGATACCCTATTTCCAAATAAAATATAAAATAGGTCTGGGAGTATAGCCTAGAGGAAGAAAAGTCCCTGGGTTCCACTCTCAGTACCACACAAAAGTAAAATCAAGTAAAATAAAACTCCCTTTGAAGCCAGGCATGGTGGTTCACACTTGTATTCCCAGCGCTTGGGAGGCTGAGACAGGAGGATCGCACGGGTTCAAAGCCAGCCTCAGTTACTTAGTGAGGCTCTCAGCAACTTAGTCAGACCTTATTTCCAAATAGAGTACAAAATTGGTCTGGGAGTATAGCCCAGAGGTAGGAAAGTCCCTAGGATCCACCCCAGTACCACAAATAAATAAATAAAATAAAAAATATGACTCACTTCTGTAATTATCTATGTGAAAATATATTTTCTTCATACACATTAACCAACATCATATAAAAAAAACTAAAAAAAGATGAAGATATAAGAAAGCAGCTAGCTGGGCGTGGTGGCGCATGCTTGTAATCCCATCATTTGTTTGTAATCCCATCATTCGGGAGGCTGAGACTGGAGGATCGTGATTTGGGGAAAGCCTCAGCTACTAAGTGAGGCCCTCCACAACTCAGTGAGACCGTGTTTCAAAATAAAGAATTAAAAAAAAAAAAAATTGGGCAGGGGGTGTAGCTTGGAGGTCGAATGCCTCTGGGTTCCAATCCCAGAACCGCAAAAAAGGAAGGAAGGAAGGAAGGAAGGAAGGAAGGAAGGAAGGAAGGAAGGAAGGAAGGAAGGAAGGGAGGAAGGAAGGAAGGAGCTGCCGGGTGTGGTGGCGCATGCTTGTAATCCCCACATTCAAGAAGCTGAGACCAGAGGATTGTGGCCCTCCACAACTTAGTGAGACCCTGTCTCATAATAAAGAATAAAAATAGGGCAGGGGTGTAGTTTGGAGGTCGAATGCCCTGGGTTCCATGACCAGGCCCGCAAAAAAAAAAAAAAAAAAAGGAAGAAACCAACTACTGTGTTAGGCATAATCATGTGTATAATCCCAAATACTTGGTAGACTGATGTAGGAAGACTACAACCTTAAGATTAGCCTGAAAATCTTAGCTAAACCCTCTCTCAAAAGTAAAAATTTAAAGCTGGGTGTGGTGGCACACACTTGTGATCTCAGCATTTGGGAGGCTGAGACAGGAAGATCACAGGTTCTCGGTTGTGGCTACTTAGGCCCTCCACAACTTAGTGAAACGCTTTTCCAAAATAAAGAATTAAAAAAAAGAATAGGGTTGGGGTGTAGCTTAGAGGTAGAATGGTCCTGGGTTCTATTCCCAGTACCATACACACACAAGTAAAATAAAATAAAATTTAAGAAAGTCAGAAGGAAGCTGGGCATGGTGGCCCACACTTGCATTCCCAATACTTGGGAGGCTGAGACAGGAGGATCACAGGTTCACAGACAAACTCAGCTAATTAGTGAGGCCCTCCACAACTTAGACCCTGTTTCATAACAAAGTATTAAGCTGGGCGTGGTAATGCGCGCTTGTAATCCCAGTACTTAGGAGGCTAAGATAGGAGGATTGCAGGTTCCAAGCCAGCCTCAGCTACTTAGTGAGGCTCTCAGCAACTCAGTGAGACCCTGTTTCTAAATAAAATATAAAATAGGTCTGGGAGTATACCTTAGAGGTAGAAAGCCCCTGGGTTCAATCCGCAGTACCACAAAATAAATTTTAAAAATTTTAAAAATAAAGAATTAAAAAAAAAAATAGGGCTGGAGGGTATAGCTCAGAAGTAAAATGCCTCAGGGTTCAATCCCCAGTACTGCAACACACACACACACACACACACACACACACACACACACACACACACACACAGAGAGTCAGGAGATGTAGCTCAATAGTGATTGCCTCTGGGTTTTATCCCCAGTGCCAGGCATGGTGCCGCACGTTTGTAATCTCAGTACTTGAGAGGCTGAGGCAGAAGGATCACAGGTTCACAGCCAGCCTCAAAAACTTAGTGAGACTCTATTTCAAAATAAAGAATAAATATAGGGCTGGGAGTGTAGCTCAGAGGTAGCATGCCCCTGAGTTTCATCCGCAGTGACACACACACACACACACACACACACACACACACACACACACACGTTTCTGCTTAAAAGATTTAATTGAAGCCAGGCGTAGTGGCGCACACTTGTAATCCCAGCATTTGGGAGGCTGAGACTGGAGGATCACAAGTCGTGGACAGCCTCAGCTACTTAGGGATGCCCTCCGTAACTTAGTGAGACCCTGTTTCAAAAAAATAAAGGCTAAAAATAGGGCAAGGGCTATAGCTCAGAGGTCAAGTGCCCCCTGAGATCCACCCCCAGACCCACAATAAAACAACAACAACAACAACAAAAAAGATTTAACTGGAGCTGGGATGTAGCTCAGTGGCAAAGTACAAATTGCAAGTGCAATGCCCCACTGCCAAGAAACAAACAAACAAAAAAAATCAATTTAACTAGATATCTGGTTATATTGTTTGAAGCATAAGATATTAAAAATTTACAATGTAAACTTTATTTACATTTAAAATTAAGCATAAAGCCCGGGCGTGGCGGGGCACACTTGTCATCCCCACACTTGGGAGGCAAAGACAGGTTCGAAGCCAGCTGTACTGACTTAAGAGACCCTGTTTCCAAAAATAAAAAAGTATAAAATAGGTCTGGGAGTGTAGCCTGGAGGTAGAAGGCCTTCCAGGAACCCCAGTACCACATCATCTCCCAGGGAGCTGTTATTCTTTACCTGTCATGGTATCAGGTGCGTCAGTGTTGCTGCCACGCTGAATGAGTCTGGCTGCAAAGCTATTTTCATCAAATGAAGTCCCATTTACCACAGGGAGGTCTTCAAAGGGGTTTACAGACTGGTCTGAAGATACAGTGATGTGCTGTACAGCAAGCCACAGAGCTGTGCTGCCCTCGTGGTCTTTCAGTTCTAAATCTAATCTGAAAGATAGAAACAATGTGAACAGCAAATAAAATCTTCAAATATGATGTACTGCCAATAGTCTTTCTCTATATACCGTGTGTGTGTGTGTGTGTGTGTGTGTGTGTGTGTGTGTTACTGGGGATGGAACCCAGAGGCATTCTACCTTTGAGCTACTCCCTCAACCCTAGTTTTTATTATTTGTAACAGGGTCTCACTGAGTTGCAAAGGGCCTAAGTAGCTGAAGCTGGCCACAAACCAAAATCCTCCTCTCTCAGCCTCCCAAATGCTAGGATAACAAGCATGCATCATCATGCCTGGTTTTCTCTCTATACTTTTTCAATAACAAATTTTTCTTTCACTTTTACTTCTTAAGATTTAGAATACTGCCCGGGTGTGGTGGAGCATGCTTGTAATCCCAGTACTTTCAGAGGCTGAGACAAGAGGATCACAGGTTCATGACCAGTCTCAGCTACTTAGGCCCTCCACAACTTAGTGAGACCCTATTTTCAAATAAAAAATAAAAAATAGGCCTAGGGGTTGTAGCCCAGAAGCAGAAGGCCCCTGGGTCCCCCCCCCCCCCGCCAGTACCACACACAAAAAAATTTAGAACACTAAAAGACATTTCAAAAAAATTTCTCACTCACAATCCCACCCTCACAACTGCTTTTTTGTTTCTCCATGTCACCCTACGTACTGTTTACACTGCAGGAGTTGATTGAACACATATTCATTCCTGGCTGTGATGGACAGGTGTAAAGGGGTCCTGCAGAATAAAAAGAAGAGGTGTCAATTCAGGACAGACCCTTGTCAGAACTACTTATATAGCAGGAAGTGACTAGAATCCTTGGTAGACTTGAAATTGGATTACAGGCATTTGCTGTTTCTATAAATCCCAATATATGGGCGACTGAAATAGGATCGTATGTTTGAAGCCAGTTTCAAGATTTTAAAAAAGTAGGTCAGGAGGTGTAGCTCAGAGGTAGAATGCCCTTGGGTTCCACCCCCAGTAATAAAAACAACAACAACAGAAGCTGGGCATGGTGGCTCATGCTTGTAATCCCAGCTTTTGAGAGGCTGAGACAGAAGGATTGCGATTCACCGACAGCCTCAGCTACGTAGTGAGACATTCTACCTCTAAGCCATATCTCTTGCTCTATTTTTAATTCTTTATTTTTGAAACAGGGGCTCACTAAGTAGCTGAGGCTGGCCACAAACCTGCGATCCTTCTGTCCCAGCCTCCCAAGGGGATTACAAGGATGTGCCACCACACCCGGCTAGATGACCACTCTGGTTCCTTCCAATATAAAGATAATAGAAAGATGATAGAAATTGCTTACATATTCAAAGACTTTAGTTTGCCAGAATGGAAATGTTTTCTCCAAACACCTTTGATCCTAAGTCATGACACTCATTTGCATGGAAAACAAATGTTTGTGGCTTCAATAAAAATTAGACTGAATAATGCCCAAGACCCTGTATGCCAATTATGTACCACCATAAAAATATCCTTCTAGGATTAGTGCTAAAGACAGTCTCTCAGCTCCCCAACTCACCTGCCCTTGCTGTCCTGCATGTTGGGATTGGCTCCAGCCTGTAGGAGGGCCTCTGCAATCTGTGCCATCTCAGACATTACATCTGCTGAGTGCTTCTTTGAGCTGTACAATGCCACAAGGTGCAATGGTGTCTCTTGGGCACCTAACGTGGCAGCATTGACAAGAGCCCCATTCTTAATGAGGAAAGTGGAGGAAAAGAGATCTCCTTGAAAAGAAACAACAAAAGACACAGTAGCATATGACAACACTCAGGGCAAGCCATTCTAGCCAATGCTTCCTCAAAAGGTACCAGTTGGTAACACCAAAAGAGGAGGACAGTTGAGTGTGTATGAAGGAATCTCTTGGGATACCTAGAAATGGATACTCATCATTGAGACTACGGAGTTATACACTCTAGTTCAAAAGGCTTCTATGTCTAATATTTTTTCTTTTCTTTTCTTTTTTTTTTTTTTTGCAGACTAGGAAATAGGGTCTCGCTAAGTGGCTGAGAGCTTCACTAAATAGCTGAGGCTGAGGCTGGCTTCAAACCTGTGCTATCCTCCTGTCACAGCCTCCCAAATGCTGGGATTACAAGCGTGCGGCATTTTTTTCCTTTTGTGTGTGTGTGTGTGTGTGTGTGTGTGTGTGTGTGTGTGGTGCTGGGGATGAAATCCAGGGGCCTTCTACCTCCAGGCTACACTCCCAGATCTATTTTATATTTTATTTGGAAACAGGGTCTCACTAAGTTGCTGAGAGCCTCACTAAGTAGCTGAGGATGGATTCGAACCTATGCGATCCTCCTGTCTCAGCCACCTAAGTACTGGAATTACAAGCAGGCGCCACCAAGCCCGGCTTATCTTTTAATTTTTTTGAAACAGGGTCTCACTGAGTTGCGAAAGGCCTGCTAAGTAGCTGAGGCTGTCTGTCCACAAACCGTGATCCTCTGCCAGCCCTATTTTTTATTCAATCATGTAACACCATGCCCTACTAGCCCCTATTAAAAAAGGAATTATCTGCCAGGTGTGGTTGTGCACACACTGCTTGTAATCCCAGGATTTGGGAGGCTGAGACAGGAGGACTGTAGTTTAAAGACAGCCTCAGCTACTTACTTAGTGAGGCCCTTTACAATTCAGTGAGATCCTGTTTCAAAATAAAGAATAAAAAACTGGGCTAGGAGTATAGCTCAGAAGTCAAATGCCCCTGGGTTCCATCCCCAGTACCGCAAAATGTGTGTGTGTGTGTGTGTGTGTGTGTGTGTGTGTGTGTGTGTGTGTGTGTTAAAAAAAATAGTTATCTATACCTATATATTATCATGTCTATCATGGTCTTACAAAAACAGACCCTGAGAAGCCGAGCATGGTGGTGCACGCTTGTAATCCCAGTGCTTGGGAGGCTGAGACAGGAGGATCGCACAAGTTTGAAGCCAGCCTCAGCTACTTAGTGAGGCTCTCAGCAACTTAGTGAGACCCCGTTTCCAAATAAAATATAAAAAAATAGGTATGGGAGTGTAGCCCGGAGTAGAAATCCCCTAGGTTCTACCCCCAGTACCACAAAAAAAAAAAAAGTGAGGAAATGTTTAGAAGAAAATGGCTTGTTTGTGCTAATAGATGCTATTTTAACACAATGGCTCTATTTCTGATCAATTGTTTCAGAGAACTTGAGACTCTCTTACCACCCTTTCTATTTAACTATTTTATTCTTCTTTTAAATATTCTCCCATTCTTTTAAAAATGTATATATACCATGTGCACAAAAGATAAACAGGATAATGCTGTGCACAAAAATATGAATACAAATATAGGTTAACTATAAATGGTTGGATAGAGAGAGAAGGCATAATAAATTCTTATTTTATAACTTAAGCCTTCTTAAAAGATTTAAATTTAGGACAGATTTACTTAATAAGATCCAAATATAAAGTTTTCTTTTTTTTATTTATTGGTACTGAGCATTGAACCCAGAGGCATTCTACCTCTGAACTACACCCCAAGAATGATTTTTATTTCTTATTTGGAAATAGGATCTCAACAGGTTGCTGAAAATCTTGCTAAATGGCTAAGGCTATCCTCAAACTTTTGATCCTCCTGTCTCAGCTTCCCACATACTAGATTACAAGCATGCACCACCACACCAGGCTTTACTTATATTTACAATCAACAAAAAATGGCATTTGGAAACCACGCCCAAGTCACAGTACACTTTTTATTACAAAGATTTCCAAAAGCCGGGAATGGTAGCACAATCTTGTAATCCCAGTGCTTGGGAGGCTGAGACAGAAGGATTACAGGTTCACAGCCAGCCTCAGCTATTTACCCTGTTTCCAAATAACAAATAAAATAGGACCTGGGCATCGTGGCATACACTTGTAATCCCAGTACTTGGGTGACTGAGACTGGAGGATCACACAGGTTCGAAGCCAGACTCAGCTACTTAGTGAGTCTCTCAACAACTGAGACCCTGTTTCCAAATAAAATATAAAATAGGTCAGGGGTATAGCCCAGAGGTATAAGGCCCTGTGTTCTATCCCCAGTACCACACAAAATAATAATAATAATAATAATAATAATAATAATAATAATAATAATAATAGGGTTGGGAGTGTTGACCAGAAGTAGAAGGCCCCTGGGTTTCATCCCCAGAACTGGAAAAAAAAAAGTTAAGGCTGGGGGTATTGCTCAAAAGCAGAGTATATGCTTATTATGAACAAGATCCTAGGTTCAATCCTCAGCACCAAAAAGAAAACAAAATAAAAACTGTTAGTCGGGCGTGGTGGCGCACACTTGTAATCCCAGGGCTTGAGAGGCTGAGACAGGAGATCACACAGTTTCGAAGCCAGCCTCAGCTACTTAGTGAGGCTCTCAGCAACTTAGTGAGACCCTGTTTCCAAATAAAGTATAAAATAGGTCTGTGAGTATAGCCCGGAGGTAGAAAAGCCCCTGGGTTCCACCCCCAGCACCACACACACACAAAAAAGTTTGGTGCCTAAAACTCCCTGTTATTTCATCACCTTATTCAACAACAATGCCAGGTGAATGAGGAATTAATTACTGTAACAATTTCTTGACAGAAAAATAGTCCTAACAAAAAAGTTAAAAAATTTAAGAATTCACAAACAAGCTATCTTTCACTAAAGCCTCCTGCCAGTTTTATTCAGGGAATAGCCTTCATTATTGAATTAACCAAACCACATTTCATTGTGCTCCAGTTGGCATCACTGTTTTCAAACTTACTACAAATAATTAGGATATCCCTATTTAAGAGATTCATATATTGATGGTGGTTATTACAGGGGAAAAAAAATGTAGCAGAGGACCTATATTATTTTATGAAAGCAAGGATTTACCTTCTGATTAGCCAGATCAGCAAGGTGGCCACCAGATGGCCTCCTTTGGACTCACTCCTGACAATGACTGCCAGCTGCATTCTTCTGTCAGATTAAGTGTACTTGGTTGGTAGGGAAATCACTATTCTGTTTATATATTCTAACATGTGTCCAGAACAAGACTTGGATCTCATCTATCCAAGGCTTTCCTTCACAAATAAATTAGTGTATTTATTTATTTACTTTGTGGGGTGGGGATTGAGCCCTGGGGCATTCTACCTCTGAGCTACACCTCCAGCCCTATTTTATTTTCATTTTGAAAGAGGGTCTCACTAAGTTCATGAGAGTCTTTCTACTTGCTGAGCTTGTCTGCGAATCTGTGATCGTATTTGTCTCGGCCTCCTGAGTAAGGGGATTACAAGTGTGCGCCACCACACGCAGCCATAATGAATTTAAACTAAAGTTAACAAGTAAACTTAAGTCTATTACTCAACTTAATTATTTGGAAAGGTCGATTAACTGATGGCAAGTTGAAAGGGGAAAAGTGAAAAAAAAAAATCCTAGAGAAACTGGATTTACGTATGGCACTCCTAGGCAAGGGCAAGGTAAAAGCCTCCAGGCTCACTGGGTGATGTGGCACAGGCCTATAATCCCAGTGCTCACAAAGCTGAGACAGGAGGATCAAAGGTTCAAGGTCAACCTCAGCAACTTAGTGAAAATAAAAATAAAATAAAATAAAATAAAAAATAAAGCAAGACTGGGGTGTAGTTTGGAGGAAGAATGCTCCTGGGTTCAATTCCAGCACCAAACACACATAAAAAAGCCACCAAGTTAACCCTGCCAGTCAACTAGTAGTTATTGCGGTAGGTGTGCTATCGTTCATCTTCCCATATCTCAGTAAAGAAGCAGTGACTCCCTCTTTACAGATGAGGAAAAGACAAGTCAGTGTGGTCAAGGGACTGTCCGCAGAATATGCAGCTGGGCCAGGTACATCCAAGCTGCAAAGCCAGTGCTCTGTCTACCATGCCATGCTACTTTCTAAAATGAACAACAACCAAGCTGATTATATCCACACTATGTATAGCCCACATGCATGCTTGCAAGAAATTCAAATATTCAAAGTGGAAGATTAAATCATCAAATAAGCATTAAAAATGTATCACCAATTCTTGGCAATTCTTGTAACTAAGCAATCATCAAAACATTTAATAACTCATCAAAGATGTTTTTTCATCAAACTTAAGAATTCAACTCCCTGAGAACATAATTCTCAGATTGCTTTTTTCAGGAGCAAGTATATCTGTGTCCAAAACAAACATCTCAACCGCTGAACAGTGTGGCAAAGAACAGTTCCCTGTGAACACTGAACACGGGCAGTGCTAAGCACCCAGAGGTCTGCATGTGCAGAGTGGTGCTAGGAAAAAAGCACCTGCTCCTGATGAGACCAACATGCTCTAAGGATTTCTACCCAGAAATTCACAAAATTTTCCTGTCTACCAGCCAGCAAACTCAACACATCTAACACATCGTTACGATATTTGTATCAAAATCTCTGTCCAAAATGGGCAAAGCCATAGCTCCAAAAAGGATTAGCAATCCATCAAAAAGGAGCAACTCTGATCCTCCTGTCTCAAAAAAGGAGCAACCTGTGAATGTTAAGTGTAGCAGAAAGCTGGATGAACTGCTGCACACCTGTAGTCACAGTACTTGGGAGACTGAGACAATTCCTAGCTAGGTGCAGCAACTAACATGCCCTCCACAAAAAATGAGATCCTGTTTCAAAATAAAATGTAAAATAAGGCTAGGGGTGTAGCTCAAAAGTAAAATGGCCTGGGTTCAATCCCTAGTACCCTCCCTCAAAATAAACAAAAATCCAGCTATAATTAAAATAAGTTTCCTAGAACAAAACAAAACTTTACTACTTTGCCATGAGAGAAGTTGAGTCTGACAATGAAAACCACATTTAAATTTTCATGGTTCTGTTTTGTTTTGTTTTGTTTTGGCGGTACTAGGGATGGAACCCAGGCGCATTCTACTTCCGAGCTACACCCCTTGTCCTATTTTTTATTCTTTATTTTGAAACAGGGTCTCACTGAGTTGGAGAAAGCCTCACTAAGTAGCTGAGGCTGACTGTGAATACGGATCCTCCTGTCTCAGCCTCCCAAATACTGGGATTACACCACACCCAGCTAAACTTTCATGGTTTTAACAGTTCTTTCTCTGTGTGTGTGCGTGTGTGTTTGTGTGTGTGCGCAGGAGACTGAACCCAGGGACAGTCTACCTCTGACCTATACCCCTAGTCTTATTTTATTCTAATATCTGTGTGTGTCACCAAGCTCGGCTTCCTATTCTTATTTTTTATTTTGAAACAAGGTCTCACTAAGTTGTAGAGAGCCTCACTAAGTTGCTGAGGCTGGCCATGAACCTGCAATCCTCCTGTCTCTGCCTCCCAAGTATTGGGATTACAAATGTGTGCCACCTCGCCTGGCTGTTTTGACACTTTTCACATATCTGTTTTAGGATACAAAATCAGTCTCCCTAACATAATTCCTATAGAATGTGATAGTGCTAAACATGGAAATGAAGGCCATCTTTCTAGCCTGCCTTCCTCAGTCTCCACTGGCACAATGAACTTCCAAACAAACAAAGAACAAGAAATAGTTCTTCAGTCCCTCCTCTAATCCAGCGATCACAAACTCTATGTTTGTGAGTATAGACTTAAGATTTAGGGCGTGGTGGCGCACGCTTGTAATTCCAGCATTCAAGAGGCTGAGACCCGGAGGATCACAGTTCACGGACAGCCTCAGCTACTTAGTGAGGCCCTCTGCAACTCAGTGAGACCTGGTTTTAAAATAAAGAATAAAAAAACAGGGCAGGGGGTGTAGCTCAGAGGTCAAATGCGCCTGGGTTCCATCCCCAGACCAGCAAAAAAAAAAAAAAAAAAAGGAATTTCTGAAACTGAGTGAGGGAATCTTCAAAATCCATATGGATAGAAAAAAAACTGCCTGCCTGCACAGAAAAATATAAAATACATTTCTTCCTACCTCTTTGGATTCCTTTATGCAACAAGCTCCAGCCATTCTTATCTACCATGTCCACATCAGCTTTATGACCAACCAGTGTGGTGGCAATACTCTCTAGTCGTCGTGAGAGGGCAAGGTCTAAAGCAAGATCTCCATTATGATCCACTTCATTCAGCTTTCCAGGGAGCTGTGCAGACAAACATTTGTAAATCAACGCTCACAGGGTAGAAAATATAACATTTTCATTTCTGCCACAGTGACCCTTAAATATCAACTTCATCTACAAACTTCTAGTGGGCTTCAGGACACATGCTTACAAGGAGCAGAGAAATAATAGGATTATGGAAGACTTAGACAACATGGAACACAATTAAAACCCATGAGGAAGCCGGGCGTGGTGGCACACGCTTGTAATCCCAGCATTCGGGAGGCTGAGACCTGGAGGATCGCGGTTCGCAGACAGCCTCAGCTACTTAGTGAGGCCCTCTGCAACTCAGTGAGACCTGGTTTCAAAATAAAGAATAAAAAAATAGGGCAGGGGGTATAGCTCGGGGGTCATAAGCCCCTGGGTTCCATCCCCAAACCTGGAAAAAAAAAAAAAACCCATGAGGAAATACAGACAGTGTCAGGAACACAGAGGAAATGTAAATAATGCTGTAGGCACAAGTGCTGAAGCAGAGGTTCAGAGCGTTTTATAGAAAACAGCAAATGTTTCCGTGAAAGGCTGTGGCTTAACTAATTCCTTCTAGCAGTTTAAAGCCACCCGCATACTTCACTCCCATCTGTCAAGAGCAACTGTATTTCTTTAAGACAGTGTGTTGGGCAGAATAACAGCCACCATAGATGTTCACCTCCTAATCCCCAGAATTTATGACAATGTCACCTTTCAGGACAAAAAAAAAAAAAAAAAAAAAAACTCTGCCAATGTGATTAAGGTTAAGGAACGTGAGATCAGAAGATCAGACTATCCAGTAAAACCCAATCTCGGGGGGGGGGGGGTGTGTGTGTGTGTGTGTGTGTGTGTGTGTGTGTGTGTGTGTGTGTGTGTGTGTGTGTTTTCCTGGATATTTAATCCAGGAACATTCTACACCTCCAAGTTACACTCCTAGCCCTTTTTCTTGTTTTGCAGTGCTAGAAATCAAACCTGGGGTCTTGCACATGCTAGGTCTTTTAAATATTATTTTAAATATGTATGTATGTACGTATGTATGTATGTATGTATATACGTACTTTGTGGGTCTGGGGATGTAACCCAGGGGTATTCAATCTCCGAGCTACACCCTCTCCCCTATTTTTTATTCTTTATTTTGAAACAGGGTCTCACTAAGTTCCCGAGGGCCTCACTGAGTAGCTGAGGCTGTCCGTAAACCACAATCCTCCTGTCTCAGCCTCCCAAATGCTGGGATTACAAGTGTGTGCCACTATGCCTGGCTGGCTTATCTTTTATTGAAACATAGTCTTGCTATGTTGCCGAGAGTATCCTTGAACCTGTGCTCTTCCTGTCTCAGACTCTTCCATTAGTTCTTAAAAGTAAGAGCATCCAGACATGGTAGCACACACCTAAAATCCCAGTACTTGGGAGGCTGAGACTGGAGGATTGCATTTTCAAGGACAGCCTCAGCTATTAATATGATTCTCATCAACCTCCTAATGAGCTCCTGTTTGAAAATAAAAATTAAAAAATAGTGCTGGGAACTGGGTGTTCGCAGACAGCCTCAGCTACTACTAGTGAGGTCCTTTGCAAGTCAGTGAGACCCTGTTTCAAAATAAATAATAATAAATAGGGCTGGGGATATAGTTCAGAAATAGAATGCCCCTAATTTCCATCCCCAGTACTGCAAAATAAATAAATAAATAAAATAAAATAAAATAAAATAAAACCCTCTGAGAATGTAGCTCAGAGGTAGAATGCCCCTGGGTTTGACCCTAAGTTACCTCCAAAAAAAAAAGGTAAAAGGGGACCTGGGCATGTTAGCACATGTCTGTAATCTTAGCAACTTAGACAACCTATTTCAAAATAAAAAGTAAAGCCAGGCATGGTGGTGCATACTTCTAATCCCAGCATTCAGGAGGCTGAGACCAGAAGATTGTGGTTCACAAACAGCCTCAGCTACTTAGTGAGGCCCTCCGCAACTTAGTGAGACCCTGTTTCAAAATACAGAATAAAAAATAGGGCAGGGCGTGTAGCTCAGAAGTCAAATGCCCCTGGGTTCCATCCCCAGACTCGCAAAAAAAAAAAAAAAAGTAAGTATATAAAAAGGGCAAGGGTGCCAGGCGCACGCTTGTAATCCAGCATTTGAGAGGCTGAGACCAGACGACTGAGGTTCGCAGACAGACCCAGCTACTTAGCTACTTAGTGAGGCCCTCTGCAATTTAGTGAGACCCTGTTTCAAAATAAATAATAAAAAATAGGGCAGAGGGTGTAGCTTGGAGGTTGAATGCGCCTGGCTCCCTGGCTTCCATCCCCACACCCGCAAAAACAAACAAAAGAAAAAAACAGGCAAGGGTCGGAGGTCCAGTTCAGAGGTAGAATGCCCTTAAGTTCAATCTCTAGTAAAAAAAAAAAAAAAAAAAAAGTGAAAGAGGAAAACAGAAGAGTAACACTGATATGACTTTAGCAGGTCTTGACATGCCTCTACTGGCTTAGAAGATAGAGGTGGAGAGGCATGAATTAAGAGATGTGGCATCGGGAGACTGACACCAGAGGATCCTGGTTCGCGGACAGCCTCAGCTACTTAGTGAGGCCCTCTGCAACTCAGTGAGACCCAGCTTCAAAATAAAGAATAAATAAAAAATAGGGCAGGGGGTATAACTCAGAAGACAAATGCCCCTGGATTCCATTTCCAGACCCGCAAAAAAAAAAAAAAAAAAAAATGTTGCATGTTTCAGAAGCTGGAAGAGCCTTCAGCGGACAACCAACAAGAGAACACAAATCCTAGCCGGGTACAGTGGCACACACTTGTAATCCCAGTACTTGGGAGGCTGAGAAAGGAGGATTGCAAGTTCGTGGCCAGTCTCAACTATTTAGTGAGGCCCTCTGCAACTTAGTAAGACCTTGTTTCAAAATAAATAAATAAATAAATAAATAAAGAGGCCGAGTGTGGTGGCACACACCTGTAATCCCAATATTCGGAAGGTGGAGTCGGGAGAATCTTGGTTCACAGACAGCCTCAGCTACTTAGCGAAGCCCTTCCAAACTCAGTGAAACTCAGTTTTAAAAAAAATAATAAAATACTAAAAAAGCCGGGCGTGGTGGCACAACGCTTGCAATCCCCACGCTTGGGAGGCGGGGACAGGAGGATTGCGCAGGTTCGAAATCAGCCTTGTTGGCTTACAAGACCCTGTTTCCAGATAAAAATATAAGATAGGTCTGGGAGTGTAGCCCGGAGGTAGAAGGGTTTCCAGGAACCCCAGTACCACCAAAAAAAAAAAAAAAAATAGGACCGAGGATGAGGCTCGGAATTAGAACGCCCCTGGGTTCCATCCCCAATACCCCCCCAAAAAAAATTAAATCGGGCAGGTGCTGCACACTTGTAATCCTGGCATTTGAGAGACTGAGACAGGAGGATCATGGTTCAAGGATAGCTTTGGCTACTTGGGGAGGCCCTTTGCAACTCAGTGAGACCCTGTTTCAATATAAAGAATAAAATGTGGTGGCGCACGCTTGCAATCCCAACATTTGGGAGGCTGAGACAGGAGAATCGCGGTTTGCTGAGAGCCTCAGCTACTTAGTGGGACCCTTTGCAACTCAGTGAAATCCTATTTCAAAATAAAGAATAAAAAATAGGGCTAGGAGTATACCTCAGAGGTAGAATGCCCCTGGGTTCCATCCCCAGGACTGAAAAAAAGAAGAAAGAAAGAAAGAAAGAAAGAAAGAAAGAAAGAAAGAAAGAAAGAAAGAAAGAAAGAAAGAAAGAAAGAAAGATGGATGGATGGAAAGGGAAGGATAAAAATTGGGCTGAGGATATAGCTGGGAGGCAGAGATCCCTTGGGTTCCATCCCCAGAACTGCAAAAAAAAATAAAATAAAATAAATAAATAAAAAATAGGACTAGGAGTATAGCTCAGAGGGAGAATGCCCCTGGGACCCATTCCCAGTACTGAAAAAAAAAAAAGAATAAAAAATAGGACTGGGGGTATGGCTCCAAGGTAAAGTGCCCCTTGGGTCCATTCCAATACTGAAACAAAGAAAAGAAAAGCAAGCACAAATCTTGGTCCTGTAACCATAAAAAACTGAATTTTGCCAACAACCCAAATGCACAAGAAATGGATTTTTCCATTCATCCACCATTAAAAAAAAAAAAAAAAAAAAAAAAAACAGCCTGCTAACACCTCGATTTTAGTGTGGTGAAGCCTAGACTATAAAACCACAAAAAAAGAATTAAAAAAATTATATATATATATGTATATATCTATTAAACACTATGCCAGGATGGACCAGAAGAAAGAAGGAGCTTCTGTGGAGGAAAACAAGAGCACTGCCATTTTAGGAAAGGCAGGGAAACGGAGCTGCAGCTGGAGTACCTGTGAATCCATTTCAATCAGGTAGAGGAAGACCACATCTTCTCTCTCCACCTTGATAGCTTTATGCAATGGGTAGTCTGTCTTCGACTTAATCATTTTGTATAACAACTGAGCACTCATAGTGCTGAAGTCCTCCTTTCGTAAATCATCCTAGAGATTGAAATACAATGAAACCAAAACAGAAAGATTTAACAACAGAAACTATCATTTAGTAAGCCCTGGCATATATTTGACCCTATGTTTAAGGGTTTAAAATTTCCCAACTAATCCAACCTTCACAAAAACCCCGTAAGAAAGTGGGCATGGTGATGCATGCTTATAATTCCAGTACTTGGAAGGCTAAGACAGGAGGATTGCAGGTTTGAGAACAGCCTCAAAAAACAGAGACTCTCATTCACCTAGCAAGACCCTGTTTCAAAATTAAAAAGTAAAATAGGGGTGGAGGTATAGCTCAGAGTTAAAATGCCCTTGGGTTCAATTCCCAGTACCTTAAAAATGAAATTAAAATAGAATAAAATGACAACATAACGAAAAAATTGTTCTTTATAGTGAGGCACTGTGGTACATGCTTATAATCCCAAGAACGCATGCATGCATGAATGAATGATTAATTAGCTAATTAATTAACAGGGCTGGGGTATAGCTCAGAGGTAGAATGCCTCAATCCCCAGTAAACACATGCACACGCACACACAGGAGCGTGCGCACATGTAATCCTAGTACTTGAAAGCCTGAGACAGAAGGACAGGAGGATCACAGGTTCAAGGAGAGCCTTGGCTAGCAAGGAGACTCTTTATAAGCCCAGTGAGACCCTGTTTCAAAATAAAAATATTAAACAGGGCTGGGGATGTTATAGCTCAGAGCTAGAATTGCCCTGGGTTCAAACCCCAGTACCATAAGACAACAAGAACAACAACAAAAACCTGTTTTTATGATTAAAACTACCTAAGAAAGACAAGTCTGAAATTCATAAAGTCTCTACCTGAGGAGAAAGCGAAGGAAGGCTTTGAAATGGTGCTGCTTAGTACACAGAACTTCCAGACTTTCAGAACTAAAATGAAGCTCATAGATGATCTCATCCAATCACTTATCCTTCAGGATTATGATAATTAGAAAACACTTGCTAGCCGGGCATGGTGGCACACGCTTGTAATCCCCGCGCTTGGGAGGCCGAGACAGGAGGATCGTGCAGGTTCGAAACCAGCCTCGGCTACTTAGTGAGGCTTTCAGCAACTTAGTGAGACTCTGTTTCCAAATAAAATAAAATTAAAAAAAAAAAAGGTCTAGGAGTATAGCCCGGAGGTAGAAAGCCTCTGGGTTCCACCCCTAGTGCCACAAAAAAAAAAAAAAAAAAAGAAAGAAAAGAAAAAAAGAAAACACTTGCTGTCAGAGAGGTGTCACAGAAGCAAGCCCCATGACTGGGGTCTTCTGACTGCTGACCAGATGGCTTTGCCCACATCCCTCAATCTCACTCACCCAATGACTTGCAATGATTTCTGCACAGTAGTTCATGAGTGTGCTGGCATTCAGCTCCTCTGCAGTCTGATAGAAGCGAATACAGTTCCTAACATTCACCAGAGACATAACGCCCTTCTCACATCTGCAAGAGAGGATTAATAATGTACTGTATGATTATTCAAATATATTTACAAATAAGAAAACCAAAGCAATAACCTGTGTACTAGCTGGCTATATGCAGTAACACTAAGGTATAAGATTAAGCAACTTAGTTATGAATAAATAATTAGCCAGGATCTCCTTTTTTTTGGTACTAAGAATTAAATTTAAGAGATTCTATTTCCAAGCTACACCCAGCCCAACTTTTTATTTTTCTTTTCTTTTCTTTTCTTTTTTTTTTTTTTTTTTTTTTTTTTTTTTTTTTGTAGTTCTATGAATGAAACCCAGGAGCATTCTACCTTGGAGCTATACCCATGGCCTTTTTTTTTTTTTTTTTTTTTTTTTTTTGATATTGGGAATTGAACCCAGGGGCATTCTACCTCCGAGCTACACCCCCAGCCTTATTTTTTATTCTTTTTATTTTGAAACAGAATCTCACTAAATTGCAGAGGGCCTCACCAAGTAGCTGAGGCTGGTCAAGAACCCATATCCTCCTGTCTCAGCTTCCCAAGTACTGAAATTACAAGTGTACACCACCACACCTGGCATCCCCAGCCTTATTTTATTCTCATTTTGAAAATAGGTCTCACTAGGGGGAGAGGCCACTGCATGGCCCTTCATCTGCCTTGCCTCCATTGCCCTACAAGTCTAATTTATTCCGAAGGCCGCCACCGAGAACTAGTATGGTATTAGGAGTATTCCCTGGCATTCCACCATTGCTTCTCCTGTCCCACAGCCTCCACCAAAACTGAATCTAAACACAAAATCAGACTGTGTGGGGAGGGCAAAATGAGTTGGTAGGGTCTTTCTTAAGACCTGAGCTGAAATATTTTGAGTGCTACTCCCCATGCCCTGTCACACTGGAGATGGAGTCCAGGGCTCTCTAGCGCTGAGCATACGTCCCCTGCCCTTTGCGACAGGGCCTCTCTCAGTTCAAATCCAGACTGGCTGTGAATGTTTGACCCTCCTTTCTCCGACCCTGGGAATTCCACGTGTGCACCACTACACATGCAAGTTTTCTCTGCGCTCCTGTTTCCTCCTCTGTCCTCAGATGACAAATGACAGAAAAGTCGATCATCCTGGCACACCGTGAGGCACATTAACAGGTATGCTCATACGTTTCAGGTTTCTTTCTGCCTCTCCCTTTCCCTAGGACCTAAAATTCCTAACCTGGGGGAAAAGAGAAAAAAGGCATAAGAAACTGCAAAATGCTGGACGTTGTGGCGCACGCTTGTAATCCCCGCACTTGGAAGGCGGAGACAGGAGGATCGTGCAGGTTCAAAGCCAGTCTTGATGGCTTGAGACCCTGTTTCCAAATAAAATATAAAAAAATATGTCTGGGAGTGTAACCCAGAGGTAGAAGGGTTTCCAGGAACCCCAGTACCACCAAAAAAACAAAAAAAAGACAAAAAAAAAAAGGAAAAAGAAAAAGAAAAGGAAACTGCAAAATTTAAAGCTGGGAGTGGTGGCATGTGCCTGTAATCCCAGCATTTGGGAGGCTGAGACAGGAGGATCATGGTTCACAGACAGCCTCATCTTCTTAGGCCCTTTACAACTCAGTGAGACCCTGTTTCAAAATAAAGAATAAAATATAGGGCTGGGGGTGTCACTCGGAGGTAGAATGCCCCTGGGTTCCATCCCCAGTACCACATACACAAAAAAGAAAAGAAAACTGCAAAATCTAAAAATTAATATTAAGCTGGGCATGGTGGCAAATGCTTGTAATCCCTGCACTTGGGAGGCAGAGACAGGAGGATCGCGCAGGTTCGAAGCCAGCCTCAGCTGGCTTAAGAGACCCTGTTTCCAAATAAAATATAAAATAGGTCTAGGAGTATAGCCCAGAGGTAGAAGGGTTCCATCTCCAGTACCACTAAAAAAAAAAAATTAATATTAATGGATTTCAGTACTCCTCTAAATAATTGGCTAGCAGGTCATCCCAATCTCAATAGGTGAGCTTTAGGTAACAAAAGTAGAGAAAGAAGCTGGGTATAGTGGCACACTCCTGTGATTCCAGCTACTCTGAGACTGAGAAAGAGGATTGTAAGTCTGAGGCCAGCCTGGTCAACTTGAAGTGTCCCTGCCTCAAAATAAAAAGGACAGGGGATGTGGCTCAGTGGTAGAGTGTTCTTGGGTTTAATTCTTAGTACTGCAAAAATAGATTTTAAAAGAGAAGACTATGGGAAGTGGTGGGAAAGGAAGGAGAATTCATTCTCCTTATAAGAATTATAAGAATTCATTCTAGAAAGAATGAAGATCAAACTATCAAGTAAGACCTTGAGCCAAGAGCAAAAATACAAAAATACAGTCTTAGATCATTTGTCCATCTAGCAGCACAAGGATGCACCTATTTTATAAACAAAGATGTGGAGCCAGGTGTGGTGGTGCATACCTGTAATCCCAGTACTTGGGAGACTGAGACGGGAGGATCACAGGTTTGAAGGCACCCTCAGCAAGTAGTGAGACTCTCATCAACCTAGTAAGACTCTGTTTCCAAATAAGAAATATAATCGGGCTAGGGGTGTAGCTCAAAGGTTCAATCTGGGTTTAATCCCCAGTACCACAAAAAAAAAAAAGCTTAAAAATGAAAAAGCACATGTACAAAAATCACTGAGAGTCTGAAAATTTCATTCTCTAACTTTTTGCTGCCAAATAACATGGCACCAAAGGACTTTATATTTGTTTTCTAAGGACAGATCTATTGTTGAAACTGGCAGACACAATTTTTGCTACTTCTAAGAGGTCTAGAGTGCCTTTTGCCATTGGATGGCCTAACATGGTTTATACAACCAAAGAGTATTTAATACTCTTTTAAAATTTAGATTCTCAAGCTGGGCATGGTGGCGCACGCTTGTAATCCCTGCGCTTGGGAGGCTGAGACAGGAGGATTGCGCAGGTTCGAAGCCAGCCTCAGCTACTTAGTGAGGCTCTCAGTAACTTAGAGATACCCTGTTTCCAAATAAAATATAAAATAGGTCTAGGAGTATAACCCGGAGGTTGAGAGCCTCTGGGTTCCACCCCCAGTACCACCAAAAAAAAAAAAAAAAAAAAAAATTTAGATTCTCAGTTTATTCACATCTTCTCTTTGATAAGAAGAACAAACTTTCTTCTAAGGAAAAATATTTTTTATTGTTTTAATTGTATATACAAAAAACAGATGCATAAAAACAACCAACCTTTTTATGGTACTGGGGATCATACACAGAGCAATCTACTTTCAAGATATACCTCAAGCACTTTATATTTTGAAACATGATCTTGCTGAATTGCTAAAAGTCTTGCTGGCCTTGAGTCTGCAATCCTCCTGTCTCAGCCTTCTAAGTACTGGGATGCACCACCATGCCCAGCATTCAACCTAATTTTTAAAGCACAGTCAACCCCGGGCATGGTGGTGCATGCTTGTAATTACAGCACTTGGAAGGCTGAGACTGGAGGATCCTATGTTGTGGACAGCCTCAGCTACTTAGTGAGGCCCTCTGCAACTTAGTGAGGCTCTGATTCAAAATAAAGACTAAAAAATAGGGTGAAGGTGTAGCTCGGAGATCGAATATCGCTGGGTTCCATCCCCAGACAAGGAAGGAAGGAAGGGACGGATGCACAAACTCCTGTGTAGTTTTCATATCAATCCCATATGTATGTGCAAAACAAAAGAATTACTGAAAGAAAAAAACATCAAAAGGTGAACAGTGCTTGAATTAGAAGAAACATTTTTTCTGTATTTATTCTGTATTTTTCAAATAATCCACCAAATATGCTTTTGTAATCAGAAAAATATTAACTGTTCTTTTTCATTCACATTTTTAAAATAATAATTATTATTATTATTATTATTATTATTATTATTATTATTATTATTACTATTTTGTACTGGGGATGAAATCCAGGGGCATTCTACCTTTAAGCTACATCCTAGCCCTATTTTTTATTCTTAATTTTGAAACAGGGTCTCACTGAGTTGCAAAGGGCCTCACTAAGAAGCTGAGGCTGGCCATGATCCTAGTACTTGGGATGCTGAGACAGAAGGATCATGGTTCACAAACAGCCTCAGCTATCTAGTGACGCCTTCCACAACTTAGTGAGACGCTATTTCAAATTAAAAGAACATAAAATAGGGATAGGGTGTAGTTTGGAGCTATAATGGCCCAGGGTTCCATCCCCATTACCAAAAAAAAAATACACATTTTCCTACTATTACAAAGAAACTCTTCTGCTGGGCGTGGTGGCACACGCTCATAATCTCAGCATTTGGGAGGCCAAGACAGGAGGACTGCGGTTCACAAACAGCCTCAGCTACTTAGTGAGGCCCTTTGCAGCATGTCGCTCAAAGGTAGAATAATGCCCCTGAGTTCCATCCCCAGTACTGCAAAAAAAAAAAAACCTCTTCCTTTTTATCAAATCGAAGATAGCATTCTAAAACCACAGAGATCGCTCCCTTACAAAATGAGTTAACACCTGCCTTGCACTGAGCTGCAAACATTTGCCAGAGCCCTGCCCTGTCGGTTCTTCTGCTGATGCAGTGGGTCCTCTGTAAGCCTTTTAAGAGCCAGTGCTTGAATCCACTCCTGGGTCTCTTCCATCCGAGCTCTAAAGAAAGCTATACAAATATTTTTCCAGGGGCCTTCTACTTCCAGGATATACCCCCAGCCCTATTTTATATTTTATTTTGAAACAGGGTCTAAATTGTTGAAAGCCTAAGTAGCTAAGGCTGTCCTTGAACCTGTAATCCTATTGTCTCAGCCTCCCAAGTACTGGGATTACAAACATGCACCAACACACCTGGCTGACAGATAAAACTTAATACTCACATCCCACACTACAAAACTTAGTATCTGATAATGTTGATAGTTATGATGCCTAGTCACTTAATAAACAGCAACCATTTTAATTAAAAACCCTACTTCATAGATTACAATCCTCTAAACTATTGACAACCTCTGGACATTTCTTTCTTTTTTTTGTGGTACTGGGAATGGAATCCAGGGGCATTCTACCTCTGACCTACAACCCCAGCCCTATTTTTTTTTATTCTTTATTTGAAACAGGGTCTCACTGAGTTGTGGAGGGCCTCACTAAGTAGCTAAGGCTGTCCTCAAACCACGATCCTCCTTGTGTCAGCTTCTTAAATGCTGGGATAACAAGCATGTGCCACCATGCCCGGCTTACCTCTAGACATTTTTATCAAAGCAATTTAATTTTAAGCAAGTTTGCCATGGTCAAAAAGCTCAGGAAATGTAAAGAGAAAAAAGAAGATATGAATCATACTCAATTTTATTAAAATCAATCTCACTTCCCTCTTAGATGCTTCAAAAAATCTTACCATCTGGGCATGGTGGCACACACTTGTAATCCCAGCGCTTGGCAGGCTGAGAAAGGAGAATCGCACATGTTCAAAGCCAGCCTTAGCTACTTAGTGAGGGTCTCAGCAACTTAGGGGGACCCTGTTTCCAAATAAAATATATATTAAAAAAAAAAATAGGTCTGGGAGTAAAGCCCGAAGGTAGAAAGCCCCTGGGTCCCACCCCCAATACCACAAAAAAAAAAAAAAAAAAAAAAAGACCTTACCAAAAGAAAGTTAACTGCCAAACCCTCAAGATTAGTTAGCTTTGAGCTGGGCGTGGTGGCGCACGCTTGTGATCCCCGCACTTGGGAGGCGGAGACAGGAGGACCATGTAGGTTTGAAGCCAGCCACTCTGGCTTGAGACCCTGTTCCCAAAAATAAAAAAGTATAAAATAGGTCTGGGAGTGTAGCCCAGAGGTAGAAGGGCTTCCAGGAACCCCATAACCACCAAAAACAAAAACAGAACAAAACAAAAAAGATGAGTTAGCTTTGCTAATAAGCTAATACTACTTTGCTAACAAATACTTTGCTAATAACCTACTCCTATAGACCTTGGGCCTATGTTTTTACACTGAATTTCGATATTTAAATACATCCAAGCCCACATCAACCCGCTTACTGGTTTGTGTGGGGCTTAGGGGGCCATCCCAGGGGAACCTCAGCCCCAGGTGAGAGCAGAGCCAGCAGCTCCCAGCAGCAGTCTCCTTGGCTCCCTTGTGCAATACATCAATAGGTAGAGCACTCTGAAATCTGCCATCATCCACCCGGGAGAAAAGCTACTGCTTCACCCACCCAAGAGAGTGCAAAAGGTCAACGCGTGACATAAAAACACAAGCTGACCACCCGGAGGCACATCTCCAAAAGATGCTCAAGGACGTTTGCCTCATATCATTTGCTCAACATTTTGTTTCTGTTCTTCTAAAATGGCAAATTGAGAACGCAACAGACAAAATGCACAATTAAAAATATAGTATTCTATTTCCTTGGGACCTAAAAAGAAGAAACTTTAAAATACTGGCCAAGGCAGGCGTGGTGGAGCACGCTTGTAATCCCCACGCTTGGGAAGCAGAGACAGGAGGATTGCGCAGGTTCGAAGCCAGCCATGCTGGCTTAAGAGACCCTGTTTCCAAATAAAAATATAAAAAATAGGTCTGGGAGTATAGCCCAGAGGAAGAAGGGCTTCCAGGAACCCCAGTACCACATACACACACACACACACACACACACACACACACACACACACACACAAAAACCTGGCCAAAAATTTTACTGAACTACCCTCAAGCATTACTGTGTTTCCAGAAAAATGTATCTGACCAAAGACTTCATTTGCCTAGATATGTAAGAAGGAAGAAAAAATGACAAAGAAAATATAATGGGAGGACAAATTGGGGGTTTGGACACTGGATTACATTATTTTGCATCCAATTTGTCAGTTTACATAATTATGTAATCTAAGGTAACAGGCCAATGACAGAGAAGAAAATGACTAAAAGCTTTGACAAAATTTAGCTTACAAGCCAGGTGTGGTGGCGCACGCTTGTAATCCCAGAATTTGGGAAGCTGAGCTAGGAGGATTGTGATTCGAAGACAGCCCTAGCTACTTACTGAGGCCCTTTTTGCAACTCAGTGAGACCCTGTTTCAAAATAAAGAATAAAAAATAGGGCTGGGGGTATAGCTCAGAGGTAGAATGCCCCTGGGTTCCATCCCAATACTTAAAAAAAAAAAAATAAAAAATTTAGCTTACAAGAAAAAAGCAAAGGAGATAGCAGATTCTCTCCCTTCTATCACCATTAAAAGAACACCTTGCAAAAGTTATTTACATTAGCAGAAGAAGCTGTTCTCCCAGAGCTTGGCATAATTAAAGCTCAGCCACCACCATCTGAGGTGCTTGAATATATCTGCTGTGACTTGCCTCTCCCTAAGGAGCTGGAGCTGAAATCGATTTGCTAGTTTCATCAGTTCAGTCAGGAATACATCGTCCTCTCTGAACTCCAACTCATCTGTATAGATCCAGCGAAGCATTGTCATTGTCACCTCTGGATTAGCATCTGGAAAGAAAGTAGACAGAAAAACTGAAAAAACACTGGATGGCACACCTAGGCCTTCTTGAAGGACTCCACACTTAAGGATAAAAGGCAAATTATGAAAAACCAAACTGAAAGAAATACACAGCCATTAAAAATGGCAAAAAAAAAAAAAAAAACAGGTATGGTGGCACATACCCGTAATCCCAGTACATGAGAGGCTGAGACAGGAAGATCACAGATTCAAAGCCAGCCTCAGCAACTTAGTGAGACCCTGTTTCCAAATAAGAAATAAAATTGGGCTGGGGGTATAACTTGGAGGTAGAATGCCTCTAGGCTCAATCCCCAGTACCAATAAATAAATAAATAGGAGCTGGGGGTGTAGCTCAGAGATAGAAAATCACTGGGTTCAATTTCCAGACACACACACACACACACACACACACACACACACACACACACACAGTCAACAAGGGCAGCATCTGACTCCAGGAAATTTAAGAGTTCTACATGGAATAGTAGATAAGGATTAATGAAATTACTTAAGTATATGGGTGAAATCAACTGAGGCCAATATTTGAAACAGCACATGAAAAAGCCAGGTATGGTGGCACATACTTGTAATCTCAACATTTGGGAGGCTGAGACAGGAGGATCATGGTTCACAGCCAGCCTCAGCTACTTAGTGAGGCCCTTTGCAACTCAGTGAGACCTTGTTTCAAAATAAAGAATAAAAATAGGGGTGGGGATGTAGGTCAGACATAGAATGCCCCTGGGTTCCATCCCTGGTACCTCAAGAGAAAAAAAAAAGTAATAGCTGGGCATGGTGGTTAAGCCTATAAGCCCAGTACTTGGGAGGCTGAGACAGGGATATCGCAGGTTGGAAGACTGCCTTAGCAAAACAGCAAGACTCTCTGCTACCCAGCAAGATTCTGTTTCTAAACAAAAACCTCAAAAGGGATATGGGTTCAGCTCAGAGGTAGAATGTCCCTGGGTTCAATCCCAAGTACCACCACCAATAAATAATTATATATAAATTAAGTAAGTAAATATAAATAAGGTCGTATATGTTATCACCAACTTAAGACTTGTGACACACATCACAAATTTTTAAAAATGATAAATAATAATACTTAATGAACCAAATGAAAATGTAAACATTTTGTCAGTGATGTAATGGTGGCACATACTTGTAATCCCAATACTTGGGAGACTAAGACAGGAGGATTGAAAGTTGCAGCCATTTTCAGCTACTTAGAGAGATTCTCTGCAACTTAGTGAGACCCTGTTTCAAAATAAATATAAAATAGGTCTAGGGGTCTAGCTTGGGTTCAATCCCCAGTACCTAAAAAAAGGGGGATGTTGGGTGTGGCCCAGAGGTAGAATGCCCAATTTTACACACACACACACACACACACACACACACACACACACACACACACGGACTGGGGTATGGCTTGGAGGTAAAATGTGCCCCCCCCCAAAAAAAAAGGTAAGCAAAGGAGACCTGTAGTAGCTGTAACTGTTTATAAAGAAGGCCATTAGGATGTTTGGTCTTGCACCTAGGTTTCCCCTGGGCCTCTACTGGCATTTAGGAGGCTCCACTGGGTGAAAGAAATTTCTGGAACATATTCCCTACACTGATTTCTTTTTTCTGCATATGTACACAAATCACAGGAACATTTCGTGGAAAGAGCTTTGTCCTTTGAGGTAAAGTAGTGTTTCATGCCAGTGGAAGGCAGCTGAGACCACAGCTTGTCTTCCTTCAGTGTAGAGCCTTTCCTCAGCTCTCACATCCAGAGCCCCACGTGGGAAAGGGTCCTTGTAACCGTAGCTGCTCTGGACCCTTGTAAGGGGAGAAACACAGAGAGAGGGAAAAGGGGAGATGGGAAGGAAGAGAAGGGAAGGAGAGGGAGAAAGGAGGGGAGAGGGAGAAAGGAGGGTAGAGGGGAATAGAGAGAAAGAGAACGTGTGTGTGTGTGTGTGTGTGTGTGTGTGTGTGTGTGTGTTTTGTTGGGGATTTAACCCAGGGGCATTCAACCTCCAAGCTACAACCACAGCCCTATTTTCTTTTTTGTGATATTGTCCTCAAACCTGCAGGGTCTCAGTAAGTTAAAGACTATGGAAGGACTTTGAGGAATGCTTGGGACAAAAATGATAGTAAAACACTAAACAATTATTTTAAATCAGCTCTTGATTAGTCAGAATAAGACTAATAATAATATTCCGAGGACCACTTAAAATCATGGTCTATCTACACCAGTGGTTCTCAAAGTATGGTCCTAGAAGAATTAGCATCATATGGGAACTTGTTAAAAAGTTTAATTCTCAGGCCAACCCCAGACCTACTGAATCAATTCTGGAGATAGTGTGTAGCATATGCGTCATATTTCCTTCCTTCCTTCCTTCCTTCCTTCCTTCCCTTTCCCTTCTTTTCTTTTCTTTTTTTTTTTTTTTTTTTTGTGGTATTGGGGATTTAATTCAGAGGCATTCTACCTCTGAACTACACCCCCAGCCCAATTTAACTTCTTATTTGGAAACAAGGTCTCACAAGGTTGATGAGTCTCACTACCACCTGCTGAGACTCTCATAGAACCTGCAATCTTCCTGTCTCAGCCTCCCAATTACATGGATTATAAATTATAGGCGTGTAACACCACACCTGGCCCTCTTTCTTTCTTCCTCTTTTTTTTTTTTTGTTTCCAATTTGTTTAGTTTTTTACTTATTTCCTTCAAAAAACATTTTTTTTCCTTTCAGTACTATGGAATTGAACCAAGGGACATTCTGCCACTGAGTTACATCACCAGCCCTTTTTTTTTTTTTTTTTTTGAGACAAGGTATCATTAAGTTGCCCAGTTTGGCCTCAAATTTGTGATTCTCCTGCCTCAGTCTCCTGATTGACTGGGATTACACATAGGTACCACCATGCCCAGCTTTTCTGTTGTTTTGATACACACTAAGTTAAAGAAACTTGCTAGATGTGGATGGGGCACACACCTGTAACCTCAGTACCTGGAAGGCTGACACAGGAATATCACAAATTGGAGGCCAGCCTCAGCAGTTTAGTGTAACTCTCAGCTACAAAGCGAGACCCTATTTCTTTTCTATTTTTAGTACTGGGGATTGAACCAAGAGTTATTCTAACTCCAAGTTATACCACAGCCAAATTTTATTTCTTACATGGAAACTGGGTCTCCCTAAGTTGCAAGAGGCCCTTGCTAAGTTGTACAGGCTGGCTTTGAACATGCAATCTTCCTGTCTCAGCCTCCCAAATATTGGGATTACAAACATGCGCCACCACACCCAGCCCTAGCAAGACCTTATTTCAAAATAAAAAATAAAAGGGACTGAGAATGGTGGCACATGCTTGTAATTTCAGTACTTAAGAGATGAGCCAGTAGAATCACAGGTTCAAGACTAGCCTCAGCTACTTAGTGAAACCCTGTTTCAAAAATAAATAATAGAGACAGGCGTGGTGGCACATGCTGGCAATCCCAGCATTTGGGAGGCTGAGACCAGAGGATTGTGGTTCACAGACAGCCTCGGCTACTTAGGCCCTCTGCAATTCAGTGAGACCCTGTTTCAAAATAAAGAATAAAAAAATACGGCAGGGGGTGTAGCTCAAAGGTCGAATGTCCCTGGGTTCCATCCTCAGATGCAGAAGAAGAAAAAAAAAGTCTCACAAGTTGCTGATGCTGTCCTTGAACCTGTGCTTCTCCTGTCTCAACCACCCAACACCCAAGTACTGGGATTACAGGCCTGCGTTATCATAGCCAGCATCTGTTGCAGGTCTTAAATCTGCAATCCTCCTGCCTCCGTCTTCTAAGTACTGAGATTACAGGTATGCACCACCACACCCAGCCAAACTATACCCTTTGTGTGTGTGTGTGGGGGGGGGGTCTGGGGATGGAACTCAGGGGCATTTGACCTCCGAGCCACACACCCTACCCTATTTTTATTCTTTATTTTGAAACAGAGTCTCAGTAAGTTGCGGACGGCCTCACTAAGTAGCTGAAGCTGTCCACCAATGGATTCTCTGGTTTCAGCCTCCCAAATGCTGGGATTACAAGCCTGCACCACCATGCCCAGCTCTATACACTTTTTTTGTGTGTGTGGGACTGGGGTTCCTGGAAACCCTTCTACCTCTGGGCTACACTCCCAGACCTATTTTATATTTTTTTATTTGGAAACAGGGTCTCTTAAGCCAGCAAGGCTGGCTTCGAACCAGCACAATCCATCTGTCTCCGCCTCCAAACTCAGGGATTACAAGCGTGCACCACCACGCCTGGCATTTCTATACACTTTTTTAATGTGGGGAATTTACTATATTTCCTTCATACTCCAGCAAAGATGGACAATAAAGAAACCAGAAGTTAATCATGTGAGTCTGCAGCAAAATTAGCTGGGTTCAAACCTAACTCCTAAATTTACTAGCTATGAGAGCCTGGCAAGTTATTTAATATTCATATCTTCAAAGTATCACCTATAAAATGAGAATAAACAATATAACCTCAGTGTTGTTTTAAAAATAAATGAGTTCATACATGCAAAGCACTCAGAACACTACCATTATCTAGTAATGCCCATCTAAAATTTTTCTGCTATTACGCCAGATGTTGTGGCGCACGCTTGTATTCCCCACGCTTGGGAGGCTGAAACAGGAGGATCGCCCAGGTTCGAAGCCAGCCTCAGCTACTTAGTGAGGCTCTCAGCAACTTAGTGAGACCCTGTTTCCAAATAAAATAGAAAATAGGTCTGGGAGCCCAGAGGTAGAAAGCCCCTGGGTTCCACCCTCTAGTGCCAAATAAATAAATAAATAAATAAAATTTTGATAATTAATCCCAAGAAAAACAGTACCTATTAAAATATTTGAAGTTTAGCCAGATTCATACTGTGGAAAAGTCACAGCCCTAAACATATTAGGATATCATATAAAAAATAAATTAGTCAACTCAATTAAAAAAAAAAGTAAAAGGAATTCCATGAAAAGAGTATAGGTAGAAAAAGAAATTTCTTAATTGGCTAAACATAAATGAGAATTAAAAGAATTGATCAGCCAAAACTAAATAGGAATAAAGCAACAAAGACAAATGTAGCATAGCCAAAGGTTGGAGAGAGAAACATAACAGCACCACCAAGACTGAGTAAAGGATATGCAAACAAGGAAGACTTTTGGAGCTGAGAAGCCCTGGAGTGGACCTGAGCTGCCAGCAGAAGGCCAAAAGGCTGCGTGAGTGTCTCATGGCCTGGTAGCTAACTCCCTAATGTGAGCAGTGGTAGTGCACACCTGTCATCCTAGGCTTGGGAAGCTAAGACTGGCGGATCACAGGTTCCCGGAAGGCCTCAGCAAGTAGTGAGACCCTGTTTAAAAATAAAAATAAGAAAGAGCTAGGGGTGTATCTTAGAGGTAGAATGCCCTGAGGCTCAATTCCTAGTACTAGGTTCAGACAAAAAAGTAGAATGTCCCTGGGATCAATCCTTAGCAACACCACAAAAGGAAAAAGAAAAAGAAAAGGTGCTAGAGACTACTGCCAGCTATTACTGTAGTTGCCTAAAACCCATTTTCTTTGAAGTGAATCACTCCTGAAAGCAGACCTTACAATGTTAGAAGAGGATCAATACATACTCGTTCTTTATAAAAGGAGGAGAATCCAGAGATTTTATCTGTCTGTACGTTTTGGTTTTGCAATGCAGGGACCAAACCCAGGGCCTCAAGAATGACAGGCAAATGCTACACCAGTGATCCACACCCTCAACTTTCCAGGACTTCCTTTTTTGTGTTTTTATTTTTGTGTGGTACTGGGGATTGAATTCAGGGGCATTCTACCTCTGAGTTACATCTCACTAAGTAGCTGAGGATATCAGCAACTTAGTGAGACCCTGTTTCAGAATTTAAAAAATAGGGCTGAGAGCACAGCTTGGAGGTAGAACACATGTGGGTTTAATCCCCAGTATCACACACACACACAAAAAAAATCAACAATAATAGTTTTTTTAACCAGGTGTAGTGGTGTATGCTTGAAATCCCAGCATTTGGGAGGCTGAGACAGGAGGATCCAGGCTCGTGGCCAGTCTCAGCTACTTAGTGAGGCCCTCAGCAACTTAGTGAGACCCAGTTTCGACCCAGTTTCAAAATAAACAATAAAAAGTTGGGCTGGGGGTATAGCTCGGAGACAGAATGTCCCTGGGTTCAATCCCTAGCACCACAAATAAAAAAATTAAAAATTAAAAAAATAAATCAGTTTTTTTTTTTTTGTGTGTGTGTGTGTGTGTGTGTGTGTGCGCGCGCGCTAGGGGTGGAACTCAGGGGCATTCTATCTAAGAGCTACAACCCCAACCCCAGCCCCTTTTTTTTTCCCTCTTTGTGGTACTGGGGATGGAACCCAAGGGCATTCTACCTCCCAGCTCTACCCCCAGACCTATTTTATTCTTTATTTTGAAATAGGGTCTAAGTTGCAGAAAGCCTCACAAATTGCTGAGACTGGTGGCAACCTGCGATCCCGCTCTCTAAGCCTGAAAAATACGAGGATTACAAGTATATACCACCACGCTTGGTTTTTACTTCTTATTTTGAAACAGGGTCTCAACTAAGATGCGGAGGGCCAAACTAGCTGAGGCTGTCCTCTAACCTGTGATCTTCCTGTCTTAGACTCCCAAGTACCGGGACTATAAGAGTGGACCACCATGTTGGGTAGGATAAAAGTATTTTACTTTCTTTCTGTGTGTGTGTGTGGGGGGGGGGGGTCTGGGGATGGAACCCAGGGGCATTCTACCTCCGAACACCTCAGCTGAGGCTGTCTGCAAACCACGATCCTCAGGTCTCAGCCTCCTGAATGCTGGGATTACAAATATGTGCCACCATGCCTGGCTTAGTATTTTACTTTCAAAACGACACATCAGAACTTTTGGTCAAGCACTCTTGTGCTGTTACATCTGTATCCATGATAGAGCAGCGCTCACCTGACAGATCCAGTTCTTCAGTGGAAGACAAGTTGGCTAGACTCCAGCTGTCACTTCTGGCTGCCAGGACAAACTTGTGAGCACTGATGTGCCTACCCCCAACCTTTATCTTCAGATCACTGATAAATAAAAATATTCACAAATATTTTAAAAGTCACTGTAATTAGATATAGCTAAGATTCACAGCTGATAACATGAATGCTGAATGAGAAACTTGCATCTACTAAAAAGGCATCTACCTCGAAGCTATACCCCCATCCTATTTTAATCATTGTCTGTTTGGGTTTTTTTGTGGTACTGGGGATGGAACCCAGGGGCATTCTACCTCCAAACGACACCCTCAGCCCTATTTTTTTTTTTTTTTAAACAGGGTCTCACTGAGTTGCAAAGGGCCTCACTAACTAGCTGAAGCTGTCTGTGAACCACAATCCTCCGGTCTCAGCCTCCCAAATGCTGGGATTACATGTGCGAACCATCATGGCCAGCTTTTATTGTTTATTTATTTACTTCTTTATTTTTTTTGTGGTACTGGGTTTGGAAACCAGGTGCTTTAGTACTCTGGGCTATACTCCCAGACCTATTTTATATTTTATTTGGAAACAGGGTCCTACTAAGTTGCTGAGAACCTTACAAAGTAGGTGAGGCTGGCTTCAAACCTGTTTAATCCTCCTGTCTCAGCCTTACAAGCACTGGGATTACAAGCATGCGCCACCATGCCCAGCCTCTATTGTTTGTTTGTTTGTTTGTTGCAGTACCAGGGATGGAACCCAGGGGCACTGTACCTCCAAGCTACACCCCTAGCTCTAGTTATTAGTCTAGTTTTTGAAACAGGGTCTCACTGAGTTGTAAAGGGCCTCGCCAAATAGCTGAGGCTGTCTGAGAACCGCAATCCTCTGGTCTCCGATCTCCACCTCCCAAATGCTGGGATTACAAGTGTGCGCCACCACGCTCGGCTATTATTTATTTCGAAACAGCATCTCACTAAATTGCAGAGGGCCTCCCGTTGCTGAGTGTGACCATGAATCTGCGATCATCCTGTCCCAGTCTTGCAAGTACTGGGATTATAACTGTGAGCTACTACACCTGGCACTAAATTCTTCTTCTTTTTTTTTTTTTTGGGTTGGTACTGGGGTTCCTGGAAGCCCTTCTATCTCCGGGCTACACTCCCAGACCTATTTTATACTTTTTATTTGGAAACAGGGTCTCTTAAGCCAGCGTGGCTGACTTTAAACCTGCGCGATCCTCCTGTCTCCGCCTCCCAAGCACGGGGATTACAAGCATGTGCCACCACGCCCAGCCACCTGGCACTAAATTCTAATGAGCCAATTTAAGTATGCTGCTGGAAATGTTTCCTGTTACATCTAGCCTACATGGTATACTGTGCTTTTAAATATATCTCCTAATAAGAATCTTATGGTTTTTTGGGGGGTTTGTTTGTTTGTTTGCAGGTCTGGGGATGGAATCCAGAGGCATTCAACCTCTGAGCTATACCCCCAGCCCTAATTTTTATTATTTTGAAACAGGGTCTCAATAAGTTGCAAAAGGGCCTCCCTAGGTAGCTGAGGCTGCCCTCAAACCACAATCATCTGGTGTCAGCCTCCCGAATGCTGGGATTACAAGCATGCACCACCACGCCAGGCTCTCTTATGGTTTTGAACCTAAGAACCTATGAACCTTGAAGTTAATTACAATAATAAATAATACTCAAATATAAAGTAAAGGATTTTTTTTTTTTTTTTTTTTTTTGTGGTACTGGGGATGGAACCCAGAGGCTTTCTACCTCTGGGCTAAACTCCCAGATCCATTTTCTATTTTATTTGGAAACAGGGTCTCACTAAGTTGCTGAGAGCCTCACTAAGTAGCTGAGGCTGGCTTCGAACCTGTGCAATCCTCCTGTCTCAGCCTCCCAAGCACAGGGATTGCAAGCGTGCGCCACCACGCCCGGCAAGTAGAGGAAATTTTATGCAGGATGAATCAAGAGAAACCACCAAGGAAAGAAAGGTATGAAGTTTAAGACCAGTAATGACAGCTGAGACTGTGGTGCTGCCATGCTCTGTATCAATCTACAGGCAGGTGAAACAGAAAAACTAAACAAACAAGCTTTGACAAAGGAGCCAAGAGGAGGAAGCTCGCCACCTGGACTATTTTCACCAGAAACATCTAGAATCAAACTGGGCACTTATTATTCAACCATTTATTAACAAAGGAAGTGGAAGTCATTGCTGTAATCCCAGTAACTTGGGAGGCTGAGACAGGAGGATTGCAAGTTTGTGAGACCCTTTGCAACCTAGTGAGACCAAATTTCAAAATAAAAAATGAAGCCAGGTGTGGTGGTGCACACTTGTAATCCCAGGACTTGGGAGGCTCAGACAGAAGGGTTGCAGGTTTTCAGCCAGACTCAGCTTCTGAAGTGAGGTCCTTCACAACTTAGCAAGACCCTGATTGAAAATTAGAAATAAAAAATACAGCTGGGGTACAGCTAAGAAGTAGAATGCCCCTGGATTCAATCCCCAGTAGCAACATACAAACAGTTTCCATATTTATGCCCTAATATTATACAAAAAAAACAGCCAGGCGTGGTGGCACACACTTGTAATCCCAGCATTTGGGAGACTGAGACCGGAGGATCGCGGTTCACGGACAGCCTCAGCTACTTAATGAGGTCCTTTGCAACTCAGTGAGACCCTGTTTCAAAATAGAGAATAAAAAATAGGGCTGGGGGTGTAGAACAGGGGTAGAATGTCCCTGAGTTCCATCCTCAGTACAACAACAACAACAAAAAAAAAGAATTAAATTCTAGCCAGGTACAGCCAGGTGTGGTGGCTCACGCTTATAATCCCAGCATTTGGAAGGCTGAGAAAGGAGGATTACAGTTCCTGGACAGCCTCAGCTACCTAGTGAGGCCCTTTCAATCCAGTGAGATGCTGTTTCAAACAAACAAACAAAAAAAAGGGCTGGGGGTGCAGCTCAGAGTTAGAATGTCCCTGCATTCCATCCCCAGTACCAAAAAAAAAAAAAAAAAGGAAGAGAAAAAAGACCCTGTTTCAAAATAAAAAATAAAAAGGGCCATACATGGTGGCACATGCTTATAATCCCAATACTTGGGAGGCAGATAAAGGAGGATCACAGGTTCATAGCTAGCCTCAGCTACTTAGTGAAGCCCTCTGGAACTAGGACCCTATTTTCAAAATAAAGAATAAAAAATAGGGCTGGAGGTGTACTTCAGAGGTAGAATACCCCTGGGCTCAATCCCTAGTACCAAATAACAGAAAGAAATCCTACCTACTATTCATGAATGTCAGGCCAGTTTTTTTTTTTTTTTCTCTTTTATAGTCTGATATACACTAAAGGGAAATAAAGATAATGACTTCATTAATCGTTTTTCTGTGTATGTTGGGGGAGAGGGGTGCTGGGGATTAAACCCAGGGACATTCTACCTCTGGGCTATATCCCTAGACATATTTTATGTTTTGTTTTGAAACAAGGTCTAAGTTGCTGAGGCTAGCCTCGATTCTGTGATCCTCCTGTCTCAACCTCCCAAGTACTGAGATTACAGGCACATGCCACTACACCCAGCTTCATTTCTTTCTTTTTTTTTTTTTTTTATGGTGGTACTGGGGTTCCTGGAAACCCTTCTACCTCCAGGCTACACTCCCAGACCTATTTTATACTTTTTTATTTGGAAACAGGAAGGTCTGTTAAGCCAGCATGGCTGACTTCGAACCTGCACGATCCTCCTGTCTCTGCCTCCCGAGGGCGGGGATTACAAGCGTGCACCCCCACACCCAGCCCAGCTTCATTTCTAATAATTTTCTGTGTGTGTGGTGCTAGGAAGTGAACCCAAGGACAGCCTACTACTGAGCTAAACCCCCAGTCCTTTTTATTTTTTGTTTGGAAACAGGGTCTTACTATGTTCCTGAGACTATCCTCAAACCAGTTCTCCAATAACAGCCTACCACGTACCAGGATTATAGGTGTGGGCCACAATGCTGGGCCTTATCATCATTTTTAAAAACATTAGAGCCAAGCTGGGCGTGGTGGCGCAAGTTTGTAATCCCAGCAATCAGGAGGCTGAGACTGGAGGATAGTGGTTCGCAGACAACCTCAGCTACTTAGTGAGGCCCTCTGCAACTCAGTGAGACCCTGTTTCAAAATAAAGAATAAAACATAGGGCAGGGGGTGTAGCTCAGAGGTCAAATACCCCTGGGTTCCATCCACAGACCGAAAAAAAAAAAAAAAAAATTAGAGATTAGAGCCAGGCGTGGTGGTATATACCTGTGATTTCAGTACTTGGGAGGCTGAGACAAGAGGATAGTGGTATGCAGCCAACCTCAGTCAGCTATCTAGTGAGGCCCTCCACAACTTAGTGAGACCTTGTTTCAAAATAAAGTATAAAAATAGCTGGAACCGGGTGTGTGGATAGCCTCAGAACTTAGTGAGGCCCTTTGCAACTCAGTGAGACACTGCTTCAAAATACAGAATAAAAAATAGGGCTGGGGGTATAGCTTGGAGGTAGAATGCCCCAGGGTTCCAACCCCAGTACCACAAAAAAAAAAAAAGAAAGAAAAGAAAAAGAAAAGAAGGAGTGGAGGAAGTAAAGAAATAGGAAGAAAGCCAAGGCATCGTCTGAAGCTAGGTTTTGGCTAAATTATTTTTTGTGCGAGGGTGGAACTGTGGAATGTTCTACCTCCACACTACATCCATAACCCTATTTCTTTCTTTCCTTTCTTTCCCTTCTCTCCCCTTCCTCCTCCTTCCCTCTCTTCCTTCCTTCTTCCTTCCTTCCTTCCCTCTCTTCCTTCCCTCTCTCCCTCCCTCCCTTCCTTCCTTCCTTTCTTTGGTACCAGGGATGAAACCCCAGTACTGAACAACAACAAAAAAAAAAAAAAAGAAAAAGCTTGGAGGTAGAATGCCTCTGGGTTCAATCCTCAGTAACACACACAGGCACGCATGCACACACACGCACACGCACACACATATTAATTAGAGCTAGGCATGCAGAAAAAATTGGAGAGCCTTGAAATATTTTTAAACTTCATTCCAATCAATTAAAGATTATTTACGAGTCTAAGAATGTAGCTTAGCATGCATAAAGCCCTGAGTTTGATTCACAGCACTACATAGAGAGCATTTCCTTTAAAATATGGGAACCAGGATGCCGTTACTGGGGAGCAGACACAAATGAAGAGTTTCCTAACTGGGAATGATGGCCAACACCTATAATCTCAGTACTTGGGTGGCTGAAATATGAAGATTGCAGTTCAAGACCAGTCTCCGCAACTTAATGAAACCCTGTTTCAAATTAACAAATAATCTTTAAAATGGACTGGGTATGTGGTACAGAGAGTGCCCCTGGATTCAATCTCCAGGACCACAAAAAAAAAAAAAAAAAAAAAAAAACTCTTTTTTTTTTTTGTTTTGCGGCCCTGGGAATGGAACCATTCTACCTTTGAGCTACATCCCTTCGAGCTCTATTTTTATTCTTTATATTGAAACAGGGTCTCACTGAGTTGCAAAGAGCCTCACTAAGTAGCTTGAGGCTATCCTCAAACTGCAATCCCCCTGTCTCAGCCTCCCAAATGCTGGGATTGAAAGCGTGCACCACCAAGCCCACCTGAAGTTTCTTGATAGAGTTTCTCAAACACTTCAACAGAAAAAAACCTGAGGTTGGCTTTTAAAATAATGAATACAGCCGGGCGCGGCGGCGCACGCTTGTAATCCCCGCGCTTGGGAGGCGGAGACAGGAGGACTGAGGTTCACAGCCAGCCTCAGCTACTTAGTGAGCCCCTTGCAACTCAGTGAGACCCTGTTTGAAAATAAAGAATAAAAAATAGGGCTGAAAGTGTCAACTCGGAGGTAGAATGCCCCTGGGTTCCATCCCCAGTACTGAAAAAAAAAAAAAAAATAGGTCTGGGAGTCCAGAGGTAGTAAACCCCTGGGTTCCATCCCTACTACCAGAAAAAGTTAAAAACAGAGCTGGGCATGGTGGTGCATCCTTGTAATCCCAATACTTGGGAGGCTGAGACAGGGAGATCTAGGTGCACAGCGAGCCTCAGCTACTTAGTGAGGCCCTCCACATTGGTGAGACCCTGTTTCAAAATAAAGAATAAAAAATTCAGAGCTGGGAGTGGCATACTCTTGTAATCCAGCATTTAAGAGGCTGAAACAGGAGGATCGCAGTTCACAGACAGCCTCAGCTACTTAACAAGGCCCTTTGCAACTCAGTGAGACCCTGTTTCAAAATAAAGAATAAAAAATCAGGCTGGAGCTGGGTGTGGTGGCGCACACTTGTAATCCCAGCATTTGGGAGGCTGAGACAAAAGGACTGCGGTTCACGGCCACCCTCAGCTACTTAGTGAGGTCCTTTCCAACTCAGAGACCCTGTTTCAAAATAAAGAATAAAAAAAAAAAATAGGGCTGGTGTATATAGCTCAGAGGTAGAATGCCCCTGGGTTCCATCCCCAGTTTAAAAAAAAAAAAAAATCAGGCTGGGGTGTAGCTCAGAGGCCGAATGTCCATGGGTTCCACCCCAGTATCGCAAAAAAAAAAAAAAAAAAAAAAAAAAAATCGAGCAGAGGAAGTAGCTGAGAGGTAGAATGCCCTGGGTTAAATCCCAGCACCACACACACACACACACACACACACACACACACACACAAATTACACACACACACACACACACACACACACACACACAAAAATACACATAGCAGTTTCTTCCTCATTTCACAACATAAAAATCTGGGGGGGGGGTGCACAATAGAATTTTGCTCAGCCATAAGGGAGAACAAAATTATGGCATTTATAATGAAATGTCACACAAAAAAAATCAGATGCTTTTCATAATGTGCAAAATATTAGGGAGAAATGTGTAACAGGAGGAACTCTAGATGAAGAAGGGACCCTATAGAGGAACAATGAAGGTGACATATCTGAGGGGATAAGAGTGAGGATAAGGGAAACTCTTTAAAACACATGATGTACTTAAACATATCAAAGTCAATCAGGAAGCCAAGCATGGGTGAGGGGGGGGTCAGAGATTGGTGGGGGCTAATGTGTGCATGTATATCTCCACAAGTTTTTTTTTATCCCATTGAGATGTATGACTACAATGTACCAATAAAAATTTATTAAAAAAAATAAAAGTTGAGTAGTCATAATCATCTCTCTCATTCATTCCACTACAGGTGGAAAAAAAAAAGTAAAACATATGTCACATTTATATATAATGTTCATAGCAACCTTGTAATAGCCCAAACTAGTGCCAACCCAAATTTGTACCAGTTGATAAATGGTTAAGCAAATTGGAGTATAGCCATATAATAAGTGTTTTGTAGCAATAAAAAGGAATGAGCTGATCATATATGCTATATATTGGATTAGTTACAATATAACTAAGCTGAGTAAATGAAAACAGATGAAAAAATATTCGTATTCTATAATTCCATTTGCATAATCTAGAAAATGCAAACTTATCTATAATGATGGAAAAGAGATTAGCACTTGCCTGGGGATAAGAGTCAGAACTAGAATAGAAGATTACAAAGGGGGTCAGCTAGGAAACCTCTGGGATGGTCAGTATGTCGATGATCTTCATTGCGATTCTGTGCACATGTCAAAATTTATCAAACTACATTTTCACATGTACAGTTTATTAAATGTTAGTTATACCTACCAAAAAAAAATCCGAGGGGGTGGTGTTGGGGCATAGAACCCAGGGGCATTCGACCTCCGAGCTACATCCCCTGCCCTGTTTTTTATTATTTTGAAACAGGGTCTCATCAAGAAGCTGAGGCTGCCAGTGAACCACAATCGTCTGGTCTCATCCTCCTGAATGCTGGGATTATAAGTGTGCGCCACCACACCCAGCTCACAACATAAAAATTTTAAAACCTACATTTCAGTCACTCCTGTTACTCATATACACATAAAAATGCTTGTTAAGTTCTTTAACAAAATGCATGTTATGAGACAAAAGTAGTTCTTTTTGTTGTTGTTTTCCTGTCTTGGTAAAAGATAATCTGCTTTAGAAATTCCTATCCCAATTTCAATTATTCTATCTCAAGGGCTCAATCCTCTATGAAGGCCCCATTCCCTACCTCTTACTAAACTGTAGACAATAACAGATAACAATACAAGTAACTCTTTTTTTTTTTTTTTTTTTTTGCGGTACTGGGGATGGAACTCAGGGGCATTTTACCTTCAAGCTACACCCCCAGGTCTCCCTGAGTTGCAAAGGGCCTACGTAGCTGAGGCTATCCATGAAGCGTGATCCTCCTGTCTCAACTTCCCAAAGGCTGGGATTACAAGAGTGTGCCACTATGCCCAGCCAACCTCATTATTTGTTTATTTGTTTGTTTGTTTATTTATTTGTTTATTTATTTTAGTGGTACTGGGGATGGAACCCAAAGGCATATCTCTAAGCTACACCCCCAGCACTATTTTTTAATTCTTTATTTTGAAACAAGGTCTCATTGAGTTACAAAGGGCCTCACTAAGTAGTTTAGGCTGACTGTGAACCTGATCCTCCTGTCTCAGCCTCCCAAATGCTGGGATTACAAGCGTGCACCACCACGCTCTGCTTTTCAACTTTCTTTAGATAAAAGATAAAAAGTTTTAGGCAGGGAGTTGGTGGCACATGCTTGTAATCTCAGCATTCAGGTGGCTGAGACCGGAGGATCACAGTTCCCGGAGAGCCTCAGCTACTACTTAGTGAGGCCCTCTGCAACTTAGTGAGACCCTGTTTCAAAATAAAGAATAAAAATAGGGCAGGGGGTATAGCTCGGAGGTCAAATGTCCCTGGGTTCCATCCCTAGACCCACAAAAAAATTAAGTTTTAAAAGCTGAGAGACCCACTGGTATTTAACTAAGCAGGTAAAAAAGAATGCAATTAACTTGATAAGTAATTGAGAAGGTAAATGATGGGAGAAGTAAAGGGGAAGAGCCTGGAGAGATGTGTCTATAAGAGAAGTAAGTCTGGCTACCCTGGGCCAGTAGGAAACAAAGCTTTCACTTGACCATGGAAAAAGACAGGAAAAAAATTTGAAACTGACACACATCAAACAGCTTGATGTCACATAGCTAGTAAATGGTTTGGGGTTTTTTGTTGTTGTTTTTTCAGTGCTGGGTTTGAACACAGGCCCCCATGCATGCTAGGCAAGCGCTATAGCATTAAGCTATACCTCTAGCCTATTTTAGGTTTTATTTTTAGCTAGTAGCTCACTAAGTTGTCAAACCTGGCCCTAAACTTTCAATCCTCCTGTCTCATTTTCCTGGGTGGCTGGGATTTCAGGGGTACACCAGAACTCTTAGGGCCAGCTAGGCTTCTAAAATTCCACAACCCAACTTCAACCATCATGCTGTATCACTCACTAGTACTAAGATTCCCTCCTTCTTTTGTGTGGCACTGGGTATTGAACCATGGGCCATTCTAACTCTGAGCTTTTTTATTGATTGATTGATTCATTCATTCATTTATTTTTGTGTGCTGGAGATGGAACCCAGGGGCATTCTATCTCTAAGCTACACCCCCAGCCCAATTTTTTATTCTTTATTTTGAAACAGGGTCTGAGTTGCAAGGGGCCTCACTAAGTAGTAGCTGAGGCTATCTGCAAACCACGATCTTCCTGACTTAGTCTCCTAAATGCTGGGATTACAAGTGTGCGCCACCACGCCTGGCTTTCTTGTTTTATTTTTTATTTTGAAACAGGATCTCACTAGGTTGCTAAGAGTCTAAGTTGCTAAGGATAGTCCTAAACCTCCGATCCTCCTGCTCAGCCTCCCATGTACAGGGATTACAAGTGTGTGCCACCAAGCCCAGCTAAGACCCCCCCTCTTGGGTCATCCCAAGGAAAAAGGACCTTTCTTTTCCCTTCTGGATCCCTGGACATGTAAGCTAATTCCTCCTGCCTTAGTGCTATCACTATAACATCTACACTCTGCTGGAGAAGAGCAGTTAAGACAAAACTTTTGCCTCAAGAAGCTTACATTTATGCTGGGCATGGTGGTGCACGCTTGCAATCTCAGTATTTTGGAGGCCGAGACATGAGGATCACGGGTTGCTGACAGCCTCAGCTACTACTTAGTGAGTCCCTTTGCAATTCAGTTAGACCCTGTTTCAAAATAAAGAATAAGAAATAGAACTGGAGGTATAGCACAGAGGTAGGATGCCCCTGGGTTCCACCCCCAGTACAGAAAGAAGGAAGGAAGGAAGGAAGGAAGGAAGAAAGGAAGAAAGAAAGAAAGACAGCAGGCAGGCAGGCAGGCAGGCTTATATTTTAGGAAATAAAAGCTTGTAATAGATTAGATAGAAATAAGTTTGGCAAAAAAAAAAAAAAATGAACAAGAAGTTATAACGTGGTGTGAAGTGGCCAGGGAATAAAACAGAGGGATTGCTTCTCCCATATCCAGGAGCTCACCTGCACTGCTCCTGCTCGTAGAGGTCTGCCACTATCGTCAGCAAGCGGCTGATGAAGGACTCACTATTGCTTTCCTTGTTTGCCTGAGCAGACAAAAGAGTGCATCTCTTCTCTGTCTCTGCCAATTTCTTCTGTAGCTTGACATATTCTTGTCTGAGAAGCATCAAGTGCTTCTCCAACTTGGCTACTTCCTCTGCAAGGGAAACAAAGAAACAAAGTTATCATGGCAGTGTAAAGCAGAGAGCAGTCATTACTCCATCACCCCACAGATAGGAAGGCTATGAAAATGAGGAGCCGCAGACATTTCTCCTGCTTAGTTATAGTCCTAGAGGATCAAGAATAATTTTGTTAGCCCAGGGTAGTAGCATATGCTAGTAGTCCCAGTACTTGGGAGGCTAAGATAAGAGAATTGCAGGTTTGCAGCCAGCTCCAGCTACTTAGTAAGATCCTCCACAACTTGGTGAGACCCTGTTTCAAAATAAAGGATAAAGAGCCGGGCGTGCTGTCGCATGCTTGTAATCCCAGCATTTGGGAGGCTGAGACAGGAGGATCATGGCTCACAGACAGCCTCAGCTACTTAGTGAGGCGCTTTGCGACTCAGAGAGACCCTGGTTCAAAATAAAGAATAAAGCCAGGCGCAGTGGCACACACTTGTAATTCCTGAGCACTGGAGGATCACACAGGTTTGAAGCCAGCCTCAGCTACTTAGGCTCTCAGCAACTTAGCGAGACTGTTTCCAAATAAAATATAAAATAGGTCTGAGAGTATAGCCTGGAGGTAAAAAGCCCCTGGGTTCCACCCCAGTAACCCTCCCCCCCCCCCACACACACACAAATGCTACAGCCTGCTCTCTGGCTTCCCTTCCTCCCAAATCATCCACTACATCCCATTTCTACCAGCCTATGCTGATGAAGCATTTTCTGCAAAGACCAATGTTCTAATCTGCATTGTCCAATAAAGAAACCACTATCCACGTGGCTGTTGGATATTTTAAATGAGACGACTCCAACTAGGAACTAAATGTTTAAAACTTTATGTAACTTTAAATTCAAGCTGTTATGTGGCTACTACCGTGGCAAGTCAACGTCCAGAAAGAAATCTTGGCACTGTTTTTTTTTTTTTTTTTTTTGTCTGTTTGTTTTGTTTTGGGGGGTTTTTGTTGTTGTTGTTGTTGTAGTTGTTTTGCCGTACTGCAAATGGAACCCAGGGGCATTCTACCTCTGAGCTAAATTCCCAGCCCTATTTTTTATTCTTTATTTTGAAACAGGTTCTCACTGAGTTGCAGAGGGCCTCACTAAGTATGAGGCTGGCCGCAAACCAGGATCCTCTTGTCTCAGCCTCCCGAAGGCTGGGATTACAAGCGTGCGCTGCCACACCCAGTTGTTTTGGGGGTTTTTGTTTTACTGAGGATTAGGGTACAGGGGCATTATACCTACGAGCTACATTCCCAGTCCTTTTTATTATTTGGAAACGGTCTCACTAAATGGCTGATGCTGGCCTCAAACCTGAGACCCCAAGTACTGGGATTACAAGCGTGCATCACAACCAGCTGTACTCATACTGTTGTCAGAAGTATTTACCTGACTAAATTCTACCAAGTTAATAAAAGTCTATGATAAGGTTTCTATTTAACAAACCATTCGTACATTTTTTTTTCTAATTTTTCACTTTTCACTTTTGTCAGGCCTGGTGGCACATGCTTGTGATCCCAGGTTCACAGCCAGCCTCAGCTGCTTAGTGAGGCCCTCTGCAACTTAGTGAGAACTTGTTTCAAAATAAAGAATAAAAAATAGGGCTAGGAATGTAGGTCAGAGGCAGAATGCCCCTGAATTCAGTCCCTAGTACTGCAAATATATATATATTTTTCACTTTTATTATGCTAAGGAAGGGAAAGTTTTTGCTTTTGTATGTGTGTGTGTGGGGGCGGGGTGTTTGTGGTACTGGGGATGGAACCAAGTGGCATTCAATCTCCGAGATACACACCTAGCCCTATTTTTTTATTCATGATTTTGAAAGAGGGTCTTAAGTGAGTTGTGAAGGGCCTAAGTAGTAGCTGAGTCTGTCCTCAAACTGTGATCCTCCTGTCTCAGCCTCCCAAATGCTGGGATTACAAGCATGCATCACCATGCGTCACCACGCCTGGCTTGTTAGTGTTTTTGTTTTTTTTAATAACTTATATGTTTGCTTACTGTGGTACTTGGGGGGATTGAACCATAGGCCATTCTACCTATGAGCTATACTTCCATCCCTATTTTATTTTTTATTTTGAAACAGGGTCTCACTAAGTTGCTGAGGTGGGTTACAAACCTTCAATCCTCCACCTTCAATTCTCCACTCAGCCTCCCAAGTACTGGGATTACAGGCTTGCACCACCATACCTGGCCTGAGTGTGGCTTAAGAGGAGACTGAAAGGCTGCATGCCAGCCAAAAGTGTTCTTCATACACTACTTCTTTGGATCCTCAAAACCATCTATGAGACAGTGTCCTCAAGGTGAGGAAACCAAGACTGAAAACAACTGACTGACATATTATGGCTTAGTTCATCTAAGACTCAAACCTGTGTCCAACCAGAGTCTGAACTCTTATTTCATTTTAATTGCTCAGACTAAAATTAGTTGAATGACCAGGCATGGTGGCACACACTTGTAATACTAGTACTTGGGAAGTTGAGACAGGAGGATTGCAGGTTCAAGGCCAGTCTCGGTAATTTAAGGAGGCTCTCAATAACCTAGTGAGGCCCTGTTTCCAAATAAGAAATAATAAAAATTTTAAAAATAGGGTAGGGTGTAGCTTGGAGGCAGAATGCTTCTGGGTTCATTCCTCAGTACTGAAAAAAAAAAAAAAAAATGGACGCCTAGAGTGGTGGCGCATGCTTGTAATCTCAGCATTAGGGAGACTGCGTCCAGGAGGATCGCAGTTCATGGACAGCCTCAGCTACTTAGTGAGACCCTTTGCAACTCACTGAGACCTGGTTTCAGAATAAAGAGGGGGAAAAAATGAGGCTGGAGGTGTAGTTCAGAGGTGGAATGCCCCTAGGTTTCATATCCAGTACCGCAAAAAAAAAAGAAAAAAGATGGAAAGAATAAAAAGCAAGCTAGGTAGCTCCAGAGTGATGCTATTCTAAGCATAATAAAAGATGAACCAGCCAACTTACTCGACAAAAGACTAAAAATATGATAATCTAGGGAACTTTCTTTTTACTTGTGTGTGTATGGGGGGTGGAGTACTGGGGATTGAACCGTGGACCTTGATCATGTAAAGCACATGCTCTACCACTGAGCTACACTTCCACACTCCAGCCACTGTCTTTCCTTTTTTTTTTTCAGGTCTGGAGATGGAACCCAAGGGCATTCTACCTCCGAGCTACACCCCTGCCCTATTTCTTATTCTTTATTTTGAAACAGGGTCACACTAAGTTGCGGAGGGCCTAAGTAGCTGAGGCTGTCCGCGAACCACAATCCTCCTGTCTCAGCCTCCCGAATGTTGGGATTACAAACGTGCGCCACCACGCCCGGCTCTCCAGGGCACTTTCTTGATGACTGGTAAATGATACTCAGTATCATATACATCTTCAACCATGTATGATTCTAAATTGGGAGATACAGCAAGGAACAAAACAGGAAAGGTCATGACCACATAGGGTTTATAGTCCAGAGAGAACAGCTCTATAATGAAATAACAACTGAACTGGTATCTGAGAAAATAAAATTTGGCCAGCCATGTGGAAAATGAAGGACTGCTTCAGGCCGACAGAACCACAATGACAGAGATGCAGAGGCAGAAGTATGTCAGCTTGTACCAGAGCAGCCATGTCAGACAGGGGTCAGAGCCTGCTGAGGTCTGAAGGTCACTGAAAGGCCTTGGAATGTACTTTAAAATCATGGGAAATCGGCAGGCGTGGTGGCGCACACTTGCAATCCCCATTCTTGGGCTTGGGAGGCGGAGACAGGGGGATGACGCAGGTTCGAAGCCAGCCTCAGCTACTTAGTGAGACTCTCAGCAACTTAGTGAGACCCTGTTTCCAAATAAAGCATAAAATAGGTCTGGGAGTATAGCCCAAAGGTAGAAAAGTCGCTGGGTTCCACCCCAGGTACCACCAAAAGAAAAAAAGAAAAAAGTGCAAGTAAAGCCACGTGTACACTTATAATTCCAGTAACCTGATACAAGAGGATCACAGCTAGCCTCAGCTACTTAGTGAAACCCTCCAAACTCAGTGAGACCCTGTTTCAAAATAAACAATAAAGCTAGGCATGGTGGCACAAGCTTGTAATCGCATCAATAGAGAGGCTGAGACAGGAGGAGCGCAGTTTGCAGCCAGCCAGAGCTACTCAGTGAGGCCCTTTGCAACTCAGTGAGAATCTACTTCAAAATAAAGAAAAAAAAAATAAGGCTAGGGGTATAGCTCGAGGGTAGAATGCCCCTTGGTACCATCCACAGTACCACAAAAAATAAAAAATAAAAATAAAGAATAAAAGCCAGAGTTGGGCGTGGTAGCACACACTTGTAATCCCAGCATTTGGGAGGCTGAGACAGGAGGATCGCGGTTCACAGCCAGCCTCAGCTACTCACTGAAGCCCTTTGCAACTCAATGAGACTCTATTTCAAAATAAAGAATAAAAAACAGAGTTGGGGGTATAGCTCGGAGGTAGAATGCCCCTGGGTTCCATTCCCAGTACTGCAAAAAATAACTAAAAAAAATAAAGATTAAAGCCGAGTGTGGTGGTACACGCTTGTAATCCCAGCATTTGGGAGGCTGAGACAAGAGGATAAATTCCTCAGCTACCTAGTGAGGTCCTTTGCAACTCAGTGATACCCTGCTTCAAAATAAAGAATAAAAAATAGGGCTGGGGTTTTGGAGCTTAGAGGTAGAATGCCCCTAGGCTCTACCCCCAGTACTGCAAAAATAAAGAAAGATACAGGAGGATCACAGCTGGAGAAAGAAAATAGGGCTGAAGAAAGAGCTCAGAGGCAGATTGCCCCTAGGTTCAGTTCCCAATACCACACAAAAAAGTGCAAGCCATGTTAGTTAAATAAGTAACACCCCATTAAAGCATTTTCTAGCTAATCTCCCCTTCCTCTGCATAGCAAGCACCTTCAATCTATTGAGCTGACTGGCCCAGAATGGCTTCCTCATTTTTGTAGTGAAAATTTGCAACATCATTGCTAAAAACTTTTCATTGGAACTAGAGTCAGGAAACTGAGGGGGGGGGGGTAAGATTTACGAAGTAAGAAATTTAGGGCCATGTTTGCCTTCTATAGGGCCATGTTTGCCTTCTATACACCCTGACCAATCCTGAAAGGATGCTTCGTTTGCTTGCTTAAGATGTAAACTGTAAAGCCAGTGGTAGCACAGGCTTGTAATCCCAGCATTTGGGAGGCTGACACAGGAGGATTGTGGTTTAAGAACAGCCTCGGCTACTTACTTAGTGAGGCCCTTTGCAACTCACTGAAATCCTGTTTCAAAATAAAGAATAAAAAATAGGGCTGAGAATAAAAAATAGGGCTGAGAAGCCGGGTGTGGTTGCGCACGCTTGTAATCCCAGCGCTTGGGAGGATGAGACAGGAGGATCACACACATTCAAAGCCAGCCTCAGCTACTTAGTGAGGCACTCAGAAACTTAGTGAGACCCTGTTTTCAAATAATGTATAAAATAGGTCTGGGAAAGCCGGGCATGGTGGCAACACGTTTGTAATCCCAGCATTCGGGAGGCTGAGACCAGAGGATTGTGGTTTGCGGACAGCCTCAGCTACGTAGGCCCTCCACAACTTAGTGAGACCCTGTTTCAAAATAAAGAATTAAAAAAAAGGGGGGGGGGCAGGAGGTATAGCTCGGAGGTCAAATGCCTCTGGGTTCCATCTCCAGACCTGTAGAAAAAAAAAAAAATAGGTCTGGGAGTATAGCCCAGGGTTCCACCCCCAGTACCACCAAAAATAGGAAGGAAGAAAGGAAGGAACGGAGGGAGGGAGGGAAGGAGGAAAGAAGGAAAGAAGAAAGGAAGGAAAAAATAGGACTGGGAAACCAGGTGTGGTGGCACACACTTATAATCCCAGCATTTAGAAGGCTGAGACAAGAGGGCCGCAGTTCAAGAATAGCCTCAGCTATTTAGTGAGATTCTCTGCAACTCAGTGAGACCCTGTTTCAAAATAAAGAATAAGGGCCGGGCAGGGTGGCGTACACTTGTAATACCAGCATTCGGGAGGCTGAGACTGGAGGATCGCAGGTTCACGGACAGCCTTAGTTACGCCCTTCGCAACTCAGTGAGACCCTGTTTCAAGAAATATAAAGACTAGCCATGCATGGTGCCATACACTTGGAATCCCAGCATTCTAGAGGCTGAGACCGGAGGATCACAGTTCATGGACAGCCTCGGCTACTTAGTCATGCCCTCTGAAACTTAGTAAGACCGTTTCAAAATAAAGAATAAAAATAGGGCATGGGTGTAGCTTGGAGGTAGACTGCCCCTGGGTTCCATCCCTAGACCTGCAAGATATCTATATCTATATAGATATAGATAGATACATATATATTATATAAAATAAAATATCAGCCGGGTGTGGTGGCTCACGCTTGCAATCCCAGCATTTGGGAGGCTGAGACTGGAGGATCGCGGTTCGCAGACAGCCTCAGCTACTTAGTGAGGCCCTCTACAACTTAGTGAGACCCTGTTTCAAAAAAAACAAAAAGACTAAAAAATAGGGCAAGGGGTGTAGCACGGAGGTCAAATGCCTCTGGGTTCCATCCCTATACCCGCAAAAAAAAAAAAAAAAAAAAAAAAAAAAAAAATATATATATATATATATATATATATATATATATATATTTATATATTATAGAGGGGGAGGAGGGGGAGACTAGCCAGACGTGGTGCTGCACGCTTGTAATCTTAGCGCTTGGAAGGCTGAGACAGATGGATCACACAGGTTCAAAGCCAGCCTCAGATACTTAGTGAGGCTCTCAGCAACTTAGTGAGACTTTGTTTCCAAATAAAGTATAAAATAGGTCTGGGAGTATAGCCTGGAGGCAGAAAACCCAGCATTTGGGAGGCTGAGAGGATCCTGGTTTGCAGACAGCCTCAGCTACTTCATGAGGCCCTCGAAAACTTAGTGAGACCCTGTTTTCAAAATAAAGAATAAAAAATAGGGCAGGGGAGTTGTAGCTCAGAGATCCAATGCCCCTGGGTTTCATCCCCAGAAGTGCAAAAATTAATAAATAAATAAATAAATAAATAAATAAAATATAAAGAGTAAAAAATAGGACTGGGGGTGTAGCTCAGAGGTAGAATGTCCCTGAGTTCCATCCACAGTACTGCAAAAAAAGAATAAAAAACAGGAAAAAAATAAAAAACAGAAATGAGGGTGTACCTTGAAGGTAGAATGCCCTTGGGTTCCATCCCCAGCACCTCAAAAAAAAAAAAAAAAAGGTGTATACAGTACAAACTAGAGTCTCTCACCACCCTAACACATACCTCAAAGAAACTTATAGAAAAAAAAAAAATCAATAAACTGACCTCAGCCTGTATAAATTCCTTATGCTGGAACCTGACCATAAAGTACAGCAGATGCTCAGTAAAACTGCTGAATGAAGTCAGCCACCCTTCAAAATGTCAATCTTGGTAATATATTCCCCAAACACTCAATTTCCTGTTCTACTGTAAAAGCACTACACTACCATCCTGACCCTTCCTATCTAAACTCAGCCTTCTGATCAACAAGCTCCATTTCTCTGGCTGCCCACTATATAAAACATTCTAGAGTCCGGCACTGTGATGCATACCTATAATCCCAGTACTTGGGAGGCAGAGGCAGGAGGATTGCAGGTTCAAGACCAGCCTCGGCAATTTAGCAAGAGCCTCAGCAACTTAGTGAGATGCTGCTTCAAAATAAGAAATGAAGCTGGGAGTGGTGGCACATGCCTGTAATCCCAGCATTTGGGAGGCTGAGCTTGGAGGATCGTGGTTCACAGACAGCCTCAACTACTACTTAGTGATGATGCCCTTTGCAACTCAGGGGAACTCTGCTTCAAAATAAAGAATAAAAACCAGGTGTGGTGGTGCACGCTTGTAATCCCCACATTTGGGAGGCGGAGACAGGAGGATCGCGAAGGTTGGAAGCCAGCCTCAGCTGGCTTAAGAGACCCTGTTTCCAAAATAAAAAAATATATATATAAATAGGTCTGGGAGTGTAACCCAGAGGCAGAAGGGTTTCCAGGAACCCCAGTATCACAAATAAATAAATAAATAAATAAATAAATAAATAAATAAATGACTTAGGGTGTAGCTTGGAGGTAGAATGTCACTGGGTTTCAACCCTGGTACCACAAAAAAAGAGAAAGAAAGAAAGAAAGGAAGGAAGGAAGGAAGGAAGGAAGGAAGGAAGGAAGGAAGGAAGGAAGAAAGAGGGCTGTGGATGTGGTGTGGAGGTAGAACACTCCACAATTCCACCCTCACACGCAAAAAAATTTACCCAAAACCTAGTTTCAGTTCCGAATGCCTTGGCTTTCTTATTTGTTTCCTCCACTTTTTTTCCCTCCCTGTGGTACTGGGGATAGAACCCAGGGGCATTCTACCTACGAGCTAAACCGCCAGCCATATATATATATATTGTGTGTGTGTGTGTATACTTTGCCAAGTATATATATACTTTGCCAAGTTGCTACGGATATTAAGTATGCTAAGGTTATTAAGTCTAATCCAAACAGGGTCTCACTGAGTTGCAAAGGGCCTCACTGAGTAGAGACTGTCCACAAACTCAGTTCCTCCTGTCTCAGCCTCCCAAATGCTGTGATTACAAGTGTGCACCACCACGCCTGGCTCCTCCACTTCTTTAAGATGTATTCACCTGAGGTTCCCCCTCCATAGAATTTAATGTGGTAGAAAGAGCAAAGACAAAAACTGGGTCCAGACTCAGCTATCTCTATCATTTTGACAGAAATTCCTTTATCTTTAAAATGCAAATAACACAACCAGGTATAATGGCACATGCCTGTACTCCCAGTATGTGGGAGGATGAAACAGGAGGATCAGAGGTTCAAAACCAGCCATAGCAACAAGGCTCTCGATAACCTAGCAAGACTCTGTTTCAGAAACAAAAAATAAAGCCAGGGAGCCAGATATGGTGGTGCGCACTTGCAAACCCAGTGCTTGGGAGGCTGAGACAGGAGGATAGCAGGTCCATGGCCAGCCTTAGCTACTTAGTGAGGCTACTTAGTGAGACTCTTTCAAAATAAAGAATAAAAAGCCAGGTGTGGTGGTACACACTTGTAATCCCAGCATTTGGGAGTCTGAAACAGGAGGTTCATGGTTCACAGATAGCCTCAGCTACTTATGCCCTTTGCAACTCACCAGACCCAGTTTCAAAATAAAGGAAAAAAATGGAGCTAAGGAGAAGGGCGTGGTGGCACATGCTTGTAATCACAGCATTTGGGAGGCTGAGACAGGAGTATCTTGGTTCAAAGACAGTCTTAGCTACTACTTAGTGAGGCCCTTTGCAACTCAATGAGACCCTGTTTAAAAATAAAAAATAAAGCCAGGCGTGGTGGCACACGCTTGTAATCCCCGCACTTGGGAGGCAGAGACAGGAGGATCGCGCAGGTTCGAAGCCAGCCACGCGCGCTGGCTTAGGAGACCCTGTTTCCAAATAAAAATGTTAAAATAGGTCTGGGAGTGTAGCCCGGAGGTAGAAGGGCTTCCAGGAACCCCAGTACCACCAAAAATAAAATAAAATAAAATAAAATAAAATAAAATAAAATAAAATAAAAATAAATAAAAAATTAAAAAATAAGGCTGGGGGTGTAGCTTAGAATCCTGGATTCAATCCCCAGTCCCACAAAAAAATAAATAAATAAATAAAATGAAGCCAGTCATGGTGGTGCTCGCCTGTAATAAATACTAGTACTTGGGAGGCTGAGACAGGATGATCACAGGTTCAATGACAGCCTCAGCAACAGAGCAAGACTCTCAGCCATCTAGGAAGACCCTGTTTCAAAACAAAACATAAGAAGAGCTGGGCATGGTGGCGAACGCTTGTAATCCAGCATTTGGGAGCCTGTCCTGGACAACTTAGCTACTACTACTTAATGAGACCCTTTGCGACTCTGTGAGACACTGTTTCAAAATAAAAAATAAAAAATAGGACTGGGGGTATAGCTCAGAGTTAGAATGCCCCTGGGTTTCATCCCTAATACTGAGGAGGAGGAGGAGGAGGAGGAGGAGGAGGAGGAGGAGGAGGAGGAGGAGGAGGAGGAGGAGGAAAGGGGGTGTAGCTCGGAGGTAGAATGCTTCTGGTTTCCATCCTCAGTACCGCAAAAAGTAAATAAATAAATAAATAAATAAATAAATAAATAAGGGCTGGGGATGTTGGTAGGAAGCAGAATGCCCCTGGGTTCAATTCCCAGTACCTCAAAATAAATAATAAAATTAAAAGAGCTAGGGTGTAGCTCAGAGGTGTAATGCTCCGGAGTTAAATACCCATTAAAAAAAAAATAAGCTATTTAACATACCTATCAGGCCTCTTTCTCAAGGTTATTAAGTCTAACCCAAACGAGAAAAGTCTACAAACTGTCATGTGCTACCCAAATCTAAGATCCAAGAAATGATGTGTTCAAAGTTTTGCTCAAATCCAACAGAATAGGTCTTGACCAAGCAAGCTGAGTCACTCAATCAACGTTAAATCAAGCCGGGCGTGGTGGCACATTCTTGTAATTCCAGTATTAGGGAGGCTGAAACAGGAGGACCACCAGTTCAAAGCCAGGCTCCACACTTTAGCGAGGCTTCAGCAACCTGGTGAGACCGTTTCTAAAGAAATAAAATCGGACTGGGGATGTAATCTGGGGGGTAGAATGCCTCAGGGTTCAATCCCCAGTACCACAAAACAAACAAACCTTAAGTCAAACAAGGTGTATTTTTCTCCAATAACGAGGGAGAGCAGAGAAGCAGACAGGGCAGGTTCGATGCTGTCACTGTATAGTCCCTGGCAGGTGACTTCCCACCTCTGGGCTTTCTCTCTCCCCACCTGTACAATAAGGCTTTGACAATGAAGGACCCTAATACTGCTATATCAGAGAGGCAAAACCGGAAAGATCAAACTGACTTTCCCTCTAGTGTCATAAACAAAGCAGGAGAAAAGAAAGCAAGGGCTGGCTGGGCTTTGGCAAAGAAGCCGAGGTCTGGCTTTAGCACAACCTCGCGAGCAGTGTGACCTTGGCCTTATCCCTTTTCAAGCTAAACCCATTCCTCCAGTCCCCTCTTGTAAGCCCAGGAAAATAACTCCCCGCGGGTGTGCACTCCGTGTCTGCCTGAGGAACCCAGAGGCCACAGTGCGCGCCCGTTTGGCGCGGTGGCCGGCTGCAGCCCGGGCTCTCCCCCGGCCCTCACCACAAGCCTCCCAGCTCTACCGCCGGCGGGGATGCGCCCCCCCCGGACGCGGGAGCTGCCAGGACAGCAGTTTCGATTTCCTAAGGAGAGGGTCACTTCCCCTGAGGTCCCAGCATCGCGGGCAAGGCAAGATGTCTCTCCTGCCACCCTCGGGAGCCCGGGGGCTGAGCTCGGCGGCGGCGCCCGACACCCTGACCAGGCTGCGCAGCGCGCCGCGCTCCCGCGGGGTCAGCCGGCGCGAGGGGCGTTGCCATAGGAACAGCGCTCCAGACCCCAACCTGCGGAGCTCCGGAGAGGCCGGAGAGGCCGGCTCGCGGCGCTGGCGGTGCCCCACGCGCCCGGGCCCCGCCACCCCTCCGCGGCCTGCCCCGCCCGGCCGCCGGCGCGCCGCCCGCTCCGCGCCTCCCCGCGAGGCTCCACAAAACCTACCTTCCGCCATGTCGGGCCGGGCCCTGCTCGCAGCCTCGCGAGACGCGCGCGGGGGACGGAGGCGCCAAGTATCGCGAGAGCCACTGGGAGGCGCGGCGCCGGGAGGAACCAGGGGAGGAAAGATGAATGGAAGCACCGCCGGCCCCGGCGCGGTGACTCACGCTCGTAATCCCAGCATGAGGAAGGCGGGCACTGGGGGATCGCGGTTCGCGGCCAGCCTCGGATACTTGGCGAGGCCCTTCGTAACCCAGAGAGACCCTGTTTCAAAAAATAAAACAAAAAACCCAAAACACTGGGGGTGTAGCTCGGGAAAAAAAAAAAAATAGTGTGAGGTGGAGAACCTGATCCCTTCACTAGGATTTTTTTTTTTTCTTTTCCCCCACCTCCGGTACTGGAGGTTGAACCCGGGGGCATTCTACCCCTGAGCTACAATCTCAGATCTTTTTTTTTTTTTTTTTTTTTTTTTTTTTTTGCGGTACTGGGGGTGGATCCCAGGGCAGTCTACCTTCGAGCTACACCCCCTAGACTTCTTTCCTTTGAAACAGGGTCTCACTAGGTCGCAAAGGACCTAAATAGCTGAGGCTGTCCGTGAACCGCGATCCTCCTGTCTCAGTCTCCCAAATGTTGGGATTACCAGGGTGCGTCACCACGTGGGCTCGACTCTCAGACCTATTTTTTATTCTTTGGAAACAGGGTCTAAGTTCCGGCGGACCTAAGTGGCTGAGGCTGTCCTCAAACCACGATCCTCCTGTCTCAACCTCTCCGAGAGGATTTATCAAATGATTACTGAGCTTTGTCATATGAAAAGCCTTTAGCAGGATACTGTGAATGTAGGTTACTCTTTGAAGAAGCTTTAATGAGAGGCTGGGAGGAAGGAGCCAAGGAAAGGGGACTGGATAATGAAGATTCTAGGTCCCTGATAAGTCTCCCAAATGCTCTCTGCAAGGGATCCAGAGTTCAGGGGAAGGGCTTAAACTAGAGGCAAGTAGGTCACCCTTTATCCTAAGACCTTAGGAAACAAGAAAAATGCATATATAAATAGATGTGTTGGGGGGAAAAAGGGTCAGAAATATGGTTGGAAGACATCAGTTTTATGTGTGAATGTCTTAAGTCATTTGGGAGACCAAGACAAGAGGCTCGCGATTCACAGCCAGTCCCAGCTACTTAGTTAAGACCCTCTGCAACTTAGTGAGATCCTGTTTCAAAATAACAAGTACAAAATAGGGCTGGGGGTAGAGCTTATAGGTAGAATGCACCTGGGTTTAATGCCCAGTACCACAAAAAAAATAAAAAAGAAACTAATGAAAATCTATGTCTGGTCATGTATTTCCCCCCAGAACTGAGAATTGAACCCACATGTATTGTACTTCCAAGATATATTCTCAGTCCTATTTTTTTTTAATTCCTTATTTTCAAAGAGTTTCTCACTAAGTTGCAGAGGGTCTAAGTAGCTGAGGTTGCCAACTATGATATTGATCCTTGTGTTTCAGCCTCCCAAGTACTAGGATTATAAGGGTGGACCACCAAACCTGACACAGAAATTTAAAAGTGTATTAAATCAGGCATGGTGACATTTGCTTGTAATCTCAGTACTTGGGAAGGCTGAGACAGGAGGATCACGGGTTTGCAGTAAACCTCAGCTACTTAAATAAGGCCCTCTACAATTAGTGAGACACTGTTTCAAAATAAAGAAAAAAAGCCAGCCCAGCCTGGTGCAACCCAGCACTCAGGAGGCTGAGACTAGAGGATCTCGGACAGCCTCAGTTACTTAGTGAGGCCCCCCGCAACTTAGTGAGACCCTGATTCAAAATAAATAAAAAATAGGGCAGGGGGTGTAGCTAGGAGGTAGAATGCTCCCTGGGTTCCATCCCCAGACCCACAGAAAAGTAAGAAGAAAAATAAAGAAAAATAAAGAATAAAAAATAGGGCAGGGGGTGTAGATTGGACATCGAATGCCCCTGGGTTCTATCTCCAGACCCGTGCAAAAAATAAATAAATAAAAATAAAAGCCAGGCATGGTGGCACACTTATAATCCCAACATTTGGAAGGCTGAGACAGGAGGATCACTATTTGTGGACAGCCTCAGCTACTTAGGCCCTTTGCAACTCAGTGAGGCCCTGTTTCAAAATAAAAGAATTAAAAAAAAAAAAAAAAGACCAGGGCAGGGGGTATAGCTCGGAGGTAGATAAAAATAAGAATAGCCGGGTATGGTGGCACATGCTTGTAATCCCAACATTTGGGAGGCTGAGACAGGAGGATCAAGGTCTGAGGACAGTCTCGGCGACTACTTAGTGAGGCCCTTTTCAATTTAGAGAGACCCTGTTTCAAAAAAAAAAAGAATAAAAACATAGGGCTAGGGGTGTAGCTCAAGAGGTCAAATGCCCCTGGGTTCCATCCCTGGTTTGGCAAAAGAAAAAATGGAAAAAAAAAAAAAAAAAAAAAAAAGAAGAAGAGAATAAAAAATAGAGCTGGGTGTGTAGTTCGGAGGTTGAATGCACCTGGATTACATGCCCCACCACAAAATAAATAAAATAGATAAATTTAATAAAAGGGCTACACGTGTAGCTCAGAGGTAGAATGGTCCTAGGTTCAATCACCAGTACTGAAAATAAACAAAAGTGCATTAAATAAGGGTGAATTCAAACTTTCCACCCATAATATCCTTTAAATTTGCAAAATTTTTATCAGGTAGCTCTGTTTACATAGAAAGAATCCCACAACTTGCTTTTGAGACCTGCATCCTAAAACCAAAATAGCTCATGATACAGCCTCTAAGTCATCATTTATTGATTTATAGAGCACCCATCACATGACTGAGGTGCTTTACAATACAGTAAACTTCACAACAGAACTCACATAAATACAATCAACATATTACAGAACTTAAAAAGAACTGGAATGAAGCAACATTATGTCAAATTTCAAAGATGCTGAGAAGTAGCAGTACAAAAAAGGTAATTCCACCAAATGGAGACCAGATGGGCCAAGATCACAGGCATCACAGCCCAAAGTGGGCAGATCTGTAGATGCCAAATGAGTGTATTAAATGAAATTTCACAACTGGGAATGAAGGCCATTGAAGGCACCCAAGTGATCACAGAACCAGTGGGGTAACCTCACAAACATACTACCTTATATGATAAGGATATCAATCTCATGTGGATTTTAAACTCAAGAGGCCAGAAAGCCACTGAGATTACCCATCCCTTTATGAATGCAGACCAAAGTCTGTAAATGTAAGCCTCTACAAGAACATGGAATTAATTTAGGAAAGAGTTAACAGTTCTAAATCCAAAGGGCTATATAGATGTCATTTACGGTTGGCATGATTAGGGGAAAAAAATGTCCTTTTCCTAAAGCAGAGAAGAATCACCTCATAGTAACAATGAGGTACCAGTGGGACATAAGTCACTTGGTTCAGTGTCACCTGAGTATAAGTTTAATATCAAATGTAGAAGCATTTAAATTCACATGGTCAGATGAACACTGGGAAAGGCACAGATGACATCTCTGACAGAGGAAAAGAAGTCTCAACATCTCTGAAGGCCTGCTTCATTTTTTAGCATGGTCAGGGGTCCTGGTAGCATAAAGTGCAAGGAAGAGAAGGACCCAAATCCTGGCTTTCACCTCCACTCCACTAGACCCAGCTCTAAAGAACCACACGATCATACCAAAGTAACCATGTTAAAATAGCACTTAGAAGTTCAGAAATAGTTGTCCCTGAGTTACTAGGTCATTTGCTACTTGCCGAGCAGTTAAATCCCAGATTTTAACAGATTGCTAACTGAATTACAGCAATAGAAGAGTACAAGTCTAACTCTACCTTACCACAACCACAAGCAACCACTAAGTGGATGGTTTCTCTTCTTTTTTTTCTTTTTTTTTTTTTTTGCGGTAATGGGGATTGAAGCCATTGAAGCATTCTACCTCTGAGCTACACCCCAGCCTATTTTAATTTTATTTTGAAATAGGATCTCACTAAATTGCTGAGGATCACACTTAGTTCCTGTGACTAGCCTTGAACCTGAGATCTTCCTATCTCTTCCTCCCAAATATTTGGATTACAGGTGTGTGTCACCATGCCTGGCTGAGGATTTGTGACTTAAAAGTAAAAGGGATTGCATCCCCAAGTCCCTTGTAGGAGTGAGTACCTAGCACTTTAGGGCAACAATTTATTTAGAATCTCTAGGGGAAAAAAAAAAAGTTCTAGAAGAAAATCGGGCTCCAGTGAATCAAGCCAAACAATTTTCAGTCACTACACATTTACAGTTTATAATGGTTATAGGTTTTTTAATGGTTCAGAGTGAAGAACAGACTGGGATTTAGAAAAATCACTACTGTGACTATATCATCAACCATTTTATTTCTGCTTAGAAAAGGATATATCAAGTTGGGAAAGGTCTGGGCTACTATATAAAGTTAAGAGAGGTCTGAGAAGGAATTCTTACACTCTTCTGCCAAAAGATTTCTCCAAACCCCAAAAAACAGAGATGCACCAATTTTCAGATTCTCACAATCACATACCATGCCCCATCTGGTACTGTTTTAAGTTCTAGGTCTAGTATGCCTAAGACCACTTCCCAGTGTCAACCTCACAACAGAGAAGAGACTAGGCTTATCTATAACTCTGTATATACTCATTTTATCAACAGCTAGAGTCATTTTAGAAAATTGTATGATATGAAATATTTTTATGCTCAGATATTTATATTTTTATGCTCAATCAAATCCAAGTGTGCCAAATCCAATCAATAAAATCTGTATGTCAAATAGCATTTACCCCTGTAATGCTTTTAGAATCACATAAGAATCCAGATAGAACCCAATACATATACTGCCATGGTCATGTGATTTTCAAGTATAAAGTTTGTTTGCATAAGGAATTAACCTGAGATTTTTCTAAACTGCACTTCTCTGGCATTCATTATTATAACCTTCATTCAATACAATAAAAGCCAACAACTTGACAATTATTGGAAAAAATTATATTTTTGAAGAACTTACTACATAAGGTGACAGAATTCCAAAATCAAATTACATGAAAATATACATCGCAATTTCTTTGTACAATAGGTGAGAAATATCTGTAGTATAGAAGAATAGAGGCAAAGAAATATGAAGGAACAGGAGAAGGGTATGAGGGTAAATAACATTTTTAATAGTAAACCCAGAAGTAGCCTATAATTGTGCATGCTTTATCCAAACTTAACATTAGGCAACTCAAGTGGAAAAATAAAACCAAATCAGAATTTTGTATTATTTAGGGTAAATTTCAGTAGCTGAATTTAGAACCAACTTTGTTTAGTTCTTGGGGATAATGACTAAAGTCAAGAGCTCTTAACAGCCAGGAAATGTTATTGCTACAGTAACCAATCCAAGAGATGGGTGCAACTAGATACAAAAAGGACAAAGCACCTAGTGATGACCACTCCTCTGAAGTCATCATTAAAAATCAAGTAATTGCTTATTAAGTATTTCAGTATTTGAACTAAATGATTTGAGAACTTTCTGGCAGACAGATGAGCTAAAAGCAAAGGGGAGTATGTCAAAACAAAAAAGATACAAAAGTTTAGTAAGTGAAAGAGTTTAATAAAGCCTCAATGGTTTAAAGGAAATTAAATGGAAACTTTTAATCCTAATTGCTTCTCATCTGACATGCTTTAAGGAGTCTTTTTAAACTGATAAGAACAATGAATAGGAAAAGAAAACCTGCTAAAATCTTAGAATTTACACGATTCTTATCCTCCTACAAGAATGCATTATTTGGTACAAGGTGTATCTGTGGATGTACATGAACAGTATATATATTATCCGGATCATGTTGTGCTATGTACAGGTCTTTACAATTCTTCCTGAAGGTTAAAACAGTTCATTAGGATTCAAAATGCGTAATCATCTGTAAGTTGGCACTTGTTAGGCTCTTGTCAGCATTGATAACTGGCATGTTTTATTGCAGCCCAGTTCCAGCCAGTGTTTGCCAACTTGTTACAACAGAAGTCCAGCAATAGGTGGGTAGAGTGCAGGAAAAACAGTGCCATGTTTCTCAATTGGAGACCTACAACAAATCAAACAGCATTATGTAATGAATTTATAAATTAGAAAATAAATTGACTAGAAAGATTCTTTTACACTGCATTCTTTGGCAATTTCTTCCTTTTTCTTCTGTGGTACTGGGAATAGAACCCAGGGGCATTCTACAACTGAACTACACCCCCAGTCCTGTTTTTATTCTTTATTTTGAAACAGGGTCTCACTGAGTTGCAAAGGCCCTCAGTAAGTAGTAACTGAGGCTGTCCTTGAACCACAATTCTCCTGTCTCAGCCTCCTAAATGCTGGGATTTGTGCCACTACGTTCTGACGTTCGGCCGGCCTGCCTGCCTCCCTTCCTTCCTTCCTTCCATTCTTTCTTTCTTTTTTGCGGTATTGGGGATGGAATCCAGGGACATTCTACCTCCAAGCTACACCCCAGCCCTGTATTTTATTCTTTATTTTTGAAACAGGGTCTGAGTTGCAAAGAGCCTAAGTAGCTGATGCTGTCCTCAAACCGCAATCCTCCTTTCTCACCTCCCAAATGCTGGGATTACAAGCATGCTCCACCATGACCAGCCTAATTCATTTCATTTAAGTTCATGTTTGTGCTTGAGCTACAACTCACATATGGACACTTAATTTTTTATTTAAATTAATTAATATTGCTGGGCACAATGGCATATGTCTATTTCAATAATTGGTAGGTTTGAGATAGGAAGATCACAGGTTCAGTTCAGCCCTGGTAACTCAAGTGAAGTTCTCAGCAACTTGGTGAGACACTGTCTCAAAAAAAAAAAAAAATTACTTTTTCTTTCTTTTTTTGTGGTACTGGGGATGGAACCCAGGGAGGCATTCTATCTCCATGATATACCCCCAGGCCTATTTTTTATTCTTTATTTTGAAACAGGGTCCCACTAAGTTGCAGAGGGCCTCACTAAAGTAGCTGATGCTGTCCATAAACCACGATCCTCCCAGATGTTGGGATTACAAGTGTGCGCCACCACGTCCAGTTTGCCTCAAATTTTAAAAAAAGGAAGGAAGGGAGAGAGGGAGGGAGGGGAAAGGAAAAAGAAAAAAAAGTTCTACTGGAGCTGGGTGTTGGTGGTACACATCTGTAATCTGAAACAGAAGGATACCAGATTTACAGCCAACCTCAGCTAGTGAGGTCCTCTGCAATTGCCTCAGCTACTTAATAGGACCCTCTACAACTTAGTGAAGCCTTGTTCCAAAATAGGGAATAAAACAGTTCTACTATACAGCAATTGATAGTGATTGTTTGTTTGTACCAGATATTGAACCCAGGGGCACTCTATTTCCGAGCTACATCCCAACCCAATTTTATTTATTATTTTTAATTTTTTGCAGTACTAGGGTTGGAATCCAGGGGCATTCTACCTCTGAGCTACATCCTCGGCCCTATCTTTTTTTCTTTCTTTTTGCAGGTCTGGGGATGGAACCCAAGGGCATTCGACCTCCGAGATATACCCCCTATCCTATTTTTTTATTCTTTTTTTGAAACCAGCCTAAGTTGTAGTGGGCCCCATAAGTAGCTGGGGCTGGCTGCAAACATGCAACCCTCCTGTCTCAACCTCCCAAGTACTGGGATTACAAGCATGTTCCACCATGCCCAGCTTAATAGTTTGTTTGATTGGTGGTGGGTTTTGGGGGGGTTTTTTTTGGTGATACTGGGGACTGAACATAGTGGCGACCTACCTCTGAGACCCACCACTCTATCCTATTTTTTGTGTGTGGTACTGGGTATTGAACCCAGGAACAGTTTAACTCTCAGCTACACTCCCAACCCAATTTAATTTTAATTTGAAACAGTGTCTCACTAGGTTGACAACAGTCTCACCACTTTCTGAGACTGTCCTTAAACCTGTGATCATTCTGTCTCAGGCTCCCAAGTACTGGGATTATAGGCTTGCATCACCATACCCAGTTGATTAGGGGATACACAAAGAAGTGTAATAAGTGCTTCTTTCCTTCCCCCTTTTAGTTATTTATTTTATTTTTTGAAGTATGGGGGATGGAACCCAGGAGCATTACACCTCTGAGTGTAATGCTCACCCACCCCAGCCCTCTTTTTCAGTCTATTTATTGATTTATTGATTTATGGTACTGGGGGTGGAACCCAGGGGCTTTTCTACCTCCAGGCTATACTCCCAGATCTATTTTATTTGGAAACAGGGTCTCACAAAGTTGCTGAGAGCCTAAATAGCTAAGGCTGGCTTCAAACCTGTGTGATACTCCTGTCTCGGGCTCCCAGGGTTGGAATTACAAACCTGGGCCACCACCCCAGCTCAGTTTTTTTATTTTGAAACATTGTCTTTGTTGTGAAAGGCCTTGCTAATAACTGAGGCTGTCCACAAACTATAATCCTCTAGTCTCAGCCTCCTCCTAAATGCTGGGATTACAAGAGTGTCCCACCAGGCCCAGCCCCTTCTTTCGATCTAATTGAACCTAGAGACATTCTTATTACTGAGCTACGTGTCCCTCTCTTTCCCTCTCTCCCCCTTCACACCCCCCCTCTCTTTTTGGTGGTACTGGGGATTGAATGTAGGGGCATTCTACCTCTAAACTACACCCCCAAACCAATTTTATCTTTTATTTGAAAACATGGTCTCACTACGTTGCTGAGAGCATCACTAAATTGCTGAGGGCATCACTAAATTGCTGAGGCTGTCCTCAAACAGATCTTCCTGTCTCAGTCTCCCAAATTCTGGGATTACAAACATGTGCCACCATGCACGGCTTTCTTTCTTTTTCACTTAGAACAGAACCCAGGAATGTTCTACCATGGTGTGGTACTGAAGATGGAAACCAGGGGCATTCTACCACCAAGCTACATCTCCAGGCCTATTTTTTAGTCTTTTATTTTTTTGAAACAGGGTCTCACTGACTTGGGAAGGGCCTAAGTAGCTGAGGCTGTCCACAAACCAAGATCCTCGGTTTCCGCCTCCCAAATGCTGGGATTACAAGCATGCACCACCATACGAGCTATTCTGATCCTTTTTAAAATTTATTTTAAATTAATTTTAAAGGTCTTGCTAAGTTACCCAGGATAGCCTTGAATTTGTGATTCTCCTGCCTCATGTTTCCAAGGAGCTGGGATTCCAGGTGTATGCCAGAAAGACTTGGTATTATCTTTACTTAAAAAGCAGGAAACAAAGCCAGGCTTGGTGGCGAATGCTTGTAGTCCTAGCATTCAGGAGGCAGAGGCTGGAGGATTGAGAGTCATGGACGGCCTCCGCTACTTTGTGAGGTCTTCATAACTCAGCCAGACCCTGTTTCAAAAATGAAAAGATTAAGCTGGGCATGGCAGTGCACAGCCCAGCATTTAGGAGGCTGAGACAGAAGGATCCAGGTTCAAAGGCCAGCCTCAGCTACTTAGTGAGGCCCTCCTGCAACTTAGTGAGACCATGTTTCAAATTAAAGAATAGTAAGTAAGACTGGAGGTGTAACTTGAAGGTACAATGTCCCTGGGTTCCAACCAAAACTAACTAAAACAAAACCAGGAGACCAAGAAGCAAGAATAAGCTGGGAGTAGTAGTGCACGCTTATAATCCCAGCGCTTGGGAGGCTGAGACAGGAGGATCACACAAGTTCAAAGCCAGCCTCAGCTACCGAGTGAGGCTCTCAGCAACTTAGTGAGACCCTGTTTCCAAATAAAATAGAAAATAGATCTGGGAGTATAGCCCAAAGGCCGAAAGTCCCTGGGTTCCATGCCCAGCACCACCAAAAAAAAGAAATTACATTGGAAATTTTACCATCAAAGAAAAGAACTAGACCAACATCATACAACTATTTTAATACAGAATATCTACTTACAAACAGGTGGGTCAAAGCCAGGTGTGATGGCACACACTTAAAATCCTAGTACTTGGGAAGCTAAGATGGAAGGATCACAGGTTGGAAAACAACCTCAGCAATTTAGTGATGCTCTCAGCAACTAGTGAGATCATGTTTACAAATAAATTACAGCCTTAAAAACTACTTGTTAGCTGGGCATGGTGGCACACGCTTGTAATCCAGGCATTTGGGAGGCTGACACAGGGGGATCGTGGTTTGAAGATAGCCTCAGCTTCTGCCTTAGTGAGGCCCTTTGCAACTCAATGAAACCCTGTTTCAAAATAAAGAATTAAAAATAGGCCTGGGGGTGTAGCTCGGTGGTAGAATGCCACCCCCCCCCCAAAAAAAAAGGCCAGGCATGGTGGCGCATGTTTGGGAGGCGGAGACAGAAAAATTACAAGGTTCAAGGCCAGCCGTGGCAACTTAGTGAGACACTATTTCCAAATAAGAAATAAAACTGGGCAAGGGTGTACACTCTGAGATAGAATGGATCCAGATTCAATCCTCAGTGCAAAAAAAGAAATCATTACCACAGCATTTAGGAAAAGGCAAAATAGTAGTATGATTTTAAAGTAAACTTACCCTGAAATAAGAGAAGTTAATAGCTGCCGAATAAATGTCACTCAAAAGCAGTCTCTTGGCTTTTTCTTACACAGCGGGCAACTTTCCTCTTAAATTCTCCGTTTCTGTCTTCCCTCCATTCTTTCTGTAGGTTTAAAAGTAATATAAAATGATTTTATGTAAATTCCTGCTTATAATCTCTAGTATGCAGTTTAGTTTTAAATGTAAGCCTTTGTTAACGTGTACACTTTAACTGTTAAGCAGTTTAAGCCAAGCCGGGCGTGGTGGCACACGCTTGTAATCCTAGCATTTGGGAGGCTGAGACCGGAGGGTCGCGGTTCACTGACAAACTCAGGTACTTAGTGAGGCCCTTTGCAATTCAGTGAGACCCTGTTTCAAAATAAAGAATAAGCCAGGCGTGGTAGCGCATGCTTGTAATCCCAGTGTTTGGGAAGCTGAGACAGGCAGACTGCACAGGTTCAAAGCCAACCTCAGCTACTAAGGCTCTCAGCAACTTAGTGAGACCCTGTTTCCAAATAAAGTATAAAATAGGTCTGGTAATATAACCCGGAGGTAGAAAACCCCTGGGTTCCAGTTCCACCCCCAGTGCCACCCAAAAACATTTTTTAAAAATAATAAAGAATAGAAACTAGGGTGGGGAGGTGTGGCGAGGAGGTCGAATGCCCCTGGGTTCCATCCCCAGACCAGCCCCTCCAAAAAAATAGTCTGAGCTGAACAGGATGTGGTGGCACATGCTTGTAACCCCAGCATTCGGGAGGCTGAGACTGGAATATCGCATTTCACAGACCCACAACTTAGTGAGACCCTGTTTAAAATTAAAGACTAAAAAATAGGGTAGAGGGTGTAGCTCCGAGGTCGAATGGCCCTGGATTCAATCCTCAGACCCGCAAAAAAAAAAAAAAAAAAAGTTTTGAGCCAGGCGTGGTGTGTGCATGCTTATATCCCAGCATTTGGGAGGCTGAGACAGGAGGATTGCAGTTCATGAACAGCCTCAATTATTGCAATTAAGCAAGACCCTGTTTCAAAATAAAAGAATAAAGAGCCGGGTGTGGTGGTGTACACTTGTAATCCCAGCATTTGTGAGGCTGCGACCAGAGGATCACAGTTCATGGACAGCCTCAGCTACTTAGTGAGGCCCTTTGCAACTGAAACCTGGTTTCAAAATAAAGAATTAAAAAAAAAAAAAAAAAACAGGGCAGGGGCTGTAGCTCGGAGGTCGAATGCCCATGGGTTCCATCCCCAGACCCGCAAAAAATAAATAAATAAATAAATAAATAAATAAATAAATAAATAAATAAATAAACAAAGAAAGAAAGAAAGAAAGAAAGAAAGAAAGAAAGAAAGAAAGAAAGAAAGAAAGAAAGAAAGAAACAAATGAGCAAAAAATAGGGCTGGGGGTGTAACTCAAAGGTAGAATGCCCTTGGGTTCCCATCCCCAGTACTGAAAAAAATAAATAATTTTTTAAAATAGGGCTGGGAGTATAGCTCGGAGGTAGAATGCCCCTGGGTTCCATCCCTAACACTGCCCCCCCCCAAAAAAAAAGTTTGAAACACCAGGTCTGTGGTAACGAATGCTTGTAATACCAGTACTTGAGAGGCTGAGACAGGAGGATTGCAGGTTCTTGGCCAGCCTCAGCTCCTTAGTGAGGCCCTCAGCAACTTAGTGAGACCCTGTTTCAAAATAAAGAATAAGATAGGGCTGAAGCTATAGCTCAGAGGTAGAATGCCCTAGATTCAATCCCCAGCAACACACACACACACACACACACGCACACACACACAGTTTCTAGTTGGCTATGGTAGAACATGTTTGTAATCCCAGTACTTGGGCAGTTGAGAGAGCATCATAGTTTCGAGGACAGCTTCAGTAAGTAGTGAGACTCTCAACCTAGCAAGACCCTGTTTCAAAACAAAAATAAAATAGGGCTGGAAGCGTAGCTTAAAGATAAAATGTCCCTGGGTCTAATCTCCCATACCACACACAAAAAATGGTTTGATATGGTTAAAAAAAAAAAAAAAACAGGCAAAATTCTTTTGTAAGGTGCTCTGCTGGAATATACAAGCAGAAATGTGGTAATTACCTCTACAAGAAAAATTCTCTTTTAAACCCAGGACTTGGAAGACTAAGGCAGAAGGATCGTAGGGATTCAAGGACTGCTTCAGCAAGTAGTGAGACCCTGTTTCATCATAAAAATAGAATAGGGTTGTGGGTGTAACATGTTTGTAGTATAACCTTGGGTTCAATCCCTAGTAACAGACACACAGTTTCCTATATTTAAGGTAGACAGGTGAGATGCAGCACACTGAAAAGATACTGAGTACAACCAGGTGTGGTGATGCACTCATGTAATCCCAGCATTTGGGAGGCTGAGGCAGGAGGATCCAGGTTCGAGAACAGCCTCAGCTACTTAGTGAGGTCCTCTGCAACTTATGAGACCATGTTTCAAAATAAAGAATGAAAAACAGGGCTGGGGGTGTAGCTCAGAAGTAGAATGCCCCTGGGTTCCATCCTCATTACCACACAAAAAAAAAAAGAAGAAAGAATGAAAGAAAGAAAAAGAAAAAGAGGAAGGAAGGAAGGAAGGAAGGAAGGAAGGAAGGAAGGAAGGAAGGAAAAGATACTGAGTACTACTAGAGAAAAACATGGGCAAAGAGATAAATTATCACTGTCTCCGCCAGGCAAGGAAAAATGGGACACATGCAGGTACCTACACAATTCCAATGAGAAGAGCTGATTTTACCCACCAGTAGATAATAGGCCCAGCCTGTGTTTCTTTTTCTTAAATATCATTGATTTGAAGATGACTATCCTTGCCTTTGCAAAGGAAGAGACTCAAAAAACAAATCTGGCTCTTAAAGCTAAACCCATCAATAAGTGGATCATTACATCTATCGGGCAATCAAGTATACTGATAACAAGTAGAGAGATTACTATGAAACTATGGAAAAAGGGAATTGATCTGGGCCAGGGGAGCAGAAAGTCAATCATCATCAGGTCTGAACAAGAGAGGTATGAGCTCTCTGTGGGACAACTGAGGAAATATGGGTATAAACTCAAGTACTGTGATTACAAGCACTTGCCAGGACACCTAGCTAGCAAGTGCTACTTCTAAGCAAAGGATAGGCTGGCAGATGATGACTACAAAGCAGTGACTAGCTAGCATAGTTATCCTTTGTTGACTCTACTGTGCCGTGTACTGTGGACTACAGACAGGGGCTGTTTATCATAAATATGTTATATGCAGAGAAACTATGAATTCAACAGCAGAAAGGATGTTCCTCAGATCTATTCTCCTGAGAACCTCCCCCGCCCCAGTACAGGGGATGGAACTCAGGGGCATTCTGCCTCTGAGCTACACCCCAGCCCTATTTTTTTATTCCTTATATTGAAACAGGGTCTCATTGAGTTGCAAAGGGCCTCACTAAGTAGCTGAGGCTGTCCTCAAACTCCATCCTCCTGTCTCAGCTTCCCAAATGAAGGGATTACAAGCGTAAACCACCACACTCAGCTCCTGAGGCCCTATTTAAATAAATAAGTTGGATATTTTTTCAAGGTATAAGCCTTCATAATCAGGGAAAATGGTAAAGAAATAATCCAATAATGGAGGTTTTAGATGACAAGAATTAGATTAAAAAGCTTGCAACAGAAACAAGACAGCCTAAAGTTTCAATGGAACCAGAAAAAAGGAGAAAAGGCTTATCAGAGAAAAACAGCGAATACAGAGGAATTAAAAGCCTTTATATTCAATGTCTTCCCCCTAAAATAATGATAGTATGTGGATTTTATACAAATATAATGAATACTAGAATCAGGGGTGCTAGCATATTGATACCAAAGTCATTACTCTTCATATTTGCATTTATGATGCCCTCCTTTTGCTATACCTTAAACTGAATTTACTATCTGGCTTGCCATCCACTCAAGTGAAATAAACACTACCCTGTGTCACACCCCAACACTCAAAAGGTTCCAATGTGCCTTCTCAGACCCTCGCTTTTTATTTTTTGTGGCATTGGGGACTGAATACAAAGTCATTCTAACTCTAAGCTATACCTCCAGCCCTATTTTATTTAATTTTTTTGTGTGTGTGGTACTGGGGATGGAACCCAGAGGCATTCTACCTACAAGCTATATCCCCAGCCCTATTTTTTATTATTTATATTTTGAAACTGTCTGAGTTGCAAAGGGCCTCACTAAGTAGTTGAGGCTGAATGTGAACCGCGATCCTACTGTCAAATCCTCCCGAATGCTGGGATTACAAGCATATGCTACCACACCCGGCTTCTATTTTTTTATTTGGAAACAGGGTCTTGGTAAATTGATGGGGCTGGCTTTAAAGTTGCAATCTTTCTGTCTCAGCCTCCTAAGTACTGGGATTATAGATGTCAGCCACTATGTCTGGCTAAACTTAACTTTGATCACATAGAATAAGTGTGTGTGTGTGTGTGTGTGTGTGTGTGTGTGTGTGTGTGTGTGTGTGTGTTTTTTTTTGTTTGTTTGTTTGTTTTTTACTCGGGGTAGAACCCAGGGAATTTCTACCTCTGAACTATAGTCCCAGACCTATTTTATACTTTATTTGGAAACAGGGTCTCACTAAGTTGGTAAGAGCCTCACTAAGTAGCTGAGGTTGGCTTCAAACCTGTGCGATCATCCTGTCTCAGCCTCCCAAGGGCTGGGGTTACAAGTATGTGCTACCACACCTGGAAAATAACTACGTCTTAGCTGGGTGTGATGATGCATGCTTGTAATCCCAGTACTTGGGAGGTTGAGACAGGAGGAGCACAGGTTCTCAGACAGCCCCAGCTACTTAAGAGAGGCCCTCCACAACTTAAGTGAGACCCTGTTTCAAAATAAAGAATAAGCCTGGCATAGTGGCACACGCTTGTAATCCCAGTACTTGGGAGGCTGAGACAGGAGGATCGCATAGGTTCAAAGTCAGCTACTTAGGCTCTCTGCAACTTAGTAAGACCCTGTTTTCAAATAAAATATAAAACTGGTCTTGGAGTATAGACCGGAGGTAGGAAGCCTCTGGGTTCCATCACCAATACCACAAAAAAGAAGTAAATAAATTAAAAATTTTAAAAAGACAAAAAAAGAAAACTACATTTTTACCCCATATATCCCTACCCTGCATTCATTGTATTTATTTGTTGTGATGTCATTCTATCTCTCAGCTACATCCACAGTCCTATTTTCTGTTTCTTTTGTTTGCTTCTTTGGTGGTACTAGGGATTGAACCCAGGGGCATTCTACCTCCGAGCAACAATAATCTGCAAGCAAAGGGGCCTCACTAAGTAGCTGAGGCTGGCCATGAATGAGATCCTCCTGTCTCAGCCTCCCAAGTACTGGGATTGCAAGCAAGCGCCACCATACCTGGCTTTTTTTTTTTTTTTGGGGGGGGGGGGTTTTGCTGGGGATGAAACCCAGGGCCATTCATTATACCTCCAAGCCACACTCTCAGACCTATTTTTTATTTGGAAACAGCATCTCACTAGGTTAAGAGATTCTCACTGAGTTGCTGAGGCAGGCTGCAAACCTACGATCCTCCTGTCTCATTCTCCCAAGGACTAGGATTACAGGTATACACGACCATACCTGGGGCAAGTTGAGTTTCAAGAGTTTAGGGGTATAGCTCAGTGATAGAGCTATTGCCTAGCATGTGTGACTTGTAGGTTTCATCATGAAGTGTGGAGGGCATAGGGGGAATAGTGGAGAGCATATGACCACCTTACCGCAGCATCAACATTAGCCGGTGAATCTCCATTAGGGTCTGCCAGCATAGAAATGACACTAATCATAATGGTTTCCACAGTGTGAATAGGAAGCCAGCGTTCTTCTGGCTTTTCATAACCATACTTATCCTCCCCAGGCTCATGAAGAATAGAGATGCAAACATCACCATTTTTATCAACTGCAAAACAAAAGAATAAAAGTCATATTTAATATATCACTAATTTGGTTACATGTAAACTATTTATTGCAAAATACAGACCTGAGCCACATAGTATCTGTATAAAACATTACTTATATATACAGATTTCCAAAACAAAATCTGCTTACTTTTTGGGAAAGCTGTGTACCAAATGCACATGGTCAACCTAACAAATATGAAACTAAGCTATTTTTTGGTGTGTGTCTGTGGTACTGGGGATTGAACCCAGCAGCATTCTACTTCCAAGCGACACCCTCAACCTTTTCAATCACTCAAATACTTGGATTACAGCCATGCAACACCAAGCCCAAGTAGGCTATTTTTTTAATTTATGTAAAACTTTAACACAGCTGGGTATAGTCACACACACTTATAATCCCAGAACTTCGGGGACTGAGACAGGAGGATCATGGGTTCACAGACAGCCTCAGCTACTTAGTGAGACCCTGTTTCAAAACAAAGAATACAGGGCTGGAGGTGTAGCTCAAAAGTAGAATGCCCCTGTGTTCCATACCCAGTGCTACCCCCCCAAAAAAATTTTTTTAATTAAATTAAAATAAGACTTAAGTCGTAGCTCAGAGATAGAATGTTCCTGGGTTGAACCCCAGTACCAAAAAATAAAATTAAAAGAATTGCAACTACTTAGCAGAAGGATCCCAAGTTTGAGTATAGCATTAGCAATTTAATGAGACAGATTTTTTTTTTAATGGTACTGAGAATTGAATCAAGAGGCATTCTACCTCCAAACTACACTCCCAGACTGATTTTCTTATTTGGAAACAGGATCTCACTAGTGTGAGAGAGTCACTATTTATTGACCATAAACCTGCCATCCTACTGTCTCAGCCTCCCAAGTATTAGGACACCCAGCTCTAACTTGTTTAGTTACTTATTTTTGGTAGTACTGGGGATTGAATGCAGGGGCATTCTACCTCAGAGCTATACTCCCAACCCTATTTTATTATTATTATTTATTTACTTATTTTTGTAGTACTGAGGATGGAACCCAGGGACATTCTACCTCCGAGTTAGACCCCCAGCACCCCCTCCTTTTTTTTTTTTTTTTTTTTTTACTGTACTGATGATGGGAATTGAGCCTGTATTGATTGATAATAAGAGCTTTATTAATAACTAATGGGAATACACTTTCATACTTAGGCAAAACAATAAAATCCTTTTTCCTGCCTCTAAGCTGTAGCCAATATCGACCTTGGTGAACTAAAAGCTAGGTGTTAGCCCAGCTAAACATGAAATGTTAAAACAAATACTAAATTCTCAAAGGAGTTTAAAGTTAAAAGAACCCTATATTAATTACCAAGTACACAAAAGCATTAATGGTCCAAAACTTCAATGCTTTAAAGATAAGTTTTCAACATAATAAAAAACTTCTAGCAAATAGAGATAGAAAAAGGCTAAAAACTCCCCAAGGACATGAGTGGATGGTACAGGCCTTCTTCTCCAAAGCAGGCACATACCATGTAACCCCTGATCTTGTTAACCAAGTAACACTGCTTGGCCATAAATCTAACAAGAAAGACTTGCACCATGGAGATAATTGGTGGGCCTGTACCTGCAGTGGATTGGGGGTTGTTAAAAAGACCATTGGCTAAGCTGGATGAGAGGAAGATAATGAATCCTTATAAAAACTATTCTGTGTTCAAAAACTTCAGTGTCTTTTTCAAGGCACTCCACGGTGTCCCTCTGACACAGTCTGTCCCTTCTTTCTACTTTTGTAATAATAAAAATTGCTTAAGCTTGCCGCAGTATAGTTCTGGGTATTTTTTCTAAACTAGCTAAGAACAAGAACCCAAGTTGACATCTCAAACTGTTACAGAACCCAGGGACATTTTACCTCTGGGCTACACCCACAGTCCTATTTTTTTAGGCTTTTTAATTTTGAAACAGGGTTTTACTGAGTTGCAAAAGGCCTCGCTAATTAGCTGAGGCTGTCCCCAAACTGTGATCCTCCTGTCTCAGCCTCCCCAATACTAGGATTACAAGTATGCGCTGCCACGCCCAGCTTATTGCATTTTTTTTTTTTTTGTGGTGCTGTGGATTGAACCCAGGGGTATTCTACCTCTGAGCTACACTCCTAGCCTGATTTTTTTATTCTGTATTTTGAAGCAAGGTCTCACTAAGCTGCAGAGGCCCTCACTAAATAGCTGAGGCTAGCCACAAACCCGGATCCTCCTGTCTCAACCACCCAAGTACTGGGATTACAAGCATGCACCACCACACCTGGATTTTATTATTTATTTATTTATTTATTTATTTATTTATTTATTTATTTATTTATTTATTTGGTACTGGGGTTCCTGGAAACCCTTCTACCTCCAGGCTACACTCCCAGACCTATTTTATGCTTTTTTTATTTGGAAACAGGGCCTCTTAAGCCAGCAAGGCTGGCTTCGAACCTGTGCGATCCTCCTGTCTCTGCCTCCCAAGCATGCGCCACTATGCCCAGCTTTTTGAGAACAGGGTCTCTTAGGCCTGTGAGGCTGGCTTTGAACCAGCAAGATCCTCTTGTCTCTGCCTCCCAAGCGTAGGGATTACAAGCATGGGGATTACAAGCGTGCGCCACCATGCCAGGCTACTTGTATTTTTGAAACAGGATATCATTAAGTGTGGGTGGGCCTCACTAGGTTGCTGAAGCTGGCTGCAAATCTGCCATCCACCTGTCTCAGTGGATCCAAGTACTAGGATTACAGCCATATAAAAAAGCAAATTTGGGCTTCAAAGGCTTGTAAGTTTTCCTGAGGAAATGGAATACAGTGCTGCACTATTAAAAATCACATAAAAGTGAAGCCCCCCCCCACACACACACACACACTCTCCCTCCCCCTCCTTCCCTCCCTCTCTCTCTCTCTCTCCCTCTCCCTCTCCCTCCCTCCCTCCCTCCCACATCCCAGGACCTTTTAGTCTTTTTATTTAATGGGATTACAAGCCTGTGCCACCATGCCCGGATGAAAAATAATTTTTTGAATATGAACTGTGTGCCGGGACCACACCAGACATGGGGGTATAGCCCTAAATATGATAGACAAGGCTTCAATATTACAAGCTTTTCTACAATTAAGGTCCCTCTTCTCAAACCACTGCCACCTGCTTGTAAAATCTAACTAAAACAAAACCAGGAGACCAAGAAGCAAGAATAAGCTGGGAGTAGTAGAGCACGCTTATAATCCCAGCGCTTGGGAGGCTGAGACAGGAGGATCACACAAGTTCAAAGCCAGCCTCAGCTACCGAGTGAGGCTCTCAGCAACTTAGTGAGACCCTGTTTCCAAATAAAATAGAAAATAGGTCTAGGAGTGTGGGCCGGAGGTAGAAAGCCTCTGGGTTCCACCCCCAGTACCACCAAAAAAAAAAAAAAAAAAAATCAAGATACAAAGTTCAGCACAAAATTTTATAGTGTTATAATTTTATAATGTTTTCCTTACTATTATTACAGGGATCATTTTCAAAGATATTTTCTTTGAAAACATGACATTTAAAGTGTGTGTAGAATTCTATCACAGAGAATCAGTTTAAAATCCTTTCCCTTTTCTAAAAATTATTAGGTTATCACTAATCTAGAATCTTTAAAATTTTGACTTATTTCATTTCAAGAAAATATTTGTGGGGTGGGGGTTATTGAGAATTAAACCCATGGGTATTCTACCTCCAAGCAACACTTCCAGCCCTTTTTCTTTTCAAGAGGACCTCTCATTACACTGCTGAGGCTGTCTTTAAACCTGTGATCCTCCTGTCTTGGCCTCCCATGTCCTGGGATTACAAGTGTTTGCCACTAAACCAAGCTATCAAATAGAGTTTTTATTTATTTATATTTTGGTGGGTCTGGGGGTGGAGCCCAGCGTCATTCAACCTCCAAGCTAAACCCCCTGCCCTATTTTTTATTCTTTATCTTGAAACAGGGTCTCACTAAGTTCCTGAGGGCCTCACTAAGTAGCTGAGGCTGTCTGCAAACCACGATCCTCCAGTCTCAGCAATGTAATCCCAGCATTACACTTTTAATTTTTCTGTACTGATACTGTTTATGTATGACTAGTTTAAGTAGCATTTATATTTAGTTTAAGTAAGTAGCATTCCCAAATGTTTTCAGCACAACAACTGAAGGGCCAACTTGACTCCATCATGTATAAGACTCTATGCTGTTACTCTGGAATGTATGTGTACCTGTGGAACCCTGTTTAACCTTTGCACTGTTTTTCTGAAATTGTAACCCTTTAACCTATGCCTACCTGAAATTCTAACTACCCCTTGAATGTAATCACCACTCTTCCTCCTCTCTTTGTTCTCTAATAAAAATCAGGTAAACTGCTCAGTACAAAGTTTGACCCCTCCCCTAGGAAAACCTAAGACAAGGACAGAAGAAGGGCCTAGCCAACCAAAAACTGATACCTGTCTCAGTTAAGGGGGCTTAGCCAATATGAAAAAGGTCAAATATAGTTCAGGGTTTTATGGGTTTTCTTTCAGAAAAGGGGCCTAGCTGACTGGAAGGGCGCACAGCTCTAATAACTGGCTCCAGAGTCTGCAGCCCCAGGTACCTGGTAATTTTCCTTTTGGCTAAATTCTTTTAATAAAATTTTTAATAATCTGTTGGTGTGTGGCTCTCTTCATCCCCGCATCGTCCCAGCCCAACACAACTTTCCACATTGCAGGGCATGGTGGCACACATTTGTAATCCCAGTAATCGGGAGGCTGAGACAGGAGGATTGCAGGTTCTTGGCCAGCTTCAACTACTTAGTGAGGCCCTCTGCAACTTAGTAAGACCCTATTCCAAAATAAAGAATAAAAAATAGGGCTAGAGGTATAGTTTGGAGGTAGGATACCCCTGGGTTCAATCTCCAGTACCCGCCCCCCCCTCAAAAAAAATTAATCCTACAGTAGATGAAGCTGAAGCTGCCATTTTTCTTTTTCTTTTGGCATTAAAGATTAAACCCAGAAATACTCTATCTCTGGAGCTATATTCCCAGTCCCACACCCCCCACCCATTTTTGAGAGTCTAGCTAAATTGCCCAAAAAACTCATTAAATTACTCAAGCTAGCTTTGAACCAGTCTAGTCTCAGCAGCCTTGTGAAGCTACAATCTGAACCTCCCAAATACGAGGATTACAATCCTGTGTCCTGTGCCACCGTGCCCATCTGGTCATTTGTTTTTAGTAATTCTTTGCAGTCTTTGTATTTGTTTATCTGCTTATTTACTTTGGGGCTGGGGATTGAACCCAGGGGCATTCTATCTACGAGTCAGAGGCCCAGGAATGTGTGCGTGTGTTACTGGAAAGCCTTATTTTTTATTCTTTGTTTTGAAGCAGGGTCTCACTGAGTTTCAAAGGGCCTCACTAAGTAGCTAAGGCTGTCCTCGAACCACGATCCTACTGTCTCAGCCCCTCAAATGCTGAGATTACAAGTGTGTGCCACCACACTGGCTTCTATCTTATTTTTAATTTAGAAACAGGGTCTCATTATATTATGATGAAGCTAGCTCAGAACCTGTGACCCTCCTGTCTCCGCCACCCAAATACTAGGATTACCGGCATGTACCACCATGCTGGGCTGTGTATTTTTTTTTTTTTCCCATTTAGCAGTACTGGGGATGGAACCCAGGGGCATTCTACCTCTGAGCTACACCCCCAGCACTATTTTTTATTTTTAATTTTAAAACATGGTCTCACGGAGTTGCAAAGGGCCTAAGTAGCTGAAGTGGTCTTCAAACCACAATTCTTCTGTCTCAACAACACAAATGCTAGGATTACAAGCGTGTCACCAGCTGGTGTCTGTGTATTATTTTTAAAACTAGAAATTTTGTGCCCCCAACATACAACAAATAAGTGGTACTACTACTATTTTTCTTAATAATCACTTTTTTTTTTTTTTTTGCAGTACTAGGGATTGAACCCAAGGGCATTATACCTCCAAGATACACTCCCAGCAGCAGCAGCAGCAGCAGCAGCAGCAGCAGCAGCATAGTATTGGGGATGAAAACTAGTGGCATTCTACTTATGAGCTATAATCCCCAGCCCTGTTTTTTTTTTTTTCATTCTTTATTTTTAAACAGGGTCTCAATGAGTTACAAAGAGCCTCGTTAAGTAACTGAGGCTGTCCACGAACCACGATCCTCCTATCTCAGTTTCCCAAATATGGGGATTAAAAGTGTGCACTGCCATGCCCAGCTCCCCAGCCCTATTTTTTATTCTTTATTTGGAAACAGGGTCTCACTAAATTACAGAGGGTCTCACCTAAGTAACTGAGGCTGGCCATGAGCATCTCATGAGATCTTCCTGTCTCTCAGCCTCCCAAATACTAGGATTATAAGCATGAGCAAGGACATCTGGCTTAAGAATCACTTATAATATTTCATTCCATTTAGAGTTTTAGTACAATTTGCCGTTTCGTTAAGAAAATTAAATTGTAGTTCAAGCTGGGCATGGTGGCATGTTTGTAATCCCAGCATTTGGGAGGCTGAGACAGAAGGATCACGATTTGTGGACAGCCACGGCTACTTTGTGAGGCCCTTCACAAATTAGTGAAACCCTGTTTCAAAATTTAAAAAATAGAGCAAGGAGTTTAGCTCAGGTTGAATGCCACTGGGTTCCATCTCCAGTACTGCAAATAAATAAATAAATAAATGGTTGGGGATGCAGCTCAGAAGTAGAATGTTCATGGGTTCTGGGTTCCATCCTAGTGCCGCAAAAAAAAAAAAAAAAAAAAAGTCACTCCATGGTCAAAGGACCTGGCATCAATAACTGAAAAAAACCACATCTTTTCAATCTTAAAACTAAACTCCCTGAACCATGCATACCTTCTAGCTATCTCATTTCTCTTGAGGTTATGCATATAGAACTATGAAAATCTGACTTGCTCTCATCTTCTGTATTATTACTACTTATATATTTTTTACCTTACTAGAAATTGGCTTCTGGTTTTTATCAGGACACTAAAACTATTACCACAAAATGTTCTGAATAACATATACTCCAAAAAACCTTTTTTTTTTTTTTGTTTTTTGTTTTGTTTTTTGAAGTGCTAGGGATTGAATCCAGGGGCACTCTACCTTTGAGCTATACACTCAAACCCTATTTTATTGTTATTTTGAAACAGGGTCTTGTTAGTTTAACGAGAGTCTCATTACTTGCTGAAGCTGTCCCTGAACCTGTGATTTCCTGTCTCAGCCTCCCAAATACTGGGAATATAGGTGCTTGCCATCACACCCAGCTTCCATTTGCCTATTTGAAACATACAATGGCTTCTAACTATTATGTTTACAAATTGTACACCACCACCACAATCAATTTTAGAATATTTTTTTCCTGAGGTACTGGACATGAAACCCAGGGTCATTCTACCTGCAAGCTACACCCCCAGCCCTATTTTTTATTCCTTATTTTGAAACAGGATCTCACTGAGTTGCAGAGGACCTCACTAAGTAGTTGAGGCTGGCTGCGAACCTGGATCCTCCCATCTCAGCCTCCCAAATGCTGGAATTGCAATCGTGCACAAACACACCGGGCCTCTGTGATCTTAAAGACTGGCTTTACTTAGCAAGTTTTGAAGGTAGAACCATGTTGTAGCATATACAAATGTTTCATTTCTTTCTACTAGCAAATAATATTACTTGTTAAACTAGGGATGAACCCAGAGGCATTCAACCACCAATCTACATCCCAGCCCTGTTTTATTTTTTATTTTGAAATTGAGTCTCAGCTGGGCATGGTGACATATGCTTTTATTTTTTTATTTTTATTTTTTGGTGTTGGTACTGAGGATGGAACCCAGGGGCTTTCTACCTCCGAGCTATACTTCCTTGTACCTTCTTTGAAAACAGGTACAAAAAGATTGTTTATCACATATCTAATAATTCAAGTGAAAGCAGGAGAACTGCCAAAAGCATTGAAATAGATGAAAGAAATGTCAAAGCACTATGCACATTATCACCTATTCATGTATCCAGGAATCATACAGGAATTTCAATCATTAATGCCTTCGCCACAATTAAATTGTTAGAGATATTATTCCCCTTCTTACAGGTATTAAAAGTAACTGTGTATCTCTTTCATAATTGCTGCTGTGTTAGATGTAATAAAATATAGTACTAGCTCCCAATAAAATATAAAATAGATCTGGGAGCATAGCCTGGAGGTAGAAAGTCCCCTGGGTTCCACTTACATTAGTGCACACACACACACACACACACACACACACACACACACACACACACACACACAAGGTCATTGTCAATCATATCGTGGTGCATGCTTATAATCCAGACATTTGGGAGGCTGAAATATGAGGATCATGATTCATGTACAGTCTCAGCTACTTAGTGACGTCCTTTGAAACTCAGTGAGATCCTGATTCAAGATAAAGAATAAGCCAGGCGTGGAGGCGCACGCTTGTAATTCTCACACTTGGGAGGCTGAGACAGGAGGATTGCGCAGGTTCAAAGCCAGCCTCAGCTGGCTTAAGAGACCCTGTTTCCAAATAAAAAAATATAAAAATAGGTCTGGGAGTGTAGCCCAGAGGTAGAAGGTCCCTGGGTTCCATCCTTCCATCCCTAGGACCACCAAAATAAAAAAATAAATAAAAATAAAAAATAAAATAAAGAATAAAATAAAATTAGGGCTAGAGGCATAGCTTGGTAGCAGGATGCCCCTGGGTTCCAACCCAGTATTGGGGAAAAAAAAAAAAAATGAAAAAGAAAAACAGTCAATGTCAAACTGGGTGTGGTGGCGAAAGACTGTAAGCCCAGCATTTGGGAGGCTGAAACAGAAGGACTGCAGTTAGCAGCCAGCCTCAGCTACTTGGTGAGGCCCTCTGCAACTCAGTGAGACCACTGAGTTGTTTTTCAAAACAAATCCCAGTACTTAAAAAAAAAGTCAATGTCATCACTTCATACCCAGCAGTATTACTGGATGTTCTCCAAGCTATGGTATTTCATTTGATACCATCAATCCCCTATGAGGTAGGTGATAAGAATATAAATAAAAGTTAAGAATTGTTCAAGAACTAAAAACTAAGGTAAGAAAATAATATTTTAAAAACAGGTTTAAAGCCGGGTGTGGTGGCGCATGCTTGTAATCCCCGCACTTGGGAGGCAGAGACAGGAGGATCGCGCAGGTTCGAAGCCAGCCGTGCGCACTGGCTTAGGAGACCCTGTTTCCAAATAAAAATGTAAAAATAGGTCTGGGAATGTAGCCCGGAGGTAGAAGGGCTTCCAGGAACCCCAGTACCACCAAAATAAATAAATAAATAAATAAATAAATAAATAAATAAATAAATAAATAAATAAATAACAGGTTTAAAGCCAGGCATGGTGGCGCACACTTGTAATACCAGCATTCAGGAGGCTGAGACCAGAGGATCGCAGTTCATGGACAGCCTCAGCAACTTAGAGACCCAGTTTTCAAAATAAAGAATAAAAAATAGGGCAAGGGGGAGGGGGGGTAGCTCGGAAGTAGCATGTCCCTGGGTTCCATCCCCAGAACTGCAAAAAATAAAAAATAAAAAATAAAAAAATAGAGATGTAGGAGGTGTAGCTCAGAGCTAGAATGCCCCTACGTTCCATCCCTAGTACTGAAGGGAAAAAAAACAAACAGGTTTAATCACCTGTCAGTTTGTAATAGCATGTTCGTAATTATATGAGTCCATTAATACTACTCAGTAACCAGATGTGGTGGATGTGGTGGCACAGTCCTCTAATCCCAGTGCTTGGGAGATGAAAACAGGACTATCACAAGTGTGTTTGCCACCAGCCTCAGCAACTCAGGAAGACTCTCAGCAAGTTAGCAAGATTTTGTTTCAAAATAAGAAAGGACTGGGGGTACAGATTTTAGGTAGAATGGCCCTGGATTCAATCACCAGTATCCCCCAAAAAAGGATGGTTTGGAACACTGAGTCTCAAAAAGAGTTGAGAGCTAAGTAAACAAAAAAAAATCTTTTCCACATGATCCCTATGAGTATTCTCTTTTAAAGCTACTACAAGCCGGGCGTGGTGGCGCACGCTTGTAATCCCCGCGCTTGGGAGGCGGAGACAGGAGGATCGCGCAGGTTCGAAGCCAGCCGCGCGCGCTGGTTTAGGAGACCCTGTTTCCAAAATGAAAATGTAAAAATAGGTCTGGGAGTGTAGCCCGGAGGTAGAAGGGCTTCCAGGAACCCCAGTACCACCTAAATAAATAAATAAATAAATAAATAAATAAATAAATAAATAAAGCTACTACAATGAACACAATGAACTCAAAGCAATTTCACCCACGACTACATCTTTCTTGACTTTGAAATCTTTAGTGTTAGGTCATCACTTTTCCAAATGTAAAATTAAAACTAGAAAACTTACCATTTGGGTGCCAGATTTCTGTAATGAATTTCATTTTAGGAGGCCGGAGAGGATAATCTTTTGGGAAAGTGAGATGCGCCTTAAAAACACCACCTTCACTGGAAAGAAAAAAAATTTCTGCTTTTAAGTACATCATCACTAAAAACAAGTAAAAAATAACGCATATAGGCACAAACACTAAAAAATGAACTCAAAGAATAATCTAGATTACTTGTTATACTTACTCAAGAAAACTAGCAAAATGAAAAAACTAGTCTGATAAAAGAGAGACACCCAGATCAGACCACATTACTGCTATGCTACACATCTTTCCATCAGTTCCCAATAAACTTAGGGCAAAATTTAGAAACTTTAACAATGCCCATAGGGCTCAAGCTGCCGATTTCTCTATGCTGATCTCATACTATCATCCTTCTCAAGTATGATCTTATGTACATATGTGAAATTACCAATGCCAATCTTAATATCATATTTGGGGAAGGGCAGAGGGTATCATATATGGGGAGGGATCTGAGGGTAAGTTCACCAAGTACTGTGTCCCCCATCACTCTCAATTATATTACAATGTACCAATAAAAGCATATTTAAAAAAGCACAAATATTTATGCAGCACTTACATGTCAAACATGAGTACAGTAATAAACAAAATACGGTCTCTCTCTCAAGTATTTACTATTCTACTGACCAGAAGTGTTCTCTAAGACAACATTCTGCAATATTAAAGATTTTCTCTATCTGTCGTGTCCAATATTAGTCACTTAAAATATGGCTTATAAAATTGATGAAATAGCCGGGCATGGTGGTGCAGGCTTGTAATCCCCGTGCTTGGGAGGCGGGGACAGGAGGATCGTGCAGGTTCGAAGCCAGCTTTGCTGACTTAAGAGACCCTGTTTCCAAATAAATATAAAAATAGATCTGGTAGTGTAGCCCCACAAGACAGAAGGGTTTCCAGGAACCCCAGTACCACCACAAAAAAAAAGAAAAAAAGAAAAAAAATGATGAAATGACTTTGTATATGTGTGTGGGGGTGGGGGGGGGAGGGTAACTGGGGACAGAACAAAGGGGCACTATACCTCCGAGCTATACCCCCAGATCTATTTTTATAATTTGGAAACAGGGTCTCACTAAGTTGCTGAGAGCCTCATTCAGTAGCTAAGGCTGGCTTCGAACCTATGTGATCCTCCTGTCTCAGCCTCCCAAGTACGGGGATAACAAGTGTGCGCCACCACACCCAGCTCTCATCATTTGATTTATTTTATTTTATTTGGTGGTACTGGGGTTCCTGGAAACCCTTCTACCTCCGGGCTACACTCCCAGACCTATTTTATATTTTTATTTGGAAACAGGGTCTCTTAAGCCAGCACAGCTGATTAGAACCTGTACGATCCTCCTGTCTCTGCCTCTCAAGTGCAGGGATTACAAGGGTGTGCCACCATGCCAGACTCTTTTGATTTCTGAAACAGCTTCTCACTGAGTTGCAAAGGGCCTCGCTAAGTAGCTGAGACTGTCAGTGAACCGCGATCCTCTGGGTTTCCATCTCCCAAATGCTGGGATTACAAGTGTGTGCCACCATGCCTAGCCAAATTAAGATTAAAAGCATCAATAAAAATCTTTTCTTTCGTTATATTTCTTCATTATAGGTACTAATAAGTATAATTACAAGAATGAGCTAAAAAGAGATATATAAATAACTTTCACATTTGCAAACTTTAAGAAGCCCAGCTCAAATTTCTTAACTCCTTTAGTACTTACAAGCGTTGGTATCATTTTTTCATTCATTCATTCACTCACTTTTATTTACTTAGTGTAAAGTACTAGGAATCAAACTCAGGTGCATTCTACTTGAGTTATACCTCTAACCCTACTTATTTTGAAACAGTGTCTAAGTTGTGAAGAGCCTCCTCTTTACATTTATTTTATATAAATAATATACTCTATATGGCCTTCTGAATTTTTTTGTTTTTTGTTTTTTGGGTTTTTTTTTTTTGGCGGTACTAGGGATTGAACCCAGGGGCATTCTACCTCTAAGTTATAACCCCAGCCTGATTTTTTTTATTCTCTATTTTAAAACAGGGTCTCACAGAGGGCCTCACTAAGTAGCTAAGGCTGGCCTGGCACCGCGATCCTCCTGTCTCAACTCTCAAGTAGTGGGAATACGAGCATGTGCCACCATGCTCAGCTGGCTTCTAATTTTTTTGTGTGGGGGGGTACTGGGGATGGAATCCAAGGGCTTTTTACTCCAGGCTATACTTCCAGACCTATTTTATTTGAAAACAGGGTCTCACTAAGTTGCTGAGAGCCTAAGTAACTGAGGCTGGCTTTAAACCTGTGCGATCCTCCTGTCTCAGACTCATGGTGATGCAAGTGTGTGCCACCATTCCCGGCTCTTCTGAAATTTTTTTTCCCTCTTTTTGGGTTGATCTGGGGGTGGAACACGGGGCATTCGACCTCCAAGCTATACCCCCTGCCCTATTTTTATTCTTTTATTTTGAAACAGGGTCTAAGTTGCGGAGAGCCTAAGTAGCTGAAGCTGTCTGCAAACCGGTATCTTCCCATCTTAGCCCCCCGAATGCTGGGATTACAAGCATGCGCCACCACACACGGCTTTTTCCCCCTGGCACTGGGAACAGACAAGTGCTCTACCACTGCGCTACATCCCCCAGGCCAGGATCTTAAGTTTGAGGACAGATCAGACAATTTATCAATACCCTGTCTCAAAATGAAAAATAAAGGAGTGATGTTATATAGCTCAGTAGCAGAATATCCCTGGGTTCAATCCCCAATACCTAAGGTTAAGAAAAAACACTTCAAACCTTATATGCCATGGCCAGTGGTGAAAACAAAACTTCTTGAACAGACTGACCAATGATGAATAAAGAAAAACAGTCAAGAGATAAATAATACACACACACACACACACACACACACACACACACACGTGTCAAACTTTCTATAAAAACCTACTACTGCTCTTACCTGAAATCTTTGTTTCTGTGGCTATCGACACAACTTGATAATCAAGAGGAAAATAACAGTATCCCACGCCATTTCCAGAATAAACAATCCACAGAAAGGAAGCCCTAAGAACCTATGCTTAGAGCAGAAGATGTAGTTCAGTGGGAAAGCATGAGCAAGGCCCTGGGTTCAGTTCCCTGAACTAAAACTTGGAAATATGCATATATAACACTAAACCAGCTGGGCGTGATGGTGCATGCTTGTAATCCCAGCATTGGGTAATTGAGACAGGAGGATCACAGTTCAGGGAAAGCTTCTGCTACTACTTAGTGAGGCCCTTTGAAACTCAATGACACCTGTTTCAAAATAAAAAATAAAAAAATAGGGCTGAGTGTATACCTCAGAGATAGAATGCCCCTGGGTTCCATCCCCAGTACAACAAAAAAAGAAAAGAAAAAAAAAGCCAGAGGTGGTATCACATATCTTTAATCGAAGTGCTTGGGAGGCTAAGAAAGAAGGATCACAGGTTCTCAGCCAAACTTAGCAACCTCATGAGGTCTTCCACAACTTAGTGAGAACCTGTTTCAAAATAAAAAATAAAGGGTCGGGCATGGTGGCGCACACTTATAATTCCAGCATTCAGGAAGCTGAGACCTGAGGATCATGGTTCGCAGGTGGCCTCAGCTACTTCATGAGGCCCTTTGCAACTCAGTGCGACCCTGTTTCAAAAAATCCCATTATGTGGAAGGTTCAAGGCTAGCCTCAGCTACTTAGTAGGCTTAGACAACTTAGTGAGACCCTGTTTCAAAATAAAAAATAGGGCTGGGGTGTAGCTCGGAAGTACATGCCCCTGAGTTCCATTCACAGTACTGCAAGAATGAATGAATGAATGAATGAATGAATGAATGAATGAATGAATGAGGGCGTGGAGACACACACCGTAATCCCAGAATTTGGGAGGCTGAGACAGGAGGATCACAGTTTGCAGACAGCCTTGATTACTTAATGAGGTCCTTTTTAACTCAGTGAGACTGTTTCCAAATAAAGAATAAAAAATATAGCTGTGTGTGTAGCTCAGAGGTAGAATACATCTAGGTTCCATCCCCAGTACCACAAAAAAATAAATAAAATAAAAAATAAGCCAGGCGTGATGGTGCACACTTGTAATCCCCACGCTTGGAAGGCAGAGACAGAAGGATCACGCAGGTTCGAAGCTAGCCTCTCTGGCTTTAGAGACCCTATTTCCAAATAAAATATAAAAAAAAAGAAAAGAAAAAAGGTCTGGTAGTATAGCCCAGAGGTAGAAGATTTCCATCCCCAGTACCACCAAAAAATAAAAATGAATAAATAAATAAATAAAATGGGGCTGGAGGTGTTGCTAACAAGTAGAAAGCCTAAACCGGGGATGGTGGTGCACGCCTGTAACCTCAGAATTCAGGAAGCTGAGACAGGAGGATCCGAGTTCACAGCTAGCCTCAGCCACTTCCTGAGGCACTCTGCAACTTATTGAGACCCTGTTTCAAAATAAAGAATAAAAAATAGGGATAGGGGTGTAGTTCAAAGGTAGAATGTCCCTGGGTTCCATCCCCAGTACCACACAAAAAAAGGTAGAATGCGCGCACACACACACACACACACACACACACACACACACACACACTAGAAAATTCAATAATATAATAACTATATTAATATTCATGGGGGGGAAAACCAACCTTGTTAGTCATGGTGGCATACCCCTCCAATTTCAATTCTTGGGAGGCTGAGACACAGGATTACAGGTTTAAAGAAGCTAGGTTTAGCACCTTAGTGAGGCTCTCTGCAACTCCTCCAAACCCTGTCTCCATTATAAAAATAAAAGAGGACGCAGGGTGTGGCTCTCAGGTAGAATGCCCCTAGGTTTAAGTCTTAGCAAAACACACACAGCATCAAACACTTGAATGAACCAGCTATAGATGACAGAGTATAAAGAATGTGGAACACACTCTAGTGATTAAATGAAGGCTAATGGTGCTATAACAAAATATCCACTAGATTTTACAGAATTTTGGTGATATATTTTCTTTCTTTCTTTCTTTCTTTTTTGCGGTAGTGGGGATGGAACTCAGGTACATTCTACTACACCCCCAGCTCTATTTTTTTTTTTAGTGAAATTGTCCTTTATTTTTTTTTAATTTTTTATTGGTACACTGTATTCATACATCATAGTGGGATACAAAAAACTTTTGTAGACATACATGCACACATCGCCCAGTCAGCCCCCACCTGATCCTCACCCCATTCCCTCCCCATCCCTCCTTCCCATGGTTGGCTTAGTGGTTGACATCTAGTATTACAGCAATTTATCCAAAATTAAAAATGATAATCTCACATAACAGTTTCATTTGTCTGATAACAAGCTTTTGATAACTTAAAGATAACATTTCAATATTTCTTTTTGCTTTCTTTCTTACCAGAGAATATTTTTTTCTTTTTTTTTTTTAGGTGAAACTATCATATATTTATATATTTATTTTTCAGAAAAAATCTATCCTAATATGGAATATGGACTCTAGATACCCAAAACGATCTCGAAATAAAAAGAACAAAGCTAGAAGATATATATTTTCTGATTTTAAACCATATAAAGCTACAATAATTGAAACAGTGTAGTACTGTTCTAAAGGCAGATATATAAACTATTGGAGTTCAATAAAAGCCTAGAGATAAATTCTTCCCTATATTGTCAAGTTATTTTTGACAAGGTTTCCATGAACATTTGGTGGAGGAAATAATAATCTTTTAACTAAATATTGTTGAAAAATAATAATTACATGAAAAAGAATAAAACTGGAACCTTACCTAATCCCATATACAAATATTAATTCAAAATAGATAAAAGACCTAAATATAAATCTTAAGACTATAAACTTTTAGAAGAAAATCTGGGTCATAAAACCTCACAACATTGAAATTGGCAGTGATTTCTTGGATATGATTTCAATGGCACAGGCAACAGAAGAGTATACAAACTCCCTAAAAAATAAAAAAAAATTGTATATCCAAAGACAATGTAAACAGATTTAAAAGTTACTGATAGAATGGGATAAAATATTTCCAAATGCTATATCTGAAGGTATATTAATATTCCAACTAGAAATACTAAAAAATAACAACAATAAAAGCAAACAATACAATTTAGAGATAGGTAAAAGACTAACATAAATAATGAATCTCCACAGATAACTGTAAAATTGTAGAAAAATGCGGGGTGCCCCACTAGCATAGAGACACGCCGAGATCCATAATAAATTACGAGAGGCTTTATTCGTGGGGGGTCAACCCCCAGCCCCCGCGTGGCCGCGGGGGCCGGTGGCCGGCCGGAGAATACCTCCCTCCCTCTCCGGGTCCTCTCTGAACTCCCTCTTCCGGGGCGGGAGGTCCCCCGGAATCGCAGGCTCCACCTTCTAGCTTCGGCCCTGCCCCCTGTGGGGTAGGGGGGTGACTCACACCTTACATTCCGACCTCTTTGACTAAGGGGTGCAGAAGGGCTTTGACTAAGGGGTTGCAGAAGGGCGTGGTTTTTGCTCATCTAGCGGCTTCATGCTGATATTGGGCGACGTCAATCAAGGGCCCCAGTCAAAGGCCCCAGGTCGGGAGAGGTCGGAATTTGAGCCGCCGGAAGGGAGCAGGTGGCTGTTGGAGTTGGAGGTTACCCTGGAGAGCTCGGTGACCGGTTTGCTTTTAGGAGACTAACAGGCAAGGTGCTGTTACAGAAAAAGAAAATTGTGAGAACGGAACCCAGGCTGGGCAGAAGCCCTTTTAGACACAAGGCAGTCACTAGATCTACTAACTTGAATAGCAACATTTTCCTGAGGAGAACGTCTATCGCCCCTTTAGCAGTTTTTTTATTAGATCAGAGTTATTAATAGCAGCAACTCCCGAAGCAGACCCACACCACTCTTTTCAGCATTGAGTGAGTATGGATATGTCTGGTTAAACACCTGTCACTGCCTTGGGAGCATCAGTTACCCATTTTAGAAGTTTAATACTTAGGCAATTTGGCATCCGAGGAGGGAGAGCACCATAGTATGTAAACAAGTGGACCTGCTAAAATATAAACATCAAAGAGAGTTATGTCGAGAGAAACAAAGTTTAGTGGATCCCAACACCGTGCAAGAGAATTTGTCCCTGGAGCTGTTGTAACAGAGCCCTTTTAGATATGGCCTAAGCTGTGGGCAGAGGCTGGAGGGCTTGCCTCATCATCCTGAACCGAGACTTGAGAAGGAAACTAAGGCCTGAAAGATCGAGCAGGCCACCAAAGAGGAAACTGGCTTACCCTGTACCTGCAGTTACCCTGGGCCAGCAAGGAAGATGGAGGAAGGAGGACGAGGAATTCCAGGAGCTGTCAGTCCTTGGTCAGACCAGATAGGGCCAGCGGCGGGTCCTTGTCCAGAAGGGTAGACCCCCTGTAGTGAGGTACCTGAGGTCCACCGCTTTTTAAAGGACATTCGCCTTTCAATGGCCATATACTCCACACCTGAAGCAGGCTCCTGGAGGTGGTTGTCTTTACTGTCGTCCTCTCCTGGGTGGCGCTTGCCACCCGGAGGGCTGACCTTCCTCCTCCGGCCTCAGGGCTGCAATCAGGGCCTGGGACTGTAAGTCCGCCATCTGACGAAGATGGAGAGCACGCTCTGCTTCGGCCTGTTCCTCTCTGGAATTAAAGACTTTAAATGCCATGTTCATCAAGTCTCGAATAGGAGTCTGTGGGCCATCCTCAACTTTCTTTAGCTTTTTTCTTATATCAGGAGCCGCTTGCCCAATGAAATGGGTGGCCAATATGATCGAGCCTGCCTCAGAGGATGGATCTAGACGGGTATAGCGCGTAAGGGCCTCTTGCAACCGATTAAGAAAAACTGCTGGGTTTTCATTTGGACCCTGGGTGATTTCCCTGAGCTTATCATAATTAACCGCCTTATGGGAAGCATCTCGCATACCATCAAGAAGACATTGTATCATATAATTTCTCATTTCTATTCCCTCCTTTACATTATAATTCCAGTGGGGCTCCTCAGATGGAATTGCAGCCGTACCAATAGGAAGCCCTGGATCTGTTAAATGACTCTGGTCAGCCCTCTCTCTGGCTGCCTTCAGGATCCGATCACGTTCGTCTGGAGTTAGAGAAGAGGTTAGAATGACATGCAAATCCCGCCACGTTAGATCGTATGCCTGCACAATGTGCTGGAATTCCTTGATAAAACCAGAAGGATTGGAAGAAAAGGACCCCAATCTCTTTTCTAGTTGAGTGAGGTCAGGAAGGGAAAAAGGAACATGGACCCGTATCACCCCTTCTGCTCCAGCCACTTCGCGAAGTGGGGCCAGGAGAGAGGAAGATGGGGCTTGTAACCCAGCTGGGTCAGACCCCGGCCCCCATGTTTTATTGCAAGATGGCTGCTGTGGGTCTGCAGAATTGTAAGCCTGTGACCCAGAATGGCCACCAGGTGGCGCCTGTGAGTTGCCACGTGGTGTCCAAGATGGCGGCTGTGACTGGCGGGATACTCCAGCCTGCATGCCCTGGGCAGCAGTAGAGCCGGTAGAGGGAGAAAACAAAAAATGCAGCCGCCAGAAGGGCTGTAAATATTCGAGGTCACACCATTTTGCTGAACGCGTGCAATATTCACTGAGAGCCATCAGCGTCCTAGAGTCTAGCGTGCCCACGGCAGGCCATCGAATGTCATTGGCTAAGTTATATGTCGGCCAGATCTTAGTACAAAGAGAAATAAGTCTCTCTGGGGACAGTTCCCCTGAGAATCCCAGAGCCTGCAGATTAGATAACACACGGCCCAGCGGGGATTGAGAATCGATCTCAATCTTAGATGGCTGACTTCCCCCCATGAGTTGTAAGTGGGCGAGCGAGAACAAAGGCAGGAGACTCCAGCGTCCCAGGGCCCTGCCTAGTTCGGTACAGAGTAGGTGTGACCGAGAACAGACGTCTCTTGTCTCTTTCACACCTCGCAACCGTCCTGGACGGTCGGAGAACTGGAGGACACCGGTACCGGATTTTACAGCAGTCAGTCAGTCAGAACCCTCCGAGTTAGGCAGAACCCACTTAGTTCCTTAAGAGGAAGCTTACCGCCGAGAGAGGCTGATGTGGAGATCTGGCCTGAAGATGGCTGCGAAAAGTTTTTTAAAAATGGCCGCCGACTCCTAGGATTGGTTAGGAATGGAAAGTGGGCGGGAATAAAGATGGCGGGGCCTCCAGCGAGGCCATGACGTGGGAGGGGTTAAAGAAACATGGCGGCACCTCAGTGATTACACGTGGACCAAAGATGGCGGGCTTTCCCCCACAGTGATGCCCTGTGGGTGCTTACCGAAATGGCCGGGTCCGGGCAGCGGGGTGGGCGGGCAGAGGGTGAAGGGCGCAATCAGCAGAGAGCCGGCGCAGGGGCCTGCGCCGCGTGGCAGGCAGGGGCGGGCGGGTCTAAGCACTCCAGGCGCAGAGAAGGAATGTGCAGCACAGGCTGGAGTTGGCGGGCCGGTGGGAGAGAGGTCCGCGGGGCCGCGGGCCTGCCCCGGTGATGGGAGCGCGCAGGCCGGCAGTGCGGCCCCATCCTGGGTCTGCGGGCGCGGTGGGCGCGGCGCCAGGCGCAGAGAAAGCCAAGGCGCGCCAAGTGGCACAGTGCGGCCGGGTCCGCGGACGCCGCGCGGGCGGGCGGCTGGCGGCTCGGGGCCGCGGGCGTGCTCGCCGCGCGGCTCGGACCGGGGCGCAGCTCGGCCGGTCGCACAGCCCGGGCTGGGGCGCGGCCGGGGCGGGCGGCGTGAGCGCCCAGAGGCGGCTCGGCGTGCCGCGGGCGGGCGGGCGGGCATTCCGGCCCATCCCAGCGGAGCCGTGTACCTTTTTTCAGCAGTTTGCAGAAGTCCGCGGGCCGGGCGGGCGGGCGGCGCGCAGAGAGGGGATGGAAAGTCCGAGTCCAGTAAGCGCAGGTCCAAGTCAGGTCCCAAAAGTCCAGTACGAATTTCGGCACCAAAATGTAAAATTGTAGAAAAATGCGGGGTGCCCCACTAGCATAGAGACACGCCGAGATCCATAATAAATTACGAGAGGCTTTATTCGTGGGGGGTCAACCCCCAGCCCCCGCGTGGCCGCGGGGGCCGGTGGCCGGCCGGAGAATACCTCCCTCCCTCTCCGGGTCCTCTCTGAACTCCCTCTTCCGGGGCGGGAGGTCCCCCGGAATCGCAGGCTCCACCTTCTAGCTTCGGCCCTGCCCCCTGTGGGGTAGGGGGGTGACTCACACCTTACAATAACCAATCTTAATTGTCTGTTGGATGGGAAATCTTGTTTCTCTGGTTCTGGTGTGTGTTACCTAATTCTTTTTTGTCGTTAATCTCTTCGAGTATTTTCTCTAGCGCTGGTTTTGAAGACATAAATTCCTTCAGTTTCTGTTTGTCATGGAAGCTTCTTATTTCCCCATCTAATTTGATAGAAAGTTTTGCTGGGTAGGAAATTTTTGGCTGGAAGTTGTTTTCTTTCAGAGTTTGGAATATGTTACTCCAAGCCCTTCTGGCTCTCATGACTTGGTTTGGGAAGTCTGGAGTGATTCTAATGGGTTTGCCTCTGAATGTCACTTGGCCCTTTGCTTTTGTTGCCTTTAAGATTCTCTGCTTGGCTTCCACATTGGTCATTTTGACAATTATGTGGCGTGGGGATCCTCTTCTCTGATCCTGTTTAAAGGGAGTTCTATAAGTTTCCTGAACCTGTGTATCGACCTCTTGTTCTATGTTTGGAAAATTTTCTGCTATTACTTCCTTGAAGAGATTGTTGATCCCTTTGGTTTCACCTTCTTTTCCCTCCTCTATTCCAATTATTCTTAGGTTAGCTCTCTTAAAATGGGCCCATATTTCTTCAATGTCAGATTCCTGCTGTCGGATATTCTTTTCTAGATTAGAAACTATGCGTTCATTTTTGGAGTGATCATCTTCTAAGAGCGAGATTCTATTCTCCATGTGTTCTAATCGGTTGTTTGTACTTTGAATTGAGGCCCTTACTTCATTAATTGCATCCTTTATCTCTCTTTGGCTCTCTCTAAATTCTTTTCAAAACACCTCTATTATTTCTACAGTTATTTTCCTAATTTGATCTTCTAGAAATCTCTGAATTTCTGTTTTATCGGGTTCTGATGTTGTGGGGTTGTGGGCATTCATTGCTCCAGTGTTATTCCTCTTTCCCATGATTTCGGAAGTTTGTGCCTTCTCTGGGTTCTTCCCTTGGGTCACTACGACTTCACTTAAGGTGCTCTGGATCTCGAGTCTGTGGTATCTCAGACCCCACTACTCCTTCACTGGGTTGTATCGCAGAGTCTCAGACCCAGGGAGTCGATAGATGCTGCTTTAGGCTATGGGGGGTTGCCAGGTTGGGCGTTCTCCTATGGTGTGATATCTCTGCCACCCCCACTCCCCCACTGGGTCAAGTCCCTGGGAGTGCAATACTGGGATTTCTCCTCTGGGGCCCGCAATTTGACTCACTGTTGTTGAGTACGCAGATGGAGCTGTAGTGGACTCGGTGAATTCGCTGCTGCTGCTGCCAGTGGCAATATGGCGCCACTGCCATGCCCTCGGCCGTGAGGCTGGCGTATTTCTTCTCTGGTTTTGAGCTCCACTGAGTCCCTGCAGCGTGTGCTGAGCTCAGCCACTGGGAGCTTTAGATGCTCCCTGCGCCAAAAACTCTGCCGAATCCCGCCCAGCAGCTCACCTCGGCTTGCTGTCCGCCGCTTCTCTCTGGAGCCTGGTGGGCTGTTGAGTGCGTTGGTCTGTAGCCGTAGCCGTCCGGTGAATTCGCTGCTGCTGCGTCCTTGGGCGTGAGGGCAGCGTATCTCCTCTGTGGCTCTCTCCTCTGTGGCTCTGAGCTCCGTTCTGAGTCCCCCTCCTCTCTGGAGCCTGGTGATTTTTTTGTTTCTCTGGTGATGGTGTTTTCTAGCTATGAAAGGCGCTGATTTTGTTGTAATGGAGATTGGTTGTTAGCGGGGAGCCCTGCTTTTCTCAGTCGCCATCTTTCTGGAAGTCCTCTATTTTTTTATTCTTTATTTGCAAACAGCATCTCATTGAGTTGCAAAGGGCCTAAGTAGTAACTTGGGCTGTCCGAGAACCTCGATCCTCCTGTCTCAGCCTCCCAAATGCTGAGATTACAAGCATGTGCCCCCATGCCTGGCCACTGGTAACATATTTTCTATGTTCAAAGGGCTGGGTGTGGTGGTGCAGGCTTGTAATCCCAGCATTTGGGAGGCTAGGACCTGAGGATTGCAGTTTGCAGCCAGCCTCAGCTACTTAGTGAAGTCCTCCCCAACTTAATGAGACCCTATTTCAAAAAAAATAGGGCAGGGGGTGAAGCTCGGGGGTAAAATGCCCGAGTTCCATCCCCAGATTTTTTTTTTTTAAAGGACTAAGAGTATAGCTCAGAGATTGGCCGTTTATATATTATATTGACATAAATTCTTTTTTTTTTTTTTTTGCGGTACTGAGAACTCAAGAGGCATTGTACCTCTGAGCTACAACCCAGCCCTATTTTTTAGTGTTTTTATTTTTCAAACAGGGTCTCACTGAGTTGCAAAAGGCCTAAGTAGCTGAGGCTGTCCACAGTTCTCAGCTTCCTGAATGCTGGGATTACAAACTGTGTCACCTTGCCCCGCTGATGTAAATACACTTAAATAAATACAATGGGCACTTAGAGTTTGGAATAACAAAGTTTGACCACACCAGAGACCACCTTGTAGCCAAGAGATTTATTGGCGGGGACTGCATGGAAGGAAGGAAGGAAGGAAGGAAGGAAGGAAGGAAGGAAGGAAGGAGAGAGACAGACAGAAGGGGAGAGAGAAAGAACAAAAGAGCAGAGGGAGTACATGCTGGTGTCAGTGTTATATAGGGGCTTGGGGTTACATATTTGGGGCTAATAGGCTATGGTAGCTTATCATGTCAACCCAGGGCCTCTTCTGGAAAATCCAACTCATGGTGGTGGGGGTGGGGGGGCTGCTGAGGTAAGAACTTAATTCATCTAACAGAGTTGACCTGCCAAGCCTGAATTACTATCCAATGCTATATGCAGATAACATTTTAGAAGAATTTCTCTCATTATCTTGTCCCTTTGTTGTAGGATAGAAGGAATAAGTAGATAGAAAGGAGATAGGAAGGAAAAGTAAAAATATAACTTTGATTTAAGAACCTGGAGGTGAAGTGCTTCTGCCTCTCTAGTCCACAAACCAGTTCTCTTTCCCAGGCCTGACTCTACCATAAATTCCTGGAAAACCTGTAGATCCTAGAGTTAACAATATTTCCGAGAAAACCTATAATTTACGATATCCCAGCTTATCCGTCAATCAACTAATGAGGACCCCAATCAACCCAAGATCATCCACCCTAAAGCTGACCAGAAACCAGACCATCAGGAAGCGCCTGGAGACTACTGGACTGAGCTCATCCACCCTAAGGCTGACCAGACCACCTGCCCACCATAAACCGCCTTGGGACTACCAGACTGAGCACATCATCGCATACCTTTCTCTAGCCCACCCCTCACGAAATTCCCCTATAAGAAGAGAACCCTGAACTCCCCAAAATGCCTTCCTCATCTTGAGGGGCCCGCATTCTCTCTTGAATGTGTATTTCCTCCCCTTTTCCCCAATAAACCTCTATGTCTCTAACTGGCGTGTGCTGAAATTCTTTTCTGTCACATTAGCCAAGGACTCTGCAGACCCCGAGTTCCTGAGCCGAGAACTCACCCCAACATATTTGGCACCCCAACATCTTCTTTAAGAATAACCACAGCTGGGCATGGTGATGCAAGTTTGTAATCCCAGTACTTGGGAGAATTGCAGGTTTGCGGCCAGCCTCAGCTACTTAGTGAGACCCTGTTTTAAAAAATAAATAAATAAATAGGTGTGGGATGTAGCTTCGGAGGTAGAATGACCCTGGGTTCAATTTCTGGTACCAGACAGACAGAGGGCGTGGTGGTGGTGCAGGCATGTAATCCCAGCATTTGGGAGGCTGAGACAGGAGGATAGAGGTTCACAGACAGCCTCAGCTACTCAGCTAATACTTAGTAAGGCACTTTGCAACTCAGTGAGACCTTGTTTCAAAAGAAAAAAGAGAAAAATAGGGCTGGGGTATGTGGCTTAGAGGTAGAATGCCCTTGGGTTCCATCCCTAGTACCACACAAAAAAACACCAGGTATAGTGGCATCAGTTTGTAATCCCAGTGCTTGGGAGACTGAGACAGGAGGATCACACACAGGTTTGAAGCCAGCCTCAGCTACTTAGTGAGGTTCTCAGCAACTTAGTGAGACCCTGTTTCCAAATAAAGTATAAAATAGGTCTGGGAGTATAGCCCCGAGATAGAAAAAACTCCTGGGTCCCACCACCCCCAGTACCACCAGAGAGAGAAGGGGGATGGGGGAATAACTAGGTTCCCATTACCTTAGTGTTGCTATGTTTGCCCCGGGGGAGGGGGGGGGGAGAACCTAGAACAGAATTTAACTTCAAACATGGTTTTTGTTATGGCGAGACTGTTATGGTGCCCCTGTTGCGCTCCGTAACTCACATAGTGAGATTTAGCCACAGATTCTTGTTCTTCTTAGATATGTCTAGAAAACAATAGCCAGACTCCTTTTTTTTTTTTTTTTTTTTTTTTTTTTGGTTGCTGTAAGCTTAAGCAATTTTTATTACTACAGAGGCAGAAGAAAAAGGGACAGGAAGCATTGCTTTTGAGGAGCAGTGGAGTGACTTAAAAATCATCTTATTCTATCAATAATCTTCTGACTTAGATGTTAATCTGCCCATTAACTCCATGCACGCCCTTTTTTATGATTATGGAGATTTCTTGCTTGGCCATAAAAACCTTCTTCTTGCCTTGTACCCTCCTCCTACACTTCTTGGGAATTCTTAGCTTTTCTGCTAGATGTCATTTATTATGTAAACCTGTTTTTAGAATATGGAGGCCCTAGGTCCCAACTCTTTTGTCTACTTGCTAATTACTTTTAGTGAAGGGACTCTGCATTATGACAGCTGCCTTAGTGCCTGACAGTAACCAGGCCCTGACTGCTTTTTATATTTTGAAACCAATTTTTGATACCTTACTACCAATTTTCAAATACATTAATACCAAAGTCATTTTCCAATACCAGCACATTAATACCAAAGCTATTTTCAAATACATTTTGAAGCCATTTCCCCATATTGTCGCATTAATACCAAACCTATTTTCAAATACATTTTTTTGGGGGGTAGTACTGGGGATGGAACCCTCTGACTCCGGGCTACACTCCCAGACCTATTTTATATTTTATTTGGAAACAGGATGTCTTTAGCCAGCTGAGGCTGGCTTCGAACCTGCGCGATCCTCCTGTCTCTGCCTCCAAAGCATGGGGATTACAAGCATATACCACCATGCCCGGCTGTTTTCAAATACATTTTAAAGCCATTTCCCAATACTGGTAGTTTATGTACAAAATTTGTAGAGAAATTTGCTCTCAACAATAGTGTTGTGAGGGAATGCTGTAAGATGGTTTCCAATGGCTACTATTACCTACCCAAAAAGTCTAATACTGTTGAATAATCAGTTATCTCAGATTGTAAACCTTATCGATACAGATGAACAGAAAATATATCAGAAAAAAAAAATGGGTAGAATCCAAGGTTGTTCTACCTCTGAGCTACATCCCCAGCCCTATTTATTAAATAAATATATTATTTATTTATCAGTGCTGGAGATGGAACCCAGGGGCATTTTATCTCTGAGATACACCTCCAGCCCCATTTTTTATTCTTTATTTTGAAACTGGGTCTCACTGATTTGCAAAGGACCTCACTAAGTAGCTGAGGCTGTCTGTGAACCGTGATCCTTCAGTCTAAGCCTCCTGAATGCTGGGATTACAAGTGTGCACCAACAAACCCTTAGTGAAACAGGGTCTCACTAAGTTGTGGTGGGCCTCACTGAGTTGCTACAGCCGGTCTTGAATCTGCAAGTACTTGAATTACTAGTATGTGCCTCAATGCCCAGTTAAGCAACAGGTTTTAGACATTAAAGCTTCCATCAGAACAAAAGAGCTGCAGACATAATCAAATTCAGTAGAAATTATGCCACGCCAAGCTGTTTGATTCACCTGCTCTTTAAAAAAATTTTTTTCATTTCTTTTCCAAAATAATTTTTATTTCAGTTAAAAGAACCCCAGCTTTGAAGGTGTCAGTTCCATTATACTTACTAAAGCGTATCTGGAGGACCAATAATAAGGACTTCCCATCGATAGAGATCATTGTCATCTATTAAACCTGCTGAAAAGCCTTCCACTGGATTTTTGTTCAGTTCTGTGGAAAAAGAAAAATCTGATCAAAACTTTTAAGTGCATAATTTTTACCCAATACATGAATTACATAACTTGAGCACACATGTTGCAAATTCCAATCACATGAATATTCCTTCCCAGACAAAAATGATACTTAATGGCCAAAACATTGCCCTTCCCAGACTACTTGAAAGCCATGAGTATAGCAAGCTATCCAGAAGATCAACTTCTACTGCCCCTCCGGTTTTTTGTAGTACTGGGGATGGAACCCAGGGGCTTTCTACCTCCAGGCTATACTCCCAGACCTATTTTATACTTTATTTGGAAACAGGGTCTCACTAAGTTGCTGAGAGCCTCACTAAGTAGCTGAGGCTGGCTTCGAACCTGTGCGATCTTCCTGACTCAGCCTCCCAGGCACTGGGATTACAAGCAAGCGCCACCACACCCGGCACTACTTGCCTTCTTACTTCTCCCTTGATGTGCAGCCAAGCTCTTACCATGCTAGATGGCTCAAGAGCGGTCACTAAAATGTAAGTGTCTAGGCCCATCCTCCAGAGATTTTAATTCAGAAAAAAGGAGAAATTAAACCAGAAATGGTTAATTGTTATGCTGAGGTCTTTAAGGCAACTTTCAGAAACAAAAGCAGAAGGCTTAATAGTATCTTTCTTTTCACTGAATTTTCTAAACTTAACCAATTTTATTTATACATATTTGCAGTATTGGGGATGGAACTCAGGGGAATTCTACCTCCGAGCTATACCCTGAGCCCTATTTTTTATTCTTTATTTTGAAACAGGGTCTCACTGAGTTGCAGTCTCACTTAGTAGTTGAGGCTGGCTACAAACCAGGATCCTCCTGTCTCAGCCTCCCAAATGATGGGATTACAAGCGTGTGTCACCACGCCCAGCTCTTTACTAACACTGGTATTTCTGCCTGACATGGTCCATGGCCCATCAGACTGAGCATGGAGAAAGTAAATGTTTCCACTTCTCCTGCCTATTTGCAGTAAATTCTCTGCTGACCATAGCCTGCAGCACATAGGAGTATCTTAAGAATAATAGCTGGTGCCTACAGGAATGGCTTTGGCACCATGAGGTTTTTCTCTCATAAAGAGCACTTTAGCATAGAGAAAGGATGATGAGGGTGGGGGACAAGAACAGAGAAAAGAGAACTAGTGAAATAGAGGAACACAGGCCAAGAACAGACTTGAGAGGAAGAGATGAGTAGGAGTGCAGAGCCTGAACTGTTTTTGGAGACACAAGCCTTAAATAAGGCTTATCTACCTACTGATGGTGGATAGTTCCCTTAAGGATTCTTTTTAACAGCCTCAATGAGGTATAACTGACATTCAGTGAATCACACATACTTAAATTATACAATTTAGTATTTATATATGTGTACACCTTTGCATTATCACCCCAATCATAATAGTACAATCACCACCATCACTATCAATTGTTTTACCTGTCAGGGGACTGAGGGCTGACTGGCTCAAACAAAACAGGCAAGGAAAGCAACTCAGAAAGGACTTGCTGGGAGTCTGAGCAAGTGTGTGACTGCCCTTCCTGGACTACATGAAAACCATGAGTAAAGCCATCATCCTCAAGATGTTCCATCTGATCATGGAAATAAGTGCAAAAACAACACAGAATGCTATGAAAGACTGAATAAAGTGTGCTGATAGCCAAGAAGGCATTAATTCTTTCAGGATTCAGAGATGTTATTTCAACAACTAGGATTTACACCTCAACATGTCAGTAAAATGCAGCAAGAGCCAAGAGTGAAAGTGTATATTTAAACATGAAGCTGGGCGTGGTGGTGCACGCTTCTAATTCCCAGGCTTGGGAGGCGGAAACAGAATCACGCTGGTCGGAGCCAGCCTCCCTGGCTTAAGAGACCCTGTTTCCAAATTTAAAAAATATATAAAATAGGTCTGGGAGTGTAGCCCGGAGATAGAAGGCCTTCCAGGAACCCCAGTACCATCAATAAATAAATAAATAAACAAACAAACAAACAAACAAACATGAAGAAATTTATTTCTAAAAATGAGTGAAACTGGCCATGGTGGCACACACTTGTAATCCCAATACTTGGGAGGACAAAACAGGAGGATCACAGGTTCAAGGTCAGCCTCAGAAACCTAATGAGACCCCATTTCAAAATAAAAATAAAAGCTGGGTGTAGTGGTGCATGCTTTTAATCCCAGTTCTCAAGAGGCTGAGACAGGAGGATCCGGGTTTGAGGACAGCCTCAGCTACTTGTGAGACCCTCCGCAACTTAGTGAGATACTGTTTCAAAATAAAGAATAAAAAACCAAATGCTGGGCCTGGTGGCACAGGCTTGTAATCCCAACATTTGGGAGGCTGAGACAGGAGTATGATGGTTCATGGACGGCCTCAGCTACTTACCCTTTGCAACTCAGTGACACCCTGTTTCAAAATAAAGAATAAAAATAGGACTGGGAGTGTAGCTCCCTGGATTCCATTCCTAGTCTCTCAAAAATAAATAAATAAATAAATAAATAAATAAATAAATAAATAAATATAATAAAAAACCGGGCTGGGGATGTAGCTCAGAGGTAGAATACCCCTGGGTTCCATCCCCAGTACCACAAAAACAAACAAACAAAAACAAAATAAAAATAAAAAATAGGGCTAGGGGTATAGTTTAGGGGTAAAATGTTCCTGGGTTCAATCCTCAGTACCAATAAATAAATAAAGTAATTAATTATTGTTGCCCTACCAAGCAAAGTAGACATTTATAAATAACTAAGATGACTCCCATAGTTCAAAACCAAAATATGGTTTTACTTTTAGCTATTTTTAAGAAGTTTTAAGATTTTTAAATCTATAAGTTTGTTTGTTTGTGGTACTGAAGATGGAACCCAGGGGCATTCTACCTCAGCTACACCCCCAGCCTTATTTTTTAGTTAGTTTGTTTTGTTTGCAATACTGGATATGGAACCCAGGAGCATTCTACCTTCTAGCTATACCCCAGCCCTATTTTTTTTATTCTTTACTTTGAAACATGGTCTCACTGAGTTGCTGAGGGCCTCACTAAGTAGGTGAGGCTGTCCATGAAGTGCAATCCTCCTGTCTCAGCCTCCTAATGCTGGGATTACAAGCGTGCGCCACCACGCCTGGCTACAATTTTAAGATACTAAAATGCAAAAATAGGAATAAAAATGTAATAAGAATTACATTTATACAGGCATACCTTTGAGTGCCAACTATTTTGTAGACATACTAGAAAAGAAAAAATCTCCCATTACTATCAATGGTATGATTCACTGCAGCACAAATGTAGTTGCTGTTTTCTACACAAGTTATCTCATTTATAACTGTTTTCCAGGTGAATATTATTATGCAGTATGGCCCCTGAATCTCTAGGTCCTGCAACCAAAGATTCAACCAGCCACAGACAGAAAATATTAAGAGGGGAGCCAGGCGTGGTGGCGCACGCTTGTGGAGGCTGAGACAAGAGAATCACACAGGTTAGAAGCCAGCCTCTGCTACTTAGTGAGGCTCACTGCAACTTGATAAAAGCCTTTTTCCAAATAAAGTATAAAAAAATAGGTCTGGGAGTATAGCCCAGAGGTAGAAAAGCCCCTGGGTTCCACACAAAAATAAATAAAATAAAATAAAATAAAATAAAATAAAATAAAATAAAATAAAATATATAAGAGGGATAGAGGAAGCCAGGTATGGCCCTCATCTGCTGTAATCCCAGTAGATGGGAAGCTGAGAAAGGAAGATCATAGATTGGCAACCAGCCCAAGCAATTTAGCAAGACTTTTTCTTTTAAGAGGGCTGGGGGTGAAGCTCAGAGATAGAATGCTGGGGTTCAATCCAAAGTACCACTCCTCCCCCAAAAAGGAAACGGAGGAAACTGAGGATGTATTTCAGTGGCAGAGCATTTGTCTGCCAAATGTGAAATATGGGTAGATGGATCCCCAGGACCATGAAACAAACAACCTGCATCTGAACATAAAGACTACACAATTTTGTATTTGCAGATTTTGGTATCTGGAGAAGACCCTAGAGCCAACCCCACATATATTGAGGGACAACGGTATCTTTTTTTTGGGGGGGGGGGGTGGAATCCAGGGGCATTGTACTTCTGAGCTACACCCCCAGCCCAATTTTTTATTCTTTATTTTTAAACAGGGTCTGAGTTGCAAACAGCCTCACTAAGTAGCTGAGGCTGTCCACGAACCTGGATCCTCCTGTCTCAGCCTCCCAAATGCTGAGATTACTAGCATGCTCCACCACACCCAGCATTAGATTATTTTCTTGAATATCAAACACAAACACAAGCATCTTGGAAAGTTTATAATTCATGCAGAAATTGCCTAGTTACTAATATGTCCAACAGAAGTCCAGTAAAGTTTTATAAATATTAGCATGTAAACTCTGAAATTAACATATACAGTTAAGTAGCTTTAAAAACTTCCTCACACAAGCCAGGCATGGTGGTGCAAGGTGCGTAATCCCAGCATTTAGGAGGCTGAGACAGGAGGATCATGGTTTGTTGACAGCCTCATCTACTTAGTGAGGCACTTTGCAATTCAGTGAGACTATGTTTCCAAATAAAGAATTAAAAAATAGGGCTGGGGGTATAGCTTAGAGGTAGGATGCTTCTGGGGTTCAATCCCCAATACCCCCCCCACACACACACACACCTTCCTTATGTTTTCCATAAAGCATATCATTGCTTTTCACCTTAATCAATACACCTTAAGTTCTGAACTTTTGCACATTGCTTCCAGGCTTTTCTTCTACAGGCATGACTGTGCACACTGCTTTTTAAATGTAAGTAATGCAAAGCAAGGCTGAAAAATGCCCCACATCTTGCTTTTGCAGCATCTTTTGCTCCTAGTATGCACCTCCAAGGTCTAAATCCTCTATTAAAGTAAGAAGGAACAATCCCATCTTAAATAAGTACTACCAATTATTTAACAGGTTTAATCCACCTACAGAGGTGGACCATTACCATACCATCACACCTTCACAAAGAATTCTTTCAAGGTCTAGTCAAGTACTATCATCCTCCATGAAGCCTTCCCTAAATAATTTACCAAATCTTTTAGATTCTGCTAAATTCCTATTTTTTATACTTTCTTCCTGTACATCACCTGGCACTTGGCTATCACTAGCTCCTAATTCCCAGAGAACTAAACAAGCAAAGAGTGTATAGTAAATACACTAAGAACAGTACAGGAATGTGGTGATGAAAAGGGCCTGTAACAAAATCATTAAGAGTCAAAAAGGCAAGCCGGGCGTGGTGGCACACCCTAGTAATCCCGATCTTGGGCAGCAGAGACAGGAGGATGGTGCTGGTTCAAAGCCAGCATCGCTGGCTTAAGAGACCCTGTTTCCAAATAAAAATATAAAATAGGTTTGAAAGTGTAGCCCGGAGGTAGAAGGGTTTCCAGAAACCCCAGTATCACCAAAAAAAGTAAAAAAAGCTTCTAAAAAGAAAAATCGGACAAGGAAAATGGATGGAGGAAGTATAAGATTTAGAAAGAGAAGCCTGCACAAACACCTGAAATAAGAAGCTGGGCATGGTGGCACAAGCTTGTAATTCCAATACTGGGAGGCTGAGACAGGAGGGTTGCAGGTTCTCAGCTACTTTGTGAGGCCCTCCACAACTTAGTGAGACCCTGTTTCAAAAAGAATAAAAATAGGGCTGGGAGTGTAGCTCAAAGGTAGAATGCTCCTGGGTTCAATCTCCAGTACAGGAAGGAAGACGCCTGAATTAAGGAGAGGAGACTGACTGGAACAAGGAGGCACTTATGACTGGACACTGTGGCAGAAGATGGGTAGCAAAGAACCTTCAAAGCCATGCTGTGTTTGCACTTCATTCAAAGGACAGTGATGAGCCCTTGAAAGCTTGTTTGCTTCTCCCTTCTCTCCCTCCCCTTCATGTCACTATGTTGCCTGGGCTGGTCTTGAATTCCAGGACTCAAATGATTTTCTTGCCTTAACTTGACAAGCACTGAGACTACTAGCATGCCACCACACTTCTCTCTCTGCCCCTAAATAATGGGGTTACCTCATTATTAATCTATGTTTTTCAAAAAACAATTTTGCGCTACGTGAAAGATGACATACACAAGGATATTGAGGACCAGGAAACTATCACAGTACTTCTGAAAAGTACATCTCAAGTATGGGGTGGTGGAAACAATTGAACATGGATATTTGAAAGATAGAATCAATCAAACTAGATAATATGAGAGTTAACATATTAAGCCAAAGTGACATACAACTCCTCAAAAAGCTAAGCAACGGTTATATGTGACCCAGAAATTCAACTCCTAGGTATATTCCCAAGAGAAATGAAAACAATTGTCTCACAGAAAGTTGTACATGAATGTTTACAGCAATATTATTCATTAAAACCAAAAGATAAAACCTTAAACCGCACAGTATATAAACTGTGGAATATATTTATAATAGATGATTATCCAGCCATAAAAAGGAATGAAGTACTCATAAATGCTACAATTTGAATGAACCTTAAAAAAAAAAAAAAAAATCAAGGTATACCTGGGCACAAGGTCTGTAATCCTAGCTACTCCAGCAGCTAAGGCAGAAGGACTTCAAGTGAGAGTGCAGCTTGGGTAACCTAACAAGACTCTGTCTCAAAATAAAAAATAAAAAATAAAAAAGGTCTGGGGATATAGCCCAATGATAAAGTACCCTTCGGTTCAGTCTCTAATACCACAAGAATTAAAAAAAAAAAAAAAAATCAGGATAGGGCTATGAGTACAGCTTATAGGCAAAGTGCTTACCTAGCATGCACAAGGCCTTTGTTTTGCTTCCCAGCACCACAAAAACCATCAGGCTAAGTGAAAGAGTACAAACACATAAAGTCACACATTATATAACTTTTCAAAATAAGATAAATCCAAAATAGGCAAATTCACAGACACAGAAAGCAAATTAAGAGGTTACCAAAGGACAAAGTGTGGCAGAAATGAGGTGATTACTTAATGGATGGTGGTGGTGTTTACCGAATGATGAAAAGATGTTGAAATTAAAGAGAGCTGATGGTTATAGAAGACTGTGAATACACTAACCACCTCTCAAAAGTACACCTGAGCCTGTATATTATGACCAGCCATGGTAGTGCATGCCTGTAATACAAGTACTTGGGAGGCTAAGACAGAATGATTGCAGTTTTGAGGCCAGTTGCAGAAACTTAGTGAGATCTTCAGCAACACAGTATGAGACTGCTTCAAAATTTAAAGGGTGGAGTAGTGTAACATGGAGTTAGAATGAGTTCATCCCCCAAATATTAACAAAAAAAAAAAACCTTATAAGAATTTTACATCACTTTTAGAAAAATGGCATTTAAGTTCACTACAATGGGAAACAAAAGAGTTCTTGTTTGAGGTTAAGGGAAAAGTGGTAATTTTTTTTAATCTATTTTGTGTTTTTGTGGTACTGGGGATGGGACCCAGGGGCATTCTACCTCCAACCTACACCCTCCAGCCCTATTTTTTTATTCTTTATTTTGAAACAGGGTCCCGCTGGGCATGGTGGCGCTTGGGAGGCTGAGACAGAAGGATCACATGGGTTCGAAGCCAGCCTCAGCTACTCAGTGAGGCTTTCAGCAACTTAGTGAGACCCTGTTTCCAAATAAAATATTTTAAAAAAAAACAAAAAAGGTCTGGGAGTATAGCCCGGAGGTAGAAAGCCTCTGGGTTCCACCCCCAGTACCACCACCACCCCCAAAAATAGAAATAGGGTCCCACTGAGTTGCAAAATAGCTGAGGCTGTCCTTGAACTGTGATCCTCCTGTCTCAGCATCCCAAATGCTAGGATTATAAGCATGTGCCACCATACCCGGCTCTATGTATCTATTGACTGTGATGCCAAGAGTATAAAACCCAGGGGTGGAAATTAAGTCTTGGAAAGACCAACTTGGAAATAAGGCCTTGCAGCCAGGTGTGGTGGCACACGCTTGTAATCCCAGTACTTGGGAGAAGACAAGAGGATCGCAGGTTTAAAGCCAGCTTCAAAAATTTAGTGAGACTCTGTTTCCAAATAAAAAATAAAATCAGGCTGGGGTTTTAGTTCAGAGATAGAATGCCTCTCTGGGTTCAATCCATAGTCTCTCTCACACACACATACAAAAATGAGGGAGGAGGGAGGGAGGGAGGGAGGGAGGGAGGGAGGGAGGGAGGGAGGGAGGGAGGGAATAGTCTCACTAAATTGCTAGAAGCCTCGCTAAGTTGCTGAGGCTGACTGTGAACCTGTGCTCTTCCGATTTCAGCTTCCCAAGTACTGGGATTACAGACATGTGCTACTACTATGCCTGGCAGGCTTACTTTTATTTCCTCTCTCGTTTTTTTACAGCCAGTATCGGGGATTGAACCCAAGGGCATTGTACCTCTGAGCTACATCTCAGCCCTATTTTTTATTCTTTATTTTGAAACAGAGTCTCACTAAATTTGGAAGGACCTCACTAAAAATAAGCTGAGGCTGGCCACAAAAACCTGTGATTCTTCTGTCTCAGCCTCCCAGGTACTGGGATTACAAAGCAAGTTTTCTTTTAAATTTCTATAGGTATGGCCAGGCATGGTGGCGGACACTTGTGGGAGGCTGAGACAGGAGGATCACAGAGATTCGAAGCCAGTCTCAGCTACTGAGTGAGGCTCTCAGCAACTTAGTGAGACCCTGTTTCCAAATAAAATATAAAATAGGTCTGGGAGTATAGCCTGGAGGTAGAAAGCCCCTGGATTTGATCCCCAGTACCACAAATGAATAAATAAATAAAAATAAGGCTGGGAGTGTAGCTTAGAGGTCGAATGCCCCTGGGTTTCATCCTCAGTACTGCAAAAATAAGTAAAATATAAATTTTATAAATTTATAAAAATAGGGCTGGGCATGAGGCTTGAATGAATGGCCTCTGGGTTCAACATTCAGTACAAAAATAACAACAAATAGAATAATAAATAGGGCTGGGGGTATAACTCAGATAGAGAACCCTCCCTGAGTTCAGTCCCTAATCACACATACACACACACACACACACACACACACACACACACACACTCACTCTCTCTCTCTCTCTCTCTCTCTGACATAAAATGAGCTAAAGATAGAATTAAGCGTTAGAATATTGTTATTAACTTAATTCATTAGATCAATGGCATCATGCAGGATAAGGAAAAGTGTAAAATGGAGAGGATGTAACTGAATTCTAGAAAATATACATATTTGCGTTAAAAAGAGGAGGATGTCCAAATAACTAAAAAAGAGGTCAATTTAGTAAAAGTAAATAAATAAATAAAACTGGGATTTATAGCAAAGAATCTAAAAGAGATGTATGGTAAGAAGGCAAAAATGATATTAAAAAAAAAAACCACTGCTCAAGAAAGAATCTAAGCTGTGTGTGCTGGCACACACTTGTAATTCCAGTACTTGGGATCCTGAGACAGGAGAATTGCAGGTTTGTGGCCAATCCTCAGTAACTTGTGAGACCTCTGCAACTTTAGTGTGACCCTGTTTCAAAATAATGAATAAAATAGGGATGGGGGTGTAGCTCAGAAGTAGAATGCCCCTGGGTTCAATCCCCAGTATGGGGGGGGGGGTGGAAGAGAGGAAGGAAGGAAGGAAAAAAGGAAAGAAGAAATAAAGATGGGATCTAGCCAGATGTGGTAGCACACACTTGTAATCCCTGTACTTGGGAGGCTGAGACATGAGAATCACAGGTTTGTGGACAGCCTCAGCTACTTAGTGAGGCCCTCTGCAACTTAGTGAGACCCTGTTTCAAAATATAAAAATTTAGCCAGGCATGGTAGTGCATGCTTGTAATCCCAGCATGTGGGAGGCTGAGACAGGAGGATCTCCCAGGTTTGAAGCCAGCCTCCGCTACTAAGTGAGGCTCTCAGCAACTTAAGTGAGACCTTGATTCAAAATAAAGTATAAAATAGATCTGAAAAGCCCCTGAGTTCCACCCCTATTACCACACGCACAAATATATGTAAAAACTAGCAGGCACGATGGTGCATCCTTATAATCCCAGTACTTGGAAGGCTAAAACAGGAGAATCACAGGTTTGTGGTCAGCCTCAGCAACTTGTGAGGCCCTCTACAACTTAGTGAGCCCCTGTTTCTAAACAAAGAATAAAATAGGTCTGGGGGTGTAGCTTGGAGGTAGAATGCCCCTGGGTTCAATCCCAATATCCCTGCAACACAAACACACAAAAGAGAGTTTTTAAATTCAGTTCACTAAGCTCAGCAGGTAAAAAAAAAAAAAAGTGAAGGCTGCTCTCAGCATAAGCAGTTTTAATATAATGTTAACAGTAAACGTATGCAGGCAAAAAGGAGCTAAAAAAAAAGGTAAAATGGAAAAGGACAAACAAGTGCAATTTTTTTTGAAAGTCTGACAGTAGCTGTAAAAGTATAGTAACCACAGGTAAATGAAATTCAAGGTTTTTTAACAGAAAAATCTGGAAGATGCTGAGACATCTCATTTGCATTTAAATGTTAACATGGCTACATCACTCTAAATCCAGACTGCAGATATAAACAAATACATATAAAACCTAAATATATAATTTTTATAAAATCATGGAGATGGCCTTCCTAAATAAGATATAATTCAACAGCCTTATTATATTACACAAAATATTTTAAATAAAGTACAATAATAAAATTTAATGCAAATGATAATATTCAAGAGTATCTACAATATAACAGGTATAAATCTAATTTGCTTAATACAAACTTATGGAGACACAGAGGCCTTAAAAATCTCTTTTCCCACCGTCATAAATTCTAAAACAAAGAAATTTATTTATTTATTTATTTATTTATTTATTTATTTATTTATTTTGCAGTCCTGGGGATGGAACCCCAGGGAGCATTCTGCCTCCGAGCTACGCCCCCAGCCCTATTTTTTTTATTCTTTATTTTGAAACAGGGTCTCACTTGAATGGGAAAGGGCCTCACTAAGTAGTAGCTGAGGCTGTCTTTGAACCGTGATCCAACTGTCTCAGCCTCCCAAATGCTGGGAGTACAAGTGTGTGCCACCATGCCCAGCTCAGTGTGTCTCTTGATAAAATGTCTATCACTTGCAAAATAATCTCATCCCATAAACCTTAACTTGTTCAAGTCACCAGATACAATTACCAATTTACAAAAAAAAAACACAGAGAAACATGTTAAGGATATTCCTGAGACTTAGCAAGATTTACTTTGCAGGAAATTATAAAAGACCTGGAATCTTCAGCAAATATACTAGAGAGGAATAAAAGAGAAGTAAAATCCAAACGTATATTTCGACATAGTGACATACGCCGGTAATACAACTGAGAGGCTGAAACAGGAGAATTGCAGGTTCAAGGCCAGCAGCAGCCTCAGCATCTTAAAGAAAACCTGTTTCAAAGTAAATATAAAAGGGTTGGGGGTATAGCTCGGCGGTAAAATGCCCCAGGATTCAATTCTAAGTACCACCAAAATAAAAGTGATAATAAATATAAAAATCATTATTTTGACACAAATTAAGATGGGCTAGATAATAGAACCTTTTTAAGAAATTACGGCTAGCTTGTTAAAGTGTGATAATCCTTATGTTCTCCCACATTAATTTATTTTTGGTGTGGTACTAGGGATTTAAAGGGAGAGGGACTTTCTACCTCTGAGCTATATACTCTGCCCCCCCCTTGTTTTTTTGAAATAGGGTCTCACTAAATTGACAAGACCAAGGTTAGCCTGAAACCTTTTATTCTCTCATCTCATGATTACAGGCATGTAAACCACACACCCAGCTTTCTCTCCCCTTTCTTTTAATTAATTTTGGTGGCACTAGGGATTGAAGCCAGAGGCATTGTACCTATAAGCTGATCTCACTAAGTTGCTAAGAGTCTCACTAAGTAGCTGAAGCTGGCTTCTAACATGCAGAATTCTCCAGTCTCAGCTTCCCAAATTACAAACCTGTGCCACTACACCCGGCTTTCCAGCCTGATTTTTTTTCTCCCCCTGGTGGCCTTTTTAAAAGAATCTTGAGTGGTTCTACAAAGATTGTTGCAATATGGTTTTATTTCTTATTTTGAAACAGGATCTCACTAAGTTGTTGAGGCTGGCTTGGAAATCTAGATCCTCTTGTCTCAGCCTCCCAAGTGCTGAGATTACAAATTTGTAGCGCCATGTCTGTCCCACCCCCCCCCCCCTTCGTTTGTGGTGCTGGGGATTGAACCCAGCAGCATTCTACCTCAGGGCCTCACTGAATTGCAAAAGGCCTCACTAAGTAGTAACTGAAGCTGTCTGCAAACCATGATCATCCTGTCTCAGCCTCCCAAATGCTGGGATTACAAGCATGAACCACCATGCTCAGTTCATTATTTGTTTCTTTGTTTGTTTGTTTGTTTGTTTATATTTTGCAGTACCAGGGATGGAACCCAGGAGTATTCTGCCTCCAAGCTACATCGCCATCCCTATTTTTTAGTCATTTTATTTTTGAAACAGTCTCACTGAGTTGCAAAGGGCCTGCTTAAGTAGCTGAGAAACATTTACAGACAAATGACCATGCTTGCAAGTGCTTATTCTTTATTTTTGAAACAGGGTCTAAGTAGCTGAGGCTAGCCACGCATCTTGATCCTCCTGTCTCAGGCTCCTAATTACTGAGAGTGTGCGCCACCATGCCTGGCTTGATTCTTCTTTTTTTTTTTGTACTGGAGATTGAACCCAGGAGCATTTTACCTCCAAGATTAACCCCCATCCCTATTTTATCTTTCCCAGTACTGGGATTACAAGTGTGTGCCACCAAGTCTGGCTTTCTCTTTATATATAAATAAGTATCCCCAGTACCAAAAAAAAATTTTTTTCTCATACTGTGTATCAAAAACATAAGGAACCCAGAACAGGCAAGCAAAATAGATCAAAGATTATAGTCAATCATCAGCCTACTTTGATCCACCTTTTTTTTTTTGGGGGGGGGGGGTGCCATGTGAGGTTCTGAGTCAGTCAGACCCAGACCCAGGCGTGAAATCCAACTCTCTCACTAGCCTTTTTCAACTTGAGTCATTTTCTTTTCTTCTTTTTTGTCTCATTTTCCTCCCCCGTTAAGTATGAGAAAATCCATAGTAAGAAGGAATATATGTAGGTTTATTCCTTCCTGGACATCAATACGTCAATGGATTCTGACAAGCTTTGAGACAAGCTATTTAGAGGTATTTTTGCTTCTCTCAAATATTTTATTTTTTGGTGCTAGGGACTGAACCCAGGGCTTGCGAAGAGAGGGGATTACTTCTGAGCTATACCCCAGCCCCATTTTATTTTAAAACAGGGTCTCACTAAATTACAGAGCGCCTCACCAAGTTGCTGAAGCTGGCCGCAAACCTGTAGTCCTTTCGTCTCCACCTCCCCAAGTACTGGGATTACAAGGGTGTACCACAACATCAGGTTTCTCTCACAATTTTAGAGTTTTTTGTTTTGGGGTTTTTTTTTTTTGTTTGTTTGTTTTTTGTTTTTTTTTTTTTTTTGTGGTACTGGGGTTCCTGGAAGCCCTTCTACCTCTGGGCTACACTCCCAGACCTATTTTATGCTTTTTTAGTTTTGGAAACAGGGTCTCTTAAGCCACCACAGCTGGCTTCGAACCTGCATGATCCTCCTGTCTCTGCCTCCCAAGCGAGGGGATTACAAACTTGCGCCACCACGCCTGGCTAGAGCTCTTCTTTGAGGGGGGTAACCTGCGGATTGAACTCAGGGGTTCTCTACCATTGAGCTACAGATCCCAGCCTCCCTCCCCTCATCTGGAGATGAAACCCAGAGGGCATTCTACTCAGAGCTACAACCCCTGGCCTATTTTGTATTCTTTATTTTGAAACAGGGTCTCACTAAATTGCAGAGGGCCTCACTAACTGGCTGAGGCTGTCCACGAACTACAATCCTCTTGTCTCAGCCTCCCCAATGCTGGGATTAGAAGCATGCCGGCTCCAGCCTTTTTTTTTTTTTTTTCTTTAAATTTTTTTGTGGTACTGGGAATTGAATATAGGGTATTCTACCTCTGAGCTACACCCCAGCCCCCCCTTTTTTCAGTACTGGAGATGGAACATTCTACCACCACCAAGCTATACCCTCAGCCCTGTTTTTTAAAACAGGGTCTCACTGGTTGCCAAGGGCCTAAGTAGCTGGAGGCTGTCAGCGAACTCCGATCCTGGCTCTGCCTTCTAAATGTTGGAATTACAAGTATGCACCCAACACACCCAGCCCCTTCCTTTTTTTTGGGGGGGGGGTGCACTGGGGATGGAACCCTTCTACCTCGGGCTACACTTCCCAGACCTATTTCATATTTTATCTGGAAACAGGGTCTCTTAAGCCAGAGAGGCTGGCTTCGAATCTCTGCAATCCTGTCTCCACCTCCCAAACTTGGGGATTACAAGTGTGTGACACCACGACCGACTACCTTTTATTTTTTAAAACAGGGTCTAATGAGATTGCTGATAGTCTCACTGCGTTGCTGAGGTTGTCCTAGAACCTCCTAGATCCTCTCAGAGTCCCAAGTACTAAAATTACATGGCTAGGCTCTTTATGTGGGTGTGTGGTACTGTGAATTGAATTTAGGGGCATTCTACCTCCAAGTTATACTCTCAGCACTATTTTATTTTTATTTTGAGACAGAGTCCCACAAGTTGCCCAGGCTGGCCTCTAATGTGTATCCTCATGCCTCAGTCTCCCAAATTACTGGGGTTATGGGAAGGGGTTATATTTAGGAGACAGAGACAGAGAAAGAGACAGTGTGAGTGCATATATATGTGTGTGTTATTGGGGGCTGAACCCAGGAGCTTTCTGCCTCCAAGCTACACCTCAAGTTTCTTTTTATTTTTGAAACAGCATCTCACTAGGTTCCTAAGGCTGTCCTCAAAAGTGAAATCCTCCTATCTAAGCCTCTCAAATACTGGGATTACAGTTTGCACCACACCTGGATAGGACTCTTTAAAGGAATTAATCTCTTTGTGAAATAAATATTTATCTACAGTTCAGTATGTATGTGTGTATGTATGTATTTACAGCACTGAGGATGGAACTAAGGGCATTCTAACTCTAAGATACAATCCCAGCCTATTATGAAACAGGGTCTCGCTAGGTTGAGGAGCGTCTCACTACTTGCTGAGGTGGTCCTCAAACCTACTATCCTCCTGCCTTAGCCTCCCAAATATTGAGATTACAAGTGTGAACTTTTTTTATTTACATACTCCCAACTTGACTTTATTTCTTATTTGGAAATGTTTATGTTGTAGAGGGCCTAGCTAAATTGCCAAGGCTGGCTTTGAGTCTGCAATACTCCTGTCTCAGCCTTCCAAGTACTGGGATTACAAAAGTGCATCACCACACCCAGTTTACAGAGCATTCTACCTCTGAGCTACCCACCTTACCCTATATTTTATTCTTTATTTGGGAACAGGGTCTAAGTTGCAGAGGGCCTCACTAGGTAGCTGAGGCTGTCAGCGAACCGAGATCCTCCAGTCTCAGGCTCCAGAATGCTGAAATTATAAGTGTGTGCCACCACGCCCTGCTTCAAACAAATTAATTTAAAATTATAAATTATAAATGGATCTGAGTGTGGTGAGCCTCTGAGAGGCTCAGACAGGAGGATCACAGATTTAACTGAGGCTAGCCTCACCAACCTAGTGAGACCATTTTCAAAACTAAAAATTAAAAGGGCTTGGGGTGTAACTCAGAGGTAGAATGCTCCTGTGTTCAATCCCCACTAATACCAAAATAAATAAATAAGCCAGGTGTGGTAGCTCATGCCTGTAATCCTAGTACTTGGGAGGCTGAGACAGAAGGATCATAGGTTGGAAGGCAGCCTCAGCAAGCTGTCATACTCTCATCAACTTAGTGAGACCCTGTTTCCAAATAAAAGTGAAATTGGGCTCAAAGGAGAATGCCCCTGGTTCAATTCCCAGTACCACACAAACCAAAAAAGTGTGTGGTAAAACAAAATTAAAAGTGGCATGCATGTCATAACTCCATATATTTCTACCAGCATATACTTATATTCATCAAAACATATCTGCTGCCGGGCGTGGTGGCGCATGTTTGTAATCCCAGCGCTTGGGAGGCTGAGACAGGAGGATTGCACAGGTTCGAAGCCAGCCTCAACTACTTAGTGAGGCTCTCAGCAACTTAGTGAGACCCTGTTTCCAAATAAAATATATAAAATAGGTCTGGGAGTATAGTCCGGAGGTAGAATGCCTCTGGGTTCCACCCCCAGTAATACCAAAAAAATAAAAATAAAAAATACATATCTGCTGTTTGACAAATGTAGGTGATGGTTATTACTAAATAGTAGAGTATTTTCAACTGTGTGGGGGGAGGGGAAGGGGAAGAGAGAGGGAGAGGGAGAGGGAGGGGGGGAGGGAGAGACACTGAGGATTGAACTCAGGGGCATTCTATCTCTGAGCTACACTCCCTGTGCTATTTTATTTTTATTGAAAACAGGCCAGGCGTGGTGGCGCAGGCTTGGGAGGCAGAGACAGGAGGATTGCGCAGGTTCGAAGCCAGCGCTCACTGGCTTAGGAGACCCTGTTTCCAAATAAAAATAGGTCTGGGAGTGTAGCCCGGAGGTAGAAGGGTTTCCAGGTACCACCCAAAAAAAAAAAAGAAAAAAAGAAAGAAAAAAGAAAAGAAAAGAAAAAAGGGTCTTACTACTTGCGGCTGGCTGTGAACCTGCAATCTTCCTGCCCCAGCCTCCCAAGTACTGGTATTATAAACTTGAGCCATTATGGTCAGCTTCCCAACTTTTTTTATTTAAAAAAAATAAAAAAGCCATTTAGCTGGGTGTGGTGGCGCATGCTTCTGATCCCTGCTTGGGAGGCGGAGAAAGGAGGATAGTTTGGTAGGCGGAGAAAGGAGGATCGCAAAGGTTCAAAGCCAGCCTCACTGGCTTAAGAAACCCTGTTTCCAAATAAAAATATAAAAAATAGGTCTGGGAGTGTAGCCCAGAGGTAGAAGAGTTTCCAGGAACCCCAGTACCACACATACACAAAAAAAGCCATTTATCCTAAAATAACAGGAAAATAAAATGTAAGATATAAAACAACTTTTTTGACCTCCAAATATACTTGCTGTCAACAACTTGCTGCTTATTCTTTCAGATTTTGGCTATATCACCATATAACATCATAAAATGGACTCATACCATTTTATGCCTTATGGCCATCAAGTATGGTTTGAATGCTAGATGCTTAAGTTTCCACTCTTCCTTTTGTTATTTTCTATTATAAAGTACTACAATGGGATACCTTTGTGCTTTTCTATGAAAAGTATTCTAGGAAGACTTCTGCAAGTCTACCTAAAATATAAATTCCTATAACTGGAACTGTGAGTCAAAAAAACATGCATTGGGCTGGGCGTGGTGGCGCTTACTTGTAATCCCAGCATATGGGAGGCTGAGACAGGAGGATCATGGTTCGTGGACAGCCCCAGTGAGGCCTTCTGAAATTAGTTAGACCTTGTTTCAAAATAAAGAACAAAAGAATAGGGCTGGGGGTTCAGCTTGGAGGTAGAATGCCCCTGGGTTCCATCCCAGTAAAGCAAAAACGAAACAAAACATGCATTTGAACCCACAATATGTTTAACATATTCTCTCAGTAACTAGAGGTACCTATTTCCTGACAGCCTTTCCAACAATGGATATTACCCTATCCCTACTGGCAATTTATTTTTTTCACGTTCTTTTTTTTTTTATTTCTATTTTCTGCCCTTTTTATATACTGAGTCATTTTTTTCTTACTGATTTGAAAGGGATTTTAAGCATTATGGCCATTTCCACACTGCCTTTTTTGTTTTTAAATGCCCCTAGTTTGGCCAGGGGTAGTGGTGCATGCCTATAATCCCAGGATTTATGAGGCTGAGACAGGAGGATCAAAGGTTCAAAGCCAGCCTCAGAAACTTAGGGAGGCCCTCAGCAACTTAGTAAGACCCTTTTGAAAATAATAAAATAGGGCTTAGAGCACAGCTCAGAGCTAGAATGTCCCTGGGTTCAATCCCAAGTACAACCACAAAAAAAAGTTCCTGATTTGCTTTTTGTCTTCTCTCTTCTAATTTTCATCTTTTGCTAAATCTTAAATTCAATCAACGCGCGCTTGGGAGGCAGAGACAGGAGGATCACGCAGGTTCGAAGCCAGCCACGCGCGCTGGTTTAGGAGACCCTGTTTCCAAACAAAAATGTAAAAATGTAAAAATAGGTCTGGGAGTGTAGCCCGGAGGTAGAAGGGCTTCCAGGAACCCCGTACCACCAAAAAAAAAAAAAAAAAAAAAAAAAAAAAAAAAAAAAAGCCTTTGTGGCCAGGTATGGTGGTGCAAACTTGTAATCCCAGCGTTTGGGAGGCGGAGACTGGAGGATCTCATTTCAAGAACAGTCTCCGCTACTTAGGTCCTTTGCAACTCAGTGAGAAGATCCTGTTTCAAAAATTATAAAGAGCCGAGCGTGGTGGTGCACACTTGTAATCCCCATGATTGGGAGGTGGAGAGGAGAATCATGCAGGTGGCTTAAGAGACCCTGCTTCCAAATAAAAATATAAAAAAAAACAGGTGTCAGGGAGTATAGCCCGGAGGTAGAAAGGTTTCCAGAAACCCCAGTGCCATACACAGAGAGAGAGAGAGAGAGAGAGACAGAGAGAGAGAGAGAGAGAGAGAGAGAGAGAGAGAGAGAGAGAGAGAGAGAGAGAGGCAGAGAGGCAGAGAGGCAGAGAGGCAGAGAGGCAGAGAGACAGAGAGACAGAGACAGACAGACAGACAGACAAACACTAAAAAATAGGACTGGGGGCCTGGGGGTGTAGCTTGGAGGTAGAAAGCCCCTGGGTTCCATCCCCAGTACTGGGAAAAAAAAAAGTCTTTGTGGCTCTTTAGTTTATGTTTAAGAGTCCTCCTCTCAAGCCTGGTGTGGTGGCACATGCTTGTAATTCAAGCATTTGGGAGGCTGAGACAAGCGGATCATGGTTTACAGACAGCCTTAGCTACTTAGTGAGGCCCTTTGCAACTCAGTGAGACCCTGTTTCCAAATAAAGACTAAAAAATAGGGCTGGGGGTGTAGCTCGGAGGTAGAATGCCCTTGGGTTCCATTCCCAGTACTGAGTCCTCCTCTCTCAACTCCAGACTAACATATTCTTGATTGCTTTCTTGTAAAGATCTTCTCTTTTACTTCAATGACAGGCTAATTCTTGGACCATGACCAGGCCTACCTTCTAAGGTCTGTTGAGGAATATTGATACAGGGACAGCATATGAATATACACTGTATATGGAGAGTGCCTTGTCCAGTATGCGGCTAATGGTAATTACATTCTTTTATAAAGTCTTTAACTCACCTTAAAATCTATAAAGAAACTAAAAACTCAGACTGACAGTCCTATTCTTTTTTTTTGTGCTCATGCGTGTGTGTGTGTGTTTCTTACTAGTGATTGAACGCAGGGGCATTCTGTCTCTGAGCTATACCCAAACCCCATTTAATTTTTATGTTGAAATAGGATCTTGCTAAGTTGCTGAGAACCTAAGCTTCAGGAATAGGCCTGGAACCGTGATCTTCCTGTCTCAACAGCTCAAATATTGGTGGGATAATAGATGTGTACCACCATACTGGCTTATAAATGTCTAAATTGGCTATAGAGAAACTATAAAGGACACCAAATAAATTTGGTATCAGTTAAAATCCCTAAGTTTCTACAGTGCTAGCTTTATGATTAGGAAAGGCTTGTTTTAGGTAAAGAGAAAAATCTTACTAGTGGCGAGTCTCAAAAATAGTCAAAATAAAAGTAGATTGTATAAACTTTTATGGCCTCTTCTAATTTTGCATTTTATCTATGGCCATAACAAAAAATTTAGAAAAATAATAAAGACCCAGATAAAACACTTAATAGTAAGCACAAATATACAGACTACCTCCAATTAGGGAACTCATATAGTAATGCACAGAAAACCTGGTTTAAAACCCAGAGCCAGGCCGGGCATGGTGGCTCACGCTTGTAATCCCCATGCTTGGGAGGCAGAGACAGGAGGAGGATCACGCTGGTTTGAAGTCAGCCTCGCTGGCTTAAGAGACCCTGTTTTCAAATTTAAAAAAACATATAAAATAGGCTTGGGAGTGTAGCCCGGAGGTGGAAGGGTTTCCAGGAACCCCAGTACCACCAAAAAAATAAATAAAAAATAAAACCCAGAGCCAGGCTCAATGACACACACCTGTAATCCCAGTACTTGTGAGGCTAAAATAGGATCAAAGGTTTGAGGTCAGCCTTAGCAACTTAACAAGGCCCTCAGCAACTTATTGAAACCTTAATTCAAAAACTAGAAAACAGCCAGGCATGGTGGCACACGTTTGTAATCCCAGTACTCGGGAGGCTGAGACAGGAGGATCACAGGTTCATGGTCAGCCTCAGCTACTTAGTGAGGCCCTCGTAACTTCAGGAGACCCTGTTTCCAAATAAAGAATAAAAAATAGGGCTGAGGGTGTAGCTCAGAGGTAGACTGCTACTGAGTTCCATCCCCAGTACCACACATACACACCAAAAAAAAAGGCATCAAAAATAGAAAATAAACCGGGTGTGGTGGCGTATGCTTGTAAACCCAGTACTCAGGAGTCTGAGATCGTGGTTCGCAGACAGCCTCAGCTACATAGTGAGGCCCTTCGCAATTCAGCTGAGAAATACAATACCCTTGGGTTCCATCCCCAGTACAGAAAAAACAAAAATAACAAGCCAAATGTGGTGGCACATGCTTATAATCCCAGTACTTGGAAGGCTGAAACAGGAGGATCCTCAGCCACAGCTACTTAGTGAGGCCCTCTGCAACTTAATGAGACCCTATTTCAAAATAAAGAATAAAAAATAGGGCTGGGGGTGTAGCTCAGAGGTAGAATGCCCCTGGGTTCAATCCCCAATACCACAAAAAAAAATTTTTTTTAATTTAAAAAAAATTTTTTTTTGCTGCGCCACCACGCCCAGCAAAAAAATAAATTTTTAAAAAGGGCTGGGGTGCTGGGCGTGGTGGCACACGCTTGTAATCCCTGTGCTTGGGAGGCAGAGACTGGAGGGTCGCGCAGGTTCGAAGCCAGCCGCACGCGCTGGCTTAGGAGACCCTGTTTCCAAATAAAAAATGTAAAAACAGGTCTGGGAGTGTAGCCCGGAGGTAGAAGGGCTTCCAAGAAAAAAAAAAAAGGCTGGGGTGATAGTTTAGAGGTAGAATGCCTCTGGGTCCAACCTCCAATCCCAGCAAAAGGTAAATAAAAAATAAAAAAGGCTGGAGATAGAGCCCAGTAGTAGAGCACCCTTAGCTCTGGGTTCAATTCTCAACAAAATAAATAAATAAATAAATCCCAGAGACTAATAATTAAAGAAGCACTGAAGCTAGAGGAAGATGGCACTGACCATTTAGAGAGAGCACCAGACCATTCAGAAAGAGCCAACAGAAAACCTCTACTTGTTATACTCACTAATGGTTTCATTTAACTTCATTTCACTAGCTTGAAAAGGGATTAAAGGATAAAAGAAAATGACTAAACAAAGAAATAAGATGTCATCAGATGAAGGTTAAGGTAACACCTCACAGAGCTCTAACATGTCACCTTCCTCTTCCTTGACTCCTGCCTTCATGTACCCTAAACTAGAGGTATAGAGCTGTAGGAGACTTAGTGCCAAGAACACCTGAGGCTTACATCAGAACTCTCCTCGCTTACTTACGTGAGCAGCCAACTATCACATTACACAAAACTGAGACAGCACACAAAAGCAAATAGCTAAGACTTTATCACACTACTAACGCAATTTAAATTCTACCAGCTTAAGTATCTTACTTAAGCTTAAATAGCTGTTACACCAAGTCCAACACTAATAATAATCATAGGTACCCTAAATATACTAAGGCAAGAAACTGTCTTATCAAATATTTCCCTGTGGTTTGTAAATCTCATATTTCAAATGCTATGTATTAGTATATTATCAATCTGAAAAACCATCTTAATCAAATTTAGTAATTATCCACACAATTGTTTAAAAATACACTCTAGAAGTAGAGATATCCATACATACCTTGTGCCTGCTTTCAGGCAAAGCAGGAAGTTTTTATTTTTTTGTTTTTTCTGTTTTTGCAGTACTGGGTGTGGAACCTGGGGCATTCTACCTCCAGGTTACACCGCCAGCCCTACTTTTTATATTTTGTTGAAACAGAGTCCCACTGAGTCACAAAGAACCTCACCTAAGTAGTAGCTGAGGCTGTGAACCACGATCCTCCTGTCTCAACCCCCCAAATGCTGGGAGTACAAGCATGTGCAACCATGCCCAGCTTTAAAATAGTTTTTATAGATTTAATAAAACACACCTCTAAGAAGAGAATATTTCACTACATATGTGCTAAATTGTATTTACTCAATTCTTGAGTGGGGAGGTAATGGGGATTGAACTCAGAGCATTCTACCTCGGAGTTACACCTCTGCTAGCCCTTTTTACTTTTTTTTTTTAAGACAGGGTCCTATTAAGTTGCTGAAGTTAGCCTTGAACCTGAGACCCTCCTGTCACAGCCTCCCACCAAATACTGAGATTACAGGTATGCACCGCCATGCGCAGCTATTTACAGTTGTTTTATTTTTATGTATTTTTTTTGGGGGGGTGGTCCTGGGGGTGGAATCTGGAGGCTTTCTACCTCGGGGCTTATACTTCCAGACCTATTTTATATTTTATTTGGAAACAGGATCTCACTAAGTTGCTGAGAGCCTAAGTGGCTGAGGCTGGCTTTGAACCTGTGCAATCCTCCTGTCTCAGCCTCCGAAGTGTGGGGATTACAAGCGTGCGCCACCACACCTGGCTTATTTATAGTTGTTTTAAATTCACTCACTATAGCTACAAATAGTATTTTGTACTATAGTTACACAGAAAAAAATATAACTTACTTTGTTAGTGACACTGAGTTTATATGCTAATTAAAACTAAACATGTGAGCCAGGCATGGTGGGCCCACATCTGTAATCCAAGTACTTGGGAGGCTGAGACAGGAGGATAGCAGGTTCCAGGACATCCTCAGCAAGTAGTGAGGCACTTGTTGACTTAGCTAGATACTGTTTCCAAATAAGAAATAAAACTGGGCTGGGGCATAGCTCCAAGGTAAAATGCCTTGGGTTCAATTCTTACTCACACACACACACACACACACACACACACACACACACACACACACACACACCCTAACCGTGTAATTCTTGTCATTTGAGTCACTAAGGGCATGATAATGCAAACCTATAATCCCAGTACTTGGGAGGTTGACACGGGACTGCAGGTTAAAGGAAAGGTAGAGCAAAGTACTGAGACTCTGGGCAACCTAGGGAGACTCTGTTTCTAAACAAAAATTGAAAAGGGTTAGGGGCAGATATAGCACAGAGGCAGAATGTCCCTAGGTTCATGAAATTGCTGATGCTGGCTATAAATCTGTGGTACTCCGGTCTCAGTCTCCCAAGTACTGGGATTACAAATGTGTGCCACCAAACTGGCTGCTTTTTCTCCTTATAATCTCACTAGCAAAAGAAGAGTTTAGCTGCCTGACCAAAAAACTGTGTATACAATACAACCTGTACTGGAAGGAATGTTGCACATTATAGTGATCAGCATATTAAGTAAAACTGGCTTCAAAGAAAACCAGATGTCCTATGAATACGTAGAGGTGAACCAAACTAAAATGCCCAGAAAAGCATATACATTAAGAGAAAGAGCTAGAAATAATAACATTTGTTAAGAAATGATCCAATACCCCAAGGTTCCACCCCCATTACTGCAAAAAAGTATTTAAAAACAAAAGAATAAAAGGGATCCAAGCTGGGCTTGGTGGCACATGCTTATAATCCCAGGACTTGGGAGCCTGAGACAGGAGGTTTGCAGGTTTGCAACCAGCCTCAGCTACTTAAGACCTCTGAAACTTATTGAGACCCTGTTTCAATATAAAGATTTTTTTAAAGCCAGGCATGATAGCACACACTTGTAATCCCAGCATTCAGGAAGCTGAGACAGGAGGATGGTGATAAGTTGACAGCCTCAGCTACTTAGTGAGGCCCTTTGCAACTCAGTGAGACCCTGTTTCAAAATAACCACTAAAAAATAGGGCTGGGTTCCATCCCCAGTACAGCAAAAAAAAAAAGACTAGGGCTAGAGGTGTAGCTCAGAAGTAGAACACGCCTAGGTTCAATTCCCAGTACTGTTTGTTTTTTTTTTTTAAAGGTACCCAAGATAAGAACAAATCCTCCCTTGACCACACATAAAACTGGGGTGGGTGTGTGTGTGTGGGTGTGTGTGTGTGGGTGTGTGTGGGTGTGTGTGTGTGTGTGTGTGTGTGTTACTAGGGATGGAACCCAGAGGCATTGTACCTCTGAGCTACATCCCTAGCCCTATTTTTTATTCTTTATTTTGAAAAAGGGTCTCTCACCGTATTGCAAAGAGCCTCATTAAGTAGCTGAGGCTGTCTACAAGCAAACAATATCCTCCCAAATGATGGGATTACAAGTGTGGGCTACCATGGCCAACAGAAGCAAAAATAAAGGTCATGATGACTTGAGCAAGGCATGTATTTTTTGAATACAGAGCAACACTCTATCCAAGAGCTTTAAAACCATAATCAGAATGGAGGCCATTGAGCATTGCGGATACAGCAACAGGTGCTTAGTATCCTCAAAGTTATGAAGAAGGTAAAAACTGAGGAAAGAGTGTTCAGTAGAAAAACTGAATTGCAAAACAAGCCCTGAATGTTAGTTAATGGGGATATAAAAACTCCAAGAACTGAGGCTAAAACAGGAGGATTGCAGGCTTAAGGACAGCCTTATCAATGCAGAGATTCTAGGCACCCTAGTAAGACCCTGATTCGAGAATAATAAATAAGTTAATAGGGCTGGAGATATAGCTTGGAGAATATCTCTAGGTTAAAAAAAATGCAAAGCCAGGAATGTGGCACAGGCTTGTAATCATAATACTTGGAAAGCTGAGACAGGATGATTGTGGCTCACCAACAGCCTCAACTACTTAGTGAGGCCTTATGCAACCTTGTTTCAAAATAAAGAATATAAAATAGGGCTAGGTGTGGTAGAATGCCCTTGGGTTCCATCCCCAGTACTGCCAAAAAAAAAAAAACCAAGACTGTTTAAATTAAGTATGAGTGGTTTTATTAAAAAAAAAAAAGCTGCTGATAGCAAGGGTGCAGTAATTTTCCTCACTGAACTGCCAAATTTATTACTAAAGATAAAAATATTAGAAAGCAATTTTATAATCTCAAGGGGGGTTTTTTGGGTGGTTTTGGAGATTGAACCCAGAGACATTCCACCTCCGAGCTACACCCCCCCAGCCCATTTTATTTTTATTTTGAAACAGGTTATCCAGTAGGTTGATGCAAGTAGCATCTCACTAACTTGCTGAGGCTGTCCTTGGACCTGTAATCCTCCTGTCTCAGCCTCCCAAGTACTGGGATTACAAGAGTGCTGCACCATGCCTGGTCTTAAGATTTTTTTTTTTTTTTTAAAGAATGCCATATCAGCCAGGTGTGGTGGTGGCGCACACATAATTCCAGCATTCGGGAGGCTGAGACTGGAGAATCCAGGTTCGCAGCCAGCCTCAGCCACTTTGTGAGGCCCTCTGCAACTTAGTGAGACCCTGTTTCAAAATAAAGAATAAAAAATAGGGCTGGGGGTATAGCTCAAAGGTAGAATGTCCCTGGGTTCCATCCCCAGACCCGCAAAAAAAAGTAAAATAAAATAAAATAAAAATAAACAAACAAACAAATAAATAAATAAACAAGCCATTTTCCAGATAAGACATCATAGGACAAAAGTGTCAGACTAACATTGTTTTATATAGAAAATTTACAGGGTGTGTGTGTGTGTGTGTGTGTGTGTGTGTGTGTGTGTTACTAGGGATGGAACCCAGGAGCATCCTATCTCTAAGCTTACCCCTAATCATTTATTTTATTATTTATTTATTTATTTATTTAATTTTGGTGGAACTGGGGTTCCTGGAAACCCTTCTACCTCCAGGCTACCCTCCTAGACCTATTTTATTTATTGATTTATTTATTTGGAAACAGGGTCTCTTAAGCCAGCAAGGCTGGCTTCGAACCTGCGCCATTCTCCTGTCTCTACCTCCCAAGGACAGAGATTACAAGCATGTGCCACCACGCCCGGCTAATTTATTTCAGCTTCAACAAGTCTTTATTACAAAATCAGCAGGAACTAGAAATCTCTCCAAAGATACAAAGATGACCACTACATGGGTGCCTGTCCCCAGAGGGAAGACCGAGGCAGCAGAATCACAAATTTGAGGCCAGCTGGGGCAATGAAAATCCATCTCAAAATAAAATTTAAAGGGCTGGGAGCCAGGGATGGTGGAGCACCTTTGTAATCCCAGTACTTAGAAGGCTGGGACAGGAGGATCCAGGTTCACAGTCAGCCTCAGTTACTTAGTGAGGCCCTCCTCCCCTATTTAGTGAGACCCTGTTTCAAAATAAAGAATAAAAAACAGAGCTGGGGGTATAGCTCGAAGGCAGAATGCCCCTAGGTTCAATCCCCAGCACCAGATTTAAAAAAAAAAAAAATTAAGAGGTTGGGGATACAGCTCAGACGTAGAATTCTCCTAGTACTCTCCAAAAAAAAAAAACCAATATGCAGTCAATAAGCACTTGAAAAGGGCTCAGCAGAGAAATGCAAATCAAAACCACAATGAGATATTACTTCACATACATCACAATGGCTATCTCCCCCCCCCCCAACCCATGGGCATTCACCCCCAGCTCCATTTCATATTCTTTATTTTCTCACTAAATTGCTGAGGGCCTAAGTAGCTGAGGATATCCACAAACCAAAGAGCCTCCACAAACCAAAGAGCCTCCCAAACAATGGCTATTCTTAAACACACACATAACCAGCCACCAAGCCAGTAAGTAATCCTGGTACTTGGGAGGCTGAGAAAAGAGAATTACAGGTTCAAGGACAGGCTCAGTAATGTAATGTAGAAAGACTCTCAGCAACCTAGTGAGGCCTTGTTTCAAAAGAAAATAAAATAGGTTAGAGGTGTAACTCAGAGACTGAATGCTCCCCTCCCTCCCTCCCTCCCTCCCTCCCTCCCTCCCTCCCTCTCTCTCTCTCTCTCTCTCTCTCTCTCTCTCTCTCTCTCACACACACACACACACACACACACACACACACACACACACACTCAGTATTAATTGTTGAAAAGAATGCAAAGAACTGAGAACTGAGGCTGGTCAGCTGGCCAAGCACCTGTAATCTCAGTACTTGAGAGGCTGAGGCAAGAGAATGGTAAATTCAAGGCCAGCCTCAGCCACTTCATAAGACCCTGTTTCAAAATAAAAATGAATAGGAGTATATAGCTCAGTGATAGAATGTACCTGGGTTCAATAACCACTACCACAAAAACAAACATCAACCAGGCATGGTGGCGCATGCTTGTAATCCCAGTACCTGAGAGACTGAAACAGAAGGATCACAGGTTCAAAGCTAACCTCAGCTACTTTAGTGAGACCCTCTACAACTTGGTGAGACCCTGTTTCAAAATAAAGAATAAAAATAGGGCTGGGGCTGGGCGTGGTGGCACACACTTGTAATCCCCGTGCTTAGGAGGCGGAGACAGGAGGATCGCACAGGTATGAAGCCAGCCTCTCTGTCTTAAGAGACCTTGTTTCCAAATAAAATAAATAAATAAATAAAAATAGGCCAGGCGTGGTGGCGCACGCTTGTAATCCCCACACTTGGGAGGCAGAGTTCGAAGCCAGCCTCTCTGGCTTAAGAGACCCTGTTTCCAAATAAAAATATATATTAAAAAAAATAGGTCTGGGAGTGTAGCCTGGAGGTAGAAGGGCTTCCAGGAACCCCAGTACCACCAGACACACACACACACACACACACACACACACACACACACACACGAATATAAAATAGGTCTGGGAGTGTAGCCTGGAGGTAGAAGGGCTTCCAGGAACCCCCAGTACCCCAAAAAAAAAAAAAAAAAATAAGGCTGGGGATGTACCTACAAGGTAGAATGCCTCTGGGTTCCATCCCCAGTACCACAAACAAAACAAAAAGCTTGTACGCTTATAATATGAATGCAAAATGGTACAAGCACTGTGAGAGGCAGTACATTTCATTCTTGAAATATTAAATACAGAATTAGTAATCTATCATACTATCTAGCAATTCCAATTCTGATTATAAGTCTAAAGTAACTAAAATCAAAGACTAATACAAATATTTACACACCTTTGTGCATAGTACCGTGGCATTATTACAGCTACCAAAATGTATTAACAACCCAAGTGTCCATTAACAAATGAATGGATGAGCAAAATGTAGTAGGCAGGGTGTGGTGCCACCCGCTTGCGTTCTTTGCAACTCAGTGAGACCATGTTGAAAATAAAGAATAGAAAATAGGGCTAGGGGTATAGATTAGAGGTAGAATGCCTCTGGGTTTCATCCCCAGTACCCTAAAATGGAATAGTATTCAGGTTGAAGAGAATTATAAGTATAATGAGCTAAACACAAAAGAATAAAATTGTATGCTTCCATTTATACAAAGTACTTAATCAAAATTTGGAAAAAAGCCGGGTGTGGTGGCGCACGCTTGTAATCCCCATGCTTGGGAGGCAAGAGACAGGAGGATTGCTCAGGTTCGAAGCCAGCCTCACTGGCTTCAGAGCTCCAGTTTCCAAATAAAAATATAAAATAGGTCTGGGAGTGTAGCCCGGAGGTAGGAGGGTTTCCAGGAACCCCAGTACCACCAAAATTAAATAAATAAATAAAATAAAATAAATTTTTTTTAATTCAGAAAAAAGAAAATATAACGAAGGTTGCCAGGAGTTGGAGATGGAGAGAAATTGGGAGTTATTATTTAATGGTTACAGAGACTCAGTTGGGGATCGTGACAACATTCTGGACATGTACAGTGGTGATGGCTGCACAACAGTATAACTGTATTAACGTCACTGAATAGTATACTTAAAATCCATTAAAATGGTGAATTTTATATTTCATGTATGTATATTTCACTGTATTGTATTACAACCAAAAAGAATGAGTACAACGGGCATGGTGGTACATGCCCATAATTCCAGTATTTGGGGAGAAAAAAGGGTTAGGGTAGGAGCTTGGAAGTAGAATGTGACTGGTTGGAGAAATAGGGGGAATATAAAACCTAGATAAAGCCAGGCATGGCAGCATATGCCTATCATCCCAGTAATTTGGGAGGCTGAGACAGGAGGATCAAAGGTTTGAATCCAGCTTCAGCAACATAGGGAGACGGTCAGAGACCTAGCAAGACCCCCTTTCAAACAAAATATAAAAAAAATAAAAGGCTGAGTGTATAGCTCAGAGGTAGAAGGCCCAAGTTCAATCCTAGTACCACAATAATTTTTTTTTTTAAATACTGATGAACTAGATGAAAGTCAAGCATCTTTCTACCTCTTGGTGGGGCTGACCTTATCATACAGTCTTCAGTGTGGTCCACCATACCTCAAAATAACACAACTAATAACAAATCAAAAATCAGAATTTCTCAATGCCACACTCACCAATGACATCAGCCAAACAAACATTGTAAGACATCTGCCATTCTTGCTTTAGTAAGTGACCTCAGAATAAATCTACCCTTCTTTCTGTGGAAACCCTTCCTTTGCTTTCTAAGGAGCTTCTCCCTAGATGAAAGACCCATTTTAGTCCGTTCACAATACAAATAAGTCAATACCCTCATTCTCATTGTTAAAGACACAGCAGAAATAATTCCAATGGATCACGAACCAAAAGAGAATTCTTAGGTTTGGAAAGAATATCAAATTCCACCAAGCTACAATCCATTATTTTACCAAGTGGGACCTCAAAGTCTAGACTATAGAATAACAGTGGCTAGTGTGGTTCTCATTACTGAGAACCAGCATATGATGATAAACTAGTCCTGCTTTATTTTTATGCAGTAATGGGATGAAACACAGGGACTTTCTATCTCTGGGCTACACTCCCAGACATATTGTTTTATATTTTATTTGGAAACAGGGTCTCAGTTGCTGAGAGCCTAAGTACCTGAGGCTGGCTCGAACCTGCACATCTCTGCCTCCCGAGTGCTGGGATTACAAGTCTGCTCCACCACACCCGGCTTTTCTTGTTTTATTAAAAAAAAAAAAAAAAGAAAGAAAGAAAATAAAACTAGAAACACTTTTAACTGCTGAGCTAAATCCCTAACTTTTTTTTGAGACAGGGTCGGTCTAAGTTACAGATGTTGTCCTTGAACTTGTGATCACCCTGTGTCACCCTCTCAATTACAGTTGTGTGCCACCATGTCAGCTTCTTCAAAAACTGGCTAAGTGAATGTACAAGATAAATTATTTCATGTTCTCAAAAATACTGACAAACTGGGTTTTCTACGATTAGTACTTCAAGAACACTAAAAAGCTCTTCCTTTTGTTGAGTGATTTAGCAGACGTTAATAAACATCAAATGAATTGGCAAGTATTTTGGCTAACAAGATAAACAGTAATGTCTGAGGCTTTGTTGTGAATTCATTGTCCTGCATCCTGACTACAGGAGGTGAAGTTGGTGAAACAAAATAAAACAGTGCTGCTGTGCTGATTAATCTTATTTAATTCCTCTACACTGATGTTTTTGTTCCTGCTATAGAACAAGTGTGTGTGTGTGGGGGGGGGGGGGGGTGTGCTGGGGATTGAACCCAGGGAAGTTCTGCTTCTGAGCCACACGCCCAGCCCTATTTTGATTTTTAGTATGAAACAAGGTCTCACTAGGTTCCTAAGAGTCTCACTATGTTGTCCAAGCTGTCCTCAAACCTGCAATCCTCCTGTCTCAGCCTCCCAAGTACTAGGCTTACAAGTATACACTACCACCCCTAGCTCTACAGAACAATTTTATGTGTTGAGGCACCAAGAAACCCGAGATGACTCAAACTTATAAAAAAAATTTTTTTAAGCACATGGAAAACCAGAATTTTAAAACTTATTGTAAGGTCTAAATGAGAAATTTCATGCAACTTTGATGGGCTTTTGTGCTACATTAAAATGACAATGAAAGCTGGGTGTGGTGGCGCAGGCTTGTAATCTCAGCATTTGGGAGGCTGAGACCAGAGGATCGCGAACCATGGACAGCCTCAGCAGCTACTAGTGAGGACCTCTGCAACTCAGTGAGACCCGGTTTCAAATATAGAATAAAAAATAGGGTAGGGGGTGTACCTCGGAGGTCGAATGCCCCTGGGTTCCATCCCCAGACCCAAAAAAAGTAAAAAAATAAAATGACAATGAAGACAAAATAGGTAAACAAATGAACATTCAAAAAGTTAAACAAAAACAAAACAAAACCCTAAGTAATTCTGTTCAGGTAAAATGAGGCTGATACTCTTATTTCTGCTCTTTATTAAGAAAATTCTCAAGAAAGAGATATTATTTCTATAATTTAAAGATTTCACTACATTAAAAATTCAAGATACTTTTTTTTTTTTGGTACTGGGGTTACTGGAAGCCCTTCTAACTCTGGGCTATGCTCCCAGACCTATTTTATATATATATATATATTTTTTTTTGGAAACAGGGTCTCCTAAGCCAGCATAGCTGGCTTCGAACCTGCGCGATCCTCCTTGTCTCCACCTCCCAAGCCTGTGGATTACAAGTGTGTGCCACCACGCCCAGCTTCAAGATACTTTTATGATTAAAGACAACCACTGAAAGTAGGAATCTCTTCAAAATAATAATATAAATCATCATTTGTAACCAATTTATAAATCAGTTTCTCTCTTCCCAGTGTAACTATTATTTTTTGTCTACTCCACTGTCATTTGAGCTTTTTTAAAGGTGCAAGTATTTTAGCATTTATAATATGTTGCTACTTATAAATAGCCTAAAATGTTATTAAAATTCTCCTAGTCAGGAACTAAGTAAATTACCCAAAGGACTTAGTCATCAACAGTAGAAATTCCTAGTAAACAGGGCATGGTGGTACATGTTTGTAATCCTAGCATCTAGGAGGCTGAGACAGGAGGATCCCAGGTTCGAAGCCAGCCTCGGCTACTTGCAACTCAGTGAGATCCTGTTTCAAAATAAAGAATAGCCCGGCATGGTGGTGCACGCTTGTAATCCCCATGCTTGGGAGGTGGAGACAGGAGGATCGCGCAGGTTCAAAGCCAGCCATGCTGGCTTAAGAGACCCTGTTTCCAAATTTTAAAAAAACGGTTCTGGGAGTGTAGCCCAGGGTAGAAGGGCTTCCAGGAACCCCAGTACCAACACCAAAATAAAGAATAAAAGTCAGATGTGGTGGTGCATGCTTGTAATCCCAGTACTTGGGAGGCTGAGACAGGAGGATCCCAGGTTTGAAGCCAGCCCCAGCAGCTTAGTGAGGCTCTCAGCAACTTAGTGAGACCGTGTTTCCAAATAAAATATAAAATAGGTCTAGAGGTGTAGCCTAGAGGTAGAAGACCCCTGGGTTCCATCCCCAGTACCACAAAAAAAAAAAAAAAAAAAAAAGCTATGCATGGCACACTCTTGTAATCCCAGCATTCAGGAGGTTGAGACCTGAGAATTGTGGACAGCCTCAGCTACTTAGTGAGGCCTTCTGCAACTTAGTGAGACCCTGTTTCAAAAAAATAAAGAATAAAAAATAGGGCAGGGGGTGGAGCTTGGAGGTAAAACCCTTGTGATCTATCCCCACACCCACAAAAAAAAGAAAGAAAAATAAAAAACAAAACAAAGAAAAAAGAAATGGGGTGTAGCTCGGAGGTAGAATGCCCCTGGATTCCATCCTCAGTACCACCAAAAAAAAAAAAAAAAAAAGTTCCTACTAGAATTATGCCAAATAATAAAAAATTCCCCAGTGACACTACATGACTCATCAGGAGAAAGCTTAAATATCATCATTCCTTTTCAGTGGAAAGACTAGCTTGGCCAGACTACCCAGAGCAATGAGTTGGATCTCATCTATCTATGAAGTTTTACTCCTTATATAGTGTTGTCATGGACGTATGTAGTAATTCAGCACCTTCTATGGTATAAGGCTAATCATATTTGGAGGCAGCAACAATCCAATATTTAAATTATTAAAGATTTTCAAAACAGAGCAAAGGCTAATTATTTCTAAAGCAAGCATTGTTAAGTTTATTCCACAAACTTTTCCACAGCCCCTTTAACTACAAATTCAAAGCCATCTTCAAAATAGTCATAGTTTTGTCTGATTTTAGAGATTAGAATGTCTAAGAGTTAAGAAAACATAAGAGCTAGAGAACCTGTAAACCCAGCTACTCAGGAGGCTGAGGTAGGAGAACCATAAATTAGAAGCCAGCATACATGAGTGAGACCATACCTCAAACTAAAAATTTTTAAAAACCAGGCGTAGTGGCACATGCTTATAATCCCAGCATTTGGGAGGCTGAAGACAGGAGAATCACAATTCATAGACAGTCTCAGCTACTTAGTGAAGCCTTTTGCAACTCAGTGAGACCCTATTTCAAAATAAAGAATAAAATATAGGCTGGGAATGTAGCTTGGAGGCAAAGTGCTCCTGGGTTTCATTCTCAGTACCATAAAAAAAATTTTTTTTTTCCTTCCAAGTGTGGTGACCCACACTTGTAATCCCAGTACTTGGGAGACTGAGACAGGAAGATTACGGGTTCATGGCCAGCCTCAGCTACTTTAATGAGGCCATCTATAACTTAGTGAGACCCTGTTTCTTTCAAAATAAAGAATAAAAAATAGAGCTGGGGGTGTAGCTCAGAGGTACAATGCCCTGAATACGTTCCCCAGTACTGCAAAAAAGAAAAAATAAGTTAAAATTTTCATATATAAAAATACCCATTAAAAAGCCGGGCATGGTGGCAAACACTTGTAATCCCAGCGCTTGGAAAACTGAAACAAAAACACACAGGTTTGAGGCCAGCCTCAGGTTCTCAGTCAGGCTCTCAGCAACTTAGTGAGACCCTGTTTCCAAATAAAGTATAAAATAGGTCTGGGAGTATAGCCCGGAGGTAGAAAAGCCCCTTGGTTCCACCCTCAGTACCACCAAAAAAAATAAATAAATAAAAATTTTAAAAAAGACCAGCTGTGACATTACCTACCTCTCAGCTACTCAGAAAATTAAGGATTCCTAGTTTGAGGCCGGCTTGGGCAACTTAGTAAGACCCTGTCTCCAAATAAAACAGATAGGGCTGAAGATGTAGCACAGTCATACAGCACTTGCTAAGAATGCAGGAGGCCCTGGCTTCAACACCCAGTACCTTCCCAACGCGCCCCCCCCCTTCAAATAAAAAGGTAAAAACCAGGGGTGTAGTTCAGTGGTAGAGCATTTCATTTTCCTAGCATGAGTAAGGTCTTGTATTCTATACCCAGGCACTGTCAAAAAAGGAAGGAAGGAAGGAAGGAAGGAAGGAAGGAAGGAAGGAAGGAAGGAAGGAAGGAAGGAAGGAAGGAAGGGCGGGCAAATTACTGTCCCCTTCCCTGCAACTCTCAAGTGTTTGACTTCTTGGGAATTAAAAAAAAAAAAATTTCTTTTTACCTAGCAGAACTGAACATTTTTTAAAGTTTCTCTGAGTACTAAAAACATAGTAAAAAGTAGCATTTTAATGCAGTGTCAGTGGGAATATAAATTAACAAAACCTTTAGAGAAGGCAGTTAGTGACAAGAGGAACTTCAAAGAATCTTTTATCTTCTTTGACTCAGTAAGGACTGCCCCCGCAGAAATTTACCCTAAACTGGGTATGGTGGTAGATACTTATAATCCCAATATTTGGGAAGCTGAGATAGAAGGATCACAGGTTTGTGGCCAGCCTGAGCAACTCAGGACATCTGCAACTTAGCAAAACCCTGTTCAAAATAAAAAGAATAAAATTTGGCTGGGGATGTGGCTCAGAGGAGAATGCTCCTGGGTTCCATCCCAAGGACAGGACAGGGCAGAAAAGGAAATGAAATTTATCCTAAGAGAAATCTCCACAAGCATCAGCTGTGATTTATTTATTATTTATTGTGTAGTACTGGGAATTGAACCCAGTGGCATTCTGCCTCTAAAGATACACCTCCTGCCCTTTTTATTTTGAAATAGGGTCTCAGTAAGTTCCAGAGGGCCTTGCTAAATTGTTGATGTTGACCATGAATCAACAATCTTCCTGTCTCAGCCTCCCAAATACGGTGATTACAGGCATGTACCATCACACCCAGCTTTATTTTTAAATTTTATTTATTTTGACACAGGGCCTCAATAGGTTGCTGAGAGTCTCGCTACATTGCTGAGACTTTCACAAAACCTGTGATCCTCCTCTCTTTAACCTCCTGAATAAGCTATAATTTAAATAATCTCTAACTTTAAAATGACTTAAAAGTCAGACTGTGGGAACTACTACAGTACCAGAATATCCAAAAATGTTACATATCTACATATACTTTGAAAGTATCTGGTGACATGCAAAAATGTTTGCAATTTCTTAAAATATAAAATACTGTAAAATATCTAATGATTAAAAAACATATAATTTTTTTTCCGAATGCTGGAATTATAGGAGTGTACTACCATGCTCGGCCTATACATACTTTAAGAAATCTTTTACCTAATCGTTTAGTCTACCAGTAGGAGCATTCCATAAGAACCTAAATAAATGAATTTTTTAAAGAATTTTTAAAATAATTTTAATTAAAAATACTCTTTTAAAGACTAGGTAGCTCACCCATGGTTCTGAAAGATGGAGACAGATGGAAGAATGTGAGCTGGTAAGCGAAGTGGAGGGAGAAGAGCAGAATACTCACAGAGGGGCTGCAGCGAAGGAGGAAGGCTAATCTTCTGGGCAGAACCCCAGAGAGGTGCCAGGTCAGTGACAGTCGCACGAGGAAGGTCAGTAGTGAGAAGTGGGACTGAAAACATCTGTCATAGCAAGAAGTCAACAGAGAATGTCTAAAGTTGATAAACCAAAAAATAAACACTATCAGCATATTATTTAGAAGCATGGAGTTAAGTCCCCAGGGATCTGAACCAAAGGGTTTGTTTTTGTTGTTTTTGCAGTGCTGGGATGGAATCCAGGGGCATTCTACCTCCAAGCTACACCCCCATCCCTATTTTTTAATTCTTTATTTTGAAACAGGGTCACACTGAGTTGCAAAGGGCCTCACAAAGTAGCTGGGGCTATCTCAACCTCCCAAATGCTGGGATTACAAAGCATGCGCCACCACGCCAGGCTCTGAACCAAAGGGTTTGTTGTTGTTTTGTGTGGGTTTTTTTTTGTTTTTTTTTTTTTTGCAGGTCTGGGGGTGGAACCCAGAGGCATTTGACCTCTGAGATACACTCTCTGCCCTATTTTTTTATTCTTTATTTTGAAACAGGGTCTCACTGAGTTGCGGAGGACCTCACTAAGTAGCTGAGGCTATCCGTGAACTGCGATCCTCCTGTCTCAGTCTCCCAAATGCTGGGATTACAAGCATCCGCCACCACGCCCAGTTCTCCAAAGGGTTTTTAAAAGCAGTTGCCTCTAGGGAGTGGGGCTCCTCATTATTAGGCTTTTGAATCATGGGTATTTGGTTATTTGATTTCCTAACTTGACTACATATAGATGATTGTTTTTTTTAGTTTTTATTCTTTACTTTTGTTCATTTCATAAGACACACCCTAGATTTTTATTTCCTTCTGCGAAGTCAAAAACTAGATTTCATTTGGCAGTTATTTTTCAACTCTAAGTCAGGAAACAGATCTACTAGGATTTAACCAGCATTTCTTTTTTCTAACAGAAAAGATAAAATAGGGGTTGGTGAAGCTTTTGTTTCAGTTATGTTTACTTAAATATACTGGGGGTGCTATGTTAAATAACTTACTGAGTCTATTCTCAACCTAGCAACCAGAGGTAACCCTATAAAGATGTGAATTCCAATCACTATTCCAATGGCATCCTCATCTCCCTGTGATAGTCTCCCTGTGATAGTCTGAAGGCCCTGTAGGGCCTTCAGAATTAACATCATCTCTCTCCAACCTCTGTCTTTGGGCTTTAGCTAGTTGCTCTTTGTCATCTTCCTTAACAGTCAAGCCTGTTGTTCCCAGGTCTTCAAGCTCATTCACTTTCTGCACCATTCACTCCTTCCCCTAAGTAAACTCTCCAGTATAATGTCATTAAATTATAACCCTCACACCTTTATGTTTTCTCTATTTCCTTTCCTTGTTTTACTCTCCACATACCAACTCTACAACATTCTACTAATTCTGTTTAACTCCCCTTACCTTAAGCAGATCATGCAAACTGGAAAAGGAAATGGATTTTCATTTTACAGTCTCTGGCAGTAAATATTTTTAAATTAATGAACTAGTTAAAAATATGCATCACTGCCAGGTGGTGACACATGCTTGTAATCCCAGCATTCGGGAGGCTGAGACAGGAAGTTCAAGGCCAGACTCAGCTACTCAGTGAGGCCCTCTGCAACATAGCGAGACTTTATCTCAAAAAATAAAATAAAAAATAGGGCTGGGGTATAGCTGGGAGATGGAATGCACCTGGGCTCCATTCCTGTACCACAAAAGAAAAAAGAAAAGAAAAGGGAAGGAAAGAAAGAAAGAAAAGCATCACCTTAGGAAAAAGCCATATATTACTGACAACAAAGCACAACAGTTTGGAACCCCTAAGAAATTCTGGTAAAACTTTTAATTGATAAGGATAAGAACAATTTAGACTCTGGCACTATAAATTCCTGCTATTCACAATACTGAATTAAGTTGTTGGCTCCTCTAAATATGCAAGACTACTCAAATAAGCTTTGTTAACATCAAAGGCAACATAAAGAATGCTTGTATCTCAGTCATCATTTTAAAAAAAGAAAAGCCCTTTGAAACTCAGTGAGACCCTGTTTTAAAATAAAGAATGAAAAATAGGGCTGGGGGTGTCACTCCAAGGTAGAATGCCCCTGGGTTCCAGGAAGGAAGGAAGGAGGGAGGGAGGGAAGGAGGGAGGAAGGAGAGAAGGAGGGAGGAAGGAGGGAAAGAGGGATGGAGGGAAGGAGGAGGGAAGGAGGGAAGGAGGGAAGGAGGGAAGGAAGGAAGGAAGGGCATGCAATCCCAGTACTTTGGCCAGCAAGAAAATTTAGCAAGACCCTGTTTCAAAATAAAATAATAAAATAAGGGCTGAGGGTGTAACTCAGTGGTAAATGTCCCTGGGTTCAGTCCCCAGTATCACAAAAAAAGAAAAATAAAAACTCATGAGAATCTGTTCCCTGAACTGGTGTGATGCTTTGAATTACCAAAGTCTTCTTTTTATTGATGGTGGTGGTTATGCTGGGGATTGACCCAAGAACATACTACCTCCGAGCTACACCCCCAGCCACATTTTTTACTTTATTTTGTGGGCCTGGGGATGGAACCCAGGGGCACTCAACCTCCGAGCTTCACCCCCTGCTCTAGTTTTTATTATTTATTTTGAAACAGGGTCTCACTGAGTTGCAAAGGGCCTCGCTAAGTAGTACCTGAGGCTGTCCGCGAACCGCGATCCTGTCTCAGCCTCCGAATGCTGGGATTACAAACGTGCGCCACCACGCCCGGCTATTCTTCTATTTTTGAAACAGGGCTTCACTAAGCTGAGGCTGACCATAAAACGGGATCCTCCTATCTCAGCCTCCCAAATACTGGGATTACAAGCATGTGTGCCACCTCGCCTAGGTTAATTACCAAAGTCTTATGCTTTTTTTTTTTTTTTTTTTTTTTGGTAGTACTGAGGATGGAACCCAGAGACATTCTATTTCCAACCTATACCCCCAGCCCTATTCTATTATTATTCTTTATTTTGAAACAGGGTCTCAATGAATTGCAAAGGGCCTCACTAAGTAGCTGAGGCTGTTCGCAAACCAAGATCCTCCTGATTTAGTCTCCCAAATGCTGGGATTACAAGCCTGCACCACCACACCCGGCTTACCTTCTTTTATTATTATTTTTTTTAAATAAGCCACAGTGCAAGTCACACTCTCAGTTATCACAACTCATTCACAAAAACAATGTTCACTATTTTGTTAATCACCTCATTTCTTCAGAATAAAACAAAAAGCCAACTGGCATTCAGGAGAAATTCACAGAGCAATACATATTTATTAAAAAAAAAAAGTACTAGGGATTAAACCCAGGGACATTTTATCTCCAAGCTACACCTCCAACACTTTTTTTTTGGAGGGGGGGGCAGTACTGGGGATGGAGCCCAGGGCATTCTACCTCGGAGCTAAAACCCCAGCCCTTATTTTTTATTCTTTATTTTTGAAACAGGATCTCACTGAGTTGCAAAGGGTCTAAGTAGCTGAGGCTGTCCACGAACCAGAATCCTCCTGTCTCAGCCTCCCAAATGCTGGGATTACAAGCAGGTGCCGCCAATGCCCTATTTTTTTTTTAAGTAAATTTTTATTGGTTCATTGTAGTCATACATCTTAATGGGATAAAGAACTTGTGGAGCCGGGCGTGGTGGCGCACGCTTGTAATCCCCGCACTTGGGAGGCAGAGACAGGAGGATCGCGCAGGTTCGAAGCCAGCGGCGCTGGCTTAGGAGACCCTGTTTCCAAAAATAAAATAGGTCTGGGAGTGTAGCCCGGAGATAGACCGGCTTCCAGGAACCCCAGTACCACAAAAAAAAAAAAAGAAAAGAAAAAAAAATGAACTTGTGGAGATATACATGCACATATCACCCAGTCAGCCCCTACCCAATCCCTAGCCCTTCCCTCCCCCTCCCTCCTTCCCATGCTTGGCTTCCTGATTAACTTTGATGGTTTTTTTTTCTTCCATATATGGTCAAATTATTTTTGACAAGGTTTCAAAGAACATTTGGTGAAGGAAATAATCATCTTTTCACTAAATATTGTTGAAAAATAATAACTACATGAAAAATAATTGGCCCCTTACCTAACACCATATACAAATATTAACTCAAAAAAGATAAAAGATCTAAATGTAAATCTTAAGAATATAAACTTTTAGAAGAAAACCAGGGTCATAAAACTTCATAATATTGAAATTGGCAGTGATTTCTTGGATATGATCCCAAAAGCACAGGCAACAAAAGAATAAACAAACAAATTTCATAAAAAATAGAAAAATATTGTACATCCAAAGACAATGTAAACAGAATTAAAAGTTACTGATAGAATGGGATAAAATATTTCCAAATGCTATATCTGAAGGTTTATTAATATTCCAAATATAAATCCTAAAAATTAGGAACAATAAAAGCAGACAATACAGTTCAGAAATAGGTAAAAGACTAAAATAGATAATGAATCTCCAAAGATTTTTATATGACCAATAAACACATGAATATCACTCATCATTATCATAATATAACTAATCATTAAGAAAATACAAATAAAAACTATAGTGAAATACTGCTTCACATGTTAGGATGGCTACGTAATATGAATTACCTTGCTCCAGCCCTTTACCTTGAGATTGTTACTATCTTTACTTGTAAAAGTGTGTTTCTTGTAAGCAGCAGATGGATGGATTCTGGTTTTTAATCCATTTACCACTTTATGTCTTTTTATTGGGGAATTGAGGCCATTTACGTTCCATGTGATTATTGAAAGATAACTTTTAATTCCTAACATGTTAAGATTTTATTTCTGTTTGAAATACTGTTTATTCTTCTTTGCTTAGTTGTCTGCTGGATGGAAAATCTTGTTTCTCTGGTTCTGGTGTGTATTGCCTATTTCTTCTTTGTAGTTAACCTCTTTGAGTATTTTCTCTAGCGCTGGTTTTAAAGACATAAATTCCTTCAGTTTCTATTTGTCATGGAAGCTTCTAATTTCCCCATCTAATTTGATAGATAGTTTTGCTGGGTAGGAAATTTTTGGCTGGAAGTTGTTTTCTTTCAGAGTTTGGAATATGTTCCTCCAAGCCCTTCTAGCTTTCATGACTTGGTTTGGGAAGTCTAGAGTGATTCTAGACTTCGTTTGCCTCTGAATTTCACTTGACTTTTTATTTTTGTTGCCTCTAAGATTCTCTGCTTGGCTTCTACATTGGTCATTTTGACAATTATGTGGCGTGGGGAACCTTTTCTCTGATCCTGTCTAAAGGGAGTTCTCTAAGTTTCCTGGACCTGTGTATTGACCTGTGTATTGTTCAATGTTTGGAAAATTTTCTGCTATCACTTCCTTGAAGAGATTATTGATCCCTTTGGTTTCACCTTCTTTTCCCTCCTCTATTCCAATTATTCTTAGGTTAGCTCTCTTAAAAATGGGCCCATATTTCTTCAATGTCAAATTCCTGCTGTCTGATTTTTTTTTTTTCTAGAGACTATGCGTTCGTTTTTGGAGTGATCATCTTTTAGAGCGAGATTCTATTCTCCATGTGGTCTAATTGAATGTTTATAGTTTGAATTGATTCCTTACTTCAAGGATTGCATCCTTTATTTCTTTTAGACTCTCTCTAAATTCTTTTCGAAAGTCCTGTATTATTTCTACAGCTATATTCCTGATTTGGTCTTCTAGAGATCTCTTCTTCTGGAGATCTCTGAATTTCTGTGTTATCAGGTTCTGATATTATGGGGTTGTGGGCATTCATTGCTCTATTGTTGTTCCTCTTTCCCGTGATTTCAGAAGTTTGTGCCTTCTCTGAGTTCTTCCCCGGGTCACCACAACTTCACTTAGGGTGCTCTGGATCTCGAGTTTGTGGTAATCTCAGCCGCCACTAGTCCTTTACTGGGTTGCATCGTAAAGTCTCAGACCCAGGGAGTTAGTTGAGGGTGTGCGAGACTGTGGGGGTGCCTAACTGGGCATTTTCCAACAGGGAGCTGCGACTAGGGTGTGGTATCTTTGCCACCACTACTCCTTCACTGGGTTGGACTGCAAAATCTCAGACTCAGGGAGATTATCAAAGCTGTGCAAGTCCTTGGGGGTTCAGTGCTGGGATTTCTCCTTTGGGGGCCCCAATTTCACTTACAGTTATTGTGCGCGCTGATCTGGAGCTGTCACAGGAGTGGTAAACTCTCAGCCACTGCTGGTAATATGGTGCCGCTGCCATGCCCTCGGCCATGACGCTGGTCTATTTCTTTTCTGGTTTTGACCTCTGTTCTGAGTCCCTGGAAGGCGTGATGAGCTTGGCCACTGGGAGTTTTAAACGTTCTTTGCACTCAAAGAACTGCTGAATTAAAACCGAATGATACGCAGCTGCTCACTTCAGCTCCTTGTTTACCTTTCTTTGGAGCCTGGTGCTGTGAAGCATGATGGCAGTGCAGCTCCGCAATGAAGGATGGTTTCTTTTCTGGTCTCTGGTTGTTCTTCTGGTCTTCTTTTTCTCTGTCCCTTCTGTTAACATTTTTTATTTCTCTGCTGGTAGTGTTTTCTGGCTATGAAAAGGGCTGATATTGTGGTGATAGAGATCAAGTTTTAGCAAGACTCATAAACGTTGCTTTTCTCGGTCGCCATCTTCCCAGAAGTCCCTGTTTTGTTTTGTTTTTTGCGGTACTGGGGATGGAACCCAGGGGCATTCTACCTCTGAGCTATACCCCCAGCCCTATTTTTTTAATTCTTTATTTGGAAACAGGCTCTCACCGAGTTGCAAAGGGCCTAAGTAGCTGAGGCTGTCCGTGAATTGCGATCACTATCTCAGCCTCCCAAATGCTGGGATTACACGCATGTCCCACCACACCTGGCTATTCTTTTATTTATTTGTTTCTGGTGGTACTGGAGTTCCTGGAAACCCTTCTACCTCCGGGCTACACTCCCAGACCTATTTTTATACTTTTTTATTTGGAAACAGGGTCTCTTAAGCCAGCACGGCTGGCTTCGAACCTACGTGATCCTCCTGTCTCCGCCTCCCAATCATGGGGATTACAAACATGCTCCACCAAGCCCAGCTTGGTCTACTAAGCTGCAGGGAGCAGAACCTACTAGTTACAGAAGAAACAGGGTCTACTAATCTGCAGAAGGCCTCAATAAGTAGCTGACACTGGCCACAAATCTGTGATCCTCCTGTCTCAACCTTCCAAGTACTGTATTTACAAGCATGCACCATCACACCCAGCATAGCAAATTACTGTGATACACATGGAAGGCAGTGAATCTGTCATTCATTGTTCCAGTGCATTTTTTAAATTCCACTTAATGAATGCTAAATAGTCTCAATAAATTTGCAATGATTAAAAGGGAAAAGTTATTGAACACTTCCCCTTATACAAAAATTCACACAGCAAAGAAAGTTCTGCTGTATATCAAAGAAGTTTATCCAATTGCAAAAAAAAAAAAAAACATCTTTAGCCAGAAAGTATAAAATGACTTTTCCAGATCTCATGCCATTAATAAAAAACATCTAACAACATAACTTAATAAAACCATTTTACTAACAGCTTATATTCTTGAAGAATAAATTTTGGTATTAGCTATTTTGCAAACTTCAACTCATCTCAAAAACAATGTGGTTTTATCTGTTTTTACTCTAAGAAGTAAAAGCTTTTTTTTTTTTTTAAAAAAAAAAAAAGGAAAGGAAATGAGACAGTTGAAAGGGCAACTCACTGACATAAGTAAAACTAAATAGCTGAAGACATTAGTAAAACGAAAACCACATTATATGTAGGAAGTAGCAGACCTGATATCAATGAAACCAAATTCGTGAATGAAAGATAATGTTGAAAATTTTACGGAACATAGAAAAAGGCAAAGAATACAAAACTGATATTTGTTGAGGAAATAATTAAAAATGAAATATATATAAAAAGAAAAATTTTTTAAACTCATCTTGAGTCCACAGTTGAAAATGGCTTACTATGTAACAGGAAAATGTAATAGAGAAACACACCAATAGGGATTTACATCCTGATAAAGTTACTGAACTTCAAGGATAAAGAAAGAATTTTACTAATACCCAGGCAGAAGTAGGTCACCTACAAAAGGAAAAAACAGTCAGGCTGGACGCAGACTTCCCTACAGTAACTCTAGATGTCAGAAGATAAAGGGAGAGTATCTACTAAATATTAAGTAAAGAGAAATGTAGCTCAAAAATCCTATAACCAAGCCAGGCATGGTGGTGCACACTTGAAATTCCAGTACTTGGGAGGCTGAGACAGAAGGATTGGAGTTTCGAAGCCAGCCTTGACAACTTAGTGAGACTCTGTATCCAAATAATAAATAAAATCAGGTTGGGGGTTTAGCTCTGAGGTGGAATACCAGTGCCACCAAAAAAATAAAATAAAGTAAAATAAAATAAATCTATAGCCAGCCAAAACATCGTTTCACTTTTGAAAGCCACTAAAAGATATTTTCAAACATAAGAACTCTTGATAATACATCACTCATACAACAAATATAGAAAATCCATTTGACAAAATAACCTATATTAAAACTATAGTTCTATAATTCAAAAAACTATAGTTCTATAATTCAAAAAAATCAAAGAATTATAAACTACCATATATATATATATATATATATATTTATTTATTTATTTATTTATTTATTTATTTTATTCCTGTAGTACTGGGGTTGGAACCCAGGGGCATTCTACCTCTGAGCTACACCCCCAGCCCTATTTTTTTATTCTTTATTTTGAAACAAAGTCTCACTAAGTTGAAAAGAATCTAAATTGCTGAAGTTGTCCTCAAACCGCAATCCTCCTGTCTCAGTTTCCCAAATGTTGGATAACAAGCGTGCATCACCATGCCCAATGTTTTCTTCATCTATTTTAAGATGAACTTTTTTCATATTTGAGTATATCTGAAATTAGTATGCATATAAAAGCTGATGGTGTGTCATAATTTGATAGCATTTAACTATTAGCATTCGAAATAATGAACCACATATCAGTGGTATCTTAGACAAATGAAACAGTACATAAATTTGCTCTATGTTTTCATAGAAAACATAATTTGGAGAAAGAGCAAATTTTAAAAAAATGTAGTTGAAAAGAAGAAAAAGAGACAAAAAGCAATAACAACACCTAATAAACTGGGCGTGGTGGCGCACACTTGTAATCCCAGCATTTCGGAGGCTGAGACAGGAGGATCACTGTTCATGGACAGCCTCAGCTACTCAGTGAGGCCCTTTGTAACTCAGTGAGATCCTGTTTGAAAATAAAGAATAAAAACTGGGTGGGGGGAGTAGCTCAGAGGTAGAATGTCCCTAGATTCCATCCCCAGTGCCACACACACAAAAAAAAAGACAAAATGAAAGAACATTAAAAGAGGCAAAAGTCACTTTTTATAATAATCAAGATAACTATATAAGCTGAGCATGGTGGCGCACACTTGTAATCCCAGCATTCGGGAGGCTGAGACCGGAGGATTGTGGTTCGAGGACAGCCTAAGCTACTTAATGAGGCCCTCTGTAACTCAGTGAGACCTGGTTTCAAAATAAAGAATAAAACAGGGCAGGGGGTGTAACTCTGAGGTCAAATGCCCCTGGGTTTCATCCCCAGACCGGCAAAAAAAAAAAAAAAAAAAAAAGATAACTATATATAAAGACACAATGTTTATAAAACATATACATTAAAGTCTTTATATAGGCCAGGCGTGGTGGGTGGCACACACTTATAATCCCCGCACTTGGGAGGCTGAGACAAGAGGATCGTACAGGTTCGAAGCCAGCCTCAGCTACTTAATGAGGCTCTCAACAACTTACTGAGACCCTGTTTCCAAATAAAATATAAAATAGGTCTGGGTGTATAGCTTAGAAGTAGAAAGCTTCTGGGTTCCACCCCCAGTACCACCAAAAAAAATAATAATAATCTGTATATGATTGAGCCAGGCGTGGTGGCACACGCTTGTAATCCCTGTGCTTGGGAGGCGGAGACAGGAGGATCGCGGTTTACGGACAGCCTCAGCTACTTAGTGAGGCCCATTGCAACTCAGTGAGATCTGGTTTCAAAATAAAGAATAAAAAATAGGGCAGAGGGTGTAGCTCAGAGGCTGAATGCCCCTGGGTTCCATCCCCAGACCCGCAAAAATAAATAAATAAATAAATAAATAAATAAATAAATAAATAAATAAGAAAAATGGTTGGGCAGAAATAAAAATGGAAGCAGCCACCACCATTTCAAATTCTGAAAGATCAAGCAGATAAAATGATAAAATGGCTAATGAATGGTAGGATGAGACCAAATCTCTATGGAACAGTTAACAAAAATCATTTGACACTGACACCTCAAAAATTCAAGAAAAGAAAAAGACTAGACCACAATCTAAAAATGAAGCAAATAAGCTATTTTCCTTAATGTAACAGACTAGACAATTTGCATATTTCTCTTTAAATTACCAAGGATGGAGATCCAGTTCAAACCCATTTACTCCCTGTATGTATGTATGAATGTATGTATGTGTATATATATGTATGTGTGTATAATACATGGCCCCCACACCTGGCTAAATCCTACTTTTTTGGGGGGATGGTACTGGGGGTGGAACCCAGGGATTTTCCTACCTCCAGGCTATACTCCCAGACCTATTTTATACTTTATTTGGAAACAGGGTCTCAATAAGTTGCTGAGAGCCTCACTAAGTAGCTGAGGCTGGCTTCAAACCTGTGTGGTCCTCCTGTCTCAGCCTCCCAAATGCTGGGATTACAAGTGTGCCCCACCACGCCCAGCCTGTAATCTACAATTTTTAAAGAAAGACATTCCAGAGCCAGGCATGGTGGTGCAGGTTTATAATCCCAGCATTTGGGAGGCTGAGACAGGATTGCGGTTCAAGGACAAGCTGAGCTACTACTTAGTGAGGCCCTTTGCAACGCAGTGAGACCCTGTTTCAAAATAAAGAATACAAAACTAGGGGGGGGGGGATAGCTCGAAGGTAGAATACCCCTGGGTTCCATTCCTAGTACCACAAAAAAAGAATGACAGTCCATATAATATACATTAAGTTGTACATGTATGCATGTGTATTGTGTGTGTCTTCGGTGCAATTTTATATATGCACATAATACATTAAACCATTAAAGTCAAGTATGGCAAAATAAGGAAACCAACTATGACGCCCTTACAATGGCCCACAAGGCCCCACAGAATCTGGCATATGCCTTTCATTTATCTGCCTGCATACCTCTTCAGTTTGAGCCTCCCACATTGATTGAAATGTCTTAACATCCAATTAACACAACTTCCAGAAGGAGAGAACATAGAAAACAAAAAAGAGCTATACAAATGCCTGTAATTAATTCCAGTATTTGGCAATCTGAGACAAGAGGATCACAGGTTCATGGTCAGCCTCAGCAACTTCAACTCAGTGAGACCCTGTTTCAAAATAAAGAATAAAACCTAAGGCTGGGGATGTCGCTCAGAGGTAGAATGCCCCTGGGTTCCACCCCTAGTACTGCAAAAATTAAATAAATAAAATAAATAAAATAACAATGAGAATGTAACCTGGAAGTAGAACAAGCTTGGGATCAATCCTCCCTACCACACACAGGCACAGTAAAAATAAAAGGAAGCAACAAAGCTGGGCATGGTGAGACACACTTGTAATCCCAGTACTTGGGAGGCTGAAACAGGAAGATCACAAGTTTGGGACCAGCTTCAGCTACTTTGTGAGAGACCCTCCACAACTTAGTGAGACCCTGCTTCAAAATAAGAAATAAAACAGGACTGAGGGTGTAATTCAAAGGGACAATGTCCGAGTCCAATACCTAGTACAAAAAGAAAAAGGAGACATAATCTCTAAATGGGTAGATATGAACACACACACACACACACACACACACACACACACACACACACACTTTCTTAAAAAGGCAGTTCATGGGTTTGCAGCCAGCCTCAGCTACTTAGTAAGGCCCTCCACAATTTAGAGGCCTTGTTTCAAAATAAAAATAGGGTTGGGGGTGCAGCTCAGCGGTGGAATGCCACTGGAACACACACGCGCACGCGCATGTGCACACACACACACACACACACACACACACACACACACACACAAGTCCTAAACGTCTCAAGACAGAAAAGGTCAACATTAAAAACAATTTTTTTTCAGCCAGACATGGTGGTGCACACCTGTAATCCCAGTATTGCGCAGGTTGGAAGCCAGCCTCAGCTACTTTGAGGCCCTCTGCAACTTTGGTGAGATCCTGTTTCAAAAATAAAAAATAGGTCTGAGAGTGTAGCTCAGAGAAAGAAGGCCCCGGAGTTCAATCCCCAGTACAGCAAAGAGAAAAGAAAAAAAGTCTTTTTTTCCCCTCCTTTTTCCTTCTTTTTCTTCCTTTTTTTTTTTTTAATGTTTTCTATTTCTTATCTAGGGTATGTTCCTCCTGGTTATTTCTATCTTTAGTGACTCCTCTCAATATGAAGAATGTTTAACTTTCCCTATCTGATAAAACTTACATGTCCCTAATTAGGAGGGGAGAAAAAAGGAAAGAGGTCTGGAAACTGCATGGATAGGACCAGACAAGACAAGTGATAGTTTCAACCACAATAAAAGGATATAGCTTCTATTAGGAGAAAAAGAATATCGATATGTAGCTTCAATTATCCTTCTAAAATGAAGCACACTTGTAATCCCAGTACTTGGGAGGCTGAGAAAGGAGGATCACAGGTTCAAAGCCAGCCTTGGCAATTTATCAAGGCTCTCCATAACTTACTGAGATCCTCTTTCCAAATAAGAAATAACATCAGGTTGGGGTACGCTCAGAGGTAGAATGCCTCTGGGCTCAATTCCCAGTCCCACAAACAAAACAATTAAAAAATAAAACTGATGCCTAAACTGAATGTGGTGCTTGTACAATACTTGGGAAAAAAGGCTAAGACGGGGGATTGCTGGTTTAAAGCCAGTCTCAGCAAATTAGCAAAGCCCTCAGCAACTTAGTGAGACCTTCTTTCCAAAAAAAAAATTATATACATATATGGGCTGAGAGTGTGTGCAGCTCATAGGCAGACTGTCCCTGAGCTGGGTCAATCCCCAGCACCACAAAAAAAGAAAGAAAGAGATGGGTGTGGTGGCACACTCTTGTATTCCCAACATTCGGGAGGCTGACAGGAGGATCAAGGACAGCCTCAGCTACTTAGTGAGGCCCTTTCCAAATCAGTAAGACCCTGTTTCAAAATAAAGAATAAAAAATAGGGCTGGGAGTGTCATTTGGAGGTACAATGTCCCTGGGGTTCCATCCCCAGTACCATAGAAAGAAAAAAAAGAAAGTCTCACTAAATTAGTGCACAGTGCCCTCACATTGGCAATCCTCCAGTCCCAAATAACAGGATTACAGGCTTGAGCCATCACCATGTTCTTTGGTTCTTTGTTTTGTTTTTTGCTGGGATTATATGCGTGTGCCACCACACTAGGCTTTGTTCATTTGTTCATTTATCTTGGTACTGTCTTTTTTTTTTTTTTTCTTCCTTTTTGCGGTACTAGGGATGGAACTGGGAGACATTCTATCTCTAAGCTACACCCCAGCCCTATTTTTCTTTTTCTTTTTCTTTTTCTTTTTTTTTTTTTTTTTTTGTGGTACTGGGGATGGATCCCAGGGGCTTTCTACCTCTGGGCTACACTCTCAGACCCGTGTGTGTGTGTGTGTGTGTGTGTGTGTGTGTGTGTGTGTGTGTGTGTGTGTGTGTGTTTAAACAGGGTGTCACTAAATAGCTGAGGGGGTTCGGCAAACAGCAATTCTCAGGTCTCCACCTCCCGAATGCTGGAATTACAAGCATGCCTGGCTTCAAACAGCATATTAAAAACTGGGCCCTAGATAGTTACTCTCCGTTTCCTGAAACCTTCCTCCATCTTAATTAATGCTAACTCCATCCTTTTACTTTCTTAGGTCAAAAGCTTTGAAGTCATCTGTGACATATTCTTTCATTACATATCAGCCCTCTTCTAAATATTCTGATCCACCAGCAAATCCTGACAACACTTTAGAAAATAAACCAATAGTTCCAATACTTTTCTTCACTGCTGCCTTACTGGACCAAGCCAATACTGTATCTCAACTGACTTATCACGTAAGTCTCATTACCAGTCTTTCTGTTTCTGCCCTTATCCCCCTGCAATCTATATTCCCAGCATAGTAAGCCAAGAGCAGGCCCGCTAGAATGTGTGTCAGCTCGCATCACTCCTGTGTGGAGTAACCTAGCTATCTCACTCTCCCCCCAGTGCTCTGCTTCCTTTATGTGTCAGACCCCCTCTGTCCTTCCCAGGGCTTCTGCACCTAGAAAGCTCCACCCTCAGACATCAGTGCAGCACCCCCAACTTTGCATTCTCATTCCCTGCTTTATTTTCTTTCCAGGGCACTTATAACTACCACACCACATTTTTTAAACATAATTATCTAGTTTATTATCTGTCTTTCCTCCATGCACTGTAAAATTCCTGTGCTAGCAAGATTTTTATTTTCTGCTGTATAAAGAACTATGCTTACAAAAGTATGCATTCAAATATTTGTTAAATATTGAATTAAACCTGAAGCTCAAATTTGACATGTCAGCACTTAAAAGTTGAAAGTGCTAGCTAGTATAGTTTTACACTCAGGCATAAACTTTGACACACTTGTAATTATAAGCACACAGTTGTAATCCCAGTATTTGGGAATGTATGCTAGGATTAGAAGCACACATTTTTAATCCCAATACTTGGGAGGCTAAAACAGGAGGATCACAGGTTCAAAAAAAGACTCAGCAAAGCCGGGCGTGGTGGCGCACGCTTGTAATCCCCGAGCTTGGGAGGCTAAGACAGGAGGATCACACAGGTTCAAAGCCAGCCTCAGCTACTTAGTGAGGCTCTCAGCAACTTAGAGACCCTGTTTCCAAATAAAATATAAAATGGGTATAGCCCAGAGGTAGAAAAGCCCCTGGGTTCCACCCCCAGTACCACAAAAAAAAAAAAAAAAAAGGGCTCAGCAAGTAGTAACTGCCATTAACCTAGCAACACTCTGTTTCAAAATAAAAGCTGGGTATGATAGCTCATCCTGGTGACCCCAGTATGGGGGAGGATGAGACAGGAAGATCACAAATTCACAGTAAGCCTAATTTAGTGAGACCCTCTGTAACTTAATGAGACCTTGTTTCAAATTAAAATTAAAAATAGGGCTGGAATGACAGGCATGGTAGCACATGCTTGTAATCCCTGCATTTGGAAGGCTGAAACAGGAGATCTCGGTTCTCGAACAGCCTCAGCTACTTAGTGAGGCCCTTTTGTAACTCAGTGAGAACCTGTCTCAAAATAAAGAATAAAAAATAGAAGTGGGGTGTGGCTCAGAGGTAGAATGACCCTGAGTTCAATCCCCAGAACCACAAAAAAAAAAAAAAAAAAAAAAAATAGGGCTGGAAGCCAGACATGATGGTACACACTTGTAATTCCAGTACTTGGGAGGCTGAGACAGGAAAATTCAGGTTCAGTCACCCTCAGCTACTTAGTGAGGCCCTCTGCAACTTAGTGAGAACCTCTTTCAAAATAAATTAAAAAAGAGGATGGGGGTATAGCACAGAAATGGAATATTCCTGGGTTTAATCCCCAGCACCACAAAAAAAAATAAAAAATAAAAATAGAAATAGGGCTAGAGGACAGGTGTGGTAGCACAAGATTGTAGTATCAGTACTTGGTGGGGGACTGAGAGAGGACTACAGGTTCACAGCCAATCTCAAGCTATTAATGAGGTCATATGCATCTTAGTGGGATCCTATTTCAAAATAAGAATTTAAAAAGAGAGCTGGAGGTATAGCTTGGAAGTAGAATGTCCCTAGGGTCAATCCCCAATACCAGAAAGAAAAAAAAAATAGGCCTGGGGGTATAGCTCAGAGGTAGAATACCCCTAAGTTCAACACACAGCACCAAAAAAAAAAGCACAAAGTTGTTTATTTATTGAAAGCTGAGCCAATGTAATCCTCAAGAGAAAAGAGCTACTATGAGAAATAATTAAAATAACAAGCAATAAAAGTAATTAGAGCTAGCAGGGCATGGTGGTGCACGCTTATAATCCCAGTACTTGGGAAGCTGAAACAGGAGGATGACAGGTTGCTACCAGCCTCTGCTACTTAGTGAGGCACTCTGCAACTGAGACCTTGTTTCAAAATAAACAATAAAAATGTAGTAAGAAGGTAGAATGCCCCTGAATTTGATCCCTAGTATCTAAAAAAAAAAAAAATTAGAGCTTTTAACACTAAGCAACAACATGCAAATTTAGACCTCAAAGAATCTATACAAGAAGCCCAATCAAGCAATAATATGAATAACATTCTCAATACAGTTTGCCCTAGTACCAGAAAAAAATGTTAGATTAAAAGAAATAGGTCCAGAAGTTATTTAACAAAGTCTTTAGCCCATGAAGCACATGAATGAACCAGAAAGTTAAAAAAACAACCACAACAAAGGCCAGGGGTGGTGGCGCACATTTGTAATCCCAGCATTTGGGGAGGCTGAAATAGAAGGATCAGGATTCACAGACAGTCTCAGCTACTTGGTTAGGCCCTCTGCAACTCAGTGAGAGCCAGTTTCAAAATAAAGAATGAAAGCTGGGTGTGGTGGTACATGCTTGTAATCCCCACGCTTGGGGGGCAAAGACAGGAGGATCACTCAGGTTCGAAGCCAGCCTTGCTGGCTTAAGAGACCCTGTTTCCAAATAAAAATATAAAAAGATAGGTCTGGGAGTATAGCCTGGAAGTAGAAGGGCTTCCAGGAACCCCAGTACCACCCAAAAAAAAAAAGTTTTAAAATAAAGAATAAGAAGCTGGGCGTGGTGGCATGCTTATAATCCCCGTGCTTCAGAGGCTGAGACAGGAGGATCGCGCAGGTTCAAAGCCAGCCTCAGGTACTTAGTGAAGCTCTCAGCAACTTAGTGAGACCCCGTTTCCAAATAAAATATAAAAAAGGTCTGGGAGTATAGCCCGGAAGTAGAAAGCCTCTGGGTTCCACCGCCAGTACCACAAAAAAATAAAATAAAAAATAAAAAATAGGGCAGGGGGTGTAGCCTGGGTTCCATCCTCAGACCAATAAATAAATAAATAAGAAAAAATTAGGCCTGGGGGTGTAGCTCAGAGGTAGAATGCCCCTTGGTTCCATTCCCAGTACCACAAAAAAAAATAAATAAATAAAGCCAGGCATGGTGGCACTTGCCTATAATCCCAGTACTTGGGTGGCTAAGATAGGAGGATCATAGGTTCCAGGACAGCCTCTGCAAGTAGTGACACTCATCAACCTAAAGGTACCCTATTTCAAAATAAAAATAAAACTGAACTGCGGGTATAGAGGCAGAAGGCCCCTCGGTTCAATCCCCAGTACCAAAGAAAGAAAAAAACAGAACAGTGTCGACTATAAAAATTCCCCAAATATAAATCTCTTTTAAGATTAAGGCAAGCCGGGCGTGGTGGCGCACGCTTGTAAACCCCGCACTTGGGAGGCTGAGATAGGAGGATCGCGCAGGTTCGAAGCCAGCCGCGCTGGCTTAGTAGACCCTGTTTCCAAATAAAAATATAAAAATAGGTCTGGGAGTGTAGCCCAGGGGTAGAAGGGCTTCCAGGAACCCCAGTACCACAAAAAGAAAAAAATATATATATTAAGGCAAATATTTTCACTTTAACTCTAATATATCTATGTTTAATACACTATTCATGAGATTTCCTGAACTATTCGGGTTTGTTGCTTTATAGTACTGGTTATTTTATAGTACTGGGATTTCAACCCAGGACCTCACACACACTAGGCAAGAGAAACTGAGTTACACACCCAGCCCTTTTCTATTTTGAGATAGTCTCATAAATTTCCCAAACAAGCCTTTGAACTTGTGGTTTTCCTGTCTGGGTCTACAGAGTAGCCAGGATTACAGACTACAGGGACTACACAGCACCCAGCCTTAACCCAGATTTTAAAGCACATCCTAGATGTCACAATTTATCTGTAAAAATATAAATTCTAGAATTCTTAAGTCCTAAACATAAGTATTATTACACTCTAAAAAAGATTAACAATGATTTGTTAGTATCAAATATCCAGTGCTCAAATTTTCCCAGAACTATTTTTACAATTTAATGATTAAACTAAGGATCCATTCAAACAAGACCCCTATGTTATATTTTGGTTACTGTGTGTCTTGAGCCTTTTTCTTGTCTAATTATTAGTTATTTTTTAAAAAACAACACAAAGGCCAGGTGTAGTGGTGCACACTTGTAATCCCAGCAGCATTTGGGAATCTGAGACAGGAGGATCACAGTTTGAGGACAGCCTCAGATACTTAGTGAGGCCCTTTGCAACTCAGTGAGATCCTTTATCAAAATAAAGACTAAAAAATAGGGCTGTGCGTGTACCTCGGAGGTAGAATATCCCTGAGCTCCATCCCCACAACAGGAAAAAAAAAAAAAAAAAACACAATGCCCTATAGTATTTCCTTTCTAGATTTTCTTTCTACATTTTACCGATTGTATTTCCTATGGTGGCTTTGAATATGTTTTTACAAGGTACGGTGGCAGAGACTTGCCATTCCAGTACTTGGGAGGCTGAGACAGGAGGATCACAGGTTTGCAGACAGCCTCAGCTACTTAGTGAAGCCCTCTCTACTTTGTGAGACCTTGTTTCAAAATAAAGAATAAAAAATATAGCTGGGGGTGTAACTCGGAGAAAGAATGTCCCTGGCTTCTATCTCCAGTACTGGGCGAGGGGAGTGGGATTAGAGCTGGGGGTGTAGCTTAGAGGTAGAATGTCCCTGGGTTCCATCCATAGTACTGCAAAAGAGAAAAGAAAAGCAAGACTCTATTTATTTACCAAAGGTGGCCATTATAGTGTTTTATTAGTTTTAGTACTATCAAGTTAGAAATTTTAACACAGTTGATGGTGGGGTATTTTTGGTAATGAATAAAAAATAGAGCTGGAGGTGTAGCTCAAAGGTAGAATGCCTCTGGGTTCCATCTCCAGTAGGAGAAAAAAAGAAAAAAAACCCTAAGGTAAAAATAAAAGGGTTAGCTGGGCATGGTGGTGCACACTTGTAATCCCAGCATTTGGGAGGCTGAGACAGGAGGATCTGGGTTCGCGGCCAGCCTCAGCTGCTTTGCGAGGCCCTCTGCAACTCAGTGAGACCTTGTTTCAAAACAAAGAATAAAAAATAGGGCTTGGGGTGTAGCTTGGAGCTACGTAGAATGCCCCTGGATTCCATTCCCAGTACCACAAAAATGAATGAATGAATGAATGAATGAATGAATGAAGTTAAAGCCACACGTGATGGTATATACCCGTAATTGCAGGACTTGGGAGGCTGAAACTGGAGGATTGCAGGTTCAAGGCCAGCCTCAGTAACTTACTGAGGCCCACAGCAACTAAAAAATAAAATAGGAATGGGAGTGGAGCTCAGAGGTAGAAGGCCCCTGGGTTCAACCTCCAGTACTAAAAATAAATATGTAACTATTTCAAAACAAAAGGATAAACATAACTATTTCAAAAATCAAACTATAAATATGCACGCAACCTGAATTAAAAAGTAAAAATGATTAAGCCAAGCATGGTGGTGCACAGTTGTTAATTCCAGTATTTGGGACCTGAGACCACAGGATCACAGTTTGCCAACAGCCTCAGCTACTTAGTGAGGCCCTTTGCAACTCAGTGAGACCCTGTTTTCAAATAAAAAATAGGGCTGCGAGTGTAGCTCAGAGGTAGAATGCCACCTGGGTTCCATCCCAAATACCACAAAAAAAATTACTTAACATGATTCATGCCTGTAATCCCAGTGCTTGGGTGCACCACCACACCAGGCTGGGGGCTGGTGCAAGCTTTTAATCCCAGTACATGAGAATCTGAAGCACACACTCAGCAAGTAATGAGACTCTCAACCTAGTAAGATTGTTTCAAAATGCAAAATTAAATTCAGCTGGGATATAACTCAGAAGTAGAATGCCCCTGGGTTCAATCCCTAATACCACAAAAAGAAAAGGGGGGGGGGGGCTCAAACAAGTTTTCTTTATTATATGCATTTGAATGTTCAGAAAGTAAGCAAACATAATTATCACAAAATTTTAATCTGTTTACAAATAAATTAATTCATTTTAACAATCTGTTATAGTCTCTTTTTACACCAGAGACCCAGCCATAAATACAGAACAGCCCTAAGCTCATAATGAGCAACTTAGTACTTTTTTGTGTGTGTTTGGTACTGGAGATTAAACCCCATTTTTTAATATTTTTTATTGTGAAACAGGGTCTCACTAAGTTGCAGAGGACCCTAAGTAGCTGAGGCTGGCCACAAACCTGAGATCCTCCCGTCTCAGCTTTCCAAAGTACTGGGATTGCAAACGTGTGCCATCCTGTCAGCATCGTTCCTTTTTTGAGAGGGGGAAAATGGTGTCATTTGGGTCTTCTCTGCAAAGTTTGACAAAAGATAATCATCTAATAAATAATATTTTCAATCTAAGTCTCAACAGATTCCAGTAGTCTGAAAAGTTCAAATGTTGCCCAATTTGGATTCTAAACAATACACAGTTCCACTTTCCTTTTACAGTGAACATGAAGATAAAATTTACTTTGCAACACTTTTTAAAAATTGAAGTATTGGTTCATTTCCAATAACAACTATTCCATATGCATTACTTTTCAATTATCTTATAAAAAGAATTTTAAAATTAAATATATAGTAAATAAAACTATAATAATAATTTTAAAAGATTGTAGAAATAACATATCAGGCAAACAACCAACCATTTTCTTTACTAGTTTCTTTAGTCACAGCACCAGACATTTAGTACTGCATTGCTTTTACTAAGAAAAATAAACTCACTCAAAAGTTTACCAATTTACTAAGACTTGTTTACTCTTCTAATAGTCACCTATTGCACAATTCTCATCTTACAAGATCTCTTGTTGATCTTAAGAGCATGAAATCAGAGAAGGCTTCAGTATGTAGATACACAAGTAAAAATAGAACAGATCCAGCTACTCAAAACTTGAGAAGGCAGAGGAAGAACACATGGAGTCTTATATAAGAAAACCTGTAATTGTATTCAGAATCATAAAGTGGATGATGACATCTTATATAATTTGGATACAATTGTTAATTAAAGATTATATTTTCTGAATTAATTTTACTTTAGAATTACTAATAGGATTCTAATATTTGCTACTGGTATTTCCATACAGTATTCAGAATTGCTATACAAAAGTTACTATTTTTTTTAATAAAAATGTCTAACCTTGACAGGCATGGTGCACTCACTTGTAATCCCACTACTTGGAAGTTTAAGAAAGAAGGATAGATAGCAGGTTCACAGCTAGCCTCAGCAACTTTGTGAAGTCTTCTGCAGCTTAATGAGACCCTGTTTCAAATTAAAGAAGTAAACAGTGCTGGGATTGTAACTCAGAGATACAATACCCCTGGGGTTAATTTCCCAGTATCACACAAACACAGAAAATTAAAATCAGGCTGAGGTGTAGCTTGGAGGTGGAAGGACCCTGGGTTCAATCCCAGGAACGCCCCCCAAAAAAAAAAATTCTTTTTTTAATCAAATGGGCATGGTGGCATACACCTGTATTCCCAGTACTTGGGAGGCTCAGACAAGAGGATCATAGGTCTGAGGCCAGCCTAAACTTCTTAGCAACATCTATTCAAAATTTTAAAAAGTAGGGTTGAGGGTGTAGCTCAGAAGTAAAACAACTCTGGGTTCAATTCCAGTACAAAAAAAAAAAAAATCTGGGTATGGGGGATATGGCACATGCCTACAATTCTAGAAGCTTCAGGATAATTGTACATTTGAAGGCCAACATGGACAATGTAGTGTGATCCTGTCTCAAAATATAAAATAAAAAGGATCGGAATATAGCTCAGTGGCAGAGCAGTCCCAGTACCACCTCCCCCCCCAAAAAAAAAAACTTTTTTAAAACTCATTAATACAGGAAAAAGCAATTTTATGTAATGTCACTACATTTCATTGTATGGCTAACATAAGTAACAAAGAATACCATGAAGTCAATTAAAACTAAATTTCACCTAGAACATTTCAAAATAATAAAGCATAAGGTCTTGCTTTAAGTACTATTACTCTCCAAATTAAACTACTTGTAGAAACATGCACCAAAGTAAGAGAAGAAATTTATCTTTTTTTTTTTTTGGGGGGGGCGGTACTGGGGATGAAACCCAGGGGGCATTCTACCTCCAAGCTACACCCCTTGTCCTATTTTTATTCTTTATTTTGTTTTTTTGTTTTGTTTTTTGGTGGTACTGGGGGTGGAACCCAGAGGCTTTCTACCTCCGGGCTATACTCCCAGACCTATTTTATACTTTATTTGGAAACAGGGTCTCACTAAGTTGCTGAGAGCCTCACTAAGTAGCTGAGGCTGGCTTCGAACCTGTGTGGTCCTCCTTACAAGCATGCACCACCACACCCTGCTTTTTTTATTCTTTATTTTGAAACAGGGTCTCACTGAGTTGCAAAGTATCTCACTAAGTAGCAGAGGCTGTCCACTAACCACAATCTACTCTCTCAGCCTCTGGAATGCTGGGATTAAAAACATGTGCCACCACGTCCAGCAAGCAGAAACAAGATAAAATGACTGGGCCAATGTTACTTACTTAAACCTCTCAGATAATATAAGCAACTATATTATCTCCATACTAATGGTGTATCTGCATTCATCATGCCTTTTTAAAAATCATCTGAAAATGATATAAAATCAGGAAGGAACTCTGAAAAGGAAAATGGTCAGAACACATATTTTCCCCCCCATGTACTGGGGACTGAACCCAGGGGCATTCTACCTCTGAGTTATACCCCTAGCCAAAGACTTTTTTTTTTTTTGAAACAGGGTCTCTCTAAATTGCTGAGAGTAGCCACAAACCTTCATCCTCCTGTCTCAGCCTCCCAAATACTAGGATTATAAGGGGCCACCACACCCAGCTTTCATTTTTTTACTCCATTATTACTTATTACTTAACCAATAAAAAAAAAATTGTCTCCAAAAGACTCTTGGATAATCCATATGATAAATGGAAATATGTCACTCAAGGTTCAGGGCAGAGAAATGAAGTACTTTGATCATTTTAAGGGACTGGGTACTCTGGACATGGTGGCAAATGCTTGTAATCCCAGCATTCAGGAGGCTGAGACAGGAGGATCGCAGTTGGCAGACAGCCTCATCTACTTAGTGAGGCCCTTTACAATTCAGTGAGATCCAGTTTCAAAATAAGGAATAAAAAATAGGGCTGGGGGCCGGGTGTAGTGGCACACGCTTGTAATCCCCGGTGCTTGGGAGGCAGAGACAGGAGGATCATGCAGGTTTGAAGCCAGCCTTGCTGGCTTAGGAGACCCTGTTTCCAAGTTTTAAAAAATATAAAATAAGTCTGGAAGTATAGCTCAGAGGCAGAAGGGTTCCATCCCCAGTACCACCGGAAAAAAAAAAAAAAAATAGGGGTGGGGGTATAGCTCGGATATAGAATGCCCCTAGGTTCCACACCCAGTGGGGGGGGGGGATTATAGTGTTTACAAAAATCACTGAAAGGGCTTTTAAGGCAGGACACTTATAATCCCAGCATTTGGGAGGCTGAGACAGGAGGATTTTGGTTTAAAGACAGCATCAGCTACTTAATGAGGCCATTAACAACTCAGTGCAACCCTGTTTCAAAAATAAAGAATAAAAAATAGGGCTGGAGTGTGGCTCGAAGGTAGAATGTTCCTGGGTTCCATCCGGAGTACTGAAAAAAAAAAAAAACATAATAATAAAGGGCCTAGTGTGGTGGTGCAGGCTTGTAACCCCAGCATTTGGTAGGCTGAAACAATAGAATCCAAGTTCTGCATCCAGCTGTGGCTACTACTTAGTGAGACCCAGTTTCAAAATGAAGAATAAAAAAAATAGAGCTGGGGTTGTAGCTCAGAGGTAGAATCCTGGGTTCCATCCCCAATATCAACCCCCCAAAGAAGATTAAAAATATACGGCTCGGGGTATAGCTAGAAGGTAGAATGCCTTTGGGTTCCATCCCCAGTAACACCAAAAAGGGGGGGGGGGTCCTTTTAAAGTCCGTACTTGGGAGCTGGGCCTGGTGGAATACGCTTGTAATCCCAGCATTTGGGAGGTTGAGACAGGGGGAACGCTGTTTGTGGCCAGCCTTAGCTATTACTTATTGAGGCCCTTTGCAACTCCGTGAGACCCTGATTCAAAATAAAGAATAAAAAATAGGACTGGGAGTGTAACTTGGAGGTAGAATGCCCTGGGTTCCATCTACAGTACCAAAAAAGAAAGGGGGCGGGGGGGACAAACGAACCACCGAACCTGGGATGCTGAGACAGGAGGATTGCAGGTTCACAACCTCAGCTACTTAGTAAGGCCTTCGCAAGCTAGTGAGACCCTATTCCAAAAATAAGGAAAAGGCTAGGTATGGTGGAGTACGCTTGTAATACCAGCATTCAGGAAATAGAGATCAGAGGACTGCAGTTCAAGGACAGCCTTGGCTACTTAGCAAGGCCCTTCACAACTATGTGAGATCCTGTTTCAAAAATAAAGACTAAAAAAAAAAAACTAAGGGTGAGGGTGTAGCTTGGAGGCAGAATCCCCTTGGATTCCATCCCCAGTACCGTAAAAAAATAAATAAATAAAATAAGGAAAAATAGGGCTAGGGGTGTAGGCTTGAAGGTAAAATATCCATAGATTCCACCCCTAGAACCGCAAGAAATAAAAATAAAATAGGTCTGGGGGTGTAGACTGAGGTAGAATAACCCTAGGTTCCATTCCCAATACCACACCCCCAAAAAGAGAAATCATTTCATTAATTCTATGCAATGTTTTAGAAGTCATAGGCAGTGTAAAATGAAATAAAAGGTATACAGAAGTACAACTGATTATTTGCTGATCATAACTATAAAGAGAAAATCTAAAAGAAAATATCAAGAAGCTACTAGATCAGAACTGGGGATGCAGTTCAGTGGTAGAGAATGTGCTTAGCATGCATGAGATCCTGAATTCAATCCCCAGCAACACACACACACACACACACACCCTACTAGAACTCATAATTCAATTGAGTAAGGCTGCAGGATACAAGGTCAAAATACAAGTTACCTGTATTTCTATCTGTAAACAATAAATTAAGAAAATAAAACCTGAAAATAATATACAACAGCATTTTTATATAAAACAACATGAAATACTTAGGGATACATTTAATAAAACAAGTACAAGATGTATAGACAGAGTACTACAAACTGCTAAAATAGGACCTGAACTGTGGGGCATGGTGGTACAAACCTGTGATCCCAACTACTCAGGAGACTGGGGCAGGAGGATTGCTTGGACAACGTTTTTTGGTGGCACTGGGGTTGGAACCCAGGGGCATTTTACCTCCGAGTTACACCCCCCCAGACCTATTTCTACTCAAACTAATCTAATATTCTACTTAAAATTATAGCAAGCTTCTTTGTAGGAACTGACAACTGATACCGGGCGTGGTGGCGCAGGCTTGCAATCCCAGCATTCGGGAGGCTGAGACCTGGAGGATCGCAGTTTGCAGACAGCCTCAGCTACTTAGTGTGGCCCTCTGCAACTCAGTGAGACCCGGTTTCAAAATAAAGAATAAAAACTAAGGCAGGAGGTGTAGCTCAGAGGTCAAATGCCCCTGAGTTCCATCCCCAGACCCGCAAAAAAAAAAAAAAAGAAAGAAAGAAAAAGAAACTGACGACTGCCTTGGGGGGAAAAAAAAAAAAAAACTTCTGTAAAAGCCAAAACTAAAATCAAACAATAACAAAAAAAAGTTAGAGGACTTATACTATACAATTTCATAATCAAGAAATAGTGATACTGACATACAGGCAGACATGAGATTAATGGAATATAATACAGAGTTCCATAAGAGGTCTACACAACAGATTTTCAACAAAAGTTCCAAAGTAATTCAAAAGATAAAGGATAGTGTTTTCAACAAATAATGTTGGGACAATGGATATAGGCTACAGCATGAATGATCCTTAAACAAACGCTAAGGGAAAGAAGCCATACACCAAAGTCACATTGTACTATCTCCTTAGGTACAGAAAAGAAACAAAGATCAGTGGGTTGCCTGAGCATGAAGCTGGTAAGGGGAGTGACTACTAATGTACAATAAATAATGGTGGTTGTGAGGGGACAATTTTTTTAAAAAAATGGAAAATAAAACTGATGATGGCTGCACAACTATGTTAATGGACTAAAAACACTGAATTATACACTTTAAAGTGAATTCCATGCTACACAAATTAAACCTCAACAAAACTGTGATTTAAAAGAACAGATCTGCCGGGCGTGGTGGCGCACACTTGTAATCCTGGCATTCGGGAGGCTGAGACCAGAGGATCGCGGTTCGCTGACAGCCTCAGCTACTTAGGCCCTCTGCAACTCAGTGGTGAGACCGTTTCAAAATAAAGAATAAAAAATAGGGCAGGGGTGTAGCTAAGAAGTAGAATGCCCCTGGATTCCATCCCCAGGCCCGCAAAAAAAAAAAAAAAATATCTAAACTGTGTGTGGTGGCACACGCTTGTAATTACAGCATTTGGGAGGCAGAGTCAGGAGGATGATGGTTTGTGGAAAGCCTCAGCTACTTAGAGAGGCCCTTTCAAACTCAGTGAAACACTGTTTCAAAATAAAGAATTTAAAAAATAGGGCTGGGGGTATAGCTCCAAGGTAGAATGCCCATGGGTTCCATCTTCCTTACCACACACAAAAATAAATCAATAACCAGCGGGTGGGAGGCTGAGACAGGAGGATCGCACAGGTTTGAAGCCAGCCTCAGCTACTTAGGCTCTCAGCAACTTAGTGAGATGAGATCCTGTTTCCAAATAATGTATAAAATATGTCTGGGAGCATAGCCCGGAGGTAGAATGCCACTGGATTCCATCCCCAGTACCGCAAAAATAAATAAAGAATAAAAAATAAACCGGGTGTGGTGGCACACGCTTGTAATCCCCATGCTTGGGAGGCGGAGACAGGAGGATAGCACTGATTTGGAGACCCTGTTTCCAAATAAAAAAATATAAAAATAGGTCTGGAAGTGTAGTCCGAAGGTAGAAGGGCTTCCAGGAACCCAAGTACCACCAAAAATAAAAATAAAGTAAAAATAAGCCAGGTGTGGTGGTGCACGCTTGTAATCCCAGCATTGGGAGGCTGAAACAGGAGGATGGCGGTTCGAGGACAGCCTCAGCCACTACTTAGTGAGGCCCTTTGGAACTCAGTGAGACCCTGTTTCAAAGAAAAGAATAAAAAATAGGGCTGGGGGTGTAGCTCGGAGATAGAATGCCCCCTGGGTTCCATTCCCAGTACCACAAAAATAAAAAATAAAAAAAGAATAAAAAATAAGGCTGGTGGTGTAACTCAGAGGTAGAATGCCCCTGGATTCAATTGCCAGTACTGAAAAAAATAAAGAAAACAACAGATCTAAAACTGGCATGGTAACACACACTTGTAATCACAGTACTTGGGAGGCTGAGACAGGATGGTCATGGGTTTGAGGACAGTCTCAGCTACTTAGGCCCTCTGCAATTTAGCGAGAACTTGTTTCAAAATAAAGAATAATCTGGGCGTGGTGGTTGTCATCCCAGCATTTGGGAAGCTGAGACAGGAAGATCATGGTTAGTAGACAGCCTAGGCTATGTAGGCCCTTTGCAACTCAGTGAGACTCTTTCCAAATAAAGAGTAAAAAATAGGGCTAGGGGTGTAGCTCTGAGGTAGAATGCCCCTGGGTTTCATCTCTAGTACAACAAAACAACAACAAAAAGAATAAATAATAGGGCTGGGACTATAGCTCAGAGGTGTAGAATGTCCCAGGTTCCATTCTCAGTACTGCCCCGCCCCACACGTGTGCCCAAAAAAAACAAAAAAAAAAAAAAAAAAAAAAAAAAACAGGTCTGCTGAGCACAGCTGTGCACACCTATAATCTCAGTACTTGGGAGGCTGAGAAACAAGGATCATAGGTTCAGAGCCAGCCTCAGCAACTTAGTGAGGTTCTCAGCAATTTAGGAAGCCCTTCTTTGAAAACAAATAGAAAGGGGGGGGGGGGGTTGTAGCTCAGAGGTAGAATGCCCCTGAGTTCAATCACCAGTTTAAAAAAAAAGGGGGGGGGGAAGAAATCAGCTATACTAGAAAATAAAAACAATTAAAATTGGACTTTTTTTGGGGGGAGGGGTGCTGGGGGTGACATCCAGGGGCCTTCTACCTCTGAGCTACGCTCCCAGACCTCTTTTATATTTTATTTGGAAACAGGGTCTCACTAAGTTGCAAAGAGCCTCACAGCTGAGGCTGGCTTCAAACCTGCCTCCTGTATCAGCCTCCCAAGTACTGGGATTACAAGCCTGAGCCACCATGCCCGGCTTTGACAACTACTTTTTAAAATTGAAGAACCTAACTTCTTGGAAATTAGAAATAAAATAAGAAATTAAACAATTTAAGTTTAAATTGGCAATCTAAGTAACAAAAGAGGCATAGCTGAAGACCAAGTTACTAATCTGAAAAATAAAATATATAAAGTCTCTACAATATAGTAACAAAAGAAAGAAAAGGCCAGGGATGTGGTAGCACACATTACAATAACTTTAATCCCAGTTACTAAGGCAAAAGGATCTCAAGTTCCAGGCCAGCCTGGGCAATTTAGTGAGACCCTGTCTCAAAATAAAAATTAAAAAGGGCTAGAAATGTAGCTTAGTGGTAGAGGCCCTTTAGGTTCAATCTCTACTACTGAAAAAAAGAAAAAAAAAGAAAAAATTAGAGAAGGTACAATGTAAATAGAAAAGGGAAGAAAAGAAATTAAAGAATTTGAACACCTGATGACAGAAGGCAACACAGGGAACTATAGAGGTAGCTCATTTCCAGAAAAATTTAGATACATATACAGATACTAAATGGAGAGCCTTTCATAAAGACAGACCTAAGCCCATTCAAGAGTTCTCTAAGAGTTTAAAATGAGTTAAAAAAAAATTTTTTTTTTGCAGTACTGGGGATGAAACCCAGGGGCATTCTACCTCCCAGCTACACCCAGCCCTAGATTTTGTTTTTTGTTTTTTTTTTTTTTTTTTTTAGTGGTACTGGGGTTCCTGGAAGCCCTTCTTATTTGGAAACAGGGTCTCCTAAGCCAGCGCACACGGCTGGCTTCGAACCTGCGCGATCCTCCTGTCTGCCTCCCAAGCGCAGGGATTACAAGCATGCACCACCACGTCTGGCTGATTTTATTATTTTGAAAAAGGTTCTCACCAAGTTGCAAAGGGCCAATGCTGGGATTACAAGCATGTGCCACCACGCCTAGCAAAAAATTTATTATACTTTGACATACATGGATAAAAACTTTAAAACTATAAGTATACAGAAAATCCTTTAAAATGTCAAAAAAAAAAAAAAGTATCTATACAGGCCAAGCATTGTGGTGCAGGCCTATAATCCCAGTACTTGGGAGGATGAGATTTGATGATTGCAGGTTCAAGGACTGCCGCAGCAAGTAGTAAGATGCTCATCAATCTAGCAAGGCCCTGTTTCAAAGTAAAAATAAAAATAAAATAGGTCTCAGAGTGTAGCTAAGAGATAGAATATCCCCATGGTTCAATCCCCAGTACTACATATACACAAAAAAATCTATACAGGGCATGGCAAAATGGCTAAATGTCTGTAATTCCAGTACTTAGGCAGGAAGATCATAGGTTCAAGGTCTGCTCAGCAATTTAGCAAGGCCTTGTTCAAAATTAAAACTACAAGGAGCAGGGAATGTCAAAGGTCAATCCCCAGTACCAAAAAAAAAAAAAAAAAAAAAAAAAGGATCATCCCTGGGTTCAATTGCAGTGCCACAAAAAATTAAATAAATTATAGTGGTAACCATAGTATGAACTATATTCTTGGAAAATGAGACAAATGAAGCCAGGCATGGTGGTGCACATTTGTAATCCCAGCATTTCCGGAGGCTGAGACAGGAGGATCCAGGTTCACAGACAGCATCAGCCACTTAGTGAGGCGCTACAACTCAGTGAGACCCTGTTTCCAAATAAAGAATAAAAAATAGGGCTGGGGGCGCCGGGCGTGGTGGCGCACGCTTGTAATCCCCGCGCTTGGGAGGCGGAGACAGGAGGATCGCGCAGGTTCGAAGCCAGTTTCACTGGCTTAGGAGACCCTGTTTCCAAAAAATAAAATAGGTCTGGGAGTGTAGCCCTGAGGTAGAAGGGCTTCCAGGAACCTCAGCACCACCAAAAAAAAAAAAAAAAAATAGGGCTGGGGCATCGCTGGGAGGTGGAATACCCCTGGGTTCCATACCTAGTACTGCAAAAAACAAAATAAACAAATAAAATAAAATATGTAGTAAAGCCAACTTGAAACAGGCCTTTTCTTTTCTTTTTTCTTTTTTTTTTTTTTTTTTCCCAGTACTGGGGGTGGAACCCAGGCTGAAGCTAGCTGTGAACCTGTGTTCCTCCTATCTCAGCCTCCAAGTACTGGTATTATAAGCATGCGCCACCATGCCCAGCTCTTTTATATCTTGTAGTCATCAGAAAAAAAGAGCTAAAAGAAATAAAAAACTGCCCGGCAATGGTGGAGCACGCTTGTGATCCCTGCGCTTGGAAAGTGGACACCGGAGGATCGTGCAGGCTTAAGAGACCCTGTTTACAAATAAAATATAAACTAGGTCTAGGAGTGTAGCCCAGAGGTAGAAGGGTTTCCAGGAACCCCAGTACCACCAAAAAAAAAAAAAAAAAAAAAAAAACCCTAGCCAGATGTTATGGCACATACCTATAATCCACAAACACTTGGGAGGCTGAGACGAGGATCACAGGTTGAAAGCCAGCCTCAACAGCTTAGCAAGAAGCTCAGCAATTTATTGAGACCCGTTTTCAAAATAAAAATAAAAGCCAGAGACGGGTGTGGTGGTTCACGCATGTAATCCCAGCATTAAAGAGGCTGAGACCAGAGGATAGCGGTTTACAAATAGCCTCAGCTACTTAGTGAGGCCCTTCACAACTCAGTAAGACCCTGTTTCAAAATAAAGAATAAAAAATAGAGCTGGGTTGTAGGTCGGAGGTCAAATGACTCTGGGTTTCAGCCCCAGACTCGCTAAATAAATAAATAAATAAATAATAAAAGCCAGGCATGATGGCACATACTTGTGATCCCAGTACTTGGGAGGTTGAGTCAGGAGGTTTGCAGATTCAAGAACACCTTCAAGCAAGTAGTGAATCTCAGCAACCTAGTGAGGCTTTGTTTCAAAATAGAAAATAAAATAAGGGTGGGGGTGTAGATCAAAGGCAGAACATTCCTGGTTCAATCTCCAGTACCAAAAAGAAAAAGAAAAGAAGCAGTAGCTGGGCATGGTGACATACACCTACAAACCCAGTGTTTGTGAGATCAAGACAGGAGTACTGCAGGTTCCAGGCTAACCTCAGAAACTTAGCAAGACCCTATTTCAAAATAAAAGGAAACTAGGGGTGCAGCTTAGAAGTAGAATACCCCTTGGCTTAATCCCCAGTGTCAATTAATTAAGAAATGAGAACTGAGAGATGTAAGTCTATGGTAAAAGACCTTGCCCAACGTGTACAAGATCCTAGTACCACCACCCCAAATGAGCTGAGACACAGTAGCGTTGCTCCCTCCAATAGCCACACCACATGCTGCACTGCAATTTTAAGAGTGCATCACCATGCCCAGCATGACATTTGTTTTAAATACATTTAACTCACCCTCAAAAAAAAGTTAGAAAGATGCCGGGCATGGTGGCACACGCTTGTAATTCCAGTACTTGGAAGGCCAAGACAGGAGAATTGCAGGTTCGTGGCCAGCCCCAGCTACTTGGTGAGGCTCTTCAGAACTTAGAGAGAGACCCTGTTTCAAAAGAAAAAATAAGACTGTGGGTATAGCTCAGAGGTAGAATGCCCCTGGGTTGAATCCTTAGTGCCACAAAAAATAGTCACAAAGAATTAGAAAAAATGGTCATGATAGAGTTCATAAGAAACAACTTTGAAAGAAAGACCTTGCTGAGGTATTTCAACAAGTTATACTTTTAAGTAAATAGAAAGAAAAAATGTAAAAGAAAGAATATTTACATTATTGTGATGTGGTGTTTATATTGGAGTCAACCAATATAAACTGCTGCCATTCAATCTCACTGTTATTAGTCCAGTACTGAGGATAGAACCCAAGGGCACTGTGCCTCCGAGCTACACCCCCAGCCCTATTTTTTAGTCTTCTATTTTGAAACAGGGTCTCACTGAGTTGCAAAAGGCCTCACTGAGTAGCTGAGACTGTCTGAGAACCATGATCCTTCAGTCTCCACCTTCAGAATGCTATGATTACAAGTGTGCACAACCTCGCCCAGCTTGACAATTGTTTTATATAATGAACCTAATATGGTAAAGTGTGGGTTCAATTCTCTGACTGTGTGTGTGTGTGTGTGTGTGTGTGCGCGCGCGCGCGCATGTGCACCTGCACATAGTACTTGGATGTACTTTCAAGCTACATCCCCAATTTTTTTTTTTGGTACTGAACCCAAGGGTATTTTATCTCTGACTATAAGCATGCACCACCACACCTGTCTTCCAATCTTTTATTATATTCATTCATTCACTGGTACTGGGGTCTGAACCCAGGAGCTTTCTACTTCTATGCTGCACTTCAGCCCTATTTTTTAATTTAATATTTTGATTTATGTTTTTATTTTTTAAACCCAGGGGCAGTCCCTCTCTGAGCTAAACTCCCAGCCCTATTTTTTATCTTTACTTATTTACTGGTACTGGGGATTAAACACAGAGGCATTCTACCTCCAAGCTATATCTCTACCCCAATTTATTATCTGGGAACAGGATCTCACTAGATTGCTGAGCGCCTCACAAAGCTGCCAAGGCTGGCTTTGAACATGCGACCATATATCCTTCCAAGTACTAGAATTACAAGCATGTACCACCAAACCCAGCTTTATTTGTTTTAAATCTACCAACTTTAGACTTCTCTTATCATGTCAATTAATTCTAATTACATTTTCTCTACACTGAAAAATGCAAAGATTTTGTTGTTTTGGTGTTGGGTACCCAGAATTGAATCCAGGAGCCCTATACTACTGAGCTACATCTCCAGCAGTTTTTGTTTGCTTGTGGTTTTTGTTTTGTTGTTGTTTAAACAAAGTCTGTCTAAATTGCTGAAGAAGGATAGCCTCAGATTTTCGATCCTCCTGCCTCAGCCTCCCAATTAGCTGGGATTACACGAAGGTGCCACTGCACCCTACCTGGAAAACTACTTTCTATTTGATGGTACCATTTTACATTCCTACCAGCAAAGTATGAGATCAAGCTTCTCCACATTGAGCATTTGGTGTCATCACTGGTTTTTGTTGTAGTCGTTCTTATTCTTTTTAGTTATCCTAAAAGGTAAGTAGTGGTATCTTACAGTGATTTAAATTCATTTCTCCCTCATTGAGGTTGAACATCTTTCCATTTGCTTATCTGCCACCTGTTCTCAACAGTGAAACTGCTATGTCCATTTTCTAAATGGACTTTTTTTTACTGTTGAGTTAATATATTCTAGATACAATCCTTTGATATATCGCTTATAAATATATTTTTCAGCCTGTAGCTTGTCTTTGCATCCTCTTAACAAGGTCTTTCACAGCACTATTTTGTCTTGAAATAGAAACATGTGCAGTACTGGGAATTGAACCCAGGAACATTCTACCTCCAAACTACACCCCAGCCCGGTACCAGTATTGGAAATGGCTTAGGAAGATTTGAGAAAGCTCTGATTATTAATTATTAATATATTTTTAAAAGTTGTGTCAAAATGGCGGCAGAGCTGGGTAAAGAAAGGACTTGATTTCTGCCTAAAAGCAGGCAACTATTCCAATCTAAATTAACCAAGCTAAAAGTAATTAAGTCAATAGAGGAGAGCTAGGGCTTCCTCTTTCCAAAGAGAGATCTACATGATAATCTAGGGGAGATGTAGCAGGGTCTGACCTTACCCTCCATGAAAGGAGACACCTTGCCACACCTGGCTGGGGGAGGTACTTTACAGGGTTAAGGGGAGGTACCTTATAGGGACGTTTATGTCAGGATCATGTAAACAAGATGGAGGTCATGGATATAAAAAGTCCGGTCCATGTGCTGTATCTTGGGGGTGGTGAGTTGACCCGGACCACCCTCCCCCCATGCCATTTTGCCATGGGGCTATAACTATTTTCTGTATTTCTATCTTTTTAATAAGCTTCTTTAAATCTTCAGCAACTGTCCAAGCTATGTATATTTATCCTTAGCTCAGGACAAGAACCCACGGGGTTTTTTTTTTTTCTGTTTTTTGGTCGTTTTGGGGTTTTATTGTGGTTTGAAGGAAATTGTGTCCGGGACCCTAACAGGGGTCCCCAGGAACACTTTCCCCACAACTATATTCTCAAACCGTATCAGCCCTATATTTAATTCTTTATTTTAAAACAGGGTCTGAGTTGCAGAGAGCCTCATTAAGTAGCTGAGACTGGCTGGGAACCTGCAATCCTCCTGTATCAGATTCCCAAGTACTAGGATTACAAGCATGTGCCACCATGCCCGTTTTTGTTTTTGGTTTGGGTTTTTTTTGTGGTGATACCAGGGATTGAACCCAGGACCATTCTACCTCTTAGCTACACCACCTGCCCTATTTTTTATTCTTTATTTTAAAACAGGGTCTCATAAGTTTCTGTGGACCTCATTAAGTAGCTTGAAGCTGGCCATGAACCCACAATCCTCCTGTCTCAGCCTCCCAAGTACTGGGGGTTACAAATAATGTGCCACCACATCAAGTCTCAGCCTTTTTTTTTTTTTTTTTTTTGGGGGGGGTACTGGGGTTCCTGGAAACCCTTCTTCCTCCAGGCTACACTCCCAGACACCTATTTTTTTGTATTTTTATTTGGAAACAGGGTCGCTTAAGCCAGCATGGCTGACTTCAAACCTGTGCATTCCTCCTGTCTCTGCCTCCCAACTTCCGGGATTATAAACTGCACCACCACGCCCAGCTCAGCTATTTCTTTTTAAATGTCTAAATTTTCTCAGCTACTTAATAATGCCAATGGCAACTTAGTGAGACTCTATTTCAAAATAAAGAATAGGCTGGGTGTGGTGGCACACACTTGTAATCTAAGCATATAAGGTAATTCCAGCATTCAGGCAGTTCAAGGACAGCCTCTGCTACTTAAGTGAGGCTCTCTGCAACTTAGAGAGACCCTGTTTCAAAATAAAAATACAAAATAGAGCAGGGGATGGAGCTTGGAGGTCAAATGCCCCTGGGCTCCATCCCTAGGCCCACAAAATGAAAGAAAGAAAAAAGAAAAGAATAGCTGAGTGTGGTGGTGCATGCTTGTAATCCCAGCATTTGGGAGGATGAGACAGAAGGATCACAGATCATGGACAGCCTCAGCTACTTAGTGAGGCCCTTTGCAACTCAGTAAGACCCTGTTTCAAAATAATGAATAAAAAATAGGGCTGGAGTTGCAGATCGAAGGTAGAATGCCCCTGGGTTCCATCCCCAGTACCGCAAAAGAAGAAAGCCAAGCACTGGAGTGTACCCTTGTAATCCCAGTATTGGGAGGCTGAGAAAGGAGGATCTCAGTTGGCAAACAGCCTCATATACTGAGAAAGGCAGGCCTTCTGCAACTCAGTGAGACCCTGTTTCAAAATAAAGAATAAAAAACAGAGCTGTGGGTGTAGCTTGGAGGTAGAATGCCCCTGAATTCCATCCCTGGTACCAGAAATAAAAAGGTCTAAATTCTCAAAACTTATTTAAACTGGGTGTGATAGTGCACACTTGTAATCTCAGCATTTGGGAGGCTGAGACTGGAAGGTTGTGGTTCGAGGACAGCCTCAGCTATTTAGTGAGGCCCTCAGCAACTTAGCGAGACCCTGTTTCAAAATAAAGAATAAAACTTAGGGTAGGGGCAGGGGGTGTAGCTCAGAGGTCAAATGCCTCTTGGTTCCATCCCCAGACCTGCCAAAAAAAAAAAAAAAAAACCTATTTAAAAGCAAGTTGGAGCCGGGCGTGGTGGCGCACGCTTGTAATCCCAGCATTCGGGAGGCTGAGACCTGGAGGATCGCGGTTCGCGGACAGCCTCAGCTACTTAGTGAGGCCCTCTGCAACTCAGTGAGACCCGGTTTTAAAATAAAGAATAAAAAATAGGGCAGGGGGTGTAGCTCAGAGGTCGAATGCCCCTGGGTTCCATCTCCAGACCCGCAAAAAAAAAAAAAAAAAAAAAAGCAAGTTGGTTTTAGAAGATTAAAGCAAGAACAGTTGCCAAGTAGAAACTTATGTTCATGTTCATCATATTTTTAGCCTAAGCTTTAATGAATAGAAATGTAGACACAGCTAAGAAAATCAAAAAGCAAGAGCAGTTTTTCTAAGATACCAGAAATGCATTCTACCTCCAAGGGACACCCCCAGCTCTATTTTTTTTTTTTTTTTTTTTTGAGACAATGTCCCACTGACTTGCAAAGGGCCTAAGTAGCTGAGGCTCTCTGTGAGCCATAATCCTCCTGTTTCAGCCTGCCAAATGCTAGAATTACAAACTTGTGCCACCATGCCCAGCTTAATGAAAGGTATTTCCACTTATAAAAATATAAAATAGGTCTGGGAGTATAACCCGGAGGTAGAAGGGTTTTCAGGAACCCCAGTACCACCAAAAAATAAATAACTTTTAAGCCAGGTGTGGTGGCGCACACTTGTAATACCAGCATTTGGGAGGCTGAGACAGAAGGATCGTAGTTCGAAGACAGTCTCAGCTACTCAGTGAAGTTGTTGTGTTTAAAATTTTATTTTAAAGTTTTATAACAAAGTGCTAAGAGAGTGCAGTGCAGTGCAGTTGCTAAGAAATTGCTTAAACTAATAATGTTGATCAATAATAATGTGTGTAATAACTTAAGTCGCAGGCAGACATCTAAGCAGGAAAAGGCTTACAGGAGAATTCCTGGAAAAGCTAAGAGCATCCGCCCTACCTGAGAGCATCTGCCCAACCCAAGGTCAAACCTTAGATAGAGACCCCTCTCTCAACTGACCTTCTTCAGGAAGATCAGTGTGCTTTGTGTAGCTGCTTTAATGACCTTGCAACACAATAGTAGATAAGATACCCCCTAACCCTACCCTATTATCTTAAAACAGGCTGTACAAGTTACCTTATTGGATGGAAGCTGTAAATTCAAAAAGCGTCATCAATGATGACTTGCAAAATGTTGTACAACTGCATAAAAATTCTCCCCAAAGGGAGATCTTGGCCCTTGCCGCTTATGTGGAGACACATGCGCTTGGGTCCAGGTTCAAACCTGTAATAAGGTGTGGCTTGAAGGACTAATAATTGATTATGGACAGTTATTCTCACCTGAATACACTACAACAAAGCCCTTTGTAACTCAGTGAGACCCTGTTTCAAAATAAAGAATAAAAAATAGAACTTGGGGTGTAGCTTGGAGATCATATGCCCCTGGATTCCATCCCTAATATCACTAAAGGAAGGAAAGAAGGAAGGAAGGAAGGAAGGAAGGAAGGAAGGAAGGAAGGAAGGAAGACGGCTGGGGGTATAACTTGGGAGGTAGAATGCCCCTGGGTTCCATCCCCATTACCACAAAAAAAAGGAGAAAAAATTTAATATGCTATACTTTAACTTTTTTTTTTTTTTTTTTTTTTTTTTTTTTGCAAGTCTGGGGAATGAACCCAGGGGCATTCAACCTCCCAAATGCCTGGTCTCAACCTCCCAAATGTTGGGATTACAAGCATGCACCACCACGCCTGGCTCTGTATTCTTTATTTTTAAAACAGGGCCTCACTAAATGGGAAGGGCCTCACTAGGTAGCTGAGGCTGGCCAAGAACTTGCCATCCTCCTGTCTCAGCCTCCTGAGTCCTGGGATTACAAGCATTTTGCACTTTATTCTCTGATTTCCTTGGAGTGTAGGGGATTGAATGTAGGACCTCACACATGGTAGACAAGTGGTAGACTAAGCTATATCCCCATTCCTTTTTTAAGTTTTTATTTTGAGAAAGGGTCTAAGTTGCCTAGACAGGCCTGAAACTTGGAATCCTCCTGCTTCAATGCCATTGGACCCTGCTGCATTTGTGTGTGTGTGTGGGGGGGGTACTGGGGTTCCTGGAAGCCCTTCTACCTCCAGGATACACTCTCACGGGCTATACTCCTAGACCTATTTTTTACTTTTTTTATGTGAAAACAGGGTCTCTTAAGCCGGCGAAGCTGGCTCCGAACCAGCACGATCCTCCTGCCTCAGCCTCCCAAGCGCAGGGATTACAAGCGTGCGCCACCACGCCCGGCTGGCATTTTATTTTTTATTGTATCATTTATCAGTTCATAAATCATGTTCACTACAAAACTTTGGAAAATGTTTGCTTATTTGTACTTTCCTATACCTGAAATGTCATCAGCCATTTACAACTACAGAATGTTCATCTTGCCAAAGTTTTTCCATAAGAACATCCTTCTCTGAAAAATTATTTTCTACAAACCAATGAAATTATTTTACATACTTACTTATTATTCTGGTACTGGGGATGGAATCCTGGGCTATTCTACCTCCCTATTTTTTATTCTTTATTTGGAAACAGGGTCTCACTGAGTTGCAAAGGGCCTCGCTAAGTAGCTGAGGCTGTTCAGGAACCATGATCTTCCTGTCTCCAGACTCCCAAATGCTGGGATTACAAGCGTGCACAACCATGCCTGGCTTTGAAAATTATTTTAGAAGGACCCTCGAGGTTATTAATAATAACTTAGAAATGCCAAATTAGAAGCCTTGCATGGTGGCACATGTTTGTAATCCCAATACTTGGAAGGCCCAGACAGGAGGATCCCAGGTTCAAAGCCAGCCTCAACTACTTAATTTAGCCACTCTGCAACTTAATGAGACCTTGTTTCAAAATTAAAAATTAAAAATAGGGCTGTGGGTGTAACTCCGATGTAGAATGCCCCTAGGTTCCATCCCCAGTATCACAAAAAAAAAGCCATATTACTCACCCTAAATTGAACTGACTGCATTAAAGCAAAGGATCACTTAGCCTGGCACAGTGGTGTACCTCTGTAATCCCACTACTTGAGAGGCTGAGGCAGGAGAATCAAAGATTGGATGGTAACTTAAAGTCTTTGTTTCAAAAGAAAAAAATAGACTGGGGGTGTAACTCAGAAGTGTAACACCCCTAGGTCAATCACCAACAATACATGCACACTTAAAATTTTACTTATGGCCAGGTGTGGTGGCGCAAGCTTGTAATCCCCACACTTGGGAGGTGGAGACAGGAGGATCACGCAGGTTCAAAGCCAACCTTGCTGGCTTCAGAGACCCTGTTTCAAAATAAAAATATAAAATAGGTCTGGGAGTGTAGCCCAGAGGTAGAAGGGTTTCCAGGAACCACAATACCACCCAAAAAAAAAAAATTTTTTTTATTTATGTATGCCAGGTGTGGTTGCGCACGCTTATAATCCCCGCACTTAGAAGGCGTTGACAGGAGGATCCTGCAGGTTCAAAGCCAGCCTCTCTGGCTTAAGAGTCTCTGTTCCCAAATAAAAAACATAAAAATAGGTCTGGAAATATAGCCTGGAGGTAGAAGGGTTCCATCCCTGGTACCACCAAAGAAAAGAAAGTTTTTTTTTACTTATGTCAAGGGTTCACTCACACCACCATTTAATATATCCTGCCCCACGCCCCCCCAAAAAAACCACTTGCAATAAAGTATCCAAAACCAAATAATGTAAGAATTGAATTCATCTTCATAGTGCAATCAACTTCTTACCTGCAAGAGTCAAGGTGGGGGTGGGGGGCTTGCTTAATAATAGAGTACCTGACTAGACTGTAGAAGTCAAGACTTTGAGTTTGATTCCAGGATCCCCTCCAACACCACCCCCATCCTTGGGCAAAAATAGCAGAAAAGCAACATGTCTCATGGTGTTGGTCTCAAGTCTGTAATATCAGCTAATTGGGAGACGGGATCATCCAAAATTCCAGGCCAGCCTCACAACTTAACAAGAACCTGACTCAAAATATAAAAGGGTGGGGTATATAGTTCAGTGGTAGGTAGCACCCCGGTTCAATCCCTAATACTGCTAAATAAATAAATAAGGCTGAGAATGTAGCCCAGTTGTAGAATGCCACTGATTCAGTACTGGAGTGGGGGGGGGGGGTTGGATTCAATCTTGAGCCCCATCAAGATATATATGCTAATACTATTTGAAGATGAGGCCAAGAGTATGTATTTTTAGACTTCTCAAGTGATCTGACTGCACACTAGGTTTGAGAAACACTCTCATCAGCCAGGCATGGTAGTACATGCTTGTAATCCTAGTACTTGGGAGGATGAGACCGGAGAAATAACAGGTTCGAGGCCAGCCTTAGCTACTTAGGCCTTTTAAAAAATAGGAAAAAAGTAGGGCTGGGAGTATAGCTTGGAGGTAGATTCAATCCCCAGTTCAAAAACAAGAGAGAAACACTCTCATCATCATACCATGGAACTAAGATTTTAGATATTTCCAGATTACTTTAAAATGTACAATCAAAACTTCTACAGCAAAAGACCAATTATCTGTTATAACAAAGGCATTCTTCCTAGTACTAGAATGTCTATGAAAATGTAGAATACCTATGAAAACATAACTAATGAAAATGCTTTTTCTGTGTAGTGCTAGGGATTGAACGCAGGGGCAATCTACCTCTGAGCCTCACCAACCCCCCAAACCTATTTTACTTTTTATTTGGAAACAAGATCTCACTAAGTTGCTGGGGGGGCTTTGAATCTGTGATCCTCCTGTTTCAGTCCAAGTACTGAAATTACAGGTGCACATGACCACACCCAGCAAAAATGATAACTTAAAAAAAAAGGGACTGAGAGGCTGAGATGGAAGAATCAAAAGTTTGAGACCAGCCGGGCGTGGTGGCGCATGCTTATAATCCTGGCGCTTGGGAGGCTAAGACAGGAGGGTCACACAGGTTCGAAGCCAGCCTCGGCAGGTTTAAGAGACCCTGTTTCCAAATAAAATATAAAATAGGTCTGGGATTGTAGGCTGAAGGTAGAAGGCCCCTGGGTTCCATTCCCAGTACCATCAAGGAAAAAAAAAAAAAAAAAAAAAAAAACGTTTGAGATCAGTCACAGCCACGTAATGAGATACTCAGCAGCATGGCAAGACCTTGTTTCAAAACAAAACATCGAGCCAGGCATGGTGACACACGCTTGTAATCCCAGCATTTGGGAGGCTGAGACCTGAGGATAGCAGTTCGCGGACAGCCTCAGCTATACGGTGAGGCCCTCCACAACTCAGTGAGACCCTGTTTCAAAATAAAGAATAAAAAATTGGACAGGGGGTGTGGCTTGGAGGTCAAATGCCTCTGGGTTCCATCCCCAGACCCGCAAAAAAAAAAAAAAAAAAAAATCCTCAGCCTTTTATTTTTTGTTTTGAAACAGGTCTTGCTAAGTTACTGAGGCTGTCCTTGAAACTGTGATCCTACTGATCAGCTTCCCAAGTACTGAAAGTACTTGTATAGGTGTATGCCACACCTGACTTAAAATATATTTCTTATGGTTACCTTAAGAGTCTCAATCAGGGATATAGCTCAGTGGTATAATATTTGCTTGGCATATTCAAGGCCCTGCCTAGTTCCATTCCCAGTGTATTCCCCATACCCACCATAAAACACACACACACACACACACACACACACACACACACACACACACACACACCGGTACTGGGTTGGAACCCAGGAGTATTCTATCTCTGACCTACAACCCCCAGCCCTATTTTTTATTCTTTATTTTGAAACATGGTCTCACTGAGTTGCAAAGGGCTTCACTAAATTTGCCCGGCATGGTGGCGCACGCTTGTAATCCCAGCATTTGGGAGGCTGAGACAGAAGGATCTGGGTTTGTGACCAGCCTCAGTTACTTAGTAAGGCCCTTTGCAACTCAGTGAGACCCTGTTTAAAAAAAAATAGGGCTGGGGTATAGCTCAGAGTTACAATGTCCTTGGGTTCCATCTCCAGTACTAAAAACAAAACAAAAACACATCTTTTTTCTGTGTGTGGTACTAGTGATTGAATACAAGGACACTCTACCTCTTGTGCTACACCCCCAGCCCATTTTATTTTTATTTTTATTTTGAAACAGTCTCAGCTGCTGAAAGACTTCACGAAATTGTTGAGGATGTCCTTAAAACTTCTATCCTCCTGTATCAGTCTCCCAAATACAAGGCACTTATAATCTTATACAAGGATGACAATGTGCTGGGGATTAAACCCAGGGACATTCTACCTCCAAGCTACACACCCACCCCCAGACCTATTTAATTTTTTATTTGGAAACAAGGTCTGGCTAACTTGCTGAGCATGGGCATGTTACTTAACCTCTCTAAGCCTCTATCTATATCCTTTCAGGAAGATCAAAAGAGATAATATATGTAAAGGGCTCAGCACAGTGCCTGGTTTGTCAGTCCTGGATAAACAGCCCATACAAGATCCTCTCTGGAAAAGTACTTAAATGTCAATGATGGAAGCTACCATCAAAAGAACTAGGGAGCCAGGCATGATAGCACAAACTTGTAATCCCAGTATTTGGGAGGCTGAGACAGGAGGATCGAAGGTTCGTGGCCAGACTAAGCCAATTAAGTAAGGCCTTCCACAGTAAAGAATTATTAGCCAGGCATGGTGGCACACACTTGTAATCCCCGCACTTGGGAGGCAGAGACAGGAGGATCACGCAGGTTCGAAGCCAGCCTTTCTGGCTTAAGAGACCCTGTTTCCAAATAAAAATATAAAAATAGGTCTGGGAGTGTAGCCCGGAGGTAGAAGGGTTTCCAGGAACCCCAATACCACCAAAAAAAAAAGTAAAAAATTTTAAAAATGGGGAGTAGCTGGGCATGGTGGCGCACACTTGTAATCCCAGCATTTGGGAGGCTGAGACAAGGGAAGCATGGTTCAAAGACAGCCTCAGCTACTTAGTGAGGCCTTCTGAAACTTAGTGAGACCCTGTTTCAAAATAAAGGATAAAAAATAGGGCTGGGAGTGTAGCTCAGAGGTAGAATACCCCTGGGTTCTACCACACACACACACACACACAAAAGAAACATACACTCTACATGATTTCAGAAATGTTAGGTATTTTACTTGCTTTATAATGGCCTTCACTACTAAACACCTTAACCCAGTGGTTTTCTTTTTTTTTCCCCTTTTTCCTTTTTTTTTTTTTTTTTTTTTTTGGTAATAGATGGGATTGAACCCAGTAGCATTCTACCACCGAGTTACATCCCTAACCCTTTTTTATTTTTTTTTTTATTTTTATGTGGATCAAACTGAAAATGGCACACATTCGAACTGTGCTTGGTGCCCTCTCCTACCCCCATTTTCCCTTCACCCCCTCCCAACAATGAGCATCCAGGTTGACCATGCTACATTCATACTTTTACACATATTCAAATGTAGCTCCTCCATTAATTAACCTTAGCCTTCTTCATCTCCTACTCTTCCATTTCAGCTTTGCTGAGGTTTCCCCTCCATTATCTGGAGTCCCTCTGGTATTCCTAATACTCCCTAGTTTGGGCATATTAGAGAAAACATATGTCCTTTCTCTTTCTGTGCTTGGCTCATCTCACTTAACATAATGTTCTCCAGGTCTTTCCATCTTCTTGTGAATGACATGATTTTGTTCTTCTTTATTGCTAAGAAGAATTCCACTGTGTGTATTTCCCATAATTTTGCAATCCATTCATCTGTTGATGGAGACCTAGGCTGGCTATTACAAATTGTGCTGCTATGAACATGGGTATGCATATGTTACTGTAGTTCTCTGATTTCAATCCCTCTGGAAAAAAATACCCAGGAGTGCCATAGCCGGATCATATGGTGGATCTATTTCCAGTTTTCTAAGGAATCTCCACACTGATCTCCATAGCAGCTGAACTAGTCTGCACTCCCACCAACAGTGTAAGAGTCCCTCTTTCCCCACATCCTCCCCAACATTTGTTATTTGATTTCTTTATACTTGCCACTCTGATTGGGGTTAGATGGAATCTCAGCACAGTTTTGATTTGCATCTCCCTAATGGTTAATGTTGAACATCTTTTCATTATCTATTGGCCATTTCTATCTCTTCTCTTGTGAAGGGTCTATTCAATTCAGTTGCCCATTTCTTTTTTTTTTTTTTTTTTTTTTGGTGGTACTGGGGTTCCTGGAAGCCCTTCTACCTCCGGGCTACACTCCCAGACCTATTTTTACTTTTTTTTTTTTGGAAACAGGGTCTCCTAAGCCAGCACGCATGGCTGGTTTCGAACCTGCGCTATCCTCCTGTCTCTGCCTCCCAAGCACGGGGATTACAAGCGTGCGCCACCACGCCCGGCGATTGCCCATTTCTTGACTGGGTTGTTTTCTAGTGTAGAGTCTTTTGAGATCTTTGTATATTCTGGATATTCACTCTCTATCAGAGTGGTGGCTGGTAAGGATCTCCCATTCTATAGGTTTTCTTTTTAGGTTCTTGATGGTTTCCTTTGATGAGAAGAAAATTTTTAGTTTGATGCCATCCCACTTATTAATTCTTGCTGTAATTTCCTGCGCTTTAGAGGTCTTATTGATAAAGTTACTACCTGTGCCTATACAGAGTGTTGACACTATCCCCTCCTCTAATAACTTCAGAGTCTCTGGTCTAATTTCCAAGTCTCTGATACATCTCCTAGCCCTATTTTTTTAAATTATTCTTTATTTTGAAACAGGGTCTAAGTTACAGAGGACCACACTAAGTAGCTGAGGCTGGTTGTATGAACCTGCAATCCTCCTATCTCAGCCTCCCAATACTGGGATTACAAGCACCCACCATTATGCCTAGCCAGCCCAATAGTTTTCAAACTGGAATGATTTTGTCTCTCAGGGGACACTGTCAATCAAGTTTTTGGGTTTTTTGTTTTGTTTTTGCGGTACTGGAAATGGAACCCAGGGGCATTCTACCTCCAAGCTACACACCCAGCCCTATTTTTTTTTTTTTTTAATTCTTCATTTTGAAACAGGGCCTCAATGAGTTGCAAAGGGCCTAAGTAGCTGAGGCTGGTGGTGAATGGTGATCCTCCTGTCTCAGCCTCCCAAATGCTGGGGTTACAAGCATGCACCACCACGCCCAGCTGTCAATAGAGATATTTTTGATTGACACAACTGTGGGGATTTACTATTGGTACCTAGTGGGCAGACACAGGAATGCTGCTAAACAACCTATAACGCACAATATAGGCCCCCACAATAATCAGCCAAAATGCCATTGGTACCAAACCTAAAAAAACTGCAACCCAAGCAACCATCTTGCTAGACTTTGAAAAAAACCAAGTTCTTCTTTACAGTGACCAACAAAACAACACAACTGATCAATTTTCCCAGGTAATGAATTAAAATCCTTACTACTAAGCCGGGCGTGGTGGCACACACTCAGGAGGCTGAGACTGAAGGATCACAGTTCACTGACAGCCTCAGCTACTTAGTGAGGCCCTCAGCAACTCAAGTGAGACCCAGTTTCAAAATAAAGAATAAGCCGGGCGTGGTGGCGCATGCTTGTAATCCCCGCGCTTGGGAGGCAGAGACAGGAGGATCGCGCAGGTTCGAAGCCAGCCGCGCGCGCTGGCTTAGGAGACCCTGTTTCCAAATAAAAATGTAAAAATAGGTCTGGGAGTGTAGCCCGGAGGTAGAAGGGCTTCCAGGAACCCCAGTACCACCAAAAAAAAAAGAAAGAAAGAAAGAATAAAATAGGGCAGGGGGTATAGCTCGGAGGCTGAATGCGCCTGGGTTCCACCCCCAGACCTGCAAAAAAAATACAAAATACAAAATAAAATAAAATAAAATCCTTACTACTGGCAAATTAGGAGCTCAATAAATATAGCCAATGTTGGGCACTGCTGTTGAAAATTTCTGGAATTCTAGCAGCTAGAATGGTTTGCAGGTTTATGTTATGAACATAATTCAATACATTCAAAATTTTTAAAGCATGTAACCTTTCAAAAGTTCACTCTACATGATTTCAAGAGATTAAATTTTACCATTCTTTCGTTTTCAAGTGATATTTGAAGAACCACAAAGCTCAAATATGCTAGTACAGTAAAACAAGGCCTTTTTTTAAGCAGTTATCAAATCCTTACAAATAAACTTGATATTTTTTCATTTCCTTAACAAACTGCCTTGGCCTTCTGTTTCATCCATTTTCAGCATGTCAATTAAAAGCCTTTGAAAAATTTAAGAAAGTAAGAACACTTCCATTGTTTAAAAAAACAAGGTGTCCCACTCTTGTGATACCAATATACTTGGGAGGCTGAGACAGGAAAATGGAAGGTTTGCAGCCAGCCTTGCTACAACTAAGACTGTTTCAAAGTAAAGAATAAAAAATACAGCTGAAGGTGTAGCTTGGAAATAGAATCCCCCTGAGTTAAATCCCCAGTCACTGGGCATGTCAGAGCAATCCCTATACTTTGGAGGCTGACACAGGAGGACCTCAGGTTCAAGGCTGGTGAAGGATAGGTTTGGCAAGACCGTTTCAAAAATAAAAATAGACCCGGGTGCAGTGGCACGCTTGTAATCCCAGTGCCAGGGAGGCTGAGAGAGGAGGACCACACAGGTTCAAAGCCAGCCTCAGCTACTCAGTGAGGCTCTCAGCAACTTAGTAAGACCCTGTTTCCAAATAAAGTATGTAACAGGTCTGGAAGTACAGCCCAGAGGTAGAAAAGCCCTTGGGTTCCACCACCATTACCACCAAAAATTAATTAATTAATTAATTTTTAAAAAGGGCTGGGAGTGTAGCTCACTTGTAGAACTTCCCTGGGCGCCATCAATATATACACACACACACGTACAAACACACACAGAGAGTAGGAAAAGCTAAATTAGCAGCTAAGTAACTTTAAAAAGGGTTGAAAAATTACAAACTAAAGCATTCTCTTCCTTGAAGTATATTTTAGTATGCCCTATCAGAAAGTCAACTGAAAACTTTAAAAGATTTTATCAATATTTAGAATACTGTCCCAAAAAGAATGCAAAACTGAACCCAGCTTTCATTCAAATCTAAAATTGGTTAGCCAGGCGTGGTGGCTCACGCTTGTAATCCCAGCGCTTGGGAGGCCGAGACGGGAGAATTGCACAGGTTTGAAGCCAGCCTCAGCTACTTAGTGAGACCCTGTTACCAAATAAAATAGGTCTTGGGAGTATAGCAGGGAGGGAGGAAGTCTCTGGGTTCAACCCCCAGTACCACCAAAACATAAATAAATCTAAAATTGTTTAACAAATGGGTTAAAAAAGCTTTAACATACTGCTACTGCTAACACTATTAGACATTTTAGTTTCTTAGTTACTATGGACTTGTACCTTTAAGATCACAGGTTTGAAGCCAGCCTCAGCAATTTAGTGAGACTCTGTTTCCAAATAAGTAAAATTGGGCTGAGGGTGTAGCTCAGAGGTAGAATGTCCCTGGGGTCAATCCCTGATTAATTAACTAATAATTAGTTAATTAATTAAAATGTCTATCTTTAACCTGGTCGCTCACAAATGTAATTCTAAAACTTGGGAGGCTGAGGCAGAAGGATCGCGGGTTCAAGGGCAGAGTCAGCAACACAAAGAGACTCTTAGCAACACAGAGACCCTGCTTCCAAACAGAAAATTTTAAAAAGGGCTGGGGGTATAGCTCAGAGGTACAATGTCCCTGGGTTCAACCCACAGTACCACACAAAAAGTCTATCTTTTCCATTATGAGAGAGTAGAGCTACTCAGAAAGTTATGAGTCAGGAGAATCCCAAGTTTAAGTCAGCCTCAGCAACTCAGCAAAACCTTGCCTCAAAATTAAAAATAAAAAGAAACCAGCCCAGTGACATATGCCTGTTAATCCCAGTACTTCCGAGGCTGAGACAAGTTGATTGCAGGTTCCAGGTCCACTTCAACAACTCAGGGAAACCCTTAGCAATTTGGCAAGACCTTGTTTGAAAGTAAAGGGGCCAGGTGAGATGGTACACGCTTGTAATGCCAGCATTCTGGAAGCAGAGACCGGAGGATTGCTCTGTTCGCTGACAGCCTCCGCTACTTAGCAAGGCCCTTTGCAACTCAGTGAGATGCTGTTTCAAAAAATATTAAAAAAAAAAAAGACTAAAAATTGGGGCTGGAAGTGTAGCTGGGAGGTAGTATGCCCCTGGGTTCCATTCTCAGTACAAAGAAAGAGAAAGAAAAAGAAAGGAAGGAAGGAAGGAAGGAAGGAAGGAAGGAGAAGGAAAGAAAAAAAGAAAGAAGGAAAAGGACTGGAGAGCCGAGTGTGGTGGCATATGCTTATAATCCTAGCATTTAGGAGGCTAAGACAGGAGGATCCAGGTTTGCAGACAGCCTCAGCTACTTAGTGAGGCCCTCTGCAACTCAGTGAGACCCTGTTTCAAAATAAATAAAAAATATGTCTGGGAGTATAGCTTCAAGGTAGAATGCCCCTGGGTTTCATCCCCAGTACACCATTAAAAAAAAAATTAGGGCTGGGGGTGTCACTCAGAGGTAGAATACCCCTGGGTTCCATCCTCGTTACCGCAAAAAAAAAAAAAAAAAAAAAAAGGGAATAGAATAGAATAAAATAAAATGGGGCCAGGTGTGGTAGTGCACCCTTGTAATCGCAGCATTTGGGAGACTGGTACAGGAGGATCACAGTTTGCCAACAGCCTCATCTACTTAGTGAGGCCCTTTGCAACTCAGTGAGACCCTGTTTCAAAAAATAAAGAAGGGTTGGGGGGTGTGACTACGAGGTAGAATGCCTGTGTTTTCAATCCCCATATCAAAAATAAACAAAAAAATAAGGCCTGAGGTGTAGCTCAGAAGTAGAACATTCCTAGGTTCAATCCTCAGTGCCACATACACACACACACACACACACACGGGGGGGGGGGGGGGGGGGGGGGGCCTGAGGAACCCGCGTGGTGGCGCAGGCCTGTAATCCCAGCATTTGGGAGGCTGAGACAGGAGAATAGGGGTTCACCAACAGCCTCAACTACTACTTTAGGCCATTTGCAACTTAGTGAGACCCTGTTTCAAAATAAAGAATATAAATTAGGGTCGGGGTGTGGATCGAAGGTAGAAATGCCCCTGGGTTAGCCCGGCATGGTGGCGCAGGCTTGTAATCCCAGCATTTGGGAGGCTGAGACCAGAGGATCACAGTTCGCGGACAGCCTAAGCTACTTAGTGAGTCCCCCCTCCCTCCACAACTTAGTGTGACCTGTTTCAAAATAAAGAATAGAAAAAGGGCAAGGGGTGAAGCTCAGAGGTGGCGCTGAGGCTGTAACTGTGATCAATCACTCCTGAGTTCAATCCTTAGTACCAAAAAGCAAAACAAAAAACCCTGGGGTGGTAGTGCTTGCCTGTAAGTTCAGTATTTAGGAAGCTGTGATCAAAAGTTCGAGGCCAGCCTCATCAACTTAGTAAGACCTTTAGCAACTTAGTGAGACCCTGTTTCAAAATAAAAAGCACAAAGGGCTTTTTATATTTCTTATATTTTTATAATGCCCATAGGTTCAATCCCCAGTACCCAAATTCGACTTAACAGTTCAACACATAAAACTTATTTTGATTAAAGAATTCTTGAGAAACAGAAGAAAACCTCAATTCCTTCCTCCAAAGGAAAAGAAAGTAGGACACAGATGAAGGGTGTTAGCAAATAAGGTAAAAGGTGTTATTCTTTCACTGATTTTCCGACATGTTATTGGTAATGAGTAGAGAATTACTAGAACTCCATTCTCTTCAAGTCTCTTCCCATAACCAGCCAGAACTTTAACACTGTCCAATCCTGCTTGCTCATAATCTAATAATAAACCTAATTATACAATCTGCAACAGCCCCCGACAACCTTTTCCTGAAGTCATAAAGGTGATTTCACTAACACCTAAAAACTCCGTCAACCTATTTCAAAGATAAATTTCTGCATTCCAGCCTTTGGCTTCGGACGAAGGCCAGAGGCGACTGGCTGCAGGGTGGGGGAGAGGAAAATCGCTCCGACCGAGAAGGTCTCGCGCAGGGCGTCGGGCAGCCGGGGTAACTGCGGGCTCATCTCCCTTTAAATCTGGCAGCACGTGGGGCGGCATTGTGAGGCCACCAGCCCGCCTCCCCCTCCCACCCCGCACACTCCGCCCGCAGCGCGCATGCTCGGCTCACACGGTCCTAGCAGAGCCGGAGCCAACCCCCTAAAAAGTCAACCTGGAAGCCGCAAACGGCCGGAGGCCGGGACAATGGGGGAGGGGACGCGCTCCTCCCGGGGGCCGCCCCGGCCGCCTCCGCGAGTGCCAGCCTCGGGGCGCCAGCCGGCCACCCGGAGGCCGCGCGAGCCCGGCGGCCGCGAGCACAAAGCCCAGCCGGCCGGGCGGCCGCGGCCCCGGCCCGCTCCGCCCTCCCCCGCCGGCGGCGCCGCGGAGCCCGTGCCAGGCGCAGGCCGGCCGGGCGGCGTCCCGCTCGGCGGGCTCGGGACCCGCGCTTCGCCCAGGCCGCCGGGCCGGCGCTTTTGTTCGGGCCCAACTCCGCTCGCCCGCGCGGCCGGGGGAGAAGTTTTGCGCGCCTCCCCGGCCCCGCCCGCGGCCAGCGCCTCCCGCCGCCCCCGGCCCCGCGGCGCGGCTCCGGGCCGCACCTGACCGGCCGGGCCCGCCCCTCCGAGCTCGGCGGCCCGAGCGCCGGCGGTGGGGGAGGGGCGGCCCGGCCCGCCGCCCCCAGCCCCGCGGAGCGCGGCCAGGACCCGCGCCGCCCCCGCAGGCCCGCGGCGCGGCGCCGATCGCGGCCCGCTCACCTGCCAGCTGTCTCCGCAGCAGCAGCGCCGACTGCAGCTCCGTCATCCTCCCCGCCAAGGGCCCGGGTGGCGCCGGGCCTCCGAAGGGCTGGGGACGGGCTCCGGGCGGCGGGGGCTGGCGTGCGGAGGAACCCGGGCCCCGCGGCCCGAGCGTCGACGCGGCGGGCGGGCGGGCGGGCGTCTGGCTGCCGGCGCGGCGCCGCGCGGCTCGGCTGTCCTCGAGCGCCTCACGCCCGGAAGGGGAGGGTACCGGGCCGCCGCGGCGCGCACTGGGACCGCGCTCGGCGCTTCCCTCCTTCCACCCGCCCGTCGGCCCCACCGGTGCCTTCCCCCGCCACTGCCTCGCAGCCAGCAGGGCCGCTCCGCGCAGGCGCGCTGGGCCTCCGACTTCGGAAGTGGCCGGCCCGCCCGCCAGCCCTAGGCCCGAGGCGCCCGGCCCCGCCCCCGGCGGAGCTCCGCCCCCGCGCTGCGCCCGCCGCCGCCATCTTGAGAAGGTCCAGCCCGCCCGCGTCCGAAGCCTCAGATAGTGGACGCCCGCGGACGCCATGACAAAGAGGTCGCGGAGGATCAGGACGCCGCCTCCGGGTGGAAGCAGGTGTCCTGGGAGTGAAGGGGCCAGAAGTGGTAGATGTCTTGTTGCTTGGAAGCACTTGAACCATCTAACACTAAACACATGGGGTGTGCGAATTAATCGTTGGTAGAAAGGCGAATTTAGCGCTGGTGTGCCCCATTTGTTTTGTGGTACTGGGGATAGACCCTATGGGCATCCTCCAAGCTACACCTCCACCCCTATTTTATTTTATTTTATTTTATTTTGAAACAGATCAAAATAAATTGTTGAAGCTGGCTGCGAACCTGTGATCCTCCTGTCTCAACCTCCCCAGTACTGGGATTACAGTCTTGCGCGACCACACCTGGTTTAGTGTACCCCATTTTAAGCAACCATCAAAACAGAGAATATATTGATAATACACGTTTCACAAAGAATGCACCAAACGATTCTTGAAATAAGCAAAACATTCTGCATTGCATAGACTGAAACATTTAAACAGATAATAGTTTCCCACCGAGCATGGTGGCCCGCGCTTCTTATCCCCGGTAGTTGGGAGGCCGTGACAGGAGGACTGCAAGTTTGAGGAGAGCCTCAGCAAATAGAATCTCATTAACCTAGTGAGACCCTGCTTCAAAATAAAAATAAAAAGGAGGATCCTGCAGGTTCGAAGCCAGCCTCAGCTACTTACTGAGGTTCTCAGCAACTTAGTGAGACCCTGATTCCAAATAAAGTATAAAGATAGATCTGGGAGTATAGCCTGGAGGTAGAAAGCCTCTGGGTTCCATCCTCAGTACCACCACATAAATAAATAAATAAATAAATAAATAAATAAATAAATAAATAAATAAAGGTCTGGGGATGTAGCTCGGAGGTAGAATGCCACTGGACTCAATCCTCAGTGCTACACACACAAAAGAAATTACTGAACTTTTTGAACCCTAGGTTCAATCCCCAGCACTGCAAAAAGAAAAAACAAAGAAAACTTAGACTTTTTTTTTTTTTTTTTTTTTTTTGCAGATCTGGGGATGGAACCCAGGGGCATTCGACCTCCGAGCTACACCCCCTGCCCTGTTTTTTATTCTTTATTTTGAAACCGGGTCTCACTGAGTTGCAGAGGGCCTCACTAAGTAGCTGAGGCTGTCCGGGAACTGTGATCCTCCAGTCTCAGCCTCCCAAATGCTGGGATTACAAACCTACACCACCACACCCGGCTTAGAAGACTTTTTTGTATAAAAATTTCCAAACTCCAGTGCTAAGGATGTAGGAAACCCTGTTTTGGATCCCCAGTACCAAAAACAATAATAATAATCACAATTCCCAAATTCTTACCTCTAGCCCAGATCTTTCACCAGAGATTCAGATCTGCACATCTAACAGTCCCACCCTGCATTATTTTATTTAACATTTACTGAGCACCATCTAGGAGTTAGAGATGATTCTAGGATCTGAGGTTCAGGTGTGAGCCAGAGTGGTCCCTACCCTCATAGCGAGACAGGTCAGAGGACCTGGTTAACAGAAAGGAAAAGGTCATCTACTTGCCTTCTGTGAGGTGGGGGAGGTAAACAGGAAAGACTGATGGGCACCAGGAAATCTCTAGCCCACAAAATAACAATTCAAATTAACGATCAAAATTGTGCAAAAGTCATTGGTTCCCAAAAACCCAATTCTGACCAATCATAAAAAAGCAGATGGGAAACCTCAGTAAGGTTTTAAATCCACTTCCCAAGATCTTTGGTGGTCACTCTCTTTCTGGGATCCCCCCTCATGGGAGGGGAGCTACTTTGTCTTCTGACTTAAAACAAATTTCAGTGGGGTCATGGTGGTGCACGCCTGTAATCCCAGCATTTGGGAGGCTGAGACAGGAACATAGCACAGATTCGAAGCCAGCCTCAGCTACGTAGTGAGGCCCTTTGCAACTCAATGAGACCCTGTTTCAAAAAATAGAGAATAAGCCGGGCGTGGTGGTGCATGCTTGTAATCCCCACAGTTGGGAGGCTGAGACAGGAGAATCGCACAAGTTCAAAGCCAGCCTCAGCTACTTAGTGAAGCTCTCGGCAACTTAGTGAGACCCTGTTTCCAAATAAAATGTAAAATAAGTCTGGGAGTATAGCTCAGAGGTAGAAAGCCTCTGGGTTCCACCCCAGTACCACCAAATAATTAATAATTAATAATAGTAATAATAATAATGAATAAAAAATAGGGCTGGTGATGTAGCTCATAGGTAGAATGACCCTGGGTTCCATCCCAAGTACAGCTAAATAAATAAATAAATAAATAAATAAATACATTTCTATATATCTAAACCCACCTTCATTAGTCCTTGGACTTCATTCATTGAAATCCAGTGGACAAGAATCAAGAGCACTGGCATGGGGAGTCAGACACTCAGAGACAGAAATAGATATTAAAGAAGGCACTTTGCCGGGCGTGGTGGCGCACGCTTGTAATCCCTGCGCTTGGGAGGCGGAGACAGGAGGATCGCGCAGGTTCGAAGCCATGGCTTAAGAGACCCTGTTTCCAAATAAAAAAGTATAAAAATAGGTCTGGGAGTGTAGCCCAGAGGTAGAAGGGCTTCCAGGAACCCCAGTAAGACCAAAAAAAAAAAAAAAAGAAGAAGAAGAAGGCACTTTGGCCAGGTGTGGTGGCGCACACTTGTAATCCCAGCATTCGGGAGGCTGAGACTGGAGGATCATGGTTTGCAGACAGCCTCAGCTACTTAGTGAGGCCCTCTGCAACTCAGTGAGACCCTGTCTCAAAATAAAGAATAAAAACTAGGGCAGGGGTGTAGCTCGGAGGTCGAATGCCCCTGGGTTCCATCCCCAGACCCGCAAAAAAAAAAATTAAAATTAAAATTAAATTAAATTAAAGAAGGCACTTTGAGTTACGGCGATATGATGGTCATAAATAGCATAAGCGAAGAGCTGAGGACAGGGGTTTCTTCTAGATATGGTAGTGAGGGAAGGCCTCTCCCTGGAAATTATATTTGGGGCTGAAATTATAAACAGAGATGCCATTTGAAGTTTCTAGGGAAGAGCATTCTAGGCAAAGGAAACAGCCACCGTGAAGACTCTGAGATATGAAAGAGACCAGCTTTATCTAAATATTAGAAAGGAGGCTAACAGGGCGGGACAGCCGCATCTTGGCCTAATGAACAAGGGGTTCTGAATGGAGGTTAGGTTGGAGAAGCAGGCAGGAATCATCTTACTAGGAGCCCTCTAGACCCCAGCAAAGAGTTTGGAATTTATTTTAGTTACAGTGAAAGCCTTGGGACAGGAGTGACCTGTTTTACTTTTTTTTCTTTTATTTCCTTCGTGTGTGTGTGTGTGTGTGTGTGTGTGTGTGTGTGTGTCCGCAGTACTAGAGATTGAATAAGGTCTTCCTCATACATGCTAGGCAAGCACTCTTAATACTGAGCTTCATCCCAGCCCTTTTCATTTTGAGACAGAGTCACACTAAATAGCCGAGGATGACCTGGAATTTGTGATCCTCCTGCTTTCAGCCTCTGGAGTAGCTGGGAATAGAAGCATACACCACTGCAGCTAGTTCTGGGTGACATTTTTATATGCTTTTATTGGCGCATTATAGACTCACATCATAATGTAAATCATAGACAGTGACAAATACTCACACTGCACTTGGTGCCTTCCCCATGCAGACTACTGAGATGGACATTGGCATTTTGACATATGTACACATAATTGATGGTACTAATTCCTTCAATAAACCTCTCTCTTCCGCCTCCCCTTCCCCTAGACCATCTCCCTGGCTCCACTAAGGTTTCTCCTCCATTATGTGGAGTCCCTCTGGTATCTCCATTACTCCTAGAAACACATATGATACTGCATTTTCTTTTTCTTTCTTTTTTTTAAGTAATGGAGATTGAACGCAGGGGCATTCTACCTCCAACCTACACCCTGACCCCTGTTTTTTTCTTTATTTTTTCTCTTTTCTATATTTTTTATTAGCAAGCAAAAATAATTAAAAACACAAACACAACAGCCTTAAAGTTGGAAAAACAATAAGTAAACTGCTGCTGGAGTTCATGGATGTACCTGGGGTACATGCTCCTTCATTGCGAGGCAGGACGTAGGCACGTGGCTGTGCATTTATGTATATATGTGGCCAAGAAGAATGGAGAAATAGAAACCACTGGAGAAGAGAAAGCATCAAGAACTTTTCATCATGCAATCCCAAAGCGCCCTGCTCTTTTCCCCTTCTTTGCCTCTGTATCTTCTGTGGTTCCAGTTCCAGCTGAACTTGTGATAATCCCAGATCGCTCCTTCCTCTTTTTCAGTTTCTCATCATCTTCCAACTTTCTAGAGATTGAAGAGACATTCAAACCAATTCTTTGTGCTCTTTCCTTTAGCTTATCCAGGTTAACCATAGGCTTGGAATCAGATGACAGACCTTTTGTTGGAACTGAAGAAATCCCAAACCTAGCTGCTGGAGCAGCTTTTTTACTCTCCAAGCTCACAGGTACAGTCAATCATTCAGCCCTCTTCTGCATTCTCACTGCTTGTGGTAGTTCAGAGGTAATTTTTACCACTTTCCTCTCTGCTGCCACATCAACAGTTTTTCCAGGGGGTTCTTCCTCTTTGACTGGCAGTTCTATAAGCTTTTTCTCTCCTTCCTCTGTTTCATCTCCCAGTCCATCTTCATTTGCCCCCTCTTCAGCATGCCCTTCAAGATATGCCTGCAGCCTGTTGATGAGGTCTTGCTTTATTCCCTTGATCTCTAAGCCATGAGCAAGACATTATTGCTTTAGTTCATCAATCTTCAGTTTATGGAGCGCCACCGTCTCCGACGCCATCTTGCTACTCCTCTGAGCCCTATATTTTATTCTTTATTCACTAAGTAGCTAAGGCTGGCCTTGAACCTGCAATCCTCCTGTCTCAACCTCCCAGATGCTGGGATTACAAGCATGCACCACCACACTGGCAACCCTTCATGTTCTTTGACTGGCTAATCTCACTTAATGTTCTCCAGGCCCTTCCATTTTCTTGCAAATGACATAATTTTGTTCTTTATTGATGAATAGAATTCCATTGTGGGATATCCCATAATTTTATAATGTCTTCATGTATTGATGAATACCTACATTGGTTCCATAATGTGGCTATTGTGAATTGTGCTTGTATAAACATGAATATGCATATAGTACTGTGTTTCTCTGATTTCAGCCCGTTTGGAAAGATACCCAGGAGTGGTATAGCTGGATCATAGGTGGATCCATTCCTAGGTTTGTTTGTTTGGTTTTCTTTTTTTTTTTTTTTTTCAGTACTGGGGATGAAACCCTGGGGCATTGCATCTCCGAGCTACAACCTCAGTTCTATTTTTTAATCTTTTCTTTTTTTTTTTTTTTGGGTAATTGGGGTGGAACCCAGGGGCTTTTCTACCTCCGGGCTATACTCCCAGACCTATTTTATATTGCTGAGAGCCTCACTAAGTAGCTGAGGCTGGCTTTGAACCTGTGTGATCCTCCTGTCTCAGCCTCCCAAGCGCTGTACACAACCACACCTGGCTAGTCTTTTTATTTTTTGTTTTGTTTTTTTTTTGTTTGTTTTTTAATTAATTTATTTTTTAAATTGGTGCATTGTAGTCATATATCAATCACATTGGAGTACAAGACTTGAGAGGATATACAAGCACACATCATCCAATTAGCCCTCCTCCAGCCCCCAACCCATTCCCTCCCCCTCCCTCCATCCCACGCTTCTTTGGTGATTTACTTTGATACATTTGTTTATGTACCTCCTGCGTTTTAAAGAGGCTCCGTCCTCCAGTATTACATACCCTCTGAATGGTCACATTAGTTGCTTCACTATAGGGCCCTTTCTATAGCTCAACCTCTTCCTGTTGCCCTTTTCCTCCTAGTTATTGCTGATTAAGAGAAGCGTCTGATTTATATTTTCTGCGATATTTCTCTGTGCATGCTGCGTTGCAAGTACCGATCCCACTCTTATTGGTCCCAGTAGTGGCCTGGCTACTCAGTGGACTGATCCAGACCTCGCTGGTTCAAGCAGCGGCCTTGCCTCATGGGAGGCCCCATTTCTGGTCTTGCTGGCCCCTGCACCGGTCTAACCCCTAAGCTGGCTTTGGTCCCAGCCTTGGAGGCCGCAGGAGTGAACTTGCCTCACGCCAGGCTCCGATGCTGGCCATAGGCCCCTGCACCGGCCTAACCCCTTGGCAGGATTCAAATCCCGGCCTCGGAGGCCCCAGCACCGGCCTAGCCTCAAGGCAGGCTCCAATGCCGGCCTCGTTGGCCCCAGCACCGGCCTAAACCCTCGGCAGGTTCCGTTCCCGGCCTAGGAGGCCCCAGCACTGGCCATGTCTCACGGCAGGCTCCGATGCTGGCCTCGCCTCACAGCAGGCTCCGATGCCGGCCTCGCTGGCCCCAGCACCAGTCTAGCCCTTCGGCAAGTTGTTATCCTGGCCTCGGAGGCCCCAGCACCGGCCTAACCCCTCGGCACGCTCTTATCCTGGCCACGGAGGTCCCAGTACTGGCCTTGCCTCACGGCAGGCTCTGATGCCGGCCTCGCTGACCCCAGCACCGGCCTAACCCCTCGGCAGGCTCTTATCCTGGCCTCGGAGGCCCCAGTACCGGCCTTGCCTCAAGGCAGGCTCCAATCCCGGCCTCGGAGGCCTCAGCACTGGCCTTGCCTCACGGCAGGCTCAGATGCCAGCCTCGCTGGCTCCAGCACCGGCCTAACCCCTCGGCAGGCTCTTATCCCGGCCTCGGAGGCCCCAGTACCGGCCTTGCCTCAAGGCAGGCTCCAATACCAGCCTCGCTGGCCCCAGCATCGGCCTCACCCCTCGGCAGGCTCCAATCCCGGCCTCGCTGGCCCCAGCACCGGCCTAACCCCTCAGCAGGCTCTCATCCTGGCCTCGGAGGCCCCAGTATCAGCCTTGCCTCATGGCAGGCTCCGATGCCGGCCTCGCTGGCCCCAGCACCGGCCTAACCCCTCAGCAGGCTCTTATCCCGGCCTCGGAGGCCCCAGTACCGGCCTTGCCTCACGGCAGGCTCCGATGCTGGCCACGCTGGCCCCAGCACTGGCCTTGCCTTACAGCACGCTCTGATGCCGGCCTTTGAGGCCCCAGCACCAGCCTTGCCTCACGGCAGGCTCCGATGCCGGCCTCGCTGGCCCCAGCACCGGCCTAACCCTCAGCAGGCTCTTATCCCGGCCTCGAAAGCCCCAGTACCGGCCTTGCCTCATGGCAGGCTCTGATGCCGGCCTCGCTGGCCCCAGCACCGGCCTAACCCCTCAGCAGCAGGGTCCGGTCCCGTCCTCGGAGGCTCCAGCACCGGCCTTGCTTCACGGCAGGCTTCGATGCCGGCCTCGCTGACCCCAGCACCGGCCTAACTCCTCGGCAGGCTCTTATCCTGGCCTCAGTGTCCCCAGTACTGGCCTTGCCTCACGGCAGGCTCCGATGCCGGCCTCGCTGGCCCCAGCACCGGCCTAACCCCTCAGCAGGTTCCGGACCCGACCTCGGAGGCCCCAGCACAAGCCTTGCCTCATGGCAGGCTCCAATGCTGGCCTCGCTGGCCCCAGCATCGGTCTAACCCCTCGGCAGGTTCCAATCCCGGCCACGGAGGCCTCAGTAGTGGCCTTGCCTCACAGCAAGCTCCGATGTCGGCCACTGGCCCCGGCGCCCGCCTAACCCCTCAGCAGGTTCCAATCACTGTCTCTGTGGTTATTATTTCAAAGGTTCCAGGTGTAATGTATCAGATCTCTGCCTCCCCTGAGTATTGGCCACTGGCATTGCCACTGCCTCCACCATTTCAAATCCTTCCCAGGCTCTTTTTCCACTCTGAATGTTGTCCAGTGTTCCTAAGCATGCGTGATGGTAGCATTCGACATTTGGTGTAATTTCTCCAAAAAAAATAAAGTTGGTAGGATCCGGTTTCTGCTTCTCCTGAATACAAGTCTCCACCACCATCACGGAGAACTCTTTCAACACCGCATTTCTCCTTGGTCTCTGCTAAACTCTCTCCTTACAGGTGATGTCTGAGATTCTTAACAATATAGAGAAATAGCAGTCCTCTTTCATGGCGAATTTTTCCATGAGTTCCAGTGCATTTAGATAAGTTTTGTCTGCATCTCCAGTGTCCTGGCATCCATAACGGCTTTCTTACCTCCTCTCCGATATTTTTCTTTATCTTTTTCTGTTCTGGGCCCGGTTTCTCCAGGGGTCTGGCGTGCTACTTGCAGTTTGGCCCGGGGCCCAGAGTCCCGCGACCCAGGCCCCATCTGGCATGCCCCGCGCGGACCCCTGCCCCGAACCCAGCGTCTTACTGGGCCGGGTTTCTCTAGGGGTCTGGCGTGCTACGTGCAGTTCGGCCCGGGGCCCAGAGTCCCGCCGTCTTTTTATTTTTTGAAACAGGGTCTCACTGAGTTGTGAAAGGTCTCTCTAAGTACCTAAGGCTGTCCGCGAACCACGATCCCTCATCTCTGCCTTCCAAATGCTGAGATTACAAGTGTGTACCATCACGGTGCTCATCGTTTTTTGTTTTGTTTTGGTTTGTTTGTTTGTTTGTTTGTTTGTTTTTGCGGTACCAGGGATGGAACCCAGGGGCATTCTATCTTCAAGCTACAACCTCAGCCCTATTTTTTTATTTATTTTGAAACAGGATCCCACTAAGTTGCAGAGGGCCTCAATAAGTAGCTGAGGCTGCCCGCGAACCACGATCCTCCAGTCTCAGCCTCCTGAATTCTGGGATTACAAGCATGTGCCACCACACCCAGCTCTTTCCAGCCCTGTTTTTTAGTTTGTTTGTTTGTTTGTTTATTGCGGGTTTGGGGGTGGAGGCCAGGGGCATTCAACCTCTGAGCTATACCCCCTGCCCTATGTTTTGTTCTTTATTTTGAAACAGAGTCTCACTGAGTTGTGGAGGGCCTCACTATGTAGCCGAGGATGTCTGCAAACTGCTATCCTCCAGTCTCTGCCTCCCGAATGCTGGGATTACAATTGTGTGTCACCATGCTCCACCTCATTTTTTGACTTCTTGATGATTGCCATTTATTAATTCTTGTTAAAATTTCCTGAACTTTGGAGATCTTCTTGAGGAAGTTTCTACCTGTGCCTCTATGTTGGAGTGTTGGACCTATGCCCTCCTCTAGTAGTTTCAGCACCTCTGGCCTAACTTCCAGGTCTTTTATCCACCTCAAATTTATTTATGTGCCAGGTAAGAATTTAGTTCCATTTTTCAACAACAGGATAACCAGTTTTCTCGAAACCATTTGTTGAAAAGGCTGTCTTTTCTCCAATGTGTATCTGGCACCTTTGTTGAAAATTAATTGTCTATAAGTGTGTGGATTTGTTTTTGTATCTTCTTTTTTTCTTCATCTTTGTTGTACTGCAGATAGACTCAGGGGCATTCTATCTCTGAGCTACACCCTCAAGCCTGCCTATTTATTTGTTTATTTATTTATTTATTTATTTATTTATTTGTACTGGGGATGGACCCAAGGGCATTCTACTTTTGAGCTACACCCCCTGCTCTAGTTTTTATTCTTTATTTTGAAATAGGGTCTCACTGAGTTGCAAAGGGCCTCACTAAGTAGCTGAGACTGGCTGTGAACTATGATCCTCCTGTCTCAGCCTCCCAAATGCTGGGATTACAAGCATATGCCACCACCCCTGGCCTTATTTTTTAATTCTTTATTATTTTATTTTATTTTTTGTGGTACTGGAGATGGAACCCAGGGGCATTCTACCTCGAGCTATATCTCCAGTGTTAAGTTTCTATTCCAGAAACCCCCCATGAATTAAGTGTCCGTTTCCTGAGAGGCCCTGGTCTGACCATCCCCCCTCCAGCCAGACCTAGTCAGTTACCAGGAAGACTTGCCCTCTCCTGGTCCACCTTGGCCAATCAGTGAAAAGGACATTTCCTGCTGACCCCAGCCCAATCACTTGACCACACGACCCCCCCTGTGGGACTTCAGCCAATTAGTTCAAAAGGCATTTCTCCTAGCCCTGACCCTGGCCCATGCTCTCTCTTTTCTGTTCTTCTTCCTCTCTCTCCCCTTCTGTTTCTCTCTCCCTTTCTCTCTCCTTTGTTTCCTTCGTTCATCCATACCAGCCCCCTCCCCAAGAAATCTCTTGGCTATAAGGCGGTCACTGATGTGGTCAAACTTTGTCCTTTCAGTGGTGCCTTGTGACTCGGATGGGACTCCCTGCCTTGTGGTGACCCCGGACAGGCCCTATCTGAACCGGTGAACTAAGAACCACCAAGCCCCTTTGGCCAGGGTCCATCTTTTGATCGCTCCTCAGCAGCACTCACCATCGCATCGATCTCTCATTGGTAAGTTTCCCCTACCCTCCTGGGCTCCTAAACTCGTGGGATCTGTCTGGTGGGATTGACCGTTGAGAATCCAGCAACCTGTTAAAGAATCTCCACAGGGAGAAACACACCCCACCTAGTCCTTCAAGGTCACAGTGGTCCTTGTGGAGTCCCCCTTTTTCCCTTTATGGAACTCAGCTGAGGTAGTAGAAGTGTTTCCCTTTTCCCTCCCCTCAGGTTGTAGGGCCCTCCTTTCCTCTCACGTACTCCCCCTAGGGGAAAAATCCCAGCACCAGGTAACCCATGATCCTGGTCTCTTGAGACCTCTCTCCACCTCCTGAATTCCAGTGACAATCTTGATTCTGAGAGCCAGATACCAAGCAGTTGTTAGCTTCAGAAGGGCCCTTCTCCCACTATTCAGCTTCTAAAACCCTGCCCCAGTGGGAAATTCCTCTTCTATTCCGCCGACTCTCCGCTAAGGTGTCTTTTAAGTCATTTAAAGGCCCTTAATCCACCCAATGTTAAACCCAAACGACTTAAAAAGCTCTGTACTCTGGAGTGGTCTATGTATCCCTTAGAAAATGAGAACAAATAGCCCTCTAAGGGGTCACTGGATCCCTCCCTCCTGAGAGATCTTTTTTTTTTTTCTTTTGGTGGTACTGGGGATGGAACCCTTCTACTTCTACCTCCAGGCTACACTCCCAGACCTATTTTATATTTTTATTTTGAAACAGGGTCTCTTAAGCCAGCGAGGCTGGCTTGGAACCTGAGCGATCCTCCTGCTTCCACCTTCCATGAGCGGGGATTACAAGCCTGCGCCACCACGCCTGGCCTAAGGGACTTTTTTTTTTTTTTTGCGGGTCTGGGGATGGAACCCAGGGGCATTCGACCTCCGAGCTACACCCCCTGCCCCATTTTTTATTCTTTATTTTCAAACCTGGTCTCACTGAGTTGCAGAGGGCCTCACTTAAGTAGCCGGAATGCTGGGATTACAAGCATGCGCCACCACACCCGGCTGAGGGATCTTTTAACTTTTGTGAGTGATTGAAAAAATGGACAGAGATTCCCTATAAACAGGCTTTTTTCCTTCTTAGTTCAAATCCTACTCTCTATACTAACTGCTCGCCAAAAGATGTCCTTTTAGCCTGCCAACCAGCTGCTCCTCTGCCTTCGATTTATCTTAGTTATCCAGACTCGGCAGATGAACCTCCTCTTTACTGGGCTTCTGTAGCCCTCGCCCTTCTCTTCCTCCGCAGCTGCAACCCCTCCCCCTGGGAATGCCTCAAAGCCCGTGGTTCTTGCTGCCGCTCCTCTCTCCCTCTCCCTTCCAACCTCTACACTGAGTCTGTGTCTGCCCCCCGCCTTCAGTCCAGCCTTTACTCTCTCACCTTTGCTAGCTGCTCAGTTCCCCCAATCTCCTCCTTTCACCCTTTCTTCACAGGCCCGGTCTGCACAGGTCCTGGCCTGTCTGGCTGCCAAATCTCCTCCCCTAGCACCTTTAGTATGGCCCCGGGTTGAATGCCCTCCGGCCTCCTCTCTTACTTCTTCTTTTCCTCTACACCCTGCTGCTCAGGTCTTAGCACCCCTAAGGGAGGTTGCAGGGTGGAGGGAATTGTCCTTGTTCGTGTTCCCTTTTCCATGGCAGATCATGCTGAAATGGAGAAGTGTTTGGGTTCCTACACAACTGACCCCTCTACTTATGTTAAGGAATTCCTGTGGGTCCTCCAGGCTTATAACCTTACTTTTCATGATATTTACATGCCTTTGGCTAATACCTGCTACCTGAGGAGCAGTCACGGGCTTATGCAGATGAAAATCATAGAACAAACCCAAGTCACTCTATGGGTTCCCAGGCTGTGTTAGATGGGGATCCAAATTGGAATTATAATTCCCCGGCAGGCCTTACTTGTAGAAATCAATTTTCTACCTGCATGGTGGCCAGCCTTAAGAGAGCGGCTCAAAGGGCAGTGAATTCTCAAAATAACCCAAATGAATCTCCAACTAAGTTCCTCCATAGGCTTACTAAAGCTCTTCAGCAGTATACTAATCTAGACCCTGAATCAGCCGGTGGAAGACAAGTCCTTATGACTTACTTCCTCTACCAAAGTTACTCGACATGAGAGCAAAACTAAAAAGCTGGAATAGGGACCCGCCACCCCTCAGACAGAAATTATGGCCATGGCCGTCAAGGTCTATCATAATAGAGATGAGAACGCTGAAAACTGTAGATATCAGAAATATGAAAAGGCCGAACACAGCAAATATCAAATACTGTCTCAAGCCATTTGTAAATCAAGAACTTTGCCAAAGGTTGCAGAAAAGCAGCCATCAACACCTAAGGGTCCCCCAGGGCCTTGCTTTAAATGTGGAAATGAGGGCATTGGGCAAAAGCCTGCCCAATCCCCAGCCCCCCACCAGGCTGTGTCCAAAGTGTCACAAATCCGATCATTGGGCTACTGACTGCCCCAGCCTCCGTAGGGGAGCTGGGTCATTCCAACAGCCCGACCTACTTGGCCTGGCCACAGAGGACTGACGGGACCTTGGGGTTTGCCTCCCGACCGTTAACATTGCTGCCCAAGAACCTCAGGTAACCCTTGTAGTTGATGGGCGCCCCATAAATTTCCTCCTGGATACAGGAACTGCGTTCTTGGTCCTGAGGGAATTTTGGGGGCCCATCAGCCTAGCTCAGTCCTCTATTGTCCGGATAGAGGGACACACATTTAATTCCTGTAAGACCCCTATGTTAACCTGCCATTTCCATGGCCACCCCTTTACGCATCAGTTCTTAGTTATTTCTAAATGCTCTATTCCCTTGTTAGGAAGGGATATTTTAGCAAAATTTTGGCCTCCATTACTATGGCTTCTTGGCCTCCTGGCCCTACCATCTCCTCTGACTTGGCCTTTCTCCTTACCCTGATGGATGTGGACAATCCTCCCAAAGCCCCCACATATCCCATCCCTCCTCATTTGGTGCACCCCAGAGTTTGGGATGCCCACACTCCCTTACTTGCTAATTACCCATCTATCCAAATACAACTAAAAGACCCTTATCATTTTCCAAATAAGCCTCAATACCCATTCCCTACAGCTAGCCTCTGGGGTTTTCAACCACTTATTTCGGACCTCCTGAGAAAATGTTTTCTGTGACCCACTTATTCACCATGTAACACCCCAATTCTGGCAGTTAAAAAGCCTAACAGTGCTTTTCACTTAGTGCAGGACCTACGCTTAGTTAACGAAGCAGTTAAGCCCATACACCCTTTAGCCCCCAACCCATCCTCTCCCTTATTCCATCTTCAGGGACCCACTTCTCAGTCGTTGGCTTAAAGGATGTCTTTTATACGATTCCCCTTTCGCCTACCTCTCAGTATCTCTTTGCCTTCACCTGGACAGATCCTGACACTGAGCGGTCCCAGCAGCTCACCTGGACTGTCCTCCCTCAAGGTTTTAGGGACAGCCCGCATATTTTTGGACAGACCATCACTCTGGACCAGAAAGCCCTTATTAAGGTCCTTCCTTGTCCTAAAACCAAGAAGGAAATACTCTCCTTCTTGGGCCTGGCAGGATATTTTGGAGCATGGATCCCTAACTTCTCTCTTCATACAAAACCCCTTTATGAGGCAACAAGGGGATCCACCCACAAACCTCTTCCTCCAGACATAAATACTGCCTTTAGGACACTACAGCAGGCACTGCTACATGCTCTGGCCCTCCAGCTCCCCGACTTCAATCAACCTTTTTTTTTTTTTTTTTTTTTTTGGTGGTACTGGGGTGGAACGCAGGGGTTTTCTACCTCCAGGCTTTACTCTCAGACCTATTTTATATTTTTATTTGGAAACAGGGACTCACTAAGTTGCTGAGAGCCTCACTAAATAGCTGAGTCTGGCTTCAAACCTATGCAATCCTACTGTCTCAGCCTCCCAAGCTCGGGGATTACAAGAGTGCGCCACCGTGCCTGACTCTCAATCAACTCAACCTTTTACCCTCTAGGTACATGAAGTCACAGGCCTAGCCCTTTGATGTCCTGGGCCAGGACAAGGGTTCTGGTTTTGCACCAGTGGCCTATCTATTCAGTTAGACCCAACCATCCAGTTCTGGGCGCCCTGCCTACGTGCCTTAGCCTCTGCTTATATGCTTCTCCAAGAAGCAAAAAAGCTAACATTTGGGGCCCACATCATGGTCACCTCACCACACCAACTCAAGGACTTGCTCACGTATAAAGGCCTTCAAACCGGGCGTGGTGGCGCACGCTTGTAATCCCCACGCTTGGGAGGCTGAGACAGGAGGATTGCACGGGTTCGAAGCCAGCCTCAGCTGCTTAGTGAGGCTCTCAGCAACTTAGTGAGACCCTGTTTCCAAATAAAATATAAAAAAGGTCTGGGGGTATAGCCCAGAGGTAGAAAGCCTCTGGGTTCCACTCCCAGTACCACCAAAAAATAAATAAATAAATAAATAAATAAATAAATAAAGGCCTTCAAACTCTTCCTCCTTGTCGGGTGCTTTCCCTCCTGGTCGCCTTTTTACATGATACCACTATTTCTTTTAGTTCATCTTCATCCTTAAACCCAGTCACCTTATTACCCACTTCCACTGCCCCTCCTTCTCATGAATGTTTAGAGGTCTTAGATGCCCTTACCGCTTGCCCTTCTCACATTCAGGAAGGACCACTCCCTGGCTTCTTCCCTTATTTGGTTTACAGATGGGAACTCCTTCACGCAGGAGGGCTAATGCCATACGAGATATGCCATTGTTTCGTTAGCCAAAGCAAAGTCCCTCTCCCCCAATACTACTAATCAGCAGGCTAATCTCATTAATTAGATTAATTAATTAATTAATTAGCCGAACTAATCTCAGTGACATGGGCTTTTGAGTTAGCGGTCGATCAAGACCTTACCATTTACACAGACTCAAAATATGTGTTCCATAGTTTACTATCACATTCGGCCATTTGGAAGGAACATGGCCTTCTGACTACACAAAGGGCTCCACAATGATAAAACTCTTACAAGCCTCCCTTCTACCCAAAACAATTGGAATCTCCCATTGCCCAGCCCATAAAAATGATGATTCCCCAATTACACAGGGGAACACTAGGGCTGACAGGATAGCAAAGGAAGCGGCAATGCATTCTCCCTCCCTCGTGGCTCCTGTATAGCCTGTCCCACTGACCAACCCTGATCACAACTCCGAGGCTGCACAGTCACTCCTTTCATACTTACACACTATCTTCCTCCCTAATCCTAACACCTTAATAATTTTTTGCTAACTCTTCTCACTCTGTCCCCCAAGGACACCCAGTTCCTATGACAGCTCACATCCAGTTGTTCAATCTGCCAGCACACTAACCCACAGACATCCCTTAAGCCAGGAACTTTTTCCTCATAGCAGGTCCGTGGCCACTGCCCAGCATCAGATTGGCAGACTGACTTTACCAACATGCCCACAGTCCACAAATACCACCATATGCTGGTGTTGGTCAACACCTTCTCACGGATCACGGTTTGTGAACAGCCTCAGCTCCTTAGTGAGGCCCTCCACAACTTAGTGAGACCCTGTTTCAAAATAAAGAATAAAAAATAGGGCAGGGGGTGTAGCTTGGAGGTAGAAAGCCCCTGGATTCCATTCCCAGACCCACACACACACAAAAAAAAGTTTGCCGGGTGTGATGGTGCACACTTGTAATCCCAGCATTTGGGAAACTGAGATCGCACTTCGTGGACAGCCTCAGCTACTTAGCGAGGAACTTCACAACTCAGTGAGACCCTGTTTCAAAAAAAATAAAAAGACTATGTTGGGCATGGTGGTGCATTCCAGTACTTGTAATTACAGTACTTGGGTGGCTGAGACAGGAGGATCACACAGGTTCGAGGCCAACCTCAGCTACTTAGTGAGGCTCTCAGCAACTTAGTGAGATCCTGTTTCCAAATATAACATAAAATAGGTCTGGGAGTGTAGCCCAGAGGTAAAAAGCCCCTGGGTTTCACCCCCCAGTACCACAATAAAATAAAATAAAATAAAATAAAATAAAATGACAAAAAATAGGGCTGGGGGTGTAGCTTGGAGGAACAATGCCCCTGGGTTCCATCTCCAGTAACAAGAATATATATATTTATATTTACAAATTGAAGCTGGGCATGATAGCACATGTCTGTAATCCGAGTACTTGGGAGCCTAAAATAGGAAGATTGCAGGTTCTGGGCCAGACCTAGCAACCAAGCAAGACCTATTTCAAAGTGAAAAATAAAAGGGCTGGTAGTATAGAGGTATGGAGGTAGAATACCTTTGGGTTCAATACTCAGTACCAAAATAATGATGATGATGATGATGATGATAATAATAATAATAGCAATAATAAATAATTATTGAAATATTGAAAAAATTATTCTACCCCCAAATTAAAATTTTAATTAAATTTTTTCTTAAGAGGTAGGTTTTTAACTGAGTGTGGTGGTATACACCTGTAATCCCAGTACTTGGGTGCTTGAGATAGGAGGATTGCAGGTTCCAGGCCAGCCTCAGCAACTTAATGAGGTCCTCAACAACTTATTGAGACCCTGTTTCAAAATAAAAAATAAAACAGGCCTGGGAGAGTCAGGTATGGTGGCCTTACAGACATGCGGTGGCACAATCTATAATCCCCGCACTTGGGAGGCTGAGACAGGAGGCTTGCAGGTTTGCAGCCAGCCTCAGCTACTTAGTGAGGATCTCAGCAACTTAGTGAGACACTTTTTAAAATTCATGAATTAAAAATAGGACTGGGGGTGTAGCTCAGAGGTAGAATGCCCCAGGGTTCCATCCCCAGTTACACACACACATACAAAAAAAAAAAAAAAAAAAATAGAACCAGAGGTTTAGCTCAGAGGTAGAATGTCCCTGAGCTCAATCCTCAGTACTACAAAAAAATAAAAGTAGCTGGGCGTAGTGGCGCACGCTTGTAATTTCCGTGCTTGGGAGGCTGAGACAGGAGGATCACAGGTTCGAAGCTAGCTTCAGCTACTTAGTGAGGCTCTCAGCAACTTAGTGAGACCCTGTTTCCAAATAAAGTATAAAATAGGTCTGGGAGTAGAGCCTGGAGGTAGAAAGCCTCAGGGTTCCACCCCAGTACCACTAATAAATAAATAAATAAAGATAAATAAATAAAAGTAGTGGTGAGAGATGGGGGTCTTACAATGTTGCCCTGAACATACAACAACATATTCTAGGCTGGTCCTAAATTATTGGGTTCAAGTGACATTCCCACCTTGGCGTCCTGTATGGCTGGCACTACAGGTCCATACCACCATGCCCAGGCCTAGCTTCCAGTATGAATCCTCCCACTTTTTTTTTTTTTCTTTTTTTTTTTCCCTGTAGCAGGGATCAAACTCCTTTTCTTTTCTTTTCTTTTTTTTTTTTTTCTTTTTTTTTGGTGATTCTGGGGGTGGGACCCAGAGGCTTTCTACCACCAGGCTATACTCCCAGACCTATTTTATATTTTATTTGGAAACAGGGTCTCACTAAGTTGCTGAGAGCCTCACTAAGCAGCTGAGGCTGGCTTCGAACCTGTGCGATCCTCCTGTCTTAGCCTCTCAAGCGCAGGGATTACAAGCGTGCGCCACCACGCCCGGCTCTTTATTTTCTTTTGAGATAGGGTCTAGCTAAGTTGCCCAAGCTAGCCTGAACTCTTGCCATAGCTTCCTGAGAAGCTGGAATTATAGACACCTGGTATAATGCCCAACCCAGTATAAAAATTTTTTTTTTTTTTTTTTTTTTTTTTTTTTTTGGTGCTAGGGATTGAACCCAGGGGCATTCTTACCCTCCAATACACCCCAGATTTTTTTTTTTTCAGCAGTGAGGATGGAACCCAGGGACATTCTACCTCCCAGCCCTATTTTTATTCGTGTGTGTGTGTGTGTGTGTGTGTGTGTGTGTGTGTGTGTGTGTGTCTGGAACCCAGGGGCATTTGACCTCTGAGCTACACCTCCTGCCCTATTTTTTTTTTTTGGTTGTACTGGGGTTCCTGGAAGCCCTTCTACCTCCGGGCTACACTCCCAGACCTATTTTATTTTTACATTTTTATTTGGAAACAGGGTCTCCTAAGCCAGCGTGCTCGACTGGCTTCGAACCTGCGCGATCCTCCTGTCTCTGTCTCCCAAGCACTGGGATTACAAGCGTGCGCCACCACACCCGGCTGCCCTATTTTTTTATTCCTTATTTTGAAACAGGGTCTCACCAAGTAGCAGAGGGCCTCACTAAGTAGCTGAGGCTGTCTGTGAACTGTGAACCGCGATCCTCCAGTCTCAGCCTCCTGAATGCTGGGATTGCAAGCGTGCACCACCACGCCTGGCTTATTCTTTATTTTAAAACAGGGTCTCAGTAAGCTTCAGAGGGCCTCACTAAGTAGCTGTGGCTGGCCATGAACCTGCGATGCTTCTGTCTTAGCCTCCCAAGCACTGGGATTATATTATAAACATGTGCCACCACGCCTAGCCACCCCAGATTTTTAAATTTTTGTTTTTTGTGGTACTGGGGGTGGAACCCAGAGGCTTTCTACCTCCGGGCCACCACACCTGGCTTTATTTCATTCTTTATTTTGAAACAGGGTCTCACTGAGTTGCAAAGGCCCTCACTAAGTAGCTGAGGCTGTCTGTGAACTGTGATCCTCCTGTCTCAGCCTCCCAAATGTTGGTTTTACAAGCGTGCACCACCATACCCGGCTCAGATTTTTTAATTTTTAATTTTTCTTTATTCATTTTTATACCTTTATATACTTTTTTTGTGTGTATGTGGTATTGGGAGTGGAATCCAGGGGCTTTTCTACCTCTGGGCTATACTCCCAGACCTATTTTATACTTTATTTGGAAAAAGGGTCTCACTAAGTAGCTGAGGCTGGCTTCGAACTGCGCGATCCACCTGTCTCAGCTTCCCAAAAGCTGGGATTACAAGCATGTGCCACCACACCCAGCTCTATACTTTTATTCTTTATGAAATAGATTTTAATGTGTCCAGAACATGAAACAGAGAATAAACATGTACTGTGAATTATGTAGGAGGCCAGTTTGTCATCTATGTAAACTGGGTGGTAATCATTTAAATCACCATGAGCAGTGCCACCAAACCCTAAAGGTAGGACTTGTTAATTTTTTTTTTTTTTTTTTGCGGGTCTGGAGATGAAACCCAGGGGCATTCGACCTCCGAGCTATACCCCCTGCCCTGTTTTTTATTCTTTATTTGAAACAGGGTCTCACTAAGTTATGGAGGGCCTCACTAAGTAGCTGAGGCTGTCCATGAACCACGATCCCCTGCTCTCGGCCTCCTGAATGCTGGGACAGGCATGCACCAACACGCCCGGCAGGACTCATTAATTTTGGAACTGAATTTTAATTATTTGTCACTTTATTATGGCTTTAAGTTTTGAATTTTCATGGTGTATATGGTTTACTTAAAAACTGTTTTGAAGCGGGCGTGGTGGCCCATGCTGTAATCGCCACGCTGCGGAGGCTGAGACAAGAGGATTGCACAGGTTCAAAGCCAGCCTCAGCTACTTAGTGAGGCCCTCAGCAACTTAGTGAGACCCTGTTTACAAATAAAATATAAAAATAGGTCTGGGAGCATAGCCTAGAGGTAGAAAGCCCCTGGGTTCCACCTTCAGTACCACCAAAAAAAAAAAAAAAATTGTTTTAAAGTCTTGTCTTTAAGCTTTGTTAGGCAGAACAGAGCAGCACTTAGTTCTGGGTATTTTGTGTGTGTGTGTGTGGTACTGGGGGGTGGAACTTAGGGGCGTTCTACCGCTGAGCTATAGTTCCAGACCTATTTTATATTTTATTTAGAAACAGGGTCTCATTAATTTGCTGAGAGTCTCACTAAGTAGCTGAGGCTGGCTTCGAACCTGTGCAATTCTCCTGTCTCAACCTCCCAAACTCTGGGATTACAAGCATACGCCACCATGCCCAGTTAGTTCTGGGTATTTTTTTTTTTTTTTTTTTTTGGTGGTACTGGGGTTCCTGGAAGCCCTTCTACCTCCGGGCTACACTCCCAGACCTATTTTTACATTTTTTTATTTGGAAACAGGGTCTCCTAAGCCAGCGCACGCGGCTGGCTTCGAACCTTCGTGATCCTCCTGTCTCTGCCTCCCAAGCGCGGGTATTACAAGCGTGCACTACCACGCCCGGCCAGTTCTGGGTATTTTTAAATTTTGAAACAGCATCTCTCTAGTTTGTTGAGGATCTTGCTAAACTGCTGAGGCTGTTCTTTAACCTGTGATCCTTACATCTCTGCCTCCCATGTACTGAGGTTATAAATGTGCCACCATGACCAGTCAATATGAATTATTATTGTTATTATTATTATTTTTGTGGTACTGGGAATGGAACCCAGGGCCATTCTACCTCTGAGCTATACCCCCAGTCCTATTTTTTATTCTTTATTTTGAAACAGGGTCTCACTAAGTTGAAGAGGACCTCACTAAGTAGCTGAGGCTGGTTGTGAACCGCGATCCTCCAGTCTCAGCCTCCCGAATGCTGATTTTACAAAATGTGTGCCACCACGCTTGACTTTCAATATGAATATTTTTTGTGGGTCTGGAGATGGAACCCAGGGGCAATTGACCTCTGAGCTACACCCCCTGCCCTATTTTGTAGTCTTTACTTTGAAACAGGGTCTTACTGAATTGCAGAGGGCCTCACTAAGTAGCTGAGGCTGGTTGAAAACTGTGATCCTCTGGTTTCAGCCTCCCGAATGCTGAGATTACAAGCGTGTGCCACCACGCCCAGCTTCAATATGAATTATTGACCAAGGCTTCTTCTAAAAAAATACATGGTAATTGCCATATTCCCGTAAGGTGTTCTCATGATCATAACCAACTCCAGGGAATATGTGACCTTTCAGAGTAGCCTTGGTGGCAGTAGTTGGTGGTGTGCTGTGGGTGACCCAGATAGAAAAACACAAGTTCTCCATAAAAAACAACCTCCAAAAACTTAGTAAGACTATGTTTCAAAATAAAGAATAAAAAATAGGGCTGGGGCCAGGTGTGGTGGCACATGCTTGTAATCCCAGCATTCAGGAGGCCGAAACCAGCGGATCGCAGTTCGTGGATAGCCTCAGCTACTTAGTGAGGGCTTTTGCAACTCAGTGAAACCTGTTTCTAAAATGAAAGACTAAAGCCAGGCGTGGTGGCGCACGCTTGTAATCCCCGTGCTTGGGAGGCTGAGACAGGAGGATCGCACAGGTTCGAAGCCAGCCTCAGCTACTAGGTGAGGCTTTCAGCAACTTGGTGAGACCCTGTTTCCAAATAAAGTATAAAATAGGTCTGGGAGAATAGCCCTGAGGTAGAAAGCCCCTGGGTTCCACCCCCAGTACCACCAAAAAAATAAAAAAATAAAAATAAAAAAATAAATAAATAAAATGAAAGACTAAGAAATAGGGCTGGGGATACAGCTCGGAGGTAGAATGCCCCTTGGTTCCATCCCCAGTACCAGAAAAAAAAAAAAAAAATAGGGCTGGGGGTGTCGCTCAGAGGTAGAATGCCCTTGGGTTCTATCTCTAGTACCGGGGGTGGGGAGACAACTCTGTGAGCAGATGACTCATAAAAAGCTAGGGTTCCAGCTGGGCTTCGTGGTGCTTGTAATCCCAGCATTTGGGGGATTGAGACTTGAGGAGCACCATTTGCGGCCAGCCTCATCTACTTAGTGAGGCCCTCTGCAACTCAGTGAGACCCTGTTTCAAAATAAAGAATAAAAAAAATAGGGCTTGGGTGTAGCTCGGAGGTAGAATCCCTGAGTTCAATCCCCAGTACTGCAAAAAAAAAAAAAAAAAAAAAAAAAGCTAGGGTTCCCACCTTGACAAGTGAAAGGGTGTCTCTAGTGATCATCCTGTAGGGACATCATCTCCTCACCTGGAACTTCCAGGCCCGTGGGTTCAGCATTGGCTACTCCTCCAGGTCCTTGGATGTTCTGTGAACAAAACAACCCACAGACTCTTCGGTGGCACAGACCACAGAAGTCTACAAAGCAATAATGTGATGACAACCAAGGCTTCTTTGTCTTCTGGCAAAGGAGGCTTCTTCTGGGACTACAAGGTTTCAAAGTTTTTAATTTCTTTATTGTAATACTACGGGTTGGACCCATGGGAGCTTTACCACTGAGCTGCACCACCAGAATTTTCTTATTTTTTATTTTTGGTAGTGGGGATTGAACCTACCTTTGAGCTATACCCCCAATCTTATTTTATTTTTTATGTTAAAATAGGGTTTTAAGTCGGGCATGGTGGCACACTGTTGTAAGCCCAGCATTTGGGAGGGAGGATCTCTATTCACAGAGAGCTTCAACCACTACTTAGTGAGGCCCTTTGCAACTCAGTGAGACCCTGTTTCAAAATAAAGCATAAAAATAGGACTGAGACAAGCTGAGTGTGGTGGCGCATGCTTGTAATCCCAGTGTTTGGGAGGCTGAGACAGGAGGATCACACAGGTTCGAAGCCAGCCTCAGCTACTTAGTGAGGCTCTCAGCAATTTAGTGAGATCCTGTTTCCAAATAAGGTATAAAATAGGTCTGGGAATATAGCCTAGAAGATGAATAGCCCCTGGGTTCCACCCCCAGTATCTCTCTCTCTCTCTCTCTCTCTCTCTCTCTCTCTCTCTCACACACACACACACAAAAAAAAAAAAAAAAAAAATAGGAATAGGGAGCCGGTGGTGCAGGTTTGTAATTCCAGCATTCCGGAGGCTGAGACCAGAGGATCATGGTTCATGGACAGCCTCAGCTACTTAGTGAGGCTCATTGCAACTCAGTGAGACCCTGTTTCAAAATAAAGAATTAAAAAATAGGCCTGGGAGTATAGCTCAGAGGTAGAATGACCTGGGTTCCTTCACCACTACCGCCAAAAAAAAAAAAAAAGTCCCTGGGTTCCGTCCCCAGTACTGCAAAAGAAAAGAGAAAAAGAGAAAAGAGACAGAAAAAAAAGAAATAGGATCTCACTAAGTTGAAGAGGGTCAGCTTTCCAAATACTGGGATTACAGTCCTGCACTAACTCCAGAACCCCACTCCTTTTTGTACCAGGGATAGAATTCAGGGGCATTCTACCTTCAGGCTATATTCTCAGTCCTATATTGAATTTACTTACTTATTTGTTTATTTATCCACTCATTCATTTTTATTTTTTGGTGCTTGGGGTTGAACCCAGTTGCATTCCTAGCCCAATTTTATTTCTTATTTGGAAACAAGGTATCACTTGGGTTGTTGAAAGCCTCACTAAATTGCTGAGGCTGGGTTTGAACCCACAATCCTCCTGTCTCAACCTCTTAAATACTGGATTAGAGGTGTGCACCACAATGCCTGCCATTACTTTTTTTTTTTTTTTTTGCAGTACTGGGGATGAAACCCAGGGGCATTCTACCTCTGAGTTACACTCCCAGCCCTATTGTTTATTTATTTATTTATTTATTTATTTATTTATTTATTTATTTATTTATTTTGCTGTACTGGGGATGGAACCCAGGGACATTCTACCTCTGGGCTATACTCCCAGATCTATGTTTTATATTTTATTTGGAAACAGGGTCTCTTAAGCCAGCTAAGGTTGGCTTCGAACCTACATGATCCTCCTGTCTCAGCCTCCCAAGCAGGGGAGATTACAAGCGTGCGCCACCACGCCTGGCTTTTATTCTTTATTTTGAAACAGGGTCTCTGTAAGTTGCGGAGGGCCTCACTAAGTAGCTGAAGATGTCCGCTAACCGCGATCCTTCAGTCTCTGCCTCCCCAATACTGGGATTACAAGCATGGGCCACCATGCCCGCCCATTACTTTTATTTTAGAACAGGGTCTAACTAGGTTGATGAGAGGCCACTATTTTTTTTTTTCTTTTGTGGTACTGGGGATAGAACCCAGGGGCATTCTACCTCTGAGCTATACCCTCAGCCCTATTTTTTATTCTTTATCCTAACAGGTCTTATTTTCTTAAAATTGCTCATTTCAAGCCCGGCGTGGCGGCGCATGCTTGTAATCCCAGCATTTGGGAGGCTGAGGAAGGAGGATCACGGTTCGCAACCAGCCTCAGCTACTTAGCAAGACCCCTCACAAAGCAGTGAGACCCCGTTTCAAAAAATAAAAAGACTAAAAAATAAGACTGGGAGTGTAGGTCAGAGGTGCAATGCCTCTGGGTTCCATCCCCAGTACCACAAAAAAAAAAAAAAATAAATAATAATTGCTTACTTCAAGGGGTTCAAAGAAGGCTCAGCTATGATGGCGGTTATATTCCTGATAGAGTTAGAAATGTGTTATTCACTCCCACAGGCAATCATTTGCTTATTCATTCATTTGTACATGTATGTTTTCACATATTCATTCAGCAGGTATGTGTAGAAGAGAAAAGGTTGGCAGCAAAAGTCATTCTTGGAATATTCAGACCTAATTTCTATAGCAAACACATTTTTCTTCTGCTGAAGAAAAATCTAAAAGCATTTGCCCCAATGTCTTAGAAAAAAGTTTTCTTTTTCTTTTTTTTTTTCAGTTCTGAGGATAGAACCCAGGGGCATTCTACCTCCAAGCTACAACCCCAGCCCTATTTTTTATTCTATATTTTGAAACAGGATCCCACTGAGTTGCAAAGGGCCTCACTAAGTAGCTGAGGCTATCCATGAACCATGATCCTCCTGTTTCAGCCTCCCAAATGCTGCGATTACAAGCATGTGCCACTATGTCCGGCCTGTTTTAGTAATTTTTTTTTTTTCCGGCTCTGGGGATGGAACCCAGGGGCATTCAACCATTCAACCTCCGAGTTATACCCCCTGCCCTATTTTTTTATTCTTTTTTTTTTTTTTTGAAACCAGGTCTCAATGAATTGCAGAGGGCCTCATTAAGTAGCTGAGGCTGTTGGCAAACCGCAATCCTCCGGTCTCAGCCTCCCGAATGCTGGGATTACAAGCATGTGCCACCACTCCCGGCTCTGTCTTAGTAATTTTGAATGAGATAGAATTTGTACTGCAGATATTCAACAGGACTCACCTCAAAGAGTCACATCCCCCAGCATCCTGCATCACTCTAGACAGGGCTTGTGCAATTGCACAAGAAGGCCTTGAAGCGCACGTTTGTAATCCCAGCATTTGGGAGGCTGAAACAGGAGGATCGCGGTTCAAGAACAGTCTCAGCTACTTAGTGAGGACCTTTGCAACTTAGTGAGAACCTGTTTCAAAAAATAAAAAGAGCCGGGCGTGGTGGCGCACGATTGTAATCTCTGTACTGGGGAGGCAGAGATAGGAGTAGACACAGGTTCAAAGCCAGTCTCGCTGGCTTAAGAGACCCTGTTTCCAAATTTAAAAAGTATAAAATAGGTCTGGGAGTATAGCCCGGAGGTAGAAGGGATTCCAGGAACCCCAGTACCACAAAATAACAAAATAAATAAATAAATTAATTAATTAAATAGAGGAGCTGGAGTCTAATTAAGAAAGAATGGGAGAAGTGGAGGTTACCCAGGAGCAGGCTAAATCTTGAGTAAAGAAACACTTTAGGGACTGGCCTGATATGCCCCTAACTATGGCTATCTATATATTTGGACCTTGAGCCAGAAGAGAAGGGTAATGCTGTAAACCTGGCCATAGTATCCACAAGGAACCCAACAGTCTGAGATCTCACTGTAAGGATTGCCCAAGGCTCCTTTGTCTTAACCCAGGTGGTGGGAGCCTGGAGGGATGGCCCTGGGACCCATCATTGGGAATCTAACTCTGAGGACCTCAGGGGCACTCGTACTTCCAGTGGTTCCCCTTACACCGTGGGCAGGGCATTGGAGGGTGTTTGTAGCCTTTTGGTTGAAGGCACTGGCTTTTGAAATGCCCTGGCTTTCCACACCTGAAGTAGACCTGAGCCTGGGTTTCTCTGGGGCATTTTTTTTTTTTTTTTTTTGGTACTGGGGGTGAAACCCAGGGGCTTTTCTACCTCCGGGCTATACTCTCAGACCTATTTTATATTTTATTTGGAAACAGGGTCTCATTGAGTTGCTGAGAGCCTCACTAAGTAGCTGAGGCTTGCTTCGAACCTGTGCGATCCTCCTGTCTCAGCCTCCCTAGCGCGGGGATTACAAGCGTGCGCCACCACGCCCGGCTAGGAACTGGCATTTAGACACATGTTCGCCGAGAGTTTCTCCTCCCAGTTTTCCCTTTTTAAGCCTCCATCATAGTAGACAGAGTTAGCAGCCTGCACTAATTGTTCCAGCGTGAATTCTAGCGAGAGAGCCTGATGGACCAGTTTGGCTAATTGATCTTTAGATTCTGTTTTAGCCAAGGCTGCCAAAATTGTCTCAACTCTGCAATCTTTAAATGAATCTGGGTAGTCCTGGAGGTAAAAGAACAGCTGAAGATAAGCTACCTCTGTCCATTTGCCCTCCTTTTTACAAAATAAATCTAATTGCTAGATGGTGTTGTAATTGAAGCTTCCCTGAGGTGGTCAGGTATCTTCATCCCCTAGCTAGTACTATGGCCATACTTGAGTGCAGATAAAAAGAGAGCTTTCTTTCTTAGAGTTTTGGGGTCAAATTTCCCCCAGTTTTGGAGAATGCACACGAGTGAAGATCCAGCTTCACTTTGGATTGCTGGGATCCTATCTAAGAGAGAGAGGTTGGGATTTTACTGGTCTGTCTGGGCAAGGTCCCCCCCCCCCTTCCCACTACATTCCAGCCTAAAATCAACGAAGTAAAGTGAAGCTCATCTGGGGGCGAGTCCGGCTAAGCACCTTGTGTGAGCTTTCCTGCTGGCGGCTCCTCGCGGCTCAGCAGGGTAGACCTGTTAAGAGTGTGAGTCTGAGCTGCCCTGTACCTGCCTCAGTTGATCATCCCTCTCTCTCCTCTCTCCCTCTGGATGAAGTCAAGCTCAGAAATCCTTAGTGCTACCAGCTCATCAAACACTGTATTTTTCAGAATATATATATATATATATATATATATATATATATATATATATATATATATATATATTTTTTTTTTTTTTGGTGGTACTGGGGTTTCTGGAAGCCCTGCTACCTCTGGGCTACACTCCCAGACCTATTTTTACATTTTTATTTGGAAACAGGGTCTCCTAAGCCAGCGCGCATGCGCGGCTGGCTTCGAACCTGCGCGATCCTCCTGTCTCTGCCTCCCAAGCGCGGGGATTACAAGCGTGCGCCACCACTCCCGGCCAGAATATTTTTATCAGTGACTCACAGACTGTGGCTAGCAGAGCTAGAATTTCAATGGTGGAAGGTCCCTGGTTGTTTTTTTTTTTTTTTTTTTTTTTCTGGGAGGTCTGGGGATAGAATCCAGGGGCATTCTACCTCCAAGCTATACCTCCTCCAGCTTTCTTTCTTTCTTTCTTTCTTTCTTTCTTTCTTTCTTTCTTTCTTTCTTTTTTTCTTGTACTGGGGTTGGAACCCAGGGGCTTTTCTACCTCCGGGATATACTCTCAGACCTATTTTATACTTTATTTGGAAGCAGGGTCTCACTAAGTTGCTGAGAGCCTCACTAAGTAGCTGGGGCTGGCTTTGAACCTGTGCGATCCTCCTGTCTCAGCCTCCCAAGCACTGGGATTACAAACATGCGCCACCATGCCCGGCTCCCAGCACTATTTTTAATTTTTAATTTTGAAACAGGGTATCACTAAGTTATGGAGGGCTTCACTATTTAGCTGAGGTTGTCCTCAATCCTTGGTCCTCCAGTCTCAGCCTCCCAAATGCTGGGATTACAAGTGTGCACTACCATGCCTGGCTAGGTCCCTGTTTTTAATATTCTGCCTCAGAAAGTTGTATTAGCTAGGTGGGACTAGAAGCCTAAAACTGCTGATAAATCAGAGATAGCCACAAACAGATTTTTGTTTTTAATTTTGTAAAAGGGGCCAGTAACAGCATATGCTATGTTAGGTGACAGAAGAAAGGAGCCCAAGACATAGAGGACATTGATCTCTGTAGGAATTATATGGGCAGAGCTGATTGGAGGCTAATCTGGTGGCAAGAAGACCCTGAGAATCCCAGGCCACTGGAGCTGCGCAGAGTTTCTTAGTCGCCTCGAGTAGTCAGAAGCAGAGTTTAGACTTTTAGCCATGCAGGCTTCTAAACACAAAATTCAGACTCCAGTGCTCAGGCCACTGGGAGTTTGGGGTGGCTGGGGCACATGAGCTGCCAAGGTTCACAGACAAATGGGGCACACACAGGCCATCCTGTGAGTGGTTAGAGGCTGGGTCTGTCTACTGACTGTGGTTGCTAATGACAACGCTCGCAGAGTGTGGCCACTAGAAGCTAGCAGGCATGCTTGGCCTATCGCCGTGTCCTGCAGCTGCTATTTAGCAAGGGGTGATGGCTGGTGTTTTCTGTTTTGGAATTCTCTGGAGGTGGGCTATGGCTATGGGTATTTTTTGTATTTAACTTTTTACAAAGCTTTTTAAAAGCGTGTACCATCTTTGATGAGGGCAGAATGGACAGGCACTCATTAGGAGCCTCACTAGACAATCAATAGTGGGTTTCCTCAGGACTCCAATATAGTCTTGACACAGATCTAGCCTCAGGAGAACTAAGGCAACATGAGCCGTTACCTCAAAAGGCATGTGGCTCCCAAGTCGCTGTTCCGGTGCCTGTGGGTTCATATAGTAAGCTTGAGGAGGGTCTGGAGTCCCTTCTTGTCTGCCCTACACTATTTAAAGGAGGTACTTCCTGGAGGGGATTCGGCCGCAGGGCTACTTCCTTGGCCAGGAGGTGTGTGTGTGTGGGTCTCCATGAACCAGAATTGCCTCCCAGATGCTGGACGATCACGGTCATTCTAGGTGAACTCCTCTCGCTCCAGAAAGGTACATACCTTCTGGGGCGCAGTGGTATTAGGCCCAGCAGTGAGATACTCTGGAAATCACTTTCAGAGACGCAGTGATGCAAAGGCTGCTCGATAGTTGTTTTAAAGTTCAACAGCTCTACAGCCGGAGCTGGAGCTGCTGCTGCCCACTGAATCACCGGACCAAAAGTCCCGTGAAAATTATTAATTGAGCCATGTGTCCCTTTGTAGTTGCCACTAATGTTATGGTTTAAATGGTGGGGGTTCTTTTTCTTATTCAACTAAAGTTTGTTGAATAGAAAAATTAAAACTAATAGGCAGCTCAGTGCAGTTTTATTTATTTATTTATTTATTTTGGTGGTACTGGGGGTGAAACCCAGGGGCTTTCTACCTCCAGGCTATACTCCCAGACCTATTTTATACTTTATTTGGAAACAGGGTCTCACTAAGTTGCTGAGAGCCTCACTCAGTAGCTGAGGCTGGCTTCGAACCTGTGCGATCATCCTGTCTCAGCCTCCCAAGAGCAGGGATTACAAGCGTGCGCCACCACACCCAGCCTCTCAGTGCAGTTTTAACAAATCTTTATAACAAAATCAGTAGGAAATAAAGAAGAGAAGGAAAAAGCAGCATGCTGGCATGCATGGTAGAGAGCCCGAAAATGGAACTCTCCCCCTCTTGGGACCCTAGCCCTTAAGTATTGGTATTTTTCTTATCAGTGTTACCAAGGCAATGGGCTAGTAACTTATTCCTTAGGCAGGTAGTGCCTCTTTGTCTCTGGACAGTGTACTTACTCAGTGCAGGGGTCAATAATCTACCTGGCCCTTACCTCTACTCTTTTGGGAAGTATTGGTTGCCATCAACTAGGGTGCTTTTTTTTTTTTTTTTTTTTTTGGTAGTACTGGGGTGGAACCCAGGGGCTTTCTACCTCCAGGCTATACTCCCGGACCTATTTTATATTTTATTTGGAAACAGGGTCTCACTAGTTGCCGAGAGCCTAAGTAGCTGAGGCTGGCTTCGAACCTGTGCGATCCTCCTGTCTCAGCCTCTCAAGCGCAGAGATTACAAGCGTGCGCCACCATGCCTGGCTCAACTAGGGTGCTTTGAAGCCACAAAGTTTACCTTTCCTATACCCAGGCCAGGTCACAGAGGAGAGGAGGTAAACAGAGGCATTGATTGTCTCTATATAATTTTAGGGCTAAAGGTTTCAATTAACTCTGAGACTTTTACTATAGGTTAATCATTAGAATGAAGGGCAAAGACAGAGAGGAACTCTGCATTTTAATAGCTACAGCTCCCTCCCTGCCTGAGTATCTGAACAGCACCCAGGCCCTGACTATATTTTACATTTTGGAAATTAATACCAAAGCAATTTTCCAATACTGGCACATGCACCACCATGCCCAGTTCAAAAAGAGTAATTCTTGCCCAACATGGTGGCGTATGCTTGTTATCCCAGCATTTGGGAGGCTGATACAGGAGAATTACAGTTTGAGGACAGGCTCAGCTACTTAGTGAGGGCCTTTGCAACTCAGGGAGATCTTGTTTCATTTTATTTATTTTTATTTTTATTTTTGTGGTACTGGGGATGGAGCCCAGGGGGTCTCTACCTCTGGGTTACACTCCCAGATCTATTTTTTTAATATTTTATTTGGAAACGGGGTCTCACTAAGTTGCTGAGAACCTCACTAAGTAGCTGAGGCTGGCTTCAAACTTGCACAATCCTCCTGTCTCAGCCTCCCAAGTACTAGGATTATAAGTGTGCGCCACCACGCCTGGCTAGAGACCCTGTCTGAAAATTAAGAATAAAAAATAGGGCTGGGGGTGTAGCTCAGAGGTAGAATGCTCCTGGGTTCAATCCCCAGTACTGCAAAAAATAAAAATAAAGAAGAGTAATTCTTTCAAAGGAACCACAGTAGATGCCACCCCCTCCAATACCTTATTAAGGTGCTTTATTAAGGTGGTATATTGCTAATGACACCCTCGGTAGCTCTAGTTGGAGCCGAGCTCATCATCTCTAGCGGGAATCGGCTCTACCCTCATGTTAGGCCAAAATGGAAGGAGAATGAACTTGTCCTGCTGGCTCCTAGCATTTTACAATCAATTAGAGTTGGTTATTTACACCGGCTCTTTGCCCTCAGGTGGGAAAATTTTCCACTCCTCTATGTGTTCCTGGGATTGCCTTCCAAGTGTCTTAGGGCCTTTGTCTGCAAGAATCCAAACTATGACAGGGTTGCATTGCCAATCATCAACAAAGAAAAATCAGAGTACATACCTCTTTGAAAGAAATACCCAGCAGCTGGGTGTGGTGGCACACACTTGTAATCCCAGCATTTGGGAGGCTGAGACAGGAGGATCACGGTTCGCAGACAGCCTCAGCTACTTAGTGAGGCCTTCCACAACCCAGTGAGACCCTTTTTCAAAATAAAAAATAAAGAGCTGGCATCAGCATGTTGGTGCGCATGCTTGTAATCCCAGCGTTTGGGAGGCCGAGGCGGGAGGCTCGCCAGTTTGCAGATAGCCTCGGCTACTTAGCGAGGCCCTTCTCAACTCAATGAGTCCCTGTTTCAAAAAAAAAAAAAAAAGTCTAAAAAACAGGGCTGGGGGTGCAGCTCAGAGATAGAATGCCCCTGGATTCTATCCCCAGTACAACAAAAAGAAAAGAAAAGAAGACAAAGAAAGAAAGAAAAGAAAAGAAATACCCAGCACCACATATGTAGGGATCTTGGAACAAAATTGAATCCAAATGTAATCAAATCTTGAGATCTAGACAGATATGGTGGAACACACTTATAATCCTAGTACGTAGGAGGCTGAGACAGGAGGATTTTGGTTTGAGGTGAGATTTTCATTAACCTAGTGAGACTCTGTTTCAAAATAAAAATAAAGTAGCCGGGCATGATGGTGCACGCTTGTAATCCCTGTGCTTGGGAGGCAGAGACAGGAGGATCACGTAGGTTTGGAGCCAGCCTTGCTGGCTTAAGAGACCCTGTTTCTAGCCGGGTGTGATGGCGCACACTTGTAATCCCCACGCTTGGGAGGCTGAGACAGGAGGATCGCACGGATTCAAAGCCAGCCTCAGCTACTTAGTGAGGCTCTCAGCAACTTAGTGAGACCCTGTTTCCAAATAAAATATAAAACAGGTCTGGGAGTATAGCCCAGAGATAGAAGGGTTCCTTCCCCAGCACCCCCTAAAAAATAAAAATAAAAATAAAGTAGGGCTCGGGGTGTAGCTCAGAGGTAGAATGCCCCTGGGCTTAATCCCAAGCTTCAAATAAAGAAAAAAAAAGCATGTACAAAGCACCATGGCACACACTTATAATCCCAGCTGCTTGGGAGGAAGGATTTCCAGTTCAATGCCAGGCTGGGCAATTTAGCAAGACCCTGTTTCAAAATAAAAAGGGGAGCCAGACGTGGTGGTGCAGGCTTGTAATCTCAGCATTTGGGAGGCAGAGACATCAGGATCCAGGTTCCCGGCCAGCCTCAGCTACTTAGGCCCTCTGCAACTTAGACTCTGTTTCAAAATAAAGAATAAAAAATAGGGCTGGGGATGTAGCTCAAAGGTAGAATGCCCCTGTATTTCATCCCCAGTACCGAATAAAGTAAAATAAAATAAAATAAAATAAAATAATAAAATGGTTATTGCTGATGTGGTGGCACGCGCTTGTAATCCCCGCGCTTGGGAGGCGGAGACAGGAGGATCGTGCAGGTTTGAAGCCAGCCTTGCTGGCTTAAGAGACCCTGTTTCCAAATAAAAAAATATAAAAATAGGTCTGGGAGTGTAGCCCGGAAGTAGAAGGGCTTTCCAGGAACCCCAGTATCACACACACACACACACAAAAAAAGCTCAGTGGTATAGCGCCCCTGAGTTCAATTCCTAGGACGACAACAACAACAACAAAAACAACAACAAAAACAAAAACGGACAAGATGGCACACACCTGTAATCCTAGTACTTAAATCCTAGTACTTAGGAGGCTAAGATAGAAGAATCACAGGTTTGAGGCCAGCCTCAGCAACGTAGTGAGGTCCTATGTCAAAATAAAAAAGGGCTGGGGGCTCAGAGGTAAAATCATTCTGGGTTCAACCCCCAGAAATCACCAAAATAAAATTTTTTTTTAAAGGAACAGAATTGTGTATCCATTAGGATAGGCAAACAACCAGGGTCACTTGAGATGCTGTTGCCCACAGCAGCATATACGTTTCCTGACCCCAAGAGCAGGGCTCCTTTGCCTCATCTAGGCTCTGGATGTCCCGGGCTTCCTTTCTATCTTCAGGTAGAGGCTGAACGATGGCAGCTTTAGGAAGCAAGGCTCACCCCTGGGAACGGAACGTCTGCTTCATCACCAGGAGCCTTTGCTTGCTCAGCCTGGACTCTCAGTTTATGGATGGAATTCTCAGGAGGAATGTAAGACCAAATTCTCTTTCTACAAATGTACCTGGAGGCTGCTTCATAAGTGTGTGCGTGTGTGTGTGTGTGTGTGTGTGTGTGTGTGTGTGGTGTGTGTGTGTGTGTGTGTGTGTGTGTGTGTTTTACTGGGGATGGAGCCCAGGGGCATACCTCTCTGAGCTACATCCCAGCACTACTTTATTTTTGAAACAGTCTCAATAAGTTGTGGAAGGGATCACTAAGTTGCTGAGGTTGGCTGCACTAATCACATCTATTTTTTTTTCATGGTACTGAGATTGAAAGCCAGGGACATTCGATGTCTAAGCTACGCCTTTAGCCATATTTAATTTATTTATTTATTTGTGTGTGTGTGGTACTGAGGATTGAACCCAGAAGCATTCTACGTCTGAGCTGTATCTTGAGCCCTGATTTTTATTCTTTATTTTGAAACAGGGTCTGACTAAATTGTGGAGGGCCTCACTCAATCCTTTTGTTGCAGACTCCCAAGTACTGGGGTTACAAGTATGTGCCATCACACATGGATTATTTCTTAAATAATTAAATCTTAAATCTTAAATCTTAACATGGATTATTTTTTAAGCATTTGTGTATATGTGTGTGTGTATGTGTATGTGTGTGTGTGTGTTTGTGTGTGTGTATGTGTGTGTGTGTTGTGGTACTGGGGATGGAACCCCAGGGGCCTTCTACTTCCAGGTTATCCCCCAGACCTTTTTTATTTTTTATTTGGAGATTTTTATTTTTATTTTTTATTTTTTATTTATCTCACTCAGTTGCTGAGAGCCTCATTAAGTTGCTGAGGCTAGCTTTGAACCTGTGACCCTCCTGTTTCAGCCTCTCAAGTACTGAGATTGCAAGAGTGCACCACCACACCCTGCTCATTATTTATTTATTTATTTATTTATTTATTTGCAGTACTGGCGATGAAAACCAGGGGCATTCTACTTCCAAACTACACCCCCAGCCCTATTTTTCTTTTATTCTTTACTTTGAAACAGAGTCTCACTGAATTGCAAAAGGCCTCACTAAGTAGCTGAGGCTGTCTGTGAACTGAGATCGTCCTGTCTCAGCCTCCCAAATGCTGGGATTACAAGCATGTGCCACTATGCCTGGCTTTCATTTTTCATTTTGAAACAAGGTTTCAGCCGGGTGTGATGGTGTATGCTTGTAATCCCAGTACTTGGAAGGCCGAGACAGGAGGATTGGAGGTTTGAGGACAGATTCAGAAAGTAGGTATACTGCCGGGCGTGGTGGCGCACGCTTGTAATCCCCGTGCTTGGGAGATGGAGACAGGAGGATCGCGCAGGTTCAAAGCGCTGGCGTAAGAGACTCTGTTTTAAAAATATAAAATAGGTCTGGGAGTGTATCCCGGAGGTAGAAGGGCTTCCAGGAACCCCAGTACCACCAAAAAAAAAAAAAAAAAGAAAAAAAAAGAAAGAAAGTAGGTATACTCTCATCAATCTAGCAAAACCTTGTTTTCAAAAAAAAAAAAAAAAAAAAAAAAGAGCCGGGCGTGGTGGCACACGCTTGTATTCCCAGCATTTGGGAGGCTGAGACAGGAGGATAGCGGTTCACGGACAGCCTCAGCTACTTTGCAACTCAGTGAGACCCTATTTCAAAAATAAAGAATACAGTCAGGTGTGGTGGTGCACGCTTGTAATCCCAGCATTTGGAAGGCTGAGACTGTAGGATCGCAGTTTGTGGACAGCCTCAGCTACTTAGTGAGGCCCTCCGCAACTCATAAAATTGGGCAGGGGGTGTAGCTCAGAGGTCAAATACCTCTGGGTTCCATCCTCAGACCCGCAAAAAAAAAAAAAAAAAAAAAAGAATAAAAAAATAGGGCTGGAGGTGCAGCTCAGAGGTAGAATGCCCTGGGGTTCCACCCCCAGTATTGCCAAAAAAAAACCCCCCCAAAAAACCAGGATTTTACTAAATTGCTGAGGCTTGCCATGAACATGTGATCTTCCTCTCCCAGACTCCCAAGTAGTGGGAATACAAGCATGTGCTATCATATTGGGTTTATTGGTTTTTTCTTATTAAAAAAAATTTTGGGGAGCCGGGCGTGGTGGCTCATGCTTGTAATCCCCACGCTTGGGAGGCTGAGACAGGAGGATCGCGCAGGTTCGAAGCCAGCCTCAGCTACTTAGTGAGGCTCTCAACAACTTAGTGAGACCCTGTTTCCAAATAAAATATAAAATAGGTCTGGGAGTATAGCTCGGTGGTAGAAAGCCTCTGGGTTTCACCCCCAGTACCACCAAAAAAAAAAAAAAATTTGGGGGGCCGGGCGTGGTGGCACACGCTTGTAAGGCCAGCATTCGGGGGGCTGAGACAGGAGGATTGAGGTTCACAGACAGCCTCAGCTATTTAGTGAGGCCCTTTGCAACTCAGTGAGACCCTGTTTCAAAATAAAGAATAAAAAATAGAGCTGGAAGCTGGGCATGGTGGTACACACTTGTAATTCCCGCATTTGGGAGGCTGAGACGGAAGGATCCGGGTTTGCGGACAGCCTCAGCTACTTAGTGAAGCCTTCTGCAACTCAGTGAGACCCTGTTTCAAAATAAGGAATAAAAAATATGGCTTGGGGTGTATCCCGGAGGTAGAACGCCCCTGGGTTTCGTCCCCAGTACCAAAAAAAAAAAAAAAAAAATTGCGGTGGGGGCACTAGGGTCCAAACCCAGAGGCATTCTACCTTCATGCTACTCCTCTAGCCCTTTGCATTTTTTGTTTTGAAATAGGGTCTTGCTAAATTGCTGAGGGCCTCCCTAAATTGCTGAGACTGTTCTGGAACCTGTGATTCTCCGGTCTCAGCTTCTCAAGTACTGGAATTACAGGTTGTTGCCACCAAGCCCAATTTTTTTTCTTTTTTAGTGGCATCAGGGGTTGAACCCAGAGGTATTTTGCCTCTGAGAAACACCCCCAGCCCTATATTCTTATTCTTTATTTTGAAACAGGGTCTCACTGAGTTGCAAAGGGCCTCGCTAAGTGGCTGAGGCTGTCCTCGAACCCGGATCCTCCTGTCTCAGCCTCCCAAATGCTGGGATTACAAGTGTGTGCCATCACGCTCTCTCTCTCTTACTTTTGATTTACATTTTTTGTTATGAGTGAAATTGAGCATCTCTGATAGAATCCCAGAGGCCAGTTTGTAGCTGGGATGGGGTCTGGCCAGACTCCAGGCTGAGTCTGGGTGCCTCCTACTCTGCATGCTACTGGTAGGAGGCGGCAGGGCAGCCAGGCCTTCAGCCCTCCCCGGGGCTGTCTCCCCCACACCCTCACCTGGAATGAGTTTCTCCTGAGTGACTAGAGGAGGCTCCTGTTACTCAGACAGCCTGGTTTGTCCTGCTTTTCTGTTTCTCAGGGATGGGGTTTGGCCCCTGATTTAAAATGGCAAAATGGGGAGGACCTGCACCCGGGGAGTGGCAAGATGAGACTTGCTTTCATTGGAAATAGAGCTGGGTAGATGGGGAGGAGGGAGGAGCCGCTCAGTGAGCGACATGAGCCTGAGCCACGCAGTGGAGCTGGAGTCAGACTGCGTGGGGGAGGGCGGGCAGGCAGACAGGTGATCCTGGGGGAAAGGTAAGAGGTCCGCAGGAGGTGAGGAGGAGCTGGAAGTTGCCTGTGGGATGTTTGTTGAATGAATGTCCTCTGGGGGGCGTGTGGATGCAGCCGGTCTGGCCAGAGCAGGTTAAGCCACCTCCGGGGCGTGTCTGACCGCTGGCTCTCTGCGGTGACACAGCCAGGTTCCTTGGAAGACAACTTACACAGAGCTAGCTCTGTTTCTAATTCCCCAGCTTGGTCTGGTTCCCTCTCTGCTGTCACTCGGGATCGGGGGTGGTGGGTGGGTTGATGGCCTGGTGGGTGACAGGCCCTCTGGAGCTGGAGGAAACCTCAGGAAGGTTGAAGGCTGGGCAGCTGGGTCCTGCTGAGCCCCGCCCTTATCCAGGCTTCCAGAGGATGCCGGATGCTGGCCTGAGAACAGACGGTGGACAGCCAGGCTGGAGGCTGATTTTCTTCCCTTTTCTTTTGTTTTTGTGGCACTAGGGATTGAGCCCAGGGGAATTCTACCTCTGAGCTACACCCCTAGCCCTATTTTATTTTTATTTTATTTTTTTATTTTTTATTTTATTTTTTATTATTTTTATTTTTATTTTTTTTGCGGGTCTGGGGATGGAACCCAGAGGCATTTGACCTCCGAGCTATACCCCCCGCTCAATTTTTTATTCTTAATTTTGAAACAGGGTCTCACTGAGTTGCAGAGGGCCTCACTAAGTAGCTGAGGCTGTCCACGAATCACGATCCTCCCGTCTCAGCCTCCCGAATGCTGGGATTACAAGTGTGCGCCACCACACCCGGCTTTATTTTTATTTTGAAACAAGGTCTTGCTATGGTTGTTGAAAGTCTCACTCCTTGTTGAGACTCTCCTAGAACCTGTGATCCTCCTGTCTCAGTCTCCCAGTATTGGGATTACAGGTGTGTGCCGCCACTCCCGCCTCCTGAATCACTTTCAAAGCTTTGGTATTCTAGATCTTTTCCCTACTTTGGCCTATGTTCCTTCTAGTGCCTCCTTGTCTCCTTGTCTCGTCTCTCCTAGAGTTCCCTACCCCCAAAGGAAACTTCTCACAAGTGGCAGCAAGAACACCCACTGTGGGGCTGGGGATACAGCTAGTGATGAAGTGCTTGAGACCCTGGGTTTGCTCCCCAGGACTGCAAAACACAAAGGCAAAACATTCTAGGCAGCTGGTCATGGTGGCACACGCTTGTAATCCCAGTACTTGGGAGGCTGAGACAGGAGGATCCAGGTTCGCGGACAGCCTCAGCTGCTTAGGCCCTTTACAACTCAGTGAGACCCTGTTTCAAAATAAAGACTAAAAAATAGGGCCGGGGTGTAGCTTGGAGTTATAATGCTCCTGGGTTCCATCTCTAGTACTTGAAAAAAAAAAAAATCTATAAACCTCCACCTGGCCCACCCGACCCCTAAGACCTGATTTCCAGGTTCTTGTGCCCATGGAGACAGGTAGGGAAGGGGCTCAGAAGAGCTGAACCAGAGAGAAGCCCTTTATAATTAATAGCCCAGGGAGCCAGGTGTGGTGGTACATGCTTGTAATCCCAGTGTTTGGGAGGCTGAGACAGAACAGCAGTTCACCAGCAGCCTGAGCTATTTAGGGAGCCCTTTGCAACTCAGTGAGACTCTGTTTCAAAATAAAGAATACAAAATAGGGGTGGTGGTATTTCTTGGAGGCAGAGTGCCCCTGGGTTTAATCCCCAGTACTGCCAAAAAAAAAAAAAAATTGGGCTGGGAGTGTAGCTGAGAGGTAGAATGCCTCGGGATTTTATCCCCTGGACCACAAAATAAAAATAAAAATAAAGCATCACATTTAAAAATCACCACTTGGGCTGCAACATCTGTCACCCCACTGATCGCCAGGGTTGGTTCGGCTGATCTGGCTGGCGAGGCGGGTGTCCCCTTCCTCCCTCACCCTCCATGTGCGTCCCTCCCGAAGCTGCGCGCTCCATCAAAGAGGACAACTTTCCCGAACAGAGGAGGATCGGTCTTCGGTCAAGGGTATACGAGTAGCTGTGCTCCCCTGCTAGAACCTCCCAAGCTCTCAAGGCCCATTTGTAGGAGAATATAGGGTAGTTAAGCTTCCAAGACTCCAGACACATCCAAATGAGGCGCTGCACGTGGCAGTCTGCCTTTATATATATATATATATATATATATATATATATATATATATATATATATATAAAATCACCACTTGCCAGGTTTGGTGGTGCACACTTGTAATCCAGCATTCGGGAGGCTGAGACCAGAAGATCACAGTTCGAGGACTGCCTCAGCTACTTAGTTAGGCCCTTTGCAACTCAATGAGACTCTGTTTCAAAATAATGAATAAAAAAATAGGGCATGGGTGTAGCTCAGAGGTTAATGTCCCTGGGTTCCATCCCCAGTACTGCAAATAATAAATAAATAAATAAATATAAAAAACCAACACTTAACAAATCCATATTCTGGTTCAACCTAAAAACAGCCCCAAACCTCTACTTGTCTCTAGAAACCTCTAATTGTCTGTAGAAACTCAGTGGTAGGTGCTGTCTTTCAGCCTCAGTTTCCTTAAGGTTGTCAGGCTGTATTGCCTTATCCCTCCCTGAAGGCAGAGATTGCCAAGTCCATGAAGGAGGAAGGAGGAGGAGGGGGAAGAGGAGAAGATGACGAAGAAAGAGGAACCATCTGACCCTTTTGGGAACACACAGCTCCAGAAGCATTTCCACTCTACCTTTGACACATGCTTCCCTCAGGGAGGGATGGGAAGGGAGGTAGGGTGCACTCGGCTCTTCTGAGCCTGCCTGCTTGCTTCCCTCCTCCTCCTCCTCCTCCTCCTCCTCCTCCTCCTCCTCCTCCTCTTCCTCGAACCCCCTTCCTCCTTCTTCTTTTGGTGCTGGGGATTGAAGCCAGGCGTGTTCTATTTCCCAGCCATATCCTCAGCCCCTCCTATCTATCTATCTATCTATCTATCTATCTATCCATCCATCTATCATCTATCTATCTATCATCTATCTATATATTTATTTTGTGGTACTGGGGATGGAACTCAGGGGCATTTGACCTCGGAGCTACACCCCCTGCCCTATTTTTTATTCTTTATTTTGAAACAGGGTCTCACTAAGTTGCGGAACACCTCACTAAGTAGCTGAGGCTGTCCGCAAACTTCAATCCTCCTGTCTCAGCCTCCCAAATGCTGGGATTATAAACCTGTGCCAACATGCCCAGCTTCTTTTTTATTTATTTGTTATTATTTTTTGAAACAGAAACAGGATCTTGATAAGTTGCTGAGGGTTTTCTTAAGTTGCTGAGGCTGGCCTCAAACCTGCAATCCTGCTGGCTCAACCTCCAAATTACTAGGATTACAGGAGTGCACACCATGCCTGGATTCTTCCAAGGTTTTTTTTTTTTTTTCTTTCTGTACTGGGACATGCTACCTCCAAGCTACACCCCAGCCCTATTTCTTCTTTTCTTTCTTTCTTTCTTTCTTTCTTTCTTTCTTTCTTTCTTTCTTTCTTTCTTTCTTTCTTTCTTTCTTCTTTGTGGTGCTGGGGATTGAACCCAGGGGCATTCTACCTCTGAGCTACACCCCCAGCCTGGTTCTTTCTTTCTTTCTTTCTTTCTTTCTTTCTTTCTTTCTTTCTTTCTTTCTTTCTTTTTGTGGTACTAGAGATGGAACCCAGGGGCATTCTACTTCCAAGCTACACCCCACCCCTATTTTGTGTTCTTTGTTTGGAAACAGGGTCTCACTGAGTTGCAGAGGGCCTCACTAAGTAGCTGAGGCTGTCCATGAACTGCAACCTCCTGTCTCAGTCTCCTGAAGGCTGGGATTACAAGTGTGCGCCATCACGCCCGGCTCCAGCCTGAGTTTTTATTCCTTATTTTTGAAACTGGTCTCACTAAGTTGCAGAGGGATTCACTATGTAGCTAAGATTGGCCGCAAACCTGGATCCTCCTGTCTCAGCCTCCCAAGTACTGGGATTATAAGCGTGTGCCACCACGCCCAGTTTATTCTTTATTTTTAAACAGGGTCTCTCTGAGTGGCAAAGGGCCTCACTAAGTAGCTGAGGCTGTCCAGGGTTTCACTAAATTGCAGAGGGCCTCACTAAATCTCTGATTCTGGCTGCAAACCTGTGTTCCTCTTGTCTCAGCCTCCCAAGTACTGAAATTACAAACGTGCACCACCAAGGGGCATCTTCTGAGCTTTCAATTGCTGTTTTTGTTGAGGGATGTTAATAGTCTGGCCATGGCGAGATTATTTACATTAAGGAAATTGGTGAATGCTGCCAGGCCCCCTCCTCTGTCAGTGGGTTGTTAAGCACTTACCTGAACACGCACACACCGTGAGGTTACAATCACCACTTTTCAGACTCAAGATGCAGCTCTCAGCCTGACCCTTCAGTGGGAGGGCTTCATGGCCAGAAGGGAGAGTTTATGGGCAGGAGAAGCAAGGCAGAAAGAAGGGGTGGGAGCAAGGGTAGGGAAGAGGCATCTCTTTTTTTCTTTTCCCCCCTGCCACTGGGGATTGAACCCAGGATTGCTCTACCACTGAACTACACCTCCACTTCTTTTTCTTTTTCTTTTTCTTTTTTGGTGGTACTGGAGGTGGAACCCAGAGACTTTTTACCTCTGGGCTATACTCCCAGACGTATTTTATACTTATTTGGAAACAGGGTCTCACTAAGTTGCTAAGAGCCTCACTAAGTAGTTGAGGCTGGCTTTGAACCTGTGAGATCCTCCTGTCTCAGCCTCCCAAGCGCAGGGATTACAAGCGTGCGCCACCATGCCTGGCTTTTTTATTTTCATTTTGAAAAAGGGTCTTGCTAAATTTGTGCTAGCCTTGAACTTGAGATCCTTCTTCTTCTTCTTCTTCTTCTTCTTCTTCTTCTTCTTCTTCTTCTTTTTTTGGTATTAGGGCTTGAACCCAGGGGCATTCTACCTTCAAGATACACCCCCCAGACTGATTTTTATATCTTATTTGGAAACAGGGTCTCCCGAGGTTGCTGAAAGCCCTGCTAAGATGCAGAAGCTAGCGCTGAACCTTTGAATCCTCCTATCTCAGCCTCTCAAGTACTGGGACTACAGGTGTGTGCCACCAGGCCTGGCTGAACATGATCCTTCTGTCTGAGACTTCCAAGAACTGGGATTACAAGTGTGCGTCACCACACCTAGCTGGGAACAGACATTTCCAGACTCCCAGGTGGGCTGGGTTCTGGTGTGGTGGCTGCCCTCTTGATTTTGATGTCCCTCTGCACCCAGGGGTCACTTTATTTCTGCCTAGAGTCTCTTTCCCTTCATTCCCTATCACAATTTGAACTTCAAGGCCCAGTTAAATTTCTTCCTTCCTGGAGAGTTTCTGGACCCTCCTGCAGGGGCAGAGGCTGTCTTTGGCCAGCCAGGCTCCCACCTTTGCCCCTCACTAGGGGTGTTACTTGGGGTGACTTAGAAGTGAAGGGCCTTGCTCTCCTCCTCTATAAAATAAGGGTAAAAGCACTTATGTCAGAACAGGATCAGCACTTAGCAGGCCACCTGCGGGACGCATAGAGCACAGGGCTGGCACAAAAACAGCACTTCACAAATGGCAATTCCTCTCCCCTGCTCCTGTCTGGCCCATGACAGATCGCAGGCACCACCAGCTAGCCTGAGTCGTGATAATTGTGAATGCATTATCTTGGCAGTTTGGATTTTTAAGAAATCTAAGCAAGGCGTCGTGGCGCTCGCTTGTAATCCCAGTACTTGGGAGGCTGAGACAGGAGGATCGCAGGTTCATAGCCAGCCTCAGCTAATTATTGAGGCCCTTTGCAACTCAGTGAAACCCTGTTTCAAAATAAATAATAAAAAAAAACAGGGCTGGGGGTGTAGCCTGGAGGTAGAAAGTCCCTGGGTTTCATCCCTAGTACCATACACACACACAAAAAAAAAAAAAAAAAAAAAAAAGAAAGAAAGAAAGAAAGAAAGAAAATAAAAAAAATAAGCCTGGGGTGTAGATCAGAGGTAGAATGTCCTTGAGTTCAGTCCCTGGTACCACACACACACACACACACACACACACACACACACACACACACACACACAAATTCATGCAGGGCGTTGTAGTGTATCCCTGTAACCCCACTGCTTTGGAGGCTGAGATAGGAAGATCTCAGGTTCTAGGACAGTCTCAGCGACTTAGCAAATCTTTCTTTCTCTCTTTCTTTCTCTCTCTCTCTCTCTCTCTCTCTCTCTCTCTTTCTTTCTTTCTCTTTTTTGTGGTATTGGGGATTGAACCCAGGAGCATTCTACCTCTGAGAGACACTCTCAGCCCTATTATTTTATTCTTTATTTTGGAACAGTGTCTCACTAAGTTGCGGAGGGCCTCACTAAGTAGCTGAGACTGGCCATGAACCTGTGATCCTCCTGGCTCAGCCTCCCAAGTACTGGGATTGCAAGTGTACACCACAATGCCCTGCTGACCTTGTTTCAAAATTAAAAATATAAAGGGTTGGGGGTGTATCTAAGAAGTAGAATGCCCCTGGGTTTCATACAGAGTACCCCCCCCAAAAAAAAGTAAAAAACTGAGTGTGGTGGTGTGTAATCCCAGTACTTGAGAGGAGGATCGCACAGGTTCAAAGCCAGCCTCAGCTACTTAGTGAGGCTCTCAGCAACTTAATGAGACCCTGTTTCCAAATAAAATATAAAATAGATATGAGAATATAGTCCAGAGGTAGAAAGCTCCTGAGTTCCATACCAAAAGGGGGGGGGGGCGCTGAGGGTGTACCTTGGAGGTAGAATGACATTGAGTTTAGTCCCTAATACAAAAAAAAAGTAAAAAGCATTTGGAGATTTTTTTTTGTGTGTATGGTACTAAGGATTGAGTCCAGGGACATTCTACCTCTGAGCTACACCCCTAGCCCTATCTTATTTTTATTTTGAAGTAGGGTCTCACTAAATTGATGAGAGTCTCATTACTTGCTAAGGCTGTCCTCAAACCTGTGACCCTCCTGTCTTAAACAGGTGCCCACCACACCTGGCTCAGATTTGGAGAATTTGGAACCCTCAGACTCAGCTGGTGGGAATATAAAATGGTGCAGCTACTTCGGAAAACAATCAGAGACTTCCTCAAATGGTTACACGTGAACTTGCCTTTTACCCAGCAATTCCAGTTCTAGTTCTATAGCCCCCAAATTGAAAATATATTCACACACACAAAAAAAGACATGAGTGTTTGTAATAGCATTATTCATAATGACCAAAAGGGAGAAGAAACCAGTGTGTTCAAATGAAGAATTGATAAGTTGTGGTATATTAAAAATTGTGGTGCTGGGCGTGGTGGTGATCCCAGCATTTGGGAGGCTGAGACAGGAGGATCGTGGTTAGTGGACAGCCTCAGCTACTTAGACCCTCTGCAACTCAGTGAGACCCTGTTTCCAAATAAAGAATAAAAAACAGGGCAGAAGATGTCTCTTGGAGGTAGGATATCCCTGGGTTCCATCCTCAGTACTGCAAAATAATAAACAAATAAATAAATGGACAAAGTACTAATATATGTTACACCAAGGATGAACTTTGAAAAATGATGCTAAATGAAAGGAACTAGTCATGAAAGGCCATATTTTGTATGATTCCATTAATATGAAATGTCTAGAATGAGCAAAGCCATAGTGATGAAAGTAGATCTGTGGTTGCCAGGGTTTGGAAGGGTCTTTTTTTTGTGGTACTGGGGGTGGAACCCAGAGGCTTTCTACCTCCGGGCTATACTCCCAGACCTTTTTTATATTTTATTTGGAAACAGGGTCTCACTAAGTTGCTGAGAGCCTCACTAAGTAGCCGAGGCTGGCTTCGAACCCGTGCGATCCTCCAGTCTCAGCCTCCCAAGGGCGGGGATTACAAGTGTGCGCCACCACGCCCGGCTTGGAAGGGTCTTTTGGGGTAATGGAGAGTGACTGCTAATTAGAACAGGGTTTATTATTTATTTACTTATTTTTGTGGGTCTGAAGATGGAACCAGGGGCATTCTACCTCTAAGCGACACCCCAAGTGCTATTTTTTATTCTTTACTTTGAAAGACGGTCTCACTGAGTTGCAGAGGGCCTCTCTAAGTAGCTGAGGCTGTCTGCAAACTGCCATCCTACTGTCTCAACCTCTATGCCTGGCTTATTCTTTATTTTGAAACAGGGTCTCACTGAGTTGCAAAGAGTCTCACTAAGTAGAAGCTGAGTCTGTCCTCGAACTGTGATTCTTCCTGTCTCAGCCTCCCAAATGCTGGGATTACAAGCATGCACACGATGACCAGCTTATTCTTTATGTTGAAACAGGGTCTCAACTAATTTGTGTAGGGCCTCTTTAAGTAGCTTAGGCTGGCCGCGAACCGCAATTCTCCTGTCTCAGCTGGGCATTTATTATTTTTTCTTTACTTTTTTTTTTTTTTTTTTGGTACTGGGGATTGCGCCCAGGTGCATTTTGCATCAGTTACACCCCTAGCGCTCTCGCTCTCTCTCTCTCTCTCTCTCTCTCTCTCTCTCTCTCTCTCTCTCTCTTTTTTTTTCCCAATACTGGGGATGGAACCCAGGGGCATTCTATCTCCGAGCTATATCCCCAGCCCTATTTTTCTTTTTTATGGTACTGGGGTGGAACCCAGAGGCTTTTCTGCCTCCGGGCTACACTACCAGACCTATTTTATACTTTGTTTGGAAACAGGGTCTCACTAAGTTGCTGAGAGCCTCACTAAGTAGCTGAGACTGGCTTCGAACCCATGTGATCCTCCTGTCTCAGCCTCCCAGGTGCTGGGATTACAAACATGCGCCACCACACCTGGCTCCCAGCTCTTTCTTAAATGTGGGTCTCACTAGGTTGCTCAGAATATGGCTATCGCTGAGGCTGTCTTTGAACCTGAGATTATCCTGTCTCAGCCTCACAAGTACTGGGAGTACAGGCATTTGCCACAATTCCCACTTTTTGATTCATTTTTTACTTATAATATTTGCATCTTGTTATGGATTTATTGGTAAAATTGTAAGATGAGGAGCATTTGTACATGTATTTATTTGTGAATGTGTGTGTGTGTGTGTGTGTGTGTGTGTGTGTGTGTGTGTGTAGACAGATAGAAAGGCTGAAGCCCAGAGACAGTTTAGGTCTTATGCCTGCATTGCTGGATCTTTCACGATCCCTGACTTCAGAATTGTTCCCAGGCATGTATCATAACTATTTTTTTTTAGCCCCTCCTGGTGGTGAGCTGACCCACTGGACACATCCCTGCCAGAGAACCACAGGTGGGTAAAGTTCTCGCCTTAGTCTTTGGCGCCACCTGCTGGCCACTAACCATCATAACTCTGACTTGCCTTAAGGTGGATCCTCAGAAGCAATTAACTGGTTCACTTTCTCTTTCTTTCTTTCTTTCTCTCTCTCTCTCTTTCTTTCTTTCTTTCTTTCTTTCTTTCTTTCTTTCTTTCTTTCTTTCTTTCTTTCTTTCTTTCCCTTCTTTTATTTATTTATTTATTTATTTATTTATTTATTTATTTTTTTGGTGGTACTGGGGGTGGAACCCAGAGGCTTTCTACCTCTGGGCTATACTCCCAGACCTTTTTTTTTAATATTTTATTTGGGAACAGAGTCTAAGTTGCTGCAAGCCTCACTAAGTAGCTGAGGCTGGCTTCGAACCCATGTGATCCTCCTGTCTCAGCCTCCCAAGTGCGGCGATTACAAGCGTGCGCCACCACGCCCCGCTCTTTTCTTTCTTTCTTTCTTTCTTTCTTTCTTTCTTTCTTTCTTTCTTTCTTTCTTTCTTTCTTTCTTCCTTTCTTCTTTCTTTCTTTCTTTCTTTCTTTCTTTCTTTCTTCTTTCTTTCTTTCTTTCTTCCTTTATTCTCTCTCTTTTTTTGGTGGTACTGGGGGTGGAACCCCAGGGGCTTTCTACCTTCGGGCTATACTCCCAGACCTATTTTATATTATATTTGGAAACAGGGTCTCACTAAGTAGCTGAGGCTTAAGTAGCTTCGAACCTGTGCGATCATCCTGTCTCAGCCTCCCAAGTGCGGGGATTACAAGCGTGTGCCACCACACCCGGCGTTCTTTCTGTCTTCTCACTTCACAGAGAGAGAGAGAGCTCATAAGGCAACACTGAGCTGCACAAAGTTACATCACAGCTTATTCCTTTCTTCATTCTATTTTGCAGCACTGGAGATGGAACCCAGGGCTCATGCGTGCTAGCAACTGAACCCCACTACCAGCCCTCTTTTTAATTTTTTTGTATTGAGGATTGAAGCCAGGGGCACTTCACCATTGAACTACATCTCCACTTTATTTATTTGTTTGTTTATTTATTTCTGGTACTGGAGTTGGAACGCAGAGGCATTTTACCTGCAACCTATACCCCCAGCTCTATTTTTTTATTCTTTATTTTGAAACAGAGACTCACTGAATTGTAAAGGGCCTCACTAAGTAGCTGAAGCTGGTTGTAATCTCAGCCTCCCAAATGCTGAGATTACAAGCGTGCACCACCACGCCCAGTTTATTTTATTTATTATTTATTTATTTATTTTTGCGGGTCTGGGGATGGAACCCAGTGGCATTCAGCCTCCGAGCTACACCCCCTGCCTATTTTTTTATTCTTTATTTTGAAACAGGGTCTCACTAAGTTGCAGAGGACCTTAGTAAGTATTTTTTATTTTAAGAGACAGAGTTTTACTAAGCTTCCCAGGCTGGCCTCGAGCTTGAGGTCCTCCTGCCTCTGCCTCCTGAGTACCTGGGATTACGAGCATGGACCACCTTCTTTCTTTTTTCTTTTTTTTTCCTCTTTGCTCTTTTTGTGCTTGGAGTTGAGCCTAGGGAGCTATACCTCTAGTCCTACGTATATACGTACGTATGTATGTATGTATGTATGTATGTATGTATGTATGTATTGTGGCACTGGAGATTGAACCCAGGGGCATTCTGCCTCTTAATTATACCTCTATCCCTATTTTGTGTGTGTCAGTCATGCTGAAGATTGAATCCAGGGGCATTCTAACTCTGAGCTACACCCCTAGCCCTATTTATTTATTTATTTATTTATTTAGCGTTACTGTGGATTGAACCCAGAGGCATTCTATCTTCGAGGTACTCCCCTAGTCCTCATTTATTCTTAATTTTGAAACAGGGTCTTACTAAGGTGTGGAGAGCCCCATGAGTTGTTGAAGCTGGCTGTGAACCCGCAATTCTCCTGTCTCAGCCTCCCAAGTACTGGGATTACAAGCTTGCGCCATCACTCCTGGCTTACTTACTTATTTATTTGCCATACTGGGGATGGAACCCAGGGGCATTTACCTTTGATATACACCCCTAGCCCTATTTTTAATTTTTAATTTTGAAACGGGGTCTCACTGAGTTGCAAAAGAGCTCACTAAGTAGCTGAGGCTGTCTGCAAACTGTGATTTACCTGTCTCAGCTTCCCAAGTACTGGGATTACAAGCATGCACCGCCATGCCTGGCTCTATTTTTTCTATTTTGGTAGTACTAGGGATGGAACTCAGGGGCCTTCTACCTCTGGGCTACACTCCCAGACCTATTTTATATTTTTTTTATTTGGAAAAATGGTCTCTTAAGCCAGCAGAGGCTGGTTTCAAACCAGCGCGATCCTCCTGTCTCAGCCTCCCAAGTGCGAGGATTACAAGTGTGTGCCACCACTCCTGGCCCTGGCTCTATTTTTAAAAATTGAAACAGAGTCTCACCAAGTAGCTAAGGTTGGTTTTGAACCTGCAAGCCTCTTTCTTGTCTCATCCTCCTAAAGTACTGGATGTACCACCACACCCAGCCCTATATTTTAAAATTATTTTCTATTATTTTTTTAAATTTTGAAACAGGGTATCGCTAAGTTGCTAAGGGCCTCACTAAGTTGCTGAGTTGGCTTCAAACCTGTGGTCCTCCTGTTATTGTCTTCTAAGCACTGAGATTACAGGTGTGTGCCACCATGCCTGGCTCCTTTTTATTTTTACTTTTTATTTTTGTGGTACTGGGGATTGAACCCAGGAGCATTCTACCTCTGAGCTACACTCCCAGCCCTATTTTCTTAATTCTTTATTTTGAAACAGGGTCTCTCTAAGTTGTGGAGGTCCTCACTAAGTAGCTGAGGCTGGCTGTGAACCCGCAATTCTCCTGTCTCAGCCTCCCAAGTACTGAAATTACAAGTGTGTACCACCACTCCTGGATCTCCTTTTATTATTATTATTATTATTATTATTATTATTATTATTATTGTACTGGGGATGGGCATTCTACCTGTGAGCTACACTCCCAGCCCTATTTTTTATTTTTTTGGTGGTACTGGGGTTCCTGGAAACCCTTCTACCTCCGGGCTACACTCCCAGACCTAATTTATATTTTGTTTGGAAATATAAATATTTGTTTGTTTATATAAAATATAAAGGGTCTCTTAAGCCAGCGAGGCTGGCTTCAAACCTGCGCAATCCTCCTGTCTCCACCTCCCAAGCGCTGGGATTACAAGCGTGCGCCACCACGCCTGGCGCCTATTTTTTATTCTTTATTTTGAAACAGGGTCTCATTAATTTGCGGAGGGCTTCATAAACAGCTGAGGTTGGCCACGGAGTACTGGGATTACACGCATGCTCCGCCATGGCTGGCTTCTTCCAACATGTGAACCACCCTGGCCTGAGTGCCAGGCACCTTAGTGCTGGCAACACAGCAAGCAACAAGGCAGGTAAGTGGGGGAGAAGGAAGATAAGTGAGCAAACGTGAGGAAATATCAGAAGGTGATTAAAGTTATGAAGCTGGGACCGGGAGTGGTTAGAGAGGACCTCTTGGGGGAGGTGACATTGAAGATGCCGGATAGGTAGAAGGAGCTGGAGCCGGCGTGGTGGTGCACTCTTGTAATCCCAGCATTTGGGAAGCTGAGGCCGGAGGATTGCAGTTCACAGCCAGCCCCAGCTGCTTAGTGAGTAGTGAGGCCCTCCGCAACTTCGTGAGACCCTGTTTCAAAATGAAGAATAAAAAACAGGGCAGGGGGTGAATCTCGGAGGTCGAAAGCCCCTGGATCCCATCCCCAGACCCGCAAAAAAAAAAAAAAAAAAAAAAAAAAAAGAAGGCGCGATTGTGCAGTGACCCTGTGGAGCAGTGTTCTGGTGGGGCTTGCTCAAGTCTCTGAAGAGCTTCTGTGTTTGGGGAATAAGGAAAGCAGTGTGACAGGGACAGATTAAATCGGGGGAAGAAGTTAGATGAAGTGGTAAGAGGTGTGGGCAGGCTGGTTAGTCTGCTGCTAAAGTCTGCAGCGAGGGGAGGCTTGCATTGTACCCCACGGCTGAAGGAAAGCCGCCCCACAAATATATTCATGGGGAAATAAATTCAACTGATATCTATTTCACAGAGATCTGCCAGACAGCAGTGTTTGTGCGCTGAGGGGGATGGGAAGCACTGACGTCCCATGCGCAATGTGGCCGGTTCTAGGCTGGTTCAGATTGTGTGAGTGGCTGGGCACACTGGCACTCACCTGAGACAGGAGGAACCCCGGTTTGACGCCACCCTTAGCAATTTAAGGAGACACTCAGTAACTTAACGAGAGCCCGTTTCAAAATTAAAACAAACAAACAAAAACACAGGGCTAGGGATGTATCTCAGAGGCAGATTTACCCTGGGTTCAATCCCAGCACCCTCCTCAAATGTGCGTGTGTTTTGTGTTTGGTACTGGGAATTGAATCAAGGGGCATTATACCACTGAGTTACACCCCAGCCCTTTTTATTTTAAAATGGGGTCTCGCTGATTTGCTCAGGCTGTCCTCAAACTTGCAATCTTCCTGTCTCAGCCTCCCAAGTACTGAGATTACAGGTGTGTGCCGCCACGCCCAGCTTCCCAGCGATGATGCACAACAAAAGAACATTATGACATATAATATATGTGCTGGAACATTATGTATGTGTTATAATGTTATTGTATTGTGCTTTACAGTCTTGTATCATAATGTAAATCACATTGAAGATGACAGGCACGCACATGGCACTTGGTGGGCTCCCCCACTTCTTCCCTCCCCAATACAGACTGCTGAGACTGATGCTGGTCTTTTCTTTTTCTCTCTTTCTTTCTTTCTCTTCCTTTTCTTGCAACACCAGGGACGGAATCCTCCGGTCTCAGCCTCCTGGATGCTGGGATTACAAGCGTGCGCCACCACGCCCAGCTAGTCTTTTTTATTTTTGGAACAGGTTTTCATTGAGTTGCGAAAGGTCTCACTAAGTAGCTGAGGCTGTCTGCGAACCGAGATCCTCTGGTCTCTGCCTCCCAAATGCTGGGATTATAAGCGTGCGCCAGGCCCGGCTCTTCCTCTTTATTTTGAAACTGGGTCTCACTGAGTTGCAAAAAACAGCCTAAGTACCTGAGGCTGTCTGTGAATCATGATCCTCCAGTCTCAGCCTCTCAAATGCTAGGATTACAAGTGTGTGCCACACATCTGGCTTCTCTCTCTCTCTCTCTGTCTCTCTCTCTCTGTCTGTCTCTCTGTCTCTCTCTCTCTCTGTCTCTCTCTCTGTCTCTCTCTGTCTCTCTCTCTCTCTCTCTCTCCTTTCTTTTCTTCTTTTTGCGGTACTGGGGATGAAACCCAGGCATTCTACTTCTGAGCTACATTCTCAGTCCTATTTTTTATTCTTTCTTTCTTTCTTTCTTTCTTTCTTTCTTTCTTTCTTTCTTTCCTTCTTTTTTCTAGAGTCCCTCTGGTATTCCTAATACTCCCTATTTGGGGTATATTAGAGAAAACATCATAATGCTGTTTTTATTACTATGGTTTTGTAGTATTGTTTAAAGTCAGTTATTGTGATTCTTCCTGCATGATTTTTGCTGCTGAGAACTACTTTGGCTATTCTGGGTTTTTTATTGTTCCAAATAAATTTAAGGACTGATTTTTCTATATCTGTGAGGAATGACCTTGGTAATTTAATGGGTATTGTGTTCAATGTGTAAATCACTTTTGGAAGTAGAGCCATTTTGATGATATTTAATCTGCCTATCCATTAACATGGAAGAACTTTTCATCTTCTAAGGTTTTTTTTTTACTTTTTTAAAAAAAATGTTTTAAAAATTTTTAAAACATTTAAAAAATGTTTTAAAACATCTTTAAAAAAAGATGTTTTAAAATTTTTTTTGTAGAATTTTTTTTTTTTTTTTTTTTTTTTGCGGGTTTGGGGATGAAACCCAGAGGCATTTGACCTTCGAGCTACACCCCCTGCCCTATTTATTTATTTATTTTTTGGTGGGACTGGGGATGTAACCCAGTGGCCTCCTACCTCCGGGATATACTCCCAGACCTATTTTATATTTTATTTGGAAACAGGGTCTCTTTAAGCCAGCTGAGGCTGGCTTCGAACCTGCGTGATCCTCCTGTCTCAGCCTCCCAAGTGCAGGGATTACAAGCGTGCACCACCACGCCCGGCTCTTTATTCTTTATTTTGAAACAGGGTTTCACTGAGTTGAGGAAGGCCTCACTAAGTAGCTGAGGCTGTCTGTGAACTGCGATTCTCTGGTCTCAGCCTCCCGAGAGTGCTGGGATGACAAGTGTGCGCCACCACGCCCACCTTTGTGGGATACTCTGAGTGAAAGTGTTTTCTGGATTTCTTTTTCAATGTATTTGTGGTTGGTATACAGAAAAGCTTCCAATTTTTTTTTTTTTTTTTTTTGGTACTGGGGTTCCTGGAAGCCCTTCTACCTCTGGGCTACACTCCCAGACCTATGTTTACATTTTTATTTGGAAACAGGGTCTCCTAAGCCAGCGCGCGCGGCTAGCTTCGAACCTGTGCGATCCTCCTGTCTCTGCCTCCCAAGTGTGGGGATTACAAGCGTGCGCCACCACGCCCGGCCAATTTTTTAATATTGATTTTTGTATCCAGACACCATGCTGAATTTGTTGATCAGTGCTATACGTCTTTTGGTTGAGTTTGTTGGATATTCTAAGTATGATATCCTGTCATCTGCAATTAGTGAAAGTTTTAGTTTTTCTTTTTCTATTTGTCTTCCTTTAATTTCTTTTTCTTGCTTTATTGTTCTGGCTAGAGTCTCAAGTACTATATTGAAAAGAAGTGGTGATAATGGACATTCTTATTTTGTTTCTGTTTTTAGGGGAAATTCTCAGTTTTTTCTTATTTAATATGATGTGGTTGTGGGCCTATTGTAGATTGCCTTTATGATGTTGAGGTATTTTTCTTCTAATCTGATTCTCTGAAGTTCTTTTAGCATAAATGTATGTTGAATTTTGTCAGATGCCTTTTCAGCATCTATTGAAGTGATTATGATTTTTGTCTTTGGTTCTGTTTATGTGATGATTTATATGAATTTATTTTTATATGTTGAACCAGCCTTGCATGCCAGGGATGAACCCTACTTGGTTATGGTGTATGATTTTTTTGGGGGGGAGGTTTCGGTCTTTTGCAATTCTTTATTTTTATTGTTGCATTATATTCATACATCATATCAGGGTAAAAAACTTGCGTGGACATACATGTACACATCACCCATTTAGCCCCTACCCAATTCCCACCCCATTCCCTCCCCATCCCTCCTTCCCTTGCTTGGCTTAGTGGTTGACTTTGATATGTTTAAGTACATTGTGTGCTTTAGAGAATCTCCTTCTTCCCCCCTCCCATCCCCTCATTTAGGTTGTCTTGTTTGCTGCTCTATAGGATTTCTCTTTTCATCTAGAGTATTCTTTATTATTTAATTTTTTTTTTCAATACTGGGGATGGAACCCAGGGGCATTCTACCTCTGAATGACACCCTCAGCCCTATTTTTTATTCTTTATTTTGAAACAGTGTCTCACTGAGTTGCAAAGGACCTCACTAAAGTAGTTAAGGCTGTCCACAAACCACCATCCTCCTGTCTCAGCTTCACAAATGCTGGGATTACAAATGCTGTGCCACCAAGCCTGGGTCTGTCTTATTTTTAATTTATTATTATTATTTGCATTAGGGATTAAACCCAGAGGCATTCTACCTCTGAGCTACACCCCCCCCAGCCCTATTTTTTATTCTTTATTCGGAAACAGGGTCTCACTGAGTTGCAAAGGGCCTCACTAAGTAGTAGCTGAGGCTGATCTTCCTATCTCAGCCTCCCAAATGCTGGGATTACAAGCATGTACCACCACACCTGGCTAAAATAATAATATTATTAATATTATAATATTAATAATATTAATAATTATTATTATCATTATTATACTGGGTATTAACCCCAGGGGCATTCTGCCTCTGAGCCACACCCCCAGCACTATTTTATTTTGCAACAGGGTCTCACTGAGTTGTTGAGGCTGGGAAAATTGAGATCCTCCTGTCTCAGCCTCCCAAGTACTGGGATAACAAGTTTGTGCCCCTACTCCAGGGTATTTTATATTTGGAAACAGGGTTTTACTAAGCTGCTGAGGTTGCCTGGAACCTACAATCCTCCTTGTATATTTTTAAAAATTTGAGACAAGTTCTTATAAAATTGCTTAGGCTGGCCTTAAACTTACAATACTTCTGCCTCAGCCTCCAAGTAGCTGGTATTACAGGTGTGTGCCACTATACCTGGCTTTATTTTTTTCATTTAAATGTAAGTATAGCTGGGAATGGTGGCACACGCTTGTAATCCCAGCACTTGGGAGGCTGAGACAGGAGGATCGCGCAGGTTCAAAGCCAGCCTCAGCTACTTAGTAAGGCTCTCAGCAACTTAGTGAGACCCTGTTTTAAAATAAAATAAAAAATAGGTCTGAGAGTGTAGCCAGGAGGTAGAAGATTCCTGGGTTCCATCCCTAGTACCACACACACAAAAAATAAGTATAATTATCATATCTAATTCATGGGTCTCCAGTACCTGGTAATTGCTGTAAGGGTTTGTTGCTATTTTATTATTATTATTATTATTTATTATTATTATTATTATTATTATTATTATTATTATTATTTAGCAAGAGAAAAGAAACGGAAAGGAAAAAAGTTACCCAGTCTTATAAGCCTGAGGAAGTACTGCGCGCCCTTTGGGTATGTCCTTTCACGCTTGTTATGTGCACGCACTGTAGAAATGTGGCACTGGGCGTGGTGGCGCACGCCTGTGCTCTCAGCACTTGGGAGGCTGAGACAGGAGGATCGCGCAGGTTCCAAGCCAGCCTCAGGTACTGAGTGAGGCTCTCAGCAACTTAGTGAGACCCTGTTTCCAAATAAAATATAAAATAGGTCTGGGAGTATAGCCCACAGGTAGAAAGCCCTTGAGTTCCACCCCCAGTACCACCAAGAATAAAAATAATAAGGGTTGGGAGTGAAGCTCAGAGTTAGAACACCCCTGAGTTCAATCCTCAAAACACGTGTGTGTATATACACACACACAAAAAGAAAAAAAAAAAAAACAAACAGAAATGTAGCTGGTTCCATATCGGAATACAATATGGTCACAATCCTTACTTTCTCAATTAATGTCTCACACTTGCATGTGCCTTAATAGCAAGAAATCCAGGAGCTTGAGAACACTTTGAATTATCCAGAAACTTTCCTGGTTTAACACCATGATTGGAAAAGTTCATGACTGCTGTTGCTTCTTGTGACCACATAGTGTCGCTATAGAAGCCCGGTTCTAACAAATCCACAGGGCTTTGCTGGTGAATCTTATTTATTTATTTATTTATTTATTTATTTATTTATTTATTTATTTATTTTTGTGGTACTGGAGATAGAACTCAGGGGTGTCCAACTTCCGAGCTACATCCTCCAGCCCTATTTTATTCTTTTTATTTTAATTTAATTTTATTTTTTGCAGCACTGGGGATGGAACCCAGGGGCATTCTACCTCCAAGCTATACCCCCAGCCCTATTTTTTATTCTTTATTTTGAGACTGGGTCTCACTGAGTTGCAAAGGGCCTCAGTAAGTAGCTGAGGCTGGCTGAGAACCCCGATCCTCTTGTTTCAGCCTCCCAAATGCTGGGATTACAAGTGTGCGCCACCACGCCCGGCTTACTCTTTTTATTTTAAAATAGGGTCTCACTAAGTTGTGGAAGGCCTCGCTATGTAGCTGAGGCTGGCCACAAACCTGTGATTCTCCTGTCTCAGCTTCCCAAGGGATTACAAACTTGGACCAGCACACCCAGCTGAGCCCAGAGGAATTCTATCTCCAGGCTACATTCTCAGCTAAATTTCTGAGGCTGGCCTTGAACTTGCAACCCTCCTGTCTCAACTTCTCAATTACTGGGATTATAGGTGTGTGCTATCATGCTGGGCTTGTTATATCTTTTTTTTTTGGGGGGGTCTGGGGATGGAACCCAGGGGCATTAGACCTCCGAGCTACACCCCTTGCCCTATTTTTTATTTTGAAACAGGGTCTCACTAAGTTGCAGAGGGCCTAAGTAACTGAGGCTGCTTGCAAACCCCCCCCCCCCCCCCGCCAGCCTCCCGAATAATGGGATTACAAGCGTGCGCCACCACGCCCGGCTCTGTTATCTGTTATATCCTTTTTGATTCCTTTCATATAAATATGAAATATTTCAGTCTTTCTTAGTCTTTCATGACTCTGTGTGTGTGTGTGTGTGTGTGTGTGTGTGTGTGTGTGTGTGTGTGTGCCTGCCTGCTGGTGATAGAACCAAAGGCCTGTTCAAGCATGCGCTCTACCACTGAGCTACACCCCCACCCTACTTTGACAGTTTTGAGTAATACAGTTCCTTAAAAAGGTGTTCCTCAGTTTGGGTTTGTCTGATGTTTCCTTATGATTAGATTCGGGGTATGCATTTCCGGGTAGAACCCTGCATCCTGACCTGTGCAGAGCTTCACATCTGGGCACACAATGCATTTGCCCCACAGGTGGCTGTTTAATCCTTGATCAGGATGTCTGCTCCTTCTAATGTGCACTCTTTTTTTTTTTTTTTTTTTTTTAATGTGTGGTGTAGAGATTGAACCCAGGGACATTCTACCTCCGAGCTACACTCCTAGCCTGATTTTATTTTTTTGAATCAGGGTCTCACTAGGTTGCTGAGGCTGGCCTCAAACTTGCAGTCCTCCTGTATCAGCTTTCCAACTACTGGGGTTATAGATGTGTGCCACCACATTCAGCTTGTAATTACTTTTTTCCATCTTACTACTAGTAAGCAACCTATGAAGAGACACTTGAACCCCATGCCGTTATCCTGCTCCTCACCAAAAATATCCCCCTAGAGTTACCAGCCATTGATAGTTTTATACAAAGCCGTCTTTATTCTTTATGTATGTCGTCAGCCCCTCCGGTGTCTGTTTCTCCAGGCAGGCATTAGATACGGAGGAAGCACAACCTTTCCTTGCTAACTAGTCTGCAGCTGCTCTCCTGACCTGACTCGGTTCAAGGCCCAGCCTCACGCTGGCCTCTTGTAGCCAGGCCACCCTGCCGGGCTTCAGGGGGACTTATATCATTTCCTGTCCCAGGAGTTTCCCTTCCTCACGGCAGCCACAGGCAAGATTAAGGGGCCACAAAATTATTCAGTCATCAGGCTAGGGATGCCAGGAGCCCTCTCTTCCTGGTAGCAGGCCTCGGAGCTGAGGATGGTGAGATCTCATCTGCGAGGCTGCGGCGGGCTTAGCAGAAACCTGTGCTGAGATGCCTAGCGGTTAGGGTGGCTGCTTTGGGGTTTGGAGCCTGGAGGCCCACAGGAAGTGGCTTGTGCTGAGCTCATGCTTCTTGGCCCTGCACTGTCCCGGGACAGGTCCTGCAGTCTAGCACTGCTGGGGATGCCAGCAGAGTGCCCCGAGTCAGGGCCAGTTGGGCCTCAGGACACATCTCCAGGGCCACGCAGGCACTATGGGACCTGGATCTCTGGTCAGTGCACCTCTCCCGCCACGCCCACCCCCTGGAGCCTGCCCCGCTGGAGAGCTTACATGGCTGCCGCCGTTCTCTGCTACGTCAACCTCCTGAACTACATGAACTGGTTCATCATCGCAGGTGAGGAGGGGAGGCATCCTGGCACAGCACCTGCTGGGAAGGGCTCACTAAGGTGCTGAGGGTCTTGTGTCTCTGAATTGCTGAGGCTGGCGTCCAGCCTGTGATCCCTCTGCCTTAGCCTCCCAAGTACTGGGATTACAAGTGTGCGCCACCACGCCTGGCTGCTTTTCTCTTTGTCGTTCATTTGTTCATTCACTCATTTGAGTCAACCTTTCTGTTCTTTTTTTTTTTTTTTTTCGGTACTGGAGATGGAACCCAGGTGAATTCTACCTCCGAGCTACACCCCCAGCCCTATATTTCTTAGTCTTTTTATTATTGAAACAGGGGCTCACTGAGTTGTGAAGGGCCTCGCTAAGTAGCTGAGGCTGTCCCCAACTGCGATCCTCCTCTGGTCTCCACCTCCTGAATGCTGGGATTACAAGTGTGCACCACGCCCGGCTTAACCTTTACGTTCTTTATCACCCATTGGTTCAAAATTGAATACTAACCCGAATGGAGATCAGACCTGTAGTTCCTGAGTGCAGGAATGACCCTCTCTGGGGGCACAGGAGCAGCTGGCTAGTGGTGATCCTGCAAGGTAGAGAGACAGGGCCAGACGAGGGAGGCATGGACCAGGCTAGGGAGTCCAGAAGGGGCTCCTGCAGCAGCCAGGCTCCCTGGGGGCTGGGGAGTCGATGTGTCAGTCACAGGCTTTGCACACCAGGGAGTAGGCATGGAGAGGATGGGGTTCTGGGGCTCACACATCACCAGACCTGGCCTCTGTCTTTGAGTTTTTCAGGGGGACACAGAAGATGCATGCAAGTCACTGTAACATAGGACAGAGCGTGCTGCGGGGCAGCCCTGGGTAGTGTGACTGAGGGGCTCTGCGGGACTCACAGATGCGGGCGTGTTTGGTTTGGGTCTTGAAGGCAGAGAAGATTGGAAAGACAGGGATTGGGTGGGAGGAGGACATTCAGAAGCATCAGCATGAGTCAAAGCTCAGTGTCTAATCAGGACAGCAAGAAGCAGCGAAAGCAGGAAATATTCAGGAGGCTGAGACAGGAGGACTGCGCAGGTTCAAAGCCAGCCTCAGCTACTTAGGCCCTTTGCAACTCAGTGAGACCCTGTTTCAAAATAAAGAATAAAGAATAGGGCTGGCAGTGTCACTCAGAGGTAGAATGCCCTGGGTTCCATCCCTTGTACCAAAAAAAAAAAAAGAAAAAAAAAGCAGGAAATATTTTAAAAGAGGATTTGTGGCAAGAGCTTTTTGAGTGCTGGCTTGGGAGCTTGGACTTTCTCCCTGGGCAACAGGGAGCCATAGGATGATATTTATTTATTTATTTATTTATTTATTTATTTATTTTTACAGCACTGAGGATGGAACCCAGGGGCATTCTACCTCTGAGCTACACCCTCAGCCCTATTTTTTATTCTTTATTTTGAAACAGGGTCTATCTCACTGAGTTGCAGAGGGCCTCACTAAGTAGCTGAGGCTGTCCTCGAACCAAGATCCTCCTGTCTCAACCTCCCGAATACTGAGATTACAAGTGTGTGCCACCACACCCAGCAGGACAATTCTTCAAGTAGGAGAGTACCTTTGGATCTGAGGCCCTAACGGAGGCAGAGTGAGCTGGGAAGGCCAGCTCGCAGGCCACTGCAGGGGTCGGCGGGAGCTCGGGGGCCTGGGTGTGAGGTGGGCTGGGGGTGTGAAGAGTAGGACAGGGCCAAGAGCTGCAGGGATCTGGGTGCCGCAGTGAGCAGCTCCTGAGCCTGGAGCCTGGGCGGCCTGCTCACCTCCACTGCCCTGGGCCCTGCCCAAGTTATCAGGTCCTGAGTTCTTCCTGTTGAAGTCTCTTCCCCTTTGGGAAGTCCTCTGGCTGTGGTCATTGTGGGGTTGAAGGCTTAGAGGAGTGAAACCACTCCGAGCCCCTGAGGACTGCTGAGGACATGTGGTTCATGCAGCCGCCGACCTTCTCTAGGTCTGGATGAGCTCAGAAGGGAACAAAACAAGAAACCTCTTTCCTGAAAATGGAAGATGAGTGCAGTTATAGACATTTTTTTCCCCTGGTACTGGGGATTGAACCCCAGGGGCTTTCTACCTCTGAGGAATATCCCCAGCCCCCTTTTTTTGTGGTACTGGGGATGGAATGCCCCCAGGGGCATTCTACCTTTGAACTTCACCCCCAGCCCTATATTTTATTCTTTTTTTTTTTTGGTGATACTGGGGTTCCTGGAAACCCTTCTACCTCTGGGCTACACTCCCAGGCCTATTTCTTTTTTAAATTTTTTTAAATTTATTTTTATTGGTGCATTGTAATCATACATCACATTGGAATATAAGACTTGAGAGGATATACAAGCACACATCATCCAATTAGCCCTCATCCAGTCCCCATCCCATTCCCTCCCCCTCCCTCCATCCCATGCTTGTTTGGTGATTAACTTTGATACATTTGTTTATGTACCTCCTGCTTTTTAAAGAGGCTCCATCCTCCCCTATTCCATACCCTCTGATTGGTCACCTTAATTGCTTCACTATAGGGCCCTTTCTATAGCTCGACCACTTCCTGTTGCCTGTTTCCTCCTAGTTATTGCTGATTAGGGGAAACATCTGGTTTTAATTTTCTACGATATTTCTCTGTGCATGCCGCGTTGCAAATACCGATCCCACTCTTGACGGCCCCAGTTGTGGCCTGGCTACCCAGTGGACTGATCCAGACCTCGCTGGCTCAAGCAGCGGCCTTGCCTCACGGAAGGCCCTGGTTCTGGCCTCGCTGGCCCCGACACTGGCCTAACCCCTCAACTGGCTCCGATCCCGGCCTCGGAGGCCCCAGCACCGGCTTTCCTCACGGCAGGCTCCGATGTTAACTGATGGCCCCGGCATCGGCCTAACCCCTTGGCAGGATCTGATCCAGGCCTCGGAGGCTCCAGCATCGGCCTTGCCTCACAACAGGCTCTGATCCCGGCCTCGCTGCCCAGGCCTATTTCTATACTTTTTAAATTTGGAAACAGGGTTTCTTAAGCCAGTGCGGCTGGCTTCGAACCTGCATGATCCTCCTATCTCTGCCTCTCAAGTGCAGGGATTACAAGCGTGCACCACCACGCCGGCTTATTCTTTATTTTGAAACAGGGTCTCACTGAGTTGCAAAGAGCCTCCTCACTAAGTAGCTGATGCTGTCCTTGAACTGAGATCCTCCTGTCTCAGCCTCCCAAATGCTGGGATTACAAATGCACATGCCCAACTTCATCCCTGGCTATTTTAATTTTAATTAATTGATTTATTAATTAATTTTTTGTGGGTCTGAGATGGAACCCAGGGGCATTCGACCTCTGAGCCATACCCCTTGTCCTAATTTTTATTCCTTTTTTTTTGTGTGTGTGTGTGGTACTAGGGATAGAACCCAGGGGCATTCTACCTCTGAACTATACCCCCAGCCCTATTTTTTATTCTTTCTTTCTTTTTTTTTTTTGGGTGGTACTGGGGTTCCTGGAAGCCCTTCTACCTCCGGGCTACACTCCCAGACCTATTTTTACATTTTTATTTGGAAACAGGGTCTCCTAAGCCAGCGCGCGCGGCTGGCTTCGAACCTGCGCGATCCTCCTGTCTCTGCCTCCCCAGCGCGGGGATTACAAGCGTGCGCCACCATGCCCGGCTATTTTTTATTCTTTATTTTGAAACAGGGTTTCACTGAGTTGTGAAGGGCCTCACTAAATAGCTGAGGCTGTCCGCGAACTGTGATCCTCCTGCCTCAGCCTCCCAAATGCTGGGATTACAAGCATGTGACACCACGCCCGGCTTGCCATTTTTATTATTTTTAATAAATTTTTATTGGTGCATTGTAGTCATACATCTCAATGAGAAAAAAAACCTGTGGAGAAATACATGCAACATCACCCCATCAGCCCCTACCCAATCTCTAACCCCTTCTCTCCCCCTCCTTCCTATCCAAGCTTGGCTTCCTGATTGACTTTGATATGTTTAAGTACATCATGAGCTTTAAAGAGTTTCCCTTATCCTCCCTCTTATCCCCTCAGATATGTCACCTTCATTGTTCCTCTATAGGGTCCCTTCTTCATCTAGAGTTCCTCCTGTTACACATTTCTCCCTAATATTTTGCACATTAAGAAAAGCATCTGATTTCTTATTTTTTTGTGACATTTCACTGTAAATGCCATAATTTTGTTCTCCCTTATGGCTGAACAAAATTCCATTGTGTTTGTATCAAGTACTTTTGAAATCCACTCATTTGTTGAAGGATATCTTGGCTGATTCCACAGTTTGGCAATGTTGAACTGTGTAGCTGTGAACATGGTTGTTCATGCATTAGTTTGGTATTTTGGTTTTCATTCTTTTTGGTAGATACCCAGAGGTGGTATTGTTGGATCATATGGTAAATTCGTTTTCCTTCTGAGGATCTTCCATACTGTTCTCCAAAGTGGTTGCACCAACTTGCAATCCCCCAACAATGTATTAGAGTTTCTATTTCTCCACACTTACTCCCACTTACTGAAAACCTGAAAGCCAGAAGGTGAGTAACTTTGGCAGGATGATCCATTCACAACCAATTTTTTTTTTAAATAGAGGTCACTTGGATCTGGAAATCTGCTGAGAGATTAGGTGAGGCAGCGGCAGCTTCTATTGCTTCCTGGCCACACAGTTGAAGAAACCTATTGGCCCTTTGCTGTGGAGCAGGCCCCAGTTCCAGGCCTGCCTCGCAACAGGCTCCGGGCCCAGCCTCGCTGGCTCCAGACCCGGCCTCGCTCACAGCAGGCTCCGGGCCCAGCCTCGTTGGCTCTAAACACGGCCTCGCTCATGGCAGGCTCCGGCCCAGCCAGCTTTGCTGAGGGTCTCATTAAGGTGCTGAGACTGGCCTCAAACCTGCCACTCCTATCTCAGCCTTTCAAGAACTGGAATTACAGGCAAACACCACCATACTCAGCTGTGTGCATGCACGTATATGTGTGCTCAAGCCTGTGGAAGAACATGAATATGTAAATATATCTTCAGGCCAAGGCATATATGTTTTTGAACGTATACACACATGTTTATATGTATATCTCTTTCTTTATGTGTATATGTATATCTCTTCCTTCCTTTCTTTCTTTTTTTTTCACTGCTGGGGATCAAACCCAAGACCTCATGCATTTGAGGCACTCATTCCACCCATGTCTCTGGGTTTCTGGTGTCTGTTCATGAGTAGGCTGCTGTGCTGACACTCTAGAGATTTCCACTTACCTATTAGTTTAAGTGAAGGGCTGTGCATTGTGCAGTAGAGGCACTAAGATGCGAAGGCAGCCTGAGTGTGTGTGTGTGTGTGTGTGTGTGTGTGTGTGTGTGTGTGTTGCTGGAGATTGAACCCAGGAGCATTTACCTCCAAGTTACACTTTCAGCCTTTTAAAATTTTTTTTTGAAACAGGGTTGCTGAGAGTCTCGATAAGTTGCCATGATCCTCCTGTTTCAGCCTCCCAAGTACTGGGATTATAGGTGTGTGCCATCATGCCCATCCCGTGGGTGTTTTATGTGTGTGTGTGTATCTGATTGTACAAGACCAGGTCTTGTGTCTGTGACTGCCGGCTCCTCCATGTGCATGTTTATCTCTGCAAGCATGTTTCTTTGGGAAAGCCCGAATTATATACATATGTGTATGTGCATGTTTGTAACCACATGCTTGTATCCAGGCATGGTAGCACATGCCTATAATCCCAGTACTTAGGAGGCCAAGACAGGAAGATGGCAGATTCTACATCAGCAACTTAGTGAGGTTCTCAAGAACTTAGCTAGACCCTGTTCTCAAATAAAAGATGAAAAAATTGGGTTGGGGGTGTAACTTGGAGGTAGTGTGTCTCTGGGTTCAATCCCCCGCACCACATACACACAAAAAAAGTAAGTGCACGCTCTGTGTGAATGTGTGTGCCTGTGTCTGCGGTGCTCTTTCTCTGTGCTTGACGTGCACATGTGCCTGCACCTGCTCTGCAAAGGTGTGGCTGTACGGACATGTGGAGGGATTGCATAGAAGGGCCTGCTCCTGCCCTGCCCTGTGCTGCTCAGCATCACAGTGTCCCCAGTGTGAGGACTGAGCCCTGGAGGCCAGCCTGCGGGCTGCTTCTCACGTCCATTGTTGTCCTTCTGTCCCCAGGAATGCTGTTGGACATCCAGAAATTTTTTCAAATCAGTGACAGCAATGCTGGCTTGCTTCAGACAGGTGAGGAGGGAGTCCTTGGGTTTTGGGTAGTCCCTGGCCCAGCTCCAGCTCCACTGAGTCCCTGCACAGAGGAGGGGTGGGACCTGGCAGAGGAGAGAGTGGGGCAAGGCTTGGGGCTGAAGCACAGGTGCCATGACAAAGGGGGGAGCTGGGGAGGGGGGCTCCTGAGCTTTGTGTCCCGCCCCGATTCTCCACTCATTCCCTACATGTGTGTAAGCTCCGCTGTGTACTAGAGATTTGCTAGGTTTGAGAAGTGTGTGTGTTACTGGAAATTAAACCCAGGGACATTCTGCCTTTGAGCTACACTCCAGGCCTAGTTTATTTATTTTAATTAAAAAAATTTTTTTGTGGTGCTGGGGATTGAAAGCAGGGACATTCTACATTTAAGCTATACCTCAGTCTGATTTTTATTCTTTTTTTGGAAACAGGGTCTCACTAGGTTGCAGAGGGCCTCACAAAGTAGCTGAGACTGTCCAGGAACTGCAATCCTCCTGTCTCAGCCTCCCAAATGCTGGTATTACAAGTGTGTGCCACCATGCCGGCTCTTATTTTATTTTTTATTTGGAAACAGGGTCTCATTAAGTTGCAGAGGGCCTTGCTAAATTGCTGAGGCTGTCCTCAAATCATGATTCTCCTGTCTTACCTCCCAGGTACTAGGATTACAGGTGTATGCCACCATGCCCAGCTCAGTTTTTTATTTTTATTTTTATTTTTTGTGGTACTGGGGGTGGAACCCAGGGGCTTTCTACCTCAGGGCTATACTCCCAGATCTATTTTATACTTTATTTGGAAACAGGGTTCACTAAGTTGCTGAGAGCCTCAGTAAATAGCTGAGGCTGACTTCAAACCCATGCGATTTTCCTATCTCAGCCTCCCAAGCACCGGGTTTACAAGCATGCGCCACCACACCCTGCTGCCTAGGTCAGTTTGAGAAATTCTGATGTGTGTTTTTCTCTCACAGAATTAAAAAATCTTACCACCAGGACACAGACAGATAACAGACACAGATATCCCTGCCCCATGTGGGCCCAGAAGGGCTCTGGGCCACAAAGAGCCTTAATTCCAGCACCAGGGAGCACCTATGTCCTGATCAAATATGTGAGGTGCTTGGGGTTGTGAGGCATGGCTGGCCTTTCGCCTGAGGGGACTGCATGGTGACATCAGCACAGGTATGACTACATGTGTGCACATGCGATCGATCACAACACAGGACACCCGAATGTGCCCCCTTCTCTCCACAGGCCCTGCCCTCACCTAACTACTCACCACCCCAGGGCTTTAAGCTGAGAACATAGCTCTCAAACTAGGCACAGGTGCCTTTGGGGTGCATGAAAACTCAGAGCAACAGCACACAGAGCATTAGAGAGGTACACTTCTATATCCTCCAACCTGGATGGTTCTTTATTCTTTTTTTGATTCTGGGTATTGAACCCAGGGGCATTTAACCTCTGAGCTTTATTTACTTATTTTTTTACTTACTTTTTTTTTGCAGGACTGGGGATGGTACTGGGGTACTCCCAAATGCTGGGACTATAAGTGTGCGCCACTATGCCTGGCCCTATTTTATTTTTTAGTTTGAAACAAGGTCTCACCAAATTGCTAAGAATCATGTTAGGTTGCCAAGGCTTGAACCTGCAACCCTCCTGTCACAACCTCCCAAGTACTAGGATTATAGGCATATACCACCATGCCTGATTTTTTTTATTATTTATTTATTTATTTATTTTGCGGTACTGGGGATGGAACCCTTGGTCATTCTACCTCTAAGCTACATCCTCAGCCCTATTTTTTATTCTTTGTTTTATTTTTATTATTTATTTATTTATTTATTTATTTGGTGGTACTGGGGTTTCTGGAAACCCTTCTACCTCCGGGCTACACTCCCAGACCTATTTTATAACTTTTTTAAAATTTGGAAACAGGGTCTCTTAAGCCAGCACGGCTGGCTTCGAACCTACGCGATCCTCCTGTCTCTGCCTCCCAAGCGCAGGGATTACCAGCGTGTGCCACCACGCCTGGTGTTATTCTTTGTTTTAAAACAGGGTCTCACTGAGTTGCAAAGGGCCTCACTAAGTAGCTGAGGCTGTCTGCGAACCCAGGTCCTTACCTGTCTCAGACTCCCAAGTACTGGGATTACAAGTGTGCGCCACCACGCCCAGCATTATTATTATTATTATTATTATTATTATTATTATTTTTATTTGAAACAAGGTCTTCTTAAGCTACTGAAGGTCTCACTGAGTTGCAGAGGCTGGCCTTGAATTTGTCATCTTCCTGTCACAGATTCCCAAGTACTGGGATTACAGGTGTGTGCCATGGCACCTGCCTGTACAGATCACGGATCTGTCTGAGAACAAGCCTATGCCCCACCTCTTGGTTTCCTTTCTCACCTCTTCTTTCAAATCTCCTGTCTAAGATGGGCATGGTGGTGCGTGCCTCTAATCCCAGTACTTGAGAAACTGAGACAGAAGTATTGCAGGTTTGAGACAAGCCTTAGCAATTTAGTAACACTCTCAGCAACCTAGCAAGACCCTTTTTCAAAACAAGAAGTAAAAAGGGCTGGAGTGTAGCTCAGAGATAGAATGTCCCTGGTTCAATGTCCAGTCACATGTGTGTGTACCCACATACATCGCCTGTGTAAAGCTGAGTACAGTTGAGCATGCCTATAATTCCAGTATTTGGGAGGCTGAGACAGGGGGATCCTAGGTTCTAGGCCAGCATGTGGTAACTTTGTGAAACTCTGCTTCAAAAATTAAAAAATAAGAGAGGACTGGGGGTATAACTCAGAGGTAGAACAGCCTTAGATTCAATCAATCCTTAGTAACACACACACACACACACACACACATACACACACACACACATACACACACACACACACACACACACACACACACACACACACTCACTCTCACACACACCCCTCCTGTCTCCTATCTGAAGCAGAAGAGACACCCCCATCCTGGCTGCATTCCTCAGGGGTGTAAAAACTCCAAGGCCCCAAACAGAAGGACAGTTACAGCTTCTGCACAAAGGCTCGGAGCGCTAAGCAGAGATGCATCGATAGAAACACGCTGGGTCAGGCCACACACCGGGTCAGGCCACACACCCAAGGCACGGAGCCAGGCCTTACTTAGCCAGCCGCTATGCGTGACTGTCTGCTATTTATCTGCAAATCAGAATTCAGAAGTGAGATAGTGGTTTTGAGGATGGGTGTTAACACATGTATTTCGATTAAAAAACTGAAGCCAGCATTTTTTCTCACAATCAGTCTTGTCTGTGAGGTTGGTTTGGCCAGGGGTGGACTATCTTTACCCTTGGACTCCATGGGGGAAGATTTTCATTAATTGAATGAACTCCATCTACAGCTGGGAGGGTTGGAATGAAAAAACAGTTTATAGCAGAGCATGTCTGCGATCCCAGTACTTGGAAGGCTGAGATGTAAGGATCGTAGGTTGGAGGAGAGCCTCAGAGATCTAGCAAGACCCTGTTAAAAAAAAAAAGCCAGGCGTGGTGGCGCACGCTTGTGATCCCAGCATTTGGGAGGCTGAGAGAGGAGGATCGCGGTTCATGGACAGCCTCAGCTACTTAGCGAGGCCCTTCGCAACTCAGTGAGACCCTGTTTCAAAAAATATAAAAACTAAGCCGGGCGTGGTGGCGCACGCTTGTAATCCCCGCGCTTGGGAGGCAGAGACAGGAGGATCGCGCAGGTTCGAAGCCAGTCGCGCATGCGCGCTGGCTTAGGAGACCCTGTTTCCAAATAAAAATGTAAAAATAGGTCTGGGAGTGTAGCCCGGAGGTAGAAGGGCTTCCAGGAACCCCAGTACCACCAAAAATATCTATATATCTATATATCTATATATCTATATATATAAACTAAAAAATAGCCGGGCGAGATGGCACACACTTGTAATCCCCGCGCTTGGGAGGCCGAGACAGGAGGATCACACAGGTTCGAAGCCAGCCTCAGCTACTTAGTGAGGCTCTCAGCAACTTAGTGAGACCCTGTTTCCAAATAAAATATAAAAAAATGTCTGGGAGTACAGCCTGGAGGTAGAAAGCCTCTGGGTTCTACCCCCAGTACCGCCAAAAAAACCCCCCCAAAAACCCAAAAAAACAAAACAAAACAAAACAAAAAAAAACCCAAAATAAAACAAAACAAAAAACTAAAAAATAGGACTGGGTGTGTAGCTTGGAGGTGGAATGCCCCTTGGTTCCATCCCCAGTACCACAAAAAACAAAAAGTTATGCACAGATTATATGTAAATTCTATGCCTTATCATATAAGGGACTTGAGCATCTATGAATTTTGGTATTTAAACCAATGCCCTATAAATACTGAGGAATTACTATATTTGTGTAAACTATATCTTCTGTCTGACTGTCTGACTATATATATATATATATATATATATATATATATATATATATTTTTTTTTTTTTTTTTTTTTGCTGGTCTGGGGATGGAACCCAGGGGCAGTCGACCTCCGAGCTACACCCCCTGCCCTATTTTTTATTCTTTATTTTGGAACCGGGTCTCACTGAGTTGCAGAGGGCCTCACTAAGTAGCTGAGGCTATCCGCGAATCATAATCCTCCAGGTCTTAGCATCCCGAATGCTGGGATTACAAGCGTGCGCCACCACGCCCGGCCTATATATATTTTTTAATTCTTTATTTGGAAACAGGGTCTTACTAAGTTGCTGAGAGCCTCTCTGAGTTGCTGAGGCTGGCTTTGAAACCATGATCCTCCTGTCTCAGTCTTTCAAGCACTGAGATTAAAAGTGTGTGCCACCATGCCTTGCTATTTATTTTGAAGCAGGGTCTCACTAAATTTCTGAGGGGCTCACTATGTTGCCGAGGCTGGCCTCAAACCTGTAATCCTCCTGTTTTCAGTTTCCAGTACTGAGATTACAGGCGTGTGTCACTGCACCTGGATGCAATTTTTATTTTCAAATATTTTTGACCTGTGGTTGATTGATTGACTCCAAGGACATGGGACTCAGGGATACAGAGGATAAACTGTACACCATAATGTTGGAAATCACTAAGTAGTTTAAGTAAAGTTACAATAAAAATATGTTAATTGTTAACTGAAAATGTGTGAAGGAGTACGTAGTTTTATAATTGTGTTGTCAAGTGAGGCCACACTGTAGACCAGAGATTTTTTGCTAGTTGTCTTTTTACTCTTGGGGCTGAGAGACTGGAAGCGAGTGCTGACCTTCCAGTCAATATTCATAGCCAGAGTGAGGCCATCTTGGCTCAACATCTAAAACCATTTATTATTTATGTCTGTTTGTGTGTATGCATGCATGCATGTATGTGTGTGTGTTACGGGGGAATGAATCTAGGGGCATTCTATCTCTGAGCTATACCCTCAGCTCTATTTTATTTTATTTTAAAAATTTATTTATTTATTTATTTTTTGGCGGTACTGGGGTTCTTGGAAACCCTTTCTACCTCTGGGCTACATTCCCAGACCTTTTTTTTTTTTTTTGGTGGTGGTACTGGGGTTCCTGGAAGCCCTTCTACCTCCGGGCTACACTCCCAGACCTATTTTATATTTTTATTTGGAAACAGGGTCTCCTAAGCCAGCACAGCTGGCTTCAAACCTACGCGATCCTCCTGTCTCTGCCTCTCAAGCGTGGGGATTACAAGCGTGCGCCACCACGCCCGGCTCCCAGACCTATTTTATATTTTTATTTGGAAACAGGGTCTCTTAAGCCAAAGAGGCTGGCTTCGAACCAGCGCGATCCTCCTGTCTCCGCCTCCCAAGCGCGGGGATTACAAGCGTGCGCCACCACGCCCAGCCCTATTTTATTTTTTATTTTGAAATAGGGTCTCACTAAATTGCTGAGAGCCTTGCTAAATTGTTGAGGCTAAACTTGAACCTGCAATCCTCCTGTCTTAGCCTTGCAAGTACAGGGATTACGGGAATGGGCCACTCCTAGCTTTCAAGTACTTTAATTATAAATTCCACTGGGCATGGTAGTGCACAACTGGTTTATTTATTTATTTATTTATTTATTTATTTATTTATTTTTGTGGTACTGGAGATTTAACCCAGGAGCATTCTACCTCTGAGCTCCACCCCAAACTCTATTTTTTATTCCTTATTTTGAAACAGGGTCTCACTAATTTGTGGAGGGCCTCACTAAGTAGCTGAGGCTGGCCATGAACCTGTGATCCTCCTATCTCAGCCTCCCAAGTACTGGGATTATAAGCGTGCGCCACCATACCTGGCTTGCACAATTGTTTTAAAATAAAAAATAACTGGTATTGGGATTAAAGGTAGCCAAGTATTTGTAATCTCAGTACTTGGGAGGCTGAGTCAGGAGATTCATGGCCAGCCTCAGCTACTTAGTGAGGCCTTCTGTAACTTAGTGAGATCCTGTTTCAAAAAAAAAAAAAAAAAACAATAGGACTGGGGTTTAGCTTAGAGGTAGAATGCCCCTGGGTTCCAGTCCTAGTACCACAAAAATATAAATACATAAAAATAAAAAATAAAGCTGAGTGTGGTGTACACTTTTAATTCCAGTACTTGGGAGGCTGAGGCAGGAGGATTGCAGGTTTGTGGTTAGCCTCAGCAAATGAGTGAGGACCTCAGCAACTTAACGAGACCCTGTTTCAAAATAAAAAATAAAATAGAGTTGGAAGTGTAGCTCAGAGATAGAATGTCCCTGAATTAAATCCCCAGGAGCCAGAAAATAAAATTAAAAAGGGCTGGGGTGTAGTTTGGAGGTAGAATTCCTCTGGGTTCAATTCCCAGTACCAAAATATAAATAAATAAATAAATAAATAAATAAATAAATAAATAAATAGTCTTCACAATAATCCCATGAAGCAAAGCAAGTATTCTTCTTTCTTTCTTTCTTTCTTTCTTTCTTTCTCTCTTTCTTTCTTTCTTTTTTTTTTGTGGTACTGGGGATGGATTCATCCCAGGGCCATCTACCTCAAGGCTACCTCCCAGCCCTATTTTTTTTTTTTAATTCTTTATTTTGAAACAGTCTCACTGAGCTGTAAAGGGCCTTACTAAGTAGTAGCTGAGGCTGTCCTCGAACTGCGATCCTCCTGTCTCAGCCTTCCAAATGCTGAGGTTACTATTGTGAGACACCAGCCCATCTTGCAAGTATTCTTATTATGCCTGTTTTATAGTTGATGAAACCGAGACTCAGAAAGATTATGGGTCTTTCTGAAGTTGGGATTTGAATCCAGAAAGTTTGCCTTCAGAATCTATCTCTTGAGCCAGGTATGCTGGTACGTGCCTGTAATCCCAGTACTTGGGAGGCTGAGACAGGAGAATCGTAGGTTCAAGGACAGCTTCAGCAAGCACTGAGGCCCTCATCAACCTAGTGAGACCCTGTTTCCAAATAAGAAATAAAATCAGTCTGGGGTATAGCTCAGAGGTAGACTCCCAGTGGGTTCAATCCTCAGTAACACACACACACACACACACACACACACACACACACACACACACACACTCATCTTGAGTTAGGCATGGTGTACTCTTGTAATCCCAGTACTTGGGAGGCTGAGACATGAGGATTGCAGGTTTGAGACCAGCCTCCGATGAAGCCCTCCCCAACTTAGTGAGGCCCTCCCCAATTTAGGGAGACTGTCTTTCAAAATAAAGAATAAGTTGGGTGTGATGGCACATGATTGTAATCCCAGCATTTGGGAGACTGAGACAGGATTACGGTTTGTGGAGAGCCTCAACTACTTATAAGGAGGCCCTTTGCAAATCCGTGAGATCCTGTTTTAAAAAAAAAAAATAAAAAATAAGGCTGGGGTGGATCTCATCCCCAGTACTGAAAAAAAAAGAATTGGGCTGGAGGGGTAGAGCTTGGAGGTATAATGCTCCTGAGTTCAATCCCTAGTACACAAACAAACAAACAAACCCCAGTACCACATGCATACACATGAAACAAACAAACAAATAACTAAATAAATAAAGGGTTGGGGATGTAGCTCAGTGGTAGAGTGCCCTGGGTTCAATCCCTAGTACCACAAAACAAAACTAGGAGGAGAAGAAGGAGAAGAAGAAATGTATAAACAAGCCGGGCGTGGTGGCGCACGCTTGTAATCCCAGCATTTGGGAGGCTGAGACAGGAGGATCGCGGTTTGAGGACAGCCTCAGCTACCTAGTGAGGGCATTTGCAACCCAGTGAGACCCTGATTCAAAATAACGACTAAAAGCCAGGCGTGGTGGCGCACGCTTGTAATCCCAGTACTTGGGAGGCTGAGACAGGAGGACCTGGGTTCACAGACAGCCTCAGCTACTTAGTGAGGCCCTTTGCAACTAAGTGAGACCGGTTTCAAAATAAATAATAAAAAATAGGGCATGGGGTGTAGCTCGGAGGTCGAATGCCCCAGCCCCACACAACAAAACAAAACAAAACAAAATAACGAATAAGCACTTGGGCTGGGGTTGTAGCTTGGAGGTAGAATGCCCCTGGATTCCATCCCCAGTACTGTCAAAAAAAAAAAAAAAAAGGAATGTATAAACAAGACATAAAGCAATTCTCTCCCGTTAGAGAAAGACTGATAAATTTGTCTATATCACAGCTAAACCTGTCTGCATGGTGGTACCCGAAACTATGTAAATAATAATAATAGATAACACTTGTTGGGCATTTTCATAAAGCCATTCAGATACCTTTTACATGCTTTATTTTATTTAACCCTCTAAATAACTTTATAAAGAAAGTACTAGTACTGTCGTGGAAGAAGAAATAGGTTCAGAAGACGGTCCCAAGGAGGTCCTAGACAGAGAGGAGAACTTGACACAGGACCAGAGGGGTTGTTGGCATAGGTGATGGAAAAGAATTTGGCCCATGTCAGCAGCGGCACAGAGATTTATTTAGGAAAACCAGAGGTACACATGCAAGGGGGACTGAGGCCTTCTCAAGAGTGAGGGGTGCCTGGGGACGCCCAGCTCTTCCTTGAAAGGAAACTTGGTGAGAGTTGGGTATGGGGAGACTTGTGAAGATGAGTGTGATGATGTCAAGACAGTTTATGGTGGTCTGGTCATTCTTAGAATGCTTAGTCTAATCTCATCAATAGATAATGCTGGAAAGTTCCCTAAGTTATAGGTTTCTCAAGGTGTTGTATCTCTCTTTGTTTAATTGATTTATTGGAGGGATAATTAACAGTGCACCTGGTAATTATCATGAGGGAGTGAATTTCCGGTAACTTCATGATGGGGGGTGAAGGTCTGTAGATTTCCCAGAAATTTGGGAGTGAGAACTGGCGTGCGGAGGGCAGGTATGAGAAGTTTTAGCACAAGGCTTTCAGATTAAAGTTATTTGGACATTAATAACTTGTCCTTCCTTTACATCTCTTTTCTTTCTTTCTTTCTTTCTTTTTTTTGGTATGGGGTTGAGTCCAGGGGCAGTCTATCTCTGAGCTACACCCTCAGCCCTTGTTATTTATTTATTTATTTATTTATTTATTTATTTATTTATTTAGTGGTATTGGGGATGGATCCCAGGGGCATTCTACCTCTGAGCTACACCTACAGCCCTATTTTTTATTCTGTATTTTGAAACAGGGTCTCACTGAGTTGCAAAGGGCCTCACTAAGTAGCTGAGGCTGGCCGTGAACCACGATCCTCCTGTCTTAATCTCCTAAATGCTGGGATTGCAAGTGTGTGCTACCACACCTGGTATGGTATGTATGTATGTATGTATGTATGTATGTATGTATGTATACTGGGGATTGCACTCAGGGGCATTCTACCTCCAAGCTAAACGCCCAGCCTGATTTTATTTTATTTTATATTTTTGAAGTACTGGGGATGGAACCTGAGATACTTTATCTCTGAGCTATATCCCCAGCCCTATTTTTTAATTATTTTGAAACAAGATCTCACTCAGTTGCAAAGGGCCTCACTAAGTAGCTGAGGCTGTCCTCGAACTGCATTCCTCCTGTCTTAGCCTCCCAAATGCTGAAATTACAAGTGTGTGCCACCATGCGCAATTTTTTTTCGATACTGGGAATGGAACCCAGGGGCATTCTACCTCCAAGCTACACCCCCAGCCCTATTTTTTATTCTTTATTTTAAAACATGGTCTCACTGAGTTGCAAAGAGCCTCATTAGAGGCTGGCCATGAACCAGGATCTTCCTGTCTCAGTCTTCCAAATGCTGGGATTACCAGCATGTGCCACCACACCTGGTCCGACTGGTTTTTTTTAATATGCTTTTATTAGTGCATTATAGTCTCACATCATGATGTACATCATATTGTTTGTTGTTTTTTATTTTGAAACAGTCTTGCTAAATTGCTGAGGCTAGTCTTGAACCTCTGATTCTCCTGAGACAGGAGGATCATGGTTCGTGGATAGCTTCAGCTACTTAGACTCTTTGCGACTCAATGAGACCCTGTTTCAAAATAAAAAACAAAAAATGGAGCTGGGGTGTAGCTCAAAAGTAAAATGCCCCTGGGTTCCATCCCCAGTACTGCAAACAGACAAACAAACAAACAAACAAACAAAAACCCTAATATAAGAGACTGGGAAGCCAGGCGTGGTGGCACACACTTGTAACCCAAATACTTGGGAGGCTGAGACAGGAGGATCGCAGGTTCACAGCCAGCCTCAGCTACTTATTAAGGCCCTCTGCAACTTAGTGAGACCCTGTTTCAAATTAAAGAATTAAAAATAGGTCTGGAGGTGTATATTGGAGGTTGAATGCTGCTGGGTCCCAACCCCAGTATAGCAAAAGGGGGTGGGGGGAGGCTGGGAGAAATTATTTTCAAAATATATTAAAGGCAAACAACAGCTCAAGAGGAAATGGGGCAAAGGATGCAAACACAGACACCGTTGCTTGACCTCACTGGGAATAAGGACAACGCAGATTAAGAAACCAGTGAGCTACCTTTTTTTAAAATTAGATGAACAGCCGGGCGTGGTGGTGTATGCTTGTTATCCCCGCACTTGGGAGGCTGAGACAAGAGGATCACACGGGTTCGAAGCCAGCCTCAGCTACTTAGTGAGGCTCTCAACAACCTAGTGAGACCCTGTTTCCAAATAAAATATAAAAAAGGTCCGGGAGTATAGCCTGGAGGTAGAAAGCCTCTGGGTTCCACCCCCAGTACCACACACACACAACCCCCCCAAAAAAAAAATTAGATGAACAAAAAATAAAATGATTGGTCAGATCAAGTGTAAGCAATGGTGCTGGCATGTACTTATATGCCAATATAAATTGATGCAGCCCTTTTTGGAGCCCTATTTTGGCAGTAGCTATTAAAATTATAAATGCTATTGACACCAAAGATCACTCTCTGTGGAGTATTAGGTTGAACCATATTAAATTGCCAGTTTTGTAGGTCAAAACTGGCCTAATTTCCACAAATGTATATGGCATTACCCAATACTAGAGCAGGTCATGGGAGAGCAGGAGGGGTTGGAACCTGAGCAGGGAAGAACCTGGATATTTATTGGGCTCAGGAAATGTCAATCATCTATGTACAGGGAATGGAGACCCAGGTGCTGGGCCAGGGCTTCCAAAGCCCAAGGACCTTGGATGGTGGGATTGAGTGGAAGAGGATCCAGACCTCCCTTTCTCTACCTGCTAGCTCTTCCTGCAGGGAGGCAGGAATTCACTGTCTTCCAAGGGTAGAGGCAATTTTATTTAAGGCACAGAAGTAGTGTGTACACTCACTCATGTGGCATATAGCCTCATAAAAATATAGTAGTTTTCTTGTCCTTACAGAATAGTAAACACTCATTAATGCATGAAAGGCTCACTTTAAAATATGATATAGAAAGCCGGGCGTGGTGGCGCACGCTTGTAATCCCAGCATTTGGGAGGCTGAGGCTAGAGGATCGCGGTTCCCGGACAGCCTCAGCTACTTAGTGAGGCCCTCTGCAACATACTGAGACCCTGTTTCAAAATAAAGAATAAAGCCAGGCGTGGTGGCGCATGCTTGTAATCCCAGCAGTTGGGAGGCGGAGACAGGAAGATCTCAGTTCAAGAACAACCTCCTCTACTTAGTGAGGTCCTTTGCAACTCAATAAGACCCTGTTTCAAAACAAAGGACAAAAAATAGGGTTAGGGATATAGCTTAGAGGTAGAATACCCCTGGGTTCCATCCCCAATACTGCAAAAAAAAAAAAAAAAAAAAAAAAAAAAAAAAAAAAGAGGTGTGGGGGGGTAACTTCAACGTAGAATGCTGTTGGGTTCAATCTCTACTACCATTAAAAAAAAAAAAAGGATATAGACATGACAATCAGTGTCTAGGGAATACTACTTAGGAAATCAGCTCTCTCCCGGCCTCCTAGAACCAGTACTGATTTATGGTTCGTGTGCTCTTTCTAAACTATCCTCATCTGCTGGTCAAAGCAGGCCCTGGACCGACCTCGATTTCCTCCGACGGGCAGCAGGTGTATGAATGAGTGACAAATTAGTTGAATCCCCAGGCTCACAGAAGCTCCCATGTTCTGGTAAAGATAGGAACAGGCATCCACCCCACGTCAGAGGCTTCATTTCCACTTACCTCTCACTTTATTTTTTATTCAGTTTTTTGTTACTGGGGATGGAACTCAGGGCATTCTCCTTCTGAGCTACACTCCTAGCCCCTTTAATTATTTATTTTGAAATAGAATTTCACTAAGTTGAGGAGGGCCTCGCTAAGTAGCTGAGGCTGTCCACCTGTTATCCTCCTGTCTCGGCCTCCCAAGTACTAGGATTACAGGTGTTTGCCACTACCACTGGCTTCTTCTAGTGCTTTTTTTTTTTTTTTTTTTCAGAACCCAGGAGCAATCTACCTCCAAGCTACACCCCCAGCCCTATTTTTTATTGTTTATTTTGAAACAGGGTCTCACAGAGTTGCAAAGGGCCTCACTAAGTAGCTGAGGCTGTCCACGAACCGCAATCCTCCCACTTCAGCCTCCCAAATGCTGGGATTCCAAGCGTGCGCCACCACATCCAGCTTCTTCTAGTGCTTTTATAATTTCATATTTTATCTTATTTTTGCAGTACTGAGGATTGAACCTGGGGTCATTCTACCTCTGAGCTACACTCCCACCCTATTTTTTATTCTTTATTTTGAAACAGGGTCTCACAGAGTTGCAAAGGGCCTCACTAAGCAGCTGAGGCTGGCCATGAACCCTCGATCCTCCTGTCTCAGCCTTCCAAGTACTGGAATTACTTACTTACTTATTTTGCGGTACTGGGGATTGAACCCAGGGGCATTCTACCTCCGAGCTATACCCCCAGCCCTATTTTTTTATTCTCTGTTTTGAAACAGGGTTTCACTGAGTTGCAGAATGCCTCATTAAGTAGTAGCTGAGGCTGTCCGTGAACCTCATTCCTCCTGTCTCAGTCTCCCAAATGCTGGGATTACAAGTGTGTGCCACCCCGGCTTATTCTTTATTTTGAAACAGGGTCTCACTAGGTTGCAGAGAGTCTCACTAAGTAGCTGAGGCTGGCTGCGAACTTGTCTCAGCCTCCCAAGTACTGGGATTACAAGCATGCACCACTATGCCCGGCTTATTATTTTATTTTGAAACAGGATCTCACTTAAAAAGTAGAGGAGGGCTTCACTAAGTTCCTGAGGCTGGCCTCAAACCTGGGATTTTCCTGTTTCAGTCCTCTCATCTTTATAAGCCTGGGGGTAGTGGTGGTGGTGGCGGCTTTCTGATGATGGAATGATGATCAGAGAGGCCACACAGCGAGCAAGCGGCAGGGTTGAGGTTTGGCCCAGGCCAGTGTGCACACGCAGGGTTATGGGTTGCCTGTTAGACAAGTGTTGTGAGATTCGCCTTATCTTTTCCTGTTCATGGCTGGGGCCCACCGCTAAGAAGCTAGCTTGTGACATCTGAGCCAGGCCCTTCCCTGGGCCGGGGGGCTGTCTGCCTGCCCACTGTCATAGGGGAACCCAGGCTTCCCCTTGTGTGTCTCCTCCAGTCTTCATCGGCTGCCTGCTACTGTCTGCACCCATATTTGGCTACCTGGGTGATCGTCACAGCCGCAAAGCCACTCTGAGCTTTGGGATCTTTCTGTGGTCAGTAGCTGGCCTCTCCAGCTCCTTCATCTCCCCCAAGGTAAGTGTCCACACCCGACCTTCCTTGCCCTCTGCTTTCTCCCTGATCCGGCCCGTCATAGCAGGGTGGCAGGATTCCGTTCAGTTGCTGGCTCAGTGGCAGGCGGGGGTGTGTGGGTTCACCGTGCAGAACCGTTATTTCTTAACTCGAGGCTTCCTTTCTGTACCTCTGGCTGTCAGCCTCCCCTCTGCTTCATTTCCGCCCTGGCTGCTGGAGGTGGGGGTGGGGGTAAGAGCTGCTGCCTCTGGGAACTGGCCTGATTAGGAGAGCAGTAGCAGCAGCAGAAGGGCTCCCCTGGGTGTGGGTTGGATCTGGCTGCAGATGCCGGCAGGGGGTGCCCGTGTGATATGGGGGTGGAGTACATGGGGAGAAAGTGAGTGCCTGTAGCCCTGGTCTCCTTCCCCTTGAGCATCTTGTCATGAGGTCCCTTTGCACCCTCAGACACATCCTTGGGGCCAATGTCTGAACCTGGTTTTGTTCCCGATTTGCACAGTATTCCTGGCTCTTCTTCCTGTCCCGGGGTGTGGTTGGCACTGGGACTGCCAGCTACTCCACCATCGCGCCCACCATCCTGGGCGACCTGTTCACGAGGGACCAGCGGACCTGTGTGCTGGCCATCTTTTACATCTTCATCCCCGTTGGGAGGTTGGTAGCACCCCCGGAGCCATGTCCTCAGGAGGTAAACTGAGGCCAGAAGAGTCGGAGCAGGGGACAGGAGAGGTCAAGCCAGGAGGGCTAGGGCTGGGACCCCAGGGCTGCCCTTGCCTGCTACTCACATGCCCCTCTGAGCCTTGGCTTTTCATCTGGAAAAGGGGCAGTAGCTCCAGCTGTGGGGAGGACTGCAGACAGAAGAGGCACTAGACAGGTTGTTGTGTGGCTGCTCAGGGAGGGCGGTCCTGAGAGGTGAGTTAGGCCATGCGGGTCCCCACAGCAGGGAGAATAGAGTAGGGTGTGCGGTCAGGCCCCTGAGCTCTCGCCTGGACTTCCTGAGCTTCCCTTACTCAAGCAGGGCTGAGCCTCGGGCACGAGGGTGAGCTGGTGGGACGGTGTCCTCGAATGGGAAGAGTGGCGGTGGGGCCTCGGGTGGGCAGGAGCCAGAGCTCACTGGTGACCTGACCTAGGGCGGCTGACATCTGGGCCTCACGTGGCTCACGGTTCTCAGGCAGAGTGTGAGCCTGCAGAGAGCTGGCTCCTGGGTGGGGCACCTGCTCAGGCTGCTTTCCCACCCCTCACCGCCCACCTCCCCGGCCCCTCTGTCACAGTGGTCTGGGCTACGTGCTGGGGTCGACCGTGACGGAGCTGACAGGGAACTGGCGCTGGGCCCTCCGGGTGAGTCCCGCTTCCTTTCCTTCTCTCTGCTTTCCCCTGGGGTGGGCAGGGACTTTCCAGGCTCCTGCTGCCTTTGCTACTTGGCAGGGTACCCGGCGCCATGGCGGGTGCCAGACGTCGTTAGCATGGCCAATGGGGCCTCCTGTGGAACATGGGCTATGGAAGTTGTGACCTTGGGTCAGATCCCAGCTGTTCGGTCTTAGCTATGTGTCTTCAGGCAAACTGCCTCCCTCTTTGGAGCCCTGGTTTGGCTCTGTGTGAAGTGGGAGTGTGAAACTGGGTGCTTTGGTATATACCTGTAATCCCAGTACTTGGGAGACAGGAGGATCACAGCCAGACCTTGTTTCAAAATAAAAATAAAAGGGAAGCCGGGTATGATGGCGCATGCTTTTAATCCCAGTACTTGGGAAGCTGAGTCAGGAGGTTCACAGGTTCAAGGACAGCCTTAGCTAATGAGTGAGGCCCTCCATAACTTAGTGAGACACTGTTTCAAAATAAAGAATAAAAAAATAGGGCTGGGGATTCAGCTCCGAGACAGAAGGCCCTTGGGTTCAATTCCACTGGAGAGAGGTGAATGCCACCTATGTAGTCTTGCAGATTGTTGAGACAAGGCATTTGGAGGCCCCTGGGGACTGGCAGCCAGGGTCACTCAGGGAGTGGAGCCAGGACGTCTGGGAACATACCTCGTAGGCCTTGTCTGGCCGCAGCCACAGTCCAGTCTTGGAAGAGGAGGAAACTCAGCCGCAGAGTGGGCGGGGCTCGGTGAAGGCAGAGTTGGGATGCTGGGTGCTAGGATTCAAGGAGGTCGACTTGGTTTGAACTTGCTTATGGTCCTGGCTGTTTGAAGGTGGCTACAAGGCAGGTCGTGAGATCCCTGACCTTGGAGTGTGGGCAGGGAGGACTCCAGGGCAGGAGCCGGGGCAGGACTGGAGTGGTAGGGGCAGCATGTACTCAGTGCTCAGAGCTCTTCTCTTTTCTTCTCACCTTTCCCGCCGCCTTCTTTTGTGTGTGTGTGAGGTGTGTTTGATACTGGGGATTGAACCCAGAGCATTCTACCTCTGAGCTACACCCACAGTCCTATTTTTTTTTTTAAATTTTGAAACAAGGTCTTGCTAGGTTGACGAGCATCTCATTACTTGCTGAGTCTGTCCATGAACCTGTGACCCCCCTGTCTCAGCCTTTCAAGCACCATGACTGGCTCTGCCCTCCCTCCCTCTCTTTCTTCTTTTGCACTAAGCTACATCCCAGCCTTTAAAAAAAATCTTTTATTTGGAGACAAGGTCTTGCTTAATTGCCCAGGTTGGCTTTGAACTTGTGATCCTCTTGCCTCAGCCTCCTGAGTAGCTGGGATTACAGGTGTGTGCCACCACACCTGGGCTCAAAGTCCCATTTTCAACTGTCTCAGGCCCACTGCTCCCAGTAGAGTAGCTTCTGTCCTGGACAGATGGGTATTAGTCAGGTCCCCAGGGGCTGCTCCCCAGAGAGTCTGTGCCCTCAGGGGGGTTGGGTAAGGAGCAGTGGTGTGTCCAGCTCTGTGTATAGGGGCCCAGGGTCTGGACAGCAGAGCTCAGAGTTCCTGGGTGTGGTAGCATGCTGCCCTCATCTTCTTGGGCTCTCCTGTCCCCAGATCATGCCCTGCCTGGAAGCTGTGGCCTTGGTCCTACTAATCCTGCTGGTTCCAGACCCACCCCGAGGAGCTGCTGAGAAGCAGGGGGAGGTGACTGTGGAGACCCCACGGGGCAGCTGGTGTGAGGACGTCAGATACCTGGGGAGAAAGTGAGTGCCCCTGCAGCCACAGACCCGGGCCCTCCTGTGCTGGCGCAGCCCCCGGGCCTCCCTTTCTCCACCTCTAGGGAGCCCTCCCTGCTGTCTGGGTGCTTCCAGACCTTTTCCTCCTCCGAGCTTTGCTCCCTCACTTGGGGCTCCCTCACTTGGGGCTATGAAGTGTGGGCTGGAAGGGGGCGGTGGCTTGAATGCCAGCCTTCCCTGTCACTCCCTGAGTGGCCCTGAGACTCAGAGCGCCATTTTCCTAATTTATTCAACGGGAATTTTTCTCCAGCCTTGCCAGCTTCTAAGACTGCTGGGAGCCCATTGCTCATCTCCCCAAGCTACATGGGGGCGAGTCTTCCTTTTGCCCAGGTGCACTCTACCTCCAAGCTACACTCTCAGCCCTATTTCATTCTTTATTTTGAAACAGGGAGTCACTAAGTTGTGGAGGGCCTCACAAGTTGCTGAGGCTCGCCTTGAACCCGTGATCTTCCTGCCTCAACCTCCTAAGCCCTGGGATTACAAGCAAGCATGTGCCACCACACCTGGCTCCCCTCCTTTTTAAATTTAGATTAGTGGTCCTCAAACTGTTATGTACCTGAGTGATACAAGGCACTTATGAAAGCATCGCTGTCCCACTGCCAGAGACTGTGTTCTGTTGCCACATTCAGCTTGCCTGGGATCTGAAATGTCGATAAGCTCCCACCTTGTCACAGCTAACTTCCACCCATTGAGAAGTGTGGGCGAGGGAAGGGAGGTGGGCGAGAGCCAACTGCTGCCCTGATTCAGGACTCACTGCAACGCGGGATGTGACAGGACCCAAGTCTCTTTGTTCCAGAGCCATGAGACTGGTGGAGGGGATGCTGATGGGGATGGGCAGGGGCAGCTTCCAGGGGGCCGTGAGGCCCAGATGGGTGTCTCTCAGAATGGGGAGGAAGGCATGGCTTGCGCAGGGGCGTGGAGGCGGGCAATGTCTCAGGCACGCTGGGGATGCTAGAGCGCAGGGTGCCGCGTGAAGGTTCTGGAAGTTGGAGCCTGTGTAACTGGGTGGGGGAAGTGGACAGGCCCCTCAGCCCCAGCCCTCTCCTGGCTCCAGAGAGGGAAGAGATGAGAGAAGGGCGTTTTCTCTCACAGCTGGAGTTTTGTGTGGTCGACCCTCGGAGTGACATTCATGGCCTTTGTGACTGGAGCCCTGGGCTTCTGGGTCCCAAAGTTTCTGTCGGAGGCCCGCATAGTGCACGGGTCACAGCAGCCTTGTTTCCGGGAACCGTGCAGCAACCAGGACAGGTGAGAGACCTCTGGGGACGGGCGCCTAGCCTAGCTCGTGGGGCTGGGGAAGTCTGGAGAGGTTGTGCGCCCCAGGCTCATTTTTCTGGGCCTGTGGTGCTCTGCGAAGAGGGCAGGGCTTGGGGAGCAGGTGCAGGTACAGGGCCTGGCCTCTGGCTTTGGCTCAGCCTGCCACCTGAGGGGCCACAGGCAGCATCTCCCACGGCTTTTTTTCTCTAGGGGCTGTGGTGAGGTCCAGAGGCACCTGTAGGGGAAGGAGATGAGGCTTCAGTGGGGAGTCCTGGGCCACCATTCCCAGGAGGGGCCCCTAGTGTTTTCTGTGAGGTTGCACCATTTTGCACATTGTAGATGGGGCAGCAGGAGCTCTTTGGCTTAGGGATTTCAGGTCTGCATTCCTATGTTCTCTGGCTCATCTGAGGCGCTCAGAGCTCTGGGGGCCTAGAGGGCCTGGCTCTGCTTGATCCCTCTTCTGCCCACCACCTCTGACACTGACTCAAGGACTCCTTGCCTCTCTTTCATGGAACCCTGAGGCCCAGAACTCCTCGGCTTCATGCTCTTCTCCCTCCTGTCCTGGTTGCTTGAAGATCCTCAGGGCTCTGTGACCTTCCCTGGAGCCCCATCCTCTACAAAATATATTTTTCTTTCCTTCTTTCCTTCTTTTCTTCCTCCCTCCTTCCCTCCCTCCCCTCTTGTATGTTTCTTTCTTTCTATACTGGGGATTGAATCCAGGGGCATTCCACCTCCGATCTATACCCTCAGCCTTATTTTATTTTTTATTTTGAAACAGGGTCTAAATTGCTGAGACTGGCCTTAAACTTGCAATTCCTATCTCATCCTTCCAAGTTCTGAGATTACAAGCATGCAGTACTGAGCCTGGCCCAAAGCATATTTTCCCATAGAAGGTTCCAGAGATCAGGACATCTTGGGAGGTCATCATCTGGATTACTACAGAGTGGGAGAAGATCTTGGTGTTGGGATTCTACACAGACCTCAGCTTTTAACACCCTCCTTGGTTAGGACAGGCCCCAGGGTGAGGTGGGACAGGGGTGCGAAGCCGCGGGATGCAGGGTTCTGTAGGATTGTGGCAGAGGGAACTTCTAACACTCAGAAGTGGCCCAGGGAAAGGGGCTGCTGGGGATGTAGTGAGTCCCCCCCCCCCGGGGGTGTGTGTAAGCAGAGCTTGGACAACTGCTTACTAGGGCGGTTGTCCAGGGGAGCAACACAGAACTGAGAGACCTGTCAGGGTCCTCTTGGCTCTGAGTCTGTGGTCCCGAGAACCACAGTGTTGTGTGGGTGAGTGCCAAGGACTTAGAGGTTGGGTGCTCCTCCTGCTCAAGGGCCAGTGGGGGGCTCTGGCCACACTGCCTGCTTGAATGATCAGTCCTAAGTCTTGCAAAGGTATTGGGAAGCTGCGAGGCCAGCGCAGACCAGGACTTGGAGGTAGATAACATTCACTGGAATTTGGGGCCACTTGACTTGGCTGAGCCAGAGCTTTGCTCAGCTCAGAAAGCTGGGGAGGTTGGTGAGGAGCTCTAAGCTGCCAAAGGACAAACATGCTTCTCTGTGGTGGGCAGAGAGCCAGGAGGCTCTGGCTTTGCCTTGAGGGCCTGATGTAGTAGGCCTTAGGAAAATTCCTGCCCTCTCTGGGCTCCTTACTTTCTCTTACACACAGAGGGGATGGGGATAACTATTGGTCACCAGAACTTATTAGTCCTCAGCCTGTGGGATGGACATGTCGCAGGAAAATGTTTAGGGGAGGTAGTTCTGGTGGCATTTAGTTTGTTGGCAACCCATCATTTTTGTGTGTGGTATTGAGGATTGAACCCAGGGGAATTCTATCTCAGAGCCACACCCCTAGCCCAAATTTATTTTTTAAAATTTGAGCCGGGCGTGGTGGCGCACGCTTGTAATCCCCGCGCTTGGGAGGCGGAGACAGGAGGATCGCGCAGGTTCGAAGCCAGCCGCGCTGGCGTAAGAGACCCTGTTTCAAAAATATAAAATAGGTTTGGGAGTGTAGCCCAGAGGTAGAAGGGCTTCCAGGAACCCCAGTACCACACACACAAAAAAATAATAAAATAAAATAAAAAAATAAAATTTGAAACAGCATCTCATTACATTTCTGAGGCTGGCCTTGAACCTGTGATCCTCCTATTTCAGCCTCCCAAGTACTGGGATTATAGTAGTTTATCAACCATACCTGGATTATTTATATTCTTGGTGACTATCATAAAATTAAGATTTTTTTGATGTGTGTATGCCATTGCGGATTGAACACAGGGGAATTCTACCTCTAAACTATACCCCCAGACTTATTTTATTTTTATATGAAACAGGGTCTCACTAGGTTGATGAGTCTCACTCCTTGCTAAGGATGGCCATGAACCTGCCATCCTCTTGTCTCTCCCAAGTACTGGGATTACAGGCATGGCCACCACGTTCTGCTTTAGAATTAAGATTTCTGAGTGGGGCTGTTCTGGGGTGTGAGAGAGTGGAGTGGAGAAGGTCACTGGAGGAGGCTGGGACCTGCGGTACTGAGGTCCTGGGTAGGTCACCCGTATGGCCAGTGGCATCCCCAGGGTGAGACAGGACAGGGGGTGGGGAGGGCAGGGGGAATATGTGGATCTTTGACCAGGAACATCAGTTAACAGGGAAGGGCGAGGGGAGATTGGGTCGGGGGCCCACAGCCACATTCCCTGTTGGCACCACCTGGCCAGGTAGGTTGACCCGGGGGTAGGGACAGGATGAAGGCCCAACACAGCCCTCTCTGCTCTTTCCCATCAGCCTGATTTTTGGGATACTGACTGTTGTGACTGGCGTCATCGGTGTCATCCTGGGGGCAGAGGCTGCAAGGAGGTTCAAGAAAGTCAACCCAAGGGCTGAGCCCCTCATCTGCACCTCCAGCCTGCTGGCTGCAGCCCCCTGCCTCTACCTGGCTCTCGTCCTGGCTCCGACCACCCTCCCGGCCTCCTATGTGAGTGAGGGCCCCTTCGGAGGTGGTGGGTCCCTGTAGATGCTGGCTCCCTCTGCCGGGTCTTTATGTACATGATGAAGACTGCTCCTTCCAGGGAGACCTTGTTACCTCCATTTTACAGATGAGTAAATAGAGGCTTAGCAAGAGCTGCCCGGCACAGAGAGTACAGAGCTGAAATTTGAACCTAAGCCTTTCTGTTCTGAAGTATTCCCTCTGATTTTCCTGTTCTGGTTCACACTTTCTCTCTCTTCTCTCTCTCTCTCTCTCTCTCTCTCTCTCTCTCTCTCTCTTTCCTTCTTTTGTTCTTTCTTTTTCTCTTCCTTCCTTCCTTCCTTCCTTTCCTTCTTTCTTTTCTTTTCCTTTTTTTTCTATAGATGAAGCTCAGGGGGCATCATTGTCCCTCTGAGCTATACCCCCAGCCCCTTTTATTTTTAATTTTGAAACAGGGTCTTTCTAAGTTGCTGGGAGTCTCACTGAGGCTGTTATTGAACCTGCCATCCTCCTGTCTCAGCCTCCCAAGTACTGGGACTACAGGTGTGAGCCACCATACTTGGCCATGCTTTGATTTGATATATTGGGGCAAGTCTGTTGCCAGGGCAACAAGTTGTGAGTCCAAGTGGCAAACCTCCCCAGGGTATGGCTAACGGAAGCAGGAGAGGCCCCCATTGGCCATGGGTGATAATCACAATAAGAGCAAGTTCCAAGTCCTTATCCCATCGCATCCCTCCTGCACCTCACACTCTGGCTGTCCCAGTGACATGGGCTGTCACCACTGCCAGCCTTTGCTGGTGTCCATTAACTCTACTAAGGACACCATTCCTTCTTTGTGTATCCTTGAATCCTTCTCTTTCTGCAAAGCCACATCCTCCAGAAGCCTCCCAAATACCCTGTCTTTATGTCAACATAAAGATAGGCTTGGGCTCAGCCTGGGCCCCATGTGACCTCCAGGTGTGCCGGGCTGTGTCCACAGGCAGGAAGCCCCAACGGCAGGGGCCAGAGCTGAGAGGCCCTGTGTATGGCAGTGTCTCTAGCCCTGCCTGTGCCCCAAGAGAAGCACCGTTGTTTCCTGGAAGATGGCATCTGCCTAGCCAAAACCAGGCTCCCTCCTGTCCCCCCAGGTCCATGGCCAGGGCTCTGTCTCTGGGCCCAGTGGTCTCTGCCTCTGTGCACATAGATGCCCTCACACATGTGTGCCAGGTTCACTAAGTAGACGGACTCAGCCAGCAAATTCACAAAGGCTTCAGTGTTTCTTGCAGATGGGGGTTCTCCTGGGCAAGACCGGGTCTTGTGCTTTCTAGTCGCCGTCATGGACTGGTCCCACTTAAATCACAGCTCTGGCTCTACTTCCAAATAAAGCTGCTCTTGAGGCCCAGAAACCCACCCTAGGAAGAGGGGCAGCTGTCCTGCTCCTGGTCCCAGCTTGTGCCTCTCATCTCTGTGTCCCCTCTGTGGTGAGCCTATGAGGAAAGATGACGAGAAATGGCCAAGGATTATTGACCATTTCTGTCAGTGCCCCCTGTGTGGCAGATACTGGGCTAGAGGACATTTCTTTTTTGTGGTACTAGCACTTGAACCTAGGGGTGTTCTACCTCTGAGCTACACCCTCCAGTCCTATTTTATTTTTTAAATTAAATTTTTATTTTTTATGGGATTGGGGATGGAACTTAGAGGCATTCTACCTCTGAGCTACACTCTCAGTCCTATTATTTATTTATTTATTTATTTATTTATTTATTTATTTATTTATTGCAGGTCTAGGGATGAAACCCAGGGGCATTTGACCTCCGAGCTACACCCCCTGCCCTATATTTTATTCTTTATTTTGAAACAGGGTTTCACTAAGTTGCAGAGGGCCTCATTAAGTAGCTGAGGCTGTCTGTGAATCATGATCCTCTGGTTTCAGCCTCCCAAATGCTGGGATTACAAGTGTGCACCACCATGCCTGGTTTAGTCTTTTTAATTTTTTTTATTATTTATTTATTTACTTATTTATTTATTTTTGGTGGTACTGGGAATGGAACCCAGGGTCCTTCTACCTCCAGGCTACACTCCCAGACCTATTTTATATTTTATTTGGAAATAGGGTCTCTTAAGCCAGCAGAGGCTGGCTTTGAACCTGCGCGATCCTCCTGTCTCAGCCTCCCAAGCGCCGGGATTACAAGCGTGCGCCACCACGCCCGGCTAGTCTTTATTTTTGAAACAGGGTCTCACTAAGTATCTGAGGCTGTCTGCAAATCACAATCCTCTGGTCTCAACCAGGGATTACAAGCATGTGCCACCATGCCGGTTTATTTTTTATTTTGAAACAGGATCTCATTAAGTTGCTGAGAGTCTTGTTAAATTTATGAGGCTGGCCTCAAATCTGTGATCTTCCGGCCTCAGTTTCTCAAGTACTAAGATAATTGACATCCACCACTACACCTGGCCGAGGGACATGTTTTCTAGTTTGGGGGTCCTCTGGCCATGACTTTACATTGCACAATTTCTTAACATAGGTGTGGTCTTCCCAGCAGGACTCTCTTGCTAGAGGCAGTTATGGAGAGTCAGGAAACAAAACTGAGTCTGTCTCACTGAGCCCTAATCTTGATGTTTATTTCCTGGGGTGGGGGAGAAGTGACTGAGATCTGCACTTTTTTTTTGTGGTACTGGGAATTGAACCTAGAGGCATTCTACTTCCGAGCTACATCCCCAGATCAATTTTATTTCTTTTGGAAACAGAATCTCACTGGTTGCTGGAAGCCTCACTAAATTGCTGAGGGTGTCCTTGAAGCTGTGATCCTCAAGTCTCAACCTCCCAAGTACTAGAATTACAAGCATGTGCTCCTTTTTTTTTTTTTTTTTTTTTTTTTTTTGGTGCTACTGGTGATTGAATTGAACCCAGGAGCATTCTGCTGCTGAGCTACACTCTCAGGTGTAGCCTGAATACAGGAGTATGCCTCTTTCCTCCTTTCTTTCTTTCTTTCTTTCTTTCTTTCTTTCTTTCTTTCTTTCTTTCTTTCTTTCTTCTTTTTTTGTGGTACTGGGGATAAAACCCAGGGGCATTCTACCTCTAAGCTATACCCCGAGCCCTATTTTTTTTTTTTTTTTTTTTGGTGGTACTGGGGGTGGAACCCAGAAGTCTTTCTACCTCCGGGCTATACTCCCAGACCTTTTTTATATTTTGTTTGGAAACAGGGTCTCACTAAGTTGCTGAGAGCCTCACTAAGTTCGAGGCTGGCTTCGAACCCATGCGATCCTCCTGTCTCAGCCTCCCAAGCAAGAGGATTACAAGCTTGCACCACCATGTCCAGCTTTTTTTTAGTCTTTTTAATTTTTTGAAACAGGGTCTCACTGAGTTGCAAAGAACTTTACTAAGTAGCTGAGTTTGTCTAAGAACCATGATCCTCTGGTCTCAGCCTTCTGAATGCTGGGATCAACAAGCCTGCACCACCATGCCCAGCTTTGCTCCTGGCTTTTCTTAAAGTAATTTTTTATTTTTTATTTTTGTGGTGCTGGAATTGAACTCAAGGGCATTTTAGGCATTTTACCTCCAACCTATCCTCCCAGTTCTGCTTTTTTTTTTTTTTTGTGGGACTATGGGGTGGAACCCAGGGGCTTTCTACCTCCAGGCTACACCCCCAGCCCTATTTTATAATTTTTTTGGAAACAGGGTCTCACTAAGTTGCTGAGAGCTTCACTAAGTAGCTGAGGCTGCCTTCAAACCTGAGCAATCCTCCTGTCTCAGCCTCCTAAGCGCTGGGATTATAAGCATGCGCCACTATGCCTGGCTAGGATTTTTTTTTTTTTTTAATTTGGAAACAGGGTCTTACTAAGTTGAGAGCATCACTAAATTGCTGAGGCTGGTTTTGAACCTGTGATTCTCCTATCTCAGCCTCCCAAGTACTGGGAGTACAGATATGTGCTACCACGCCCAGCTTAGACCTTCATCCTAAGCATAAAGCCACATCTCCAGCCCAGGGACCTTTTCACCTCTGGCTGCTGGGAGCTGGTGGGGACCGAGGGGGCCTTACCTCATGGGGAGACTGCAGCCCAGGCAGATGGAGACCCCATCAAAGGCCTGTCCCTGCATCAGCCAGCTGGAGCTGCGGACCCCTGCCAGTTCCTCTTCTGCCACTGTCTTGGTTGGCTCTGAGAGGCCACTCCTTGGCTACATTTTGGAGACACAGTTGTCCCCCATCCTGCAGCCTGGCTCATTTCCAGAGCCGCGAGGCTCATCTAGAAATGACACAGTGTCTTGGCTGACAAAGCCAGATGAGCAAACTCTTCTCCAGGCTCGCCCAAGGTTGAGGGGTGAGACCAGGGAGGGGGGAAGGGCCAGGAGGTGCGGGGAACCTGATCGGCTGCAGGACGACCCAGCGGTGCTGGGCCTCGTGGCAGAACTCCAGCCCTCTCCCCGCTTGCTGACTGCCTCTGCAGCCCTTCAAGAGGTTCTGCCCTGAGATCTAGGCGCTGGCTCCTTTTCACACCAGCCATCATTCATAAAGCTCTCATACCTGCCAGTCGCACCCTCCCCTGCTCACCACTGGGCCCAGCCTGGGCTCATGTTTCACCATCTCTCTCCACGACTGTCAGAAGCTACTTTCTCGTTTTCTTCCCTTTCCTATTCACTGACTACAGTCTGTTCTCCTACCTGCCAGAGTGAGTTTTCTAGCCCCATGGACCTTTCCTGCTCAAAAGCCTTGTATGGCACTCTGCTGCCTTTGGAACTCCATCCAACTCCTCATGCTGGCAAAGTCCCCATGGACTCACCTGGCAACTTCTGAGCTTCTCCCCTACAACAGTCTTGCCGCCCAGGGCCGGGCCTTGTTGCAGGACATGCCGTACGCCTCTCCCCTGCTCTGGGTCCCTGTCCCACCCCCTTCTCCATAGGCTCCGAAGGCTGCTTAGCACCCTGTCTCCATAGAGCACCGTCTCCGCACCGCCCTGCTCTCCTGAGCCGCTGCCTCACCTAGTGGTCCTCACTAGCTTCTGCAAATCCTGGTTACCTGGCTCTGCGTCCAGTCCCAGTCCCGGTCTGAGTTTCAGGAGGGCCCAGGCCGGGTTCCATCTTCCTCAGCACCCCAGCTTTGGAAGCGCACAGTGTTGGACACATGGGCTGGGGTGGGGGCAGCTCGCGCCCGTGGAGTTTCAAGCTATTGGTGGTCATTTATTTACTCAATAAATATTTACTGAGTGTTGATTCAGTGGCAGCCTAGTTTAAATGTTGCAGACATAACAGTAATAAAATAGACCAAAATATCTGTGTTCTTAGAAAACTTAACATTCTAGTTGGGGGAAATAGACAAGCAAGATATACATGTAAAATACACAATATTTCAGATGATAGTAAATGCATAGGAGAAAAGTCGAGTGGGGAAAGGAAACAAAACATGTGAGTGTTAGGGGAAGAGGGTTTCAGTTTTATATAAAGCGACGAGAGAGGGTCCACTGAAAAGGTGATTACTATTATTGTTATTTTTGCAGTGCTAAGGGACCGAACCCAGGGCCTTGCACCTGCTAGGCAAGAATTCTATCACTGAGCTACACCCCAGCCCAGAGGTGATTGAACAAAGGCTCGCAGGAAGCGAAGGAGTGAACTGTAAGGATATCTGGGGGACAGTTTTCTAGGAAGAGGGAAGAGCAGTGGTAAAGACCCTGAAGGAGGTCACTGTGGTGAGTGTGGCGAGAGGGCGGTGAGGACAGAAAGGACAGTGGGCAGCGCACACCGCCCTTGTGGGCAGGAAGTGGACTTGGCTTTTACTGTGAGTGGGAGCTGGTGCTAAGAAGCTGGAGATCTGACTTTTATCTTCTGCATATATTGAGATGATCATGTGGTTTTGTCTTTTAGTCTATTACAATAGTGTATTATATTAATCGATGTGTGTGCGTGTGTGTGTGTGTGTGTGTGTGTGTGAGAGAGAGAGAGAGAGCGAGAGTGAGAAAGAGAGAGAGAGATACTGGGAATTGAACTCAGGAGCGGTCTACCTCTGAGCTATATCTCCAGCCTATTTTAATTTTCATTTTGAAACAGGGTCTCACTAAGTTGTGAACGGCCTTGCTAAGTTGCTGAGGCTGGTCACAAACCTGTGATCCTTCTTTCTCAGCCATCCAAGTACTGGGATTAATAGTATGTGACACCATGTTCAGTGACCTCCAGCCCTTTAAAACTTTTTTATTTCTTTGTGGTACTGGAGATTGAACCCAGAGACATTCTATCTTTGAGCTATAACCCTGGCCCTATTTTATTTTTATTATTAAACAGGGTCTCACTTGTTTGATAAGAGGCTCGCTATTTGCTGAGGCTGTCCTCAAGTCTGCTATCTTCCTGTTTTTGCGTCTTATGTACTAAAATGACAGGTATGCACCCCCATGCCCTGAGATTGATTTGTTTAACTAACCTTGCATTCCTGGTTCTCCCCTTGGTCATGGTGTAAAATTGTTTTCAGTGTTGCTGGGTTTGGCCCAGTGGTATTTGGTTGAGGATTTTTGTGCCTACATTTATAGGGATGTTAGGAATGTTAAGATATATCTCTATCCTAATATATAATGTTAAGATATATCTCTATCCTAATATATACACTCCGCTGAAACTTTAGAGGTGAGCATACATGCGCCTGTATTTTTGGTATCAGGGTAATGGCCTCAGGATGAGTTGGCAAGTGTTCCTTTTTTGATTTTTTTAGGAGTTTATGAATGATTCATGTTAATTCATCTTTAGACATTTGGTAGCATTCAGCAGTGAAGCCATCTGGTTCTGGACTTTTGTTTGGGGCAAGTTTTTTTAATATAAGCTAAATATTTACTTGTTATAGGCCAGTTTATATTTTCTATTTCTTAAGTTAATTTTGGTAGTTTTTATTTTTCTAGGAATTTGTACTTGTGTGTGTGTGTGTGTGTGTGTGTGTGTGTGTGTGTGTGTGTGTGTGTTATTAGAGTCTGAACCCAGAGGTGTTCTGAGTTATATCCCCAGCCCTATTTTATTTTTTATTTTGAAACAGAGTCTTGCTAAATTGCTGGAGGTCTCACTAAATGCTGAGGCTGTCCTTGAACCTGCAATCCTGTCTCAGGGATTACAGGTCTGCCACCCCACTCAGCTAGTACATTTAATCTAGGCTAATGTAATTTCTTGGCCCACAAATGTTTATAATATTTCCTTATAATTCTCTTTATTTATATCAGGTCAGTAGTAATGGCCCTTCCTTTTTTTTTTGTGGTACTGGGGACTGAATCTGGGGCATTCTATCACCAAAAAATACCCTCAGCAGGCTCCCCCACTTTTTAAATTTTTTGCTTTGAAACAGTGTCTTGCTAGGTTGCTGAAAGCCCCACTATGTTGCTGAGGCTGTCCTGGAGCCTGTAACCCTGGCTCAGCCTCCCAAGGACAGGATTATAGCTGTGCACTTCCATGCTGGCTCCCTCTTTCATTCTTGAATTTATAATTTGACTCTTCTCAAGCTGGGCATGGTGGCACACACCTATAATCCTAGCAACTGGGAGGCTGAGACAGGAGGATCACAGGTTCAAGAACAGCCTCAGAGCCGGGCGTGGTGGCGCACATGTATAATCCCTGTGCTTGGGAGGCGGAGACAGGAGGATGGCGCTGGTTCGAAGCCAGTCTTGCTGGCTTAAGAGACCCTGTTTCCGAATAAAAAAAATAAAATAGGTCTGGGAGTGTAGCCCGGAGGTAGAAGGGTTTCCAGGAACCCCAGTATCATAAAAAAACAAAAACAAAAACAGCCTCAGCAAGTAGTGAGACTCTCATCAACCTAGAAAGAGCCTATTTCAAAATAAAAATAAAGCTGGGTGTGGTGGCTTGTAATCTCAGTACTTGGGAGGCTGAGACAGATGGCAGGTTCATGGTGGCCAGCCTCAACTACTTAGTGAGGTCCTCCACAACTTAGTGAGACCCTGTTTCAAAATAAAAATGAAAAAATTGGCTTGGGGTTATAGTTTGGAGGTAGAGTGCCCCTGGGTTCAATCCCCAGTCACACACACACACACACACACACACACACACACACACACACACACGCACACACACACGGTCTATTTTAGCTGGGCGTGGCGGTACACGCTTGTAATTCCAGTGCTTGGGAGGCTGAGACAGGAGGATCGCACAGGTTCAAAGCCAGCCTCAGCTACTTAGTGAGGCTCTCAGCAACTTAGCGAGACCCTGTTTCCAAATAAAATATAAAAAAGGTCTGGGAGTGTCACCCGGGGTAGAAAGCCTCTGGGTTCCATCCCTAGTACCACAAAAAAAAAAAAAAAAAAAAAAAAAAGGTCAATTGTGCTGATCTTTTCAATGAACCAGCTTTGGGTTTTGTCAGTGTTTTCCGTTGGTGTTCTATTCTTGGCTTATGGTTAGTAGAATCAGCCTGCCTACTCTGCTGAGAACAGGCTGGTGTGGAGGGCAAGGGTGGGAGGAGAGTGGTCAGCAGGCCGGCCATCATGCTGGGGGGCTCTGGAGGAGAGTGGCAGTGGCGGAGGTGGCAAGAGTGGGAGGTCACAGTGCATGTGAAGGTAGTGCTCTCAGAGTCTCCTGCGAGTTTGGATGTGGGGTATGAGAGAAAGATGAGTCCAAGGTGAGTTCTGGGATGTTGGTCCGAGCTGTGAGAAGGAGGGAGAGTCCATTACCTGAATAAGAAAGCGGGAGAGTCTATTACCTGAATAAGAAAGTGAGCTGAAACAGGGGGTTTGAGGGGAAGATGAGCAGCTTGGTTTTGTACTTTCTGTTTGTGTTGGAGGGTGCCATTTACATAGAGGTATAGGTAGAGTTAGATGCAGAAGTCTGAGGTCCAAGGGACATGGCATCAGCCTTAAAATTTCAGTGTGCAGGAACTGGCTGCAGGCCACTATCATAGATGTCATTTGGTTTTGGGGGGCTAAGGGGGTCAGCATTAGAAAGGATGTGCAGGCCAGGCATGGTGCTACACGCCTGTGATCCCAGTACTTGGGAGACTGAGACAGGAGGATCTTAGGTCTTGGGCTAGCCTTGGCAACTTAAGGAGATCCTTTGCAGCTTAGTGAGAATCTATTTTAAAATAAAAAGGACTGGGGTATAGCTCATAGAATGCCCCTGGGTTCAACCCTAGTACCCTCCCGAAAGAATGAAAGGAAGAAGAAAGAAAGAAAGAAAGAAAGAAAGAAAGAAAGAAAGAAAGAAGGAAAGGTGTCCAAAGGGGACTAACACATTGTTTTTTGTTGGTCTTTAAAATAGCAAGTCATTAGCCTCTTGTATCCATCCATCCATCCATCCATCCATCCATCGACCCACCCACATACCCATCAGTCCTCTCAGATTGCAGGAGGCAAGTCTGTCCTGCACTGTGTTTGCTGCTGCAGGAGCCTGTCAGAGCCTGATCTTGGGATCAAGATCTTGGGAAGGGCCTGTGGGAAGGTGAACATGTGTGCCAGTGCGTGCATGTATCGAAGTGTGAATGTATTCAGGTCCATGAGTGTATATATGTGTGTATATATTACCTAGCACAAGTATATTTATGCTAAATGTCTGTGGCATATGCATGTCTAATCACATTAATTTATTCACATGTATAGAATTGTGCCTACATGTGTTGTCTACATGTCTGTGCACATGCATTCATACATGCACCTCACAGTATGTGGATAATGACATGGAATATATGTGTGCATGTGTGTCTGTGACTGAATATAGCTTTTCTTTTATTATGTCTGTAGCTGCCTTGCACAGGAAGGAGGGGTTTTTGGTGACACAATGTGTTGCTCCCAAATTTCCCGAAATGGGAACCAAACTACGCTGCGTGTTTGATGGAAATGCAGTTTTCTTAGCATGCAGAGCCTGGTCTGGGCCTTCCTTCGGGGAGCCCAGGCGCTGGGTCCTACCTGGGTGCGAAGGCTTCCATCTCTTCTATCCCTGTGGTCTCTTGGCTACAGAAGTGGCCTTCCCGGCTGTTAATTAGGATCCAGACACACACGCAGCAGGTCTTGGCTCTCACCCCTTCCCCTGGCCTTCTTCCCAGAGCTGCTGCCCTTCAGAGGAGAGGGGGTTTGTATTTAGAGGAGGGCCTGGGCCTGAGGCAGGGGCTCCGCAGTGTCACTGGGGGATGTGGCTGAGCACTTGTAATCCCCCTTCTGTGGGCTTTGTGTTTGAGATGGAGTGGCCAGAGCCAGGCATGGGGAGAGGGCATTTGTGAAAGGTCTAACAGACCTAGATGTCACTCTGGCTTCTTTACTTACTAAAATGGAAGGCTACTACTTGGCTATTGGTTTTGTTGAGGACCTAAATGAACTTTTGTTTTTCACTACTGGGCATTAAACCCAGGGGCATTCTACCTCTGAGCTAAACCCTGGCCTTATTTTTTATTCTTATTGTTTATTTATTTATTTATTCTCAGAATTAAGGATTGAACCCAGGGGCATTCTACCTCCGAGCTACACCCCCAGCCCTATTTTTTTTTAATTCTTAATTTTGAAACAGGGTCTCACTGAGTTACAGAGGGCCTCACTAAGTAGCTGAGACTGGCCATGACCCTGTGATCCCATGCCCGGCATCTAAATGAACTTTTGAATCTGTTCTAGTTACCTTGGTTATGTAATAAAACCTAGTAGCGCAAAAGGACGAAGACATTTGCTTTGCTCACAGATTTTCAGTGTGGACAAGGATTGGTTAGGGGCGAGAGGAGACGCCATCTCTTTCCCACTTGATCTTAGTTGGGCAAGATGGGGCAGGGGACGGATCATCACGGGGCCAGCGCTGTCTGGCAGCTGGTGCTGGCCAGGAACTTAGCTGGGGCTGGGGCTGGAACACTTGCCCTGGCCTCTCCATGTGGCCCGGGCTTCCTCCCCACAAGGTGGCTGGATTCCAAGGACTGGCATTCTGAGACAGAGCCGTGAAGCATATGGCCTCCTCTGACCTCCGCTGGAAAGTTACTCTTCAAAGTGACACTTCTGCTGCCTTCTCTCCTTTGCTTGAGCTGCAACTTCCTGTTCAGATTAATAGGGCAAGAAAACAGATTCCATCTTTTTAGGGGAGGATCAGTGATCTGAAAGAGCATGTGGGGCTCGAAATATTGCAGCAGGTACCTTGGAATATACAGTCTGCCACAGTGCCCAAGGCCTCCTTGTCCCTCCTGCTCTGGGTCTCCTGGAGGTCTGGACTCACAGGGAAGGGTGTCTGCCATGTGTCCAGGAGGCCCACCAGCTGTGGGTTTCTAGTTCTATGCGGCTCCTCTAGTTTCAGTCAAGTGTTCACCATCAAACCTCTGCTTGGCCTCCTGGGTGGAGGAAGCAGGCACAGCTGAAGCCTCAAGGGCAGAGCAGCGGCCTCAGTGAGGTGGCCGGGAGGAGCTACAGTGTTTGTTTCTTTTGTCAAATATGTCCCAAACTCTTTCTGCATGTCAGGCCATGTTCCAGGCACTGGGGAAAAAAAGCACTGAACAAAATAGACAAAAATATGCACGGGAGCCAAGTAATCTGCACGCAGGAAGACTACAGGTTCAAGGCCAGCCTCAGCAATTTAGGACATCCTCAACAACTTAGAAATACCCTGTTTCAAAACAAAAAGGGAATATATATATATATATATATATATATATATATATATATATATATATATAATGTGTTTGTGTGTGTGTGTATTATGTGTATGCCTGGAATAAAATTAATAATGTATATAAAATATTATGCTAGAAAGCCAGCTGTGGTGACCCATGCCTATAATCCTAGTACTTGAGAGGCTGAGATAGGAGGATTGCAGGTTCAAGGACAGCCTTAGCAACTTAGAGAGACCCTGTTTCACAATGAAATATAAAAAGGGCCTGGGGATGTAGCTTGGAGGGAGACTGCCCTTAGATTCAACCCCCACTATGAAAAACCCAACAAAGAGTATGCTAGATGAGAATGAGTTCTGCAGATCTGCGGAGAGTAGCACAGAGGAGAAGGGGGCAAGAACCGTGATGGTGCAAGGGGCCCGGGGGCCTCACTGCAACGGCACTTCAGCGGCAACTGGAAGCAGGTGGAGGAAGGAGGTGGGGTGAGTGGGAAGAGCCCTCCGTGTAGGGGGAAGAGCAAGTGGGAGGCAAGGCTCAGGCCGAGGGAGAGCGCATCGTTGGTGGGCTGAGCCTGGGCGGCTGAGCAGGGGGGAGCGGAGGAGATGGGGCAGAGGTGATGGTGGGAGGGGAGTGAGGCTCAGACTGTGAAGGGCCTTGCACATATGTCGTTGGCTTCAGACTCGAGTGAAACGAGAGCCCATTCGAAGGTGTCTAACACAAAAGCAAAGTGATCTCATTTGTGGTTTGTATCAGGTAGCTGTTGTTGCATAACAAATGTCCTCAAACCATAGTGGTTTAAAACAACTATTGCCCTTATTGTATTTTGTGGGTTGGCGAGACAGTTCTGCTGCTTCTGCCTGAGTCCACTCTCGTGGCCACCTGCACTTGGATGCTTTGGCCAGAGTGTCCGCGCTGGCCTCCCTCAGGCCTGGCCGTAGCCGGCGTCCTTGGTTCTTCTCCCTGTGGCCTCCCATCCTCCGTCGAGCTGGATGCACATCCTTCCCTGGTGGCTGCAGAGCAGCGTTCTAAGAAGGCGTGTGGAAGAGGCCGGGGCTACAACAACATCACTCCCGCCTCATTCTATGGGCCAAGGCAAGGTGTGGGGCCAGCCCAGGCTCACCAAGGAAGAGACTGTGCAAAGGTGTGAGCATTAAGAGGCACTATTAATTGGGACCATTTTGTTAACTATTGACCACGTGGTTTAACAAGATCTCTGGCTGCTGTGTTGAGAATAGAATGAAGGTGCTAAAGTCAGAAACAGGGAAACCGAATTAGAAGGTTTTCTAATAGTGCAAGCCAGAGATGGTTGCAGCTTGGGCCAGGATCATTATGGAGGAAGTGTGGAGACGTGGTTGGATTCTGGGTATATTTTAGAGGTAGAATGGACAGGATTTCCTGACAGGGTAGGTGTGAAGTGGGAAAGAAAGGGAGGAGTTAAGGGTGATTCCAAGGTTTTTGGCCCAAGCAACTAGAAGCAAGGAGCTTCCGTTTACTAGATGGGGAAGCTAAGGAAGGGCCAAGGTTAAGTTATTTAAAATTTTTTTGGGCCGGGCGTGGTGGCGCACACTTGTAATCCCCGCACTTGGGAGGCTGCGACAGGAGGATCGCACGGGTTCAAAGCCAGCCTCAGCTACTTAGTGAGGCTCTCAGCAACTTAGTGAGACCTTGTTTCCAAATAAAATATAAAAAAGGTCTGGGAGTATAGCCCGGAGGTAGAAAGCCTCTAGGTTCCACCGCCAGTGCCACCCCAAATAAATAAATAAATAAATAAATAAATAAATAAACTTTTTGGGGAGGGGATGGGTTTGGATATTTATTTTAGGTTTGGGATGCCTCCTAGGACATCCAACCGGAGATATTAAGATGTGGTTGGATGTATAGGAACCCAGTTGCTGAGGCTGGCTGTGAATATACTAGCTATTTAAAACCATGAGACTGAGCCAGACGTGGTGGCGCACGCTTGTAATCCCAGCATTTGGGAGGCCGAGACAGAAAGATTGCAGTTTGAGGCCAGCCTCAGCTACATAGTGAGGCCCTTTGCAACTCAGTGAGACCCTGTTTCAGAATAAAAGAAGAAAAAATAGGGTTGGGGTATAGCTTGGAGGTAGAATGCCCCTGAGTTCCATTCCCAGTGCCACAAAATAAAATAAATAAATAAATAAATAAATAAATAAAATAAAACCACTAGCCTGCCTGGTGTGGTGGTACATACCTCTAATCCCAGTACTTCAGAGGCTGAAACAGGAGGATTGCAGGGTCGAGGATAGCTTCAGCAAGTAGTGAGACTCTCAACATAGCGAGACCCTGTTTCAAAATAAATATAAAAAAAATAGAGGTGGGTTGCAGCTTAGAGATAGAATGCCCCTGTGTTCAATCCTCAGTACCACATACATACATACATACATACATACATACATACATACAACTGTGAGACTGACTGACGTTGACATGGGATGGGCATGGACAGGCAAGAAGGAGCCCCGGGATTAGGCTCTGCTGCTCACGGGTCAAGAGCGGGTATAGAATGTCAGCGGAGTGAAACAGTGAAGCCAACGGCCGACAGTCCAGCCGGCCACGCTGACCTTTGTATTTTTATTTGAGGAAAAATAAGAGAAAAGAATAATTACCCACATTTTTATCTCCTAGAAGTAGCAACTCTTAACATCCTGGCTTATTTGCTTCTGTGTTTACTGTTCATTTAGGTGACCATCATTCTGTGTGTCTGTCCACGTAAAACACAGGTTTATGGTTAGAAATAACTACTAAACTGGGCTCACAGGGCAGTATAATTTAAAATACAGATTTGGTCCCTGCGCTTGGGAGGCTGAGACAGGAGGATCGCACAGGTTCAAAGCCAGCCTCAGCTACTTAGTGAGGCTCTCAGCAACTTAGTGAGACCCTGTTTCCAAATAAACTATAAAATAGGTCTGAGAGTATAGCCCAGAGGTAGAAAACCCCTGGGTTCAACCCCCAGTACCACCAAAAAAAAAAAAAAAAATACAGATTTTGTTTTGTTTTGTTTTTATAGCACTGGGGATTGAACCCAGAGGAATTCTACCTCTGAGCTACACCCCCAGCCCTTTTTAAATTTTTTTCTGAAGCTGGTTTTGAACCTGTAATCCTCCTGTCTCGGCCTCCCAAGTTCTGGGATAATAGGTGTGTGCTACCATGCCCAATAAAAAACATATTTATTGAGATATAATTTATATGCCATACAATTTATCCATTTTAAGTATGTAATTCTGTGCTTTTCAGTATACTTAAGAGTTGTATTTATTTTTCACTTATTATTTATTTATTTTTGCGGTACTGAAGATGGAACCCAGGGGCATTGTACCTCCGAGATACACCTCCATCCCTTATTTTTAGTCTTTTTAGTTTTGAAACAGTGTCTCACTGAGTTACAAAGGGTCTTGCTAAGTAGCTGAGGCTGTCGGAAAACCACGACCCTCTGGTCTCCACCTCCAGGTCTCACACAAGACATTATCATGAAAATTTTAGAGAAAAAAAGTGTAGAAGTTAACTTCACAGAGTCCCTTCTTCGTATGGCAGCTGATGATGTAGAAGAGTATGTGACTGAACGACCAGAGCCAGAATTCCAGGACCTAAATGAAAAGGCACGCGTGCTTAAGCAAATTCTCAGTAAGATCCCAGATGAGATCAATGACCGAGTGCGATTTCTACAGACAATCAAGGATATAGCTAGTGCAATAAAAGAACTTCTTGATACAGTGAATAATGTCTTCAAGAAATATCAAGCCTTCCAGCACCAGGCTCCAGAGAGGAGGGGGACTCAGAACGGAGCTCAGAGCCAGAGAGGAGATACGCCGGCCTCACGGCCGAGGACACAGCAGCAGTGCCTTACTGCCGGTGGCAGCGGCAACTTCATCGGATGGCACCAGACCAACGAACTCAACAGCCCACCAGGCTCCAGAGAGGAGCGGCAGACAGTGAGCCGAGGTGAGTTGCTGCGTATCAGCCAGGCAGGATTCGGCAGATTTTTCGGTGCAGGGAGCGTCTAAAGCTCCCAGGGGCTGGGCTCAGCGCACCCTGCAGGGACTCAGAGCGGAGCTCAAAAACAGAGAAGAAATATGCCAGCCTCACGGCCGAGGGCGTGGCAGCGGCGCCATATTGCCACCGGGGCAGCAGCAGAGAATTCACCAAGTCCACTACAGCTCCATCAACGCACTCAACAACAGTGAGTCAAATTGCGGCCCCTAGAGGAGAAATCCCAGTACTGACTCCCAGGGACTTGACCCAGTAGGGAAGTGGCGGTGGCAGAGATATCACACTATAGTCACAACTCCATGTAGGAGAATGCCCAGCCTGGCAGCCCCCATGGTCTAAAGCAGCCTCTATCGACTCCCTGGGTCTGAGACTTTGCGATACAACCCAGTAAAGGAGTAGTGGTGACTGAGATACCACAGACTTGAGATTCAGAGCACCTTAAGTGAAGTCGTAGTGACCCAGGGAAGAACCCAGAGAAGGCACAAACTTCCGAAATCATGGGAAAGAGAAATAACAATGGAGCAGTGAATGCCCACAACCCCACAACATCAGAACCTGATAAAACAGAAATTCGGAGATTTCTAGAGGATCAAATCAGGAAAATAACTGTAGAAATAATAGAGGTGTTTCAAAAAGAATTCAGAGAGAGCCAAAAAGAGATAAAGGATGTAATCAATGAAGTAAAGGCCTCAATCAAAGAATAAACAACCGATTAGACCACATGGAGAATAGAATCTCACTCCTAGAAGATGATCACTCCAAAAATGAACGCATAGTTTCTAATTTAGAAAAAAAAATCCGACAGCAGGAATCTGACATTGAAGAAATATGGGCCCATTTTAAGAGAGCTAACCTAAGAATAATTGGAATAGAAGAGGGAAAAGAAAGTGAAACCAAAGGGATCAACAATCTCTTCAAGGAAGTAATAGCAGAAAATTTCCCAAACATAGAGCAAGAGGTTGATACACAGGTCCAGGAAATTTATAGAACTCCCTTTAGACAGGATCGGAGAAGAGGATCCCCACGCCACATAATTGTCAAAATGACCAATGTGGAAGCCAAGCAGAGAATCTTAAAGGCAACAAAAACAAAGGGCCAAGTGACATTCAGAGGCAAACCAATTAGAATCACTTCAGACTTCCCAAACCAAGTCATGAGAGCCAGAAGGGCTTGGAGTAACATATTCCAAACTCTGAAAGAAAACAACTTCCAGCCAGAAATTTCTTACCCAGCAAAACTTTCTATCAAATTAGATGGGGAAACAAGAAGCTTCCATGACAAACAGAAACTGAAGGAATTTATGTCTCCAAAACCAGCACTAGAGAAAATAGTCAAAGAGATTAACTACAAAGAAGAAATAGGTAACACACACAAAAACCAGAGAAAAAAGATTTTCCATCCAACAGACAACTAAGATTGGTTATCTGTGGAGATTCATTATTTATGTTAGTCTTTTACCTATTTCTAAATTGTATTGTTTGCTTTTATTGTTGCTAATTTTTAGGATTTCTAGTTGGAATATTAATATACCTTCAGATATAGCATTTGGAAATATTTTATCCCATTCTATCAGTAACTTTTAACTCTGTCTACATTGTCTTTGGATATACAATATTTTTTTTTATTTTCTAGGGAGTTTGTTTACCCTTCTGTTGCCTGTGCCATTGAAATCATATCCAAGAAAACAATGCCAATTTCAATGTTATGAGGTGTTATGACCCAGATTTTCTTCTAAAAGTTTATAGTCTTAAGATTTATATTTAGGTCTTTTATCTATTTTGAGTTATTATTTGTATATGGTGTTAGGTAAGGGTCCAATTATTCTTCTTCATGTAATTATTATTTTTCAACAATATTTAGTTAAAAGATTAGTATTTCTTCCACCAAATGTCTATGGAAACCTTGTCAAAAATAACTTGACAGTATATGGAAGAATTTATCTCTAGGCTTTTATTTAACTCCAATAGTTTATATATCTGCCTTTAGAACAGTACTACAGTGTTTCAATTATTGTAGCTTTATAACATTTGAAATCAGAAAATATATATCTTCTAGCTTTGTTCTTTTTCAAGATCGTTTTGGGTATCTAGAGTCCATATTCCATATTAGGATAGATTTTTCCCTGAAAAATAAATAAATAAATGTGTGATAGTTTCACCTAAAAAAAAAAAAAAGAAAAATATTCTCTGGTAAGAAAGAAAGCAAAAAGAAATATTGAAATGTTATCTTTAAGTCATCAAAAGCTTGGTATCAGACAAATGAAACTGTTACGTGAGATTATCATTGTTAATATTATGTAAATTGCTATAATACTAGATGTCAAACACTAAGCCAAGCATGGGAGGGAGTGATGGGGAGGGAACGGGGTGGGGATCGGGTGGGGGCTGACTGGGCGATGTGTGCATGTATGTCTACAAAAGTATTTTTATACCATTATGATGTATGAATACAGTGCACCAAAAAAAAAAAGAAATATTAATATCAGAACCGCAGGGTACTTGACACCAAAAGAAAGAATTTGTAAAGTGCTCCAAAAGTTTCAGTGATACTCTGAAAATGTATTTTAAAGATGGCAAGGCAATAAATGTGTTCATAAGTGCCAACAGACTAATTCATCAAACCAACTTGATACTTCAGACCTTCAAAACTGTGGCCTTAAAGTTGTATATGTTAGAAGATGTACTTCTCAGTGGCAGTATTAAACTGCCTTTATCTGTAAATTTTAAAGTTTGACTATATAAATTATCAGTCCCTCCTGAAGTGATCTAATCCAGGATGTTGAATGGGATTATTGCCATTTTACACCATATTTTTATAAAATGTAGCTTAATCTCACAACTGAAGATTTTGCATCACTTTTGCTATTATCATTCTTTTAAGAATTATAAGCCAAAAGAATTTACGCCTTAATGTGTCATTATATAACATTCCTTAAAAGAATTGTAAATATTGGTGTTTGTTTCTGACATTTTAACTTGAAAGCGATATGCTGCAAGATAATGTATTTAACAATATTTGGTGGCAAATATTCAATAAATAGTTTACATCTGTTAAAAAAAATGCTGGGATTACAAGCATGTGCCACCATACCCGGCCCCCGTATCTATTTATTTTATTTTATTTTGAGACAGGGTCTCTGGGCTCCTGATGCTCCAGCCTCAGTCTCCCGCGTAGCTGGGACTATGGGTATGTGCCAGTGTTACCACCTGCCTTCCTAATCTCAGAACATTTTCCTTACCCCAGAAACCTCATTCCATTAGCAGCCACTCCCCACCTCCACGTACTCTGTCCACCCACCCCAGCCCTAGGCAGCCACTAAACTGCTTTCTGTCTTTATAGATTTGCTTCTACTAGACATTTCATGGAAGTAGAATCATAAAACATGTGTAACTTATATGAATCTACTGGAAGAAGCTGAAGGGAAATCAAAAGTATTAAATTAAAACAAATTGTAAAACTGTGGACTTACTGACAAATTCCAGTTATGAAAGAGAATACTAAGCCAGGCGTGGTGGTGCACACTTGTAATCCCAGCATTCGGGAGGCTGAGACCGGAGGATCACGGTTCGCAGACAGCCTGAGCTACTTAGTGAGGCCCTCTGCAACCCAGTGAGACCAGGTTTCAAAAAAAAAATAATAATAATAATAAAACATAGGGCAGGGGGTGTAGGTCAGAGGTAGAATGCCCCTGGGTTGCATCTCCAGACTCGCCAAAAAAAAAAAAAAAAAAGAGAATACTATATCTCCTCCATTTCTTCTTCTCTCCCCAACCTCCTGATTTTGGTTGGTTATATTTTTATTTTTGTGTTTTGTAGAGTTACAACAGTCACAGTCTGCTTTCTTTGCCTAATCCTTAGAGTTGTTTGACAGTGATCCTGTATTCAAATAGACTCAATGCTCATTAGCAGTCTTCACACAGATTCTCCACTCATGAGTTCTTCATTTTGTTTCAGCCCCTAATTGGGTAGATTTTGTGGCTAAATGGTATGAGATAATAGATAATAGACTCCTTACTTGAGCAACGTCTAACTAGATGTATTGTTCTTAGATCACCTTTTCTTTCCCTCATTAATTTGCATTTCTCTGTTGTCTTCTGGTAGCAGATATTGTTATGAAAAATCAAGTTATCCTGGTGTGTGTGTGTGTGTGTGTGTGTGTGTGTGTGTGTGTGTGTGTGACTGGGGATTGAACCTAGAGGGGTTCTACTGCTGAGATACACCCTAGCCCTTTTCACTTTTTAATTTTGAAACAGGTTCTTATTAAGTTGTTGAGGCTGTCTTGAACCTGCAATCCTCCTGTCTTGACTTCCTAAGTACTGACATCATTGGGCTGTGCCATTGAGCCGGGCTAGCCTGATATTTTTTTTTAAATCCTATGTCTATTCACTTTGCCAACTAGATACTTGAAGATTTCAATATTTATTCTTGAAACGAAATAGCTTAGATAGCACATTAATCATCTGCTGCCGCGTAACAAATCACCCCCAAAGCCAACACTCTAAAGCAAAACACATTCATTGTCCCATAGTTTCTGTGGGCCACAAAATCCAGGCCTAGCCTTGTTGGATCTTCTGCCTCATGGTCTCTTGCCAGGCCGCAATTGGAGCGCTGGCCTTTTCCTTCCTTTCGTCTCCTCCCCACCCCGTTTCTTCTCTGCTCTCTGTCTGCACAGCGCATGTTCTGAATTCTTGCCCCTGACCTGGGTGTAGGCAGTTCTGCTCAGATCCTGCCTTTGCTGTGGTATGAGAAACTCATTCCTGATTGTCCTCCAGCCTTCATGATCGTTCTCTCCTGCAAAGGGTTGTAGTTTGAGGGTTGAACGTTAAATTCCATAGATTTTCTGTCGCCCAGCAGAATTGCAGGGCTGGGGCAGGCAGTGAGGAGTCTTTGTTGGAACACCTGGGCTCTGCTCTCTCTTCTGGGATTTAGGTAAATGCTGTGTGTAACAGGGCTCATTCTGCTTAATTGCTGGGTGCATCCCCTCTGGATGGGGACTGCCCTGGGGCCTGGAGTGGAGGCAGCGACTCGCATCATTCTTCGTTTTCTCTATTTTTACCCCAGCAGCTTTTCCCGCTGGTTCTCCATTAAGGACACCCACCCAATTCATTTTCCTCAAGATGGGAGGGTTTTGTTGAGTGGCGTTGGGGAGGAGAATTCAGGCAGGGCTGTACTGCAGAACCATCTCCTGTTTGCTTGCCTGCCAGTATTTAATGTTTATTTCTTTAGATTTTGTTCTTTTCTTTGATGAAAAACCTTCCCCCTACCAACTTACTATTTTTTGCATCCAGAGAGAGGGAAAATTTATGATGCAATTTCTATCCTCCATCTTTACCTGAGAGTTGCCACAGATGACCTGTAAGGCCCCTTCCAGCCCAGATTCCTCGTGACTCTGAGTTCCCTCCTTGCCCCAGTGCTGTGGCTGTCACCGAGGCCTCCACATGCAGGAGGGCGCCTCCCTTCTCAGCCTCGAGCACTCCCGAGCTGGGACCTGGATGAAAGCCTGGCATCTCCGGGGCGCTTGCCTGGTGACTCTCAAGGATCAACCAGGATGTGTGTCCACCGCCAACTGTAGTTAGGGGTCAGAGGAGGATCCAGGGAGGCTCCCACAGTGGTGTTGTGCCAGGGTTAGCTCTGGGGAACTCATCACTTCTCAGATGTAACCCTTGGGCTTCTTTTTTTTTTAAGTACTGGAGATTGAATCTAGGGACATTTTGCCTCTGAGGTATACTCCTAGTCCTTTTAAGTTTTTATTTTGAAACAGGGTCTTACTAAGTTGCTGAGAGCCTCACTAAGTTGGTGAAGCTGATCTTGAAGTTGTAATCCACCTGCTCAGCCCCCAAGTATTGGGATTACAGGCATGCTCCACCAGGCCTGGCTTCTTTGGGCCCTTCTTGGATAAACCTTTTCTCTTGCTTTCTGGGTTGGAGTGAAGCAGGCCCTACCAGGGGCTGCCTCACAGAGACCGAGAGCAGCCCGCCTGCATCTACCCCCTTTTTACCAGGGTCTGGCAGGTATCTCTTCTCTGATGGGTGACACAGCTCACCAGGAGATCCCGTGATCCCAGCCTAAGTCCCGGGAGCACCCGAGAGCTCTGCCCTGCCGCCGCCTCACTCCCTGCCTACCTGCCTACCACATCGTTGGGCTGCTGCCACCCCTGGAAACCAGGCAGTGCCCTTGTGCCCGGATGCCCATCCCTGCAATTACAGGTTGGCAGGTCTTGGGACAAAGCATGCCAGCTGGTGCAACAGCTTGCTGGCGGCCAGTCTGTACCCCAGGGCCTATGTCCTGACTGGCTCAAGTCTTCCATCTCAAGTCTGCCCCAGGCATGGAGTCCTTGGGGGCCATTGGGTGTTCCCCTGTCTGGTGGGACCTGGAATTCATTCTTTGCAGTTCAGAGATCAGTTACGGCCCAGTTAGAAGACACTGGCCCTCCACCTCCCAGGGGCTGACCCTTCCCGGAAGGCAGGTGTCCTGCCTTCTCGCCTTCTTTCCTCCCCATGCCTACCTCTGCATGCAGGTGTGAGCAAGTGCAGGGCTGTGTGCATGACATGCATGGATGTGAAGGCATGAGCCGTGTGTGTGTGTGTGTGTGTGTGTGTGTGTGTGTGTGTGTGTGTTTGCTAGGCCTCATATGAGAGGATATGTGCTAGCCTGTTATTCTGCAAGTACACCACAGCAGGCCCGTGGCAGTATTTAATAATGCCACCATCTGTTTGGCTCGTGTTGTGTGTGTGTGTGTGTGTGTGTGTGTGTGTTTGTGTGTGTGTGTGTGTGTGTGTGTGTGTGTGTGTTTGCGGTACTGGAGATGGAACCCAGGGCCTTGCACACGCCAGGCAAGTGCTCTACCACTCAGTGACATTCCCAGCACTTTTGTGTTTCTTTTTTGTTTGTTTTTTATTTTTGTTTTGTGGTATTGGAGATCGAACCCAGGAGTGTTCTACGTCTGGGTTACATCCTCAGCCCGTGTGTGTGTGCGTGCGTGCGTGCGTGTGTGTGTGTGTGTGTGTGTGTGTGGTATTGCGGATTGAGCCCAGGGGCATTCTACCTCTAAGCTACACACACCTCCAGCCCTATTTTATTTTATTTTTTAAATTTATTTTTGAAGCAGGGTCTTGCTAGGTTGATTAGAATCTCACTACTTGCTGAGGCTGGTCCTCAAATCTGCGGTCCTCCTGTCTCAGCCTCTCAAGTACTGGGATTACAGGTGTGTGCTATCAATCCTGGCAAAAATAAATTTTTTTGGGGGGCAGTACTGGGGATGGAACTCAGGGGCATTCTAACTCTGAGCAACACCCCCAGCCTTAATTTTTTTTTTTATTCTTTATTTTCGAAACAGTCTCACTGAGTTGCAAGGAGCCTCACTAAGTAGCTGAGGCTGTCTGCGAGCCACGATCCTCCAGTCTCTGCCTCCCAAATGCTGGGACTACAAGTGGGCACCACCAGGCCCAGCATTGTATGTGTTGTTGTTGTTGTTGTTGTTGTTGTTGTTTTTAATGATGTCTCCCTATGTTGCCTAGGCTGGCTCCAACTCCTGGGTTCTTGCCTCAGCCTATCAAGTAGCTGGGACTGCAGCACAGGCCAACGCGCCCAGTGCCACATGTGTTTTGATATTTTATTTTTTTGAGGATCTGGGGATGGAACCCAGGAGCATTTGACCTCTAAGCTATACCCCTGCCCTATTTTTTATTCTTTATTTTGAAGCAAGGTCTCACTAAGTAGCTGAGGCTGTCCACGAACCGCGATCCTCTGGTCTCAGCCTCCCCAATGCTGGGATTACAAGCGTTTGCCACCACGCCCAGCTGCGTTTGATATTTTAAATGTCATCCCTTAGCTGGCTTGGTAGCATGTGCCTGTAATCCCAATTCTTGGTAGGCTGAGACAGGAGGATTGTTAGGTTCAAGCTAATGAGATGCTCATCAAGCTAGTGAGACCTTGTTAAAAAAATAAAAATAAGATGGGCGTGGTGGCGCACGCTTGTAACCCAGTACTTGGGAGGCTGAGACAGGAGGATCGCGGGTTTGAAGCCAGCCTCAGCTACTTAGTGAGGCTCTTCGCAACTTAGTGAGACCCTGTTTCACAATAAAGAATAAAAAATAGGGCTGGGGGTGTAGCTTGGAGATAGAATGCCCCTGAATTTGATCCCTAGTACTGAAAAAATAAAATAAAATAAAAAAGTAAAAAATAAAAATAGCCAGGAGTGGTGGCGCACGCTTGTAATCTCAGTACTTGGGAGGCTGAGGCAGAAGGATCACAGGTTCAAGGCCAGCCTCAGCAACTTAGGCTTTGTTTCCAAATTGTTTCCAAATAAAAGAATAGAATAGGGCTGAGGTGTAGCTCAGAGGTAGAATACCACTGGCTCCAATTCCCAGTACCACAATAAATAAGCAAATGTCATTCCTCTTATATACAAGTGTACTTGTGGTGTGAGTTTTGCATGTGTCTCCTCGGTGGTGTCTGTGTACGTGTATAGGTCTGAGTGTGCATGTGTGTGAGGCTTGCTTGTTCTGTGTTCTTGTTATGCAAGTGTCTGTGCATGCTCGTGTGGTCACATGTGTATGTAGGCCTGTGTACACGTGATGGTGTGAGTATGACGTGTGATATTTATCCTCGGTGTTCCAGCTCAAGGGGGGAATTCTCTGGGTCTCAAACGGCAGAGGCCAAACTTGGCCTCTTTCTCAGGCTCCAGGCAGCATTCCCAGGCCCTCTTGCCCGGGATGGGGGTGAAGTCGGGGTGCAGGGAAGCCGCTCAGGTCCCTAGGAGGTGAAGGCAGAGCCTGGTTCCCTTTTGGAAGTCCCCTCTGGGCTGGGAGTCAGGAGAGATGGTGGGGGCCTGGGAAACTGGTGAGCAAGTGGGAGGAGTGGAGGCCTGGACCAGGCCAGCGGCAGTAGAGGGAGGAGGAGGCAGATTTGAGGAGCATCAGGGATGAGGAATGGACAGGAGTCGGCAACTGCAGGGTATGAGGGCGTGTGTGGCGTGGAGGACCGCCTGGCCTGGGCTCTCCCCGGCCCCCCAAGCTGGAGAAGAAGCCATGTTGGCAGTTTACTAGCCCACAGTCTGTGCCTATGTCCTGGCTAGCTAGGGCACGCTGGGCAGGGACAGGGATGTGATGGGACAGGAAGAGGCAGGGGCTTTGGGGACCTGGTCAGTGTGAGGTGCCCGCGACTGTTCAGCTGGGGCCTGGAGCTCCAGGGCTGAGATGCCCATGTAGGAATAGCTTTGAACAGTCAGCTAACTTCTTTAAACGGAGGCCCTTTTGTTTTATTTTGTTTGGGTACTAGGAATTGAACCCAGAGGTGTTCAGCCTCTTTAATTTTTATTTTGAAACAGGGTCTCACTGAGTTGCTGAGGCTGGCCTCAAATCTGTGATCTTCCTGCTTCAGCTTCCCAAGTCCTAGATTTTGTTTTGTTTTGTTTTTTAATTGAGGAACCCAAGTGTGAATCAGTCATGGAAGTCATTGAACCAGGACCCGACTTTCACTCTGCCTATGGGGACCAGGATCGAGGTTGCCAGCCTTCAGGGTCAGTCTGTTGGTGCCAGGAGCCTTGTTGGGCATCTGAGGCTGCAGTGGTGGGGACCAGGGCGGTGACCTCCCCAGGGTGTCCCGGCAGGCAGGGCGGGGCTGCACTGCCCCAGGCTCTAGGCCTGTCTGGGGAGCCTTAATTACGGGATTAGAAGGCGGTCTCTCCCTGGCAGGCCCTTTGCCCCTCAAAGCCGCAGAGTGGAGCTGAGGATTTGGTGGCGCGGTGCCGGTTTCCAGGTGTGTCTGGCATCCTTGTGTGGCTTGTTCAGCCTGAAAGGGCCCATTGTGGCTGCCACCGCCCTCTGATCAGCTCTATTTTGGGGTCAGGATCCACCCTACTCCAGCTGGAGGAAGGAAAAGGTGTATTTCAGTATGTCCTGTGGGTGTGGAGGGGCAGGGGAGAAACAAAACGGAGGCCACGTGGCCAGGTGGCTTGGGCGTCCGGCGTCTGGCCGGGGTGGGGGGCAGAGACAGAGGCAGGAATGTGAGGACAGGGGTCTGGTGGCCCAGGTGGGGGTGAGCCCTAAACCACTGTGGGGAAGATGGGTGCATTTGGCCTGGCTTTCATGTGGCTCCAGGAGGTGGAGTTGACAGACCCTGTCAAGCTGGAATGTGGGCCTGCGGCCTCCCGCCCCACCTGAGGCCTGCCCACCAGAGACTTCCTCCTTCCCACCGCGTCAGCCCTGTCACGGCCAGAGGAGACCTGCTCTGTCCTCAAGGCTCTCCCAGTTTAGGTGCCAAGGGCCAGAGGCTGCAGCCACAGGGAGTCTGGCTTCAGGAGCACACAGGCTGCCCGGCCTCTTTGGGCTCATTAGGCTCCCTCACAGCTGGGCCCCACCTGTCACAGGAGAAGAGAGGATTCTGAGAAGAAGGGAGAGAGAGAGAGAGAGAGAGAGAGAGAGAGAGAGAGAGAGAGAGAGAGAGATGGTTGCAGTATTTGGGAGGCTGAGACAGGAGGATAGCAGGTTTGACACCAGCCTAGGGAAACCCTGCTTCAGAATTATTATTATCATCATTATTGTTACTATTATTTTATTTTATTCTTTTGTGGGACTGGGAATTTAACACCAAAACATTCTATCTCTGAGCAACACCCCAGGTCCTATTTAATTTAATTTAATTTAATTAATTTATTTCTTTATTGTGGTACTGGGGATGGAACCCAGGGAGCTTCTACCTCCAGACTATACTCCTAGACCTATTTTTATGTTTTATTTAGACACAGGCTCTCACTAGATTGCTGAGAGCCTCACTAAGTAGCTGAGGCTGGCTTTGAACCTTTGAGATTCTCCTGTCTCAGCTTCCCAAGTACTGGGATTACAAGCATGCACCACCATGCATGGTCCTATTTTATTTTTTGTGGTACTAGGGAATGAAACCAGGTGCCTTCTTCCTTCAATCCATACCACCCAGCCCTATTTTATATTTTATTTTCAAATATGGTCTCCCTAAGTTGCTGAGAGTCTTACTACATTGCTGAGGCTGGCCTTGGACCTGTGATCCTCCTATCTCAGCCTCTCAAGTACTGGGTTTACAGATGTGTGCCAATACACCTGGTTCCTGCTTCACAATTTAAAAAATAAATAAAAATAAGCTGGGCATGGTGGCACATTGTATTTGGGAGGCTGAGACAGGAGGATCACAGATTCAAGGCCAGCCTCAGCTACTTAGGTCCTCCACAACTTAGTGAGACCCTGTTTCAAAATAAAGAATAAGCCAGGCATGGTGGCGCACACTTGTAATCCTAGCATTTGGGCAGCTGAGATAGGAGGTTTACCGCCAGCCTCAGCTATTTAGGTCCTTTGCAACTTAGTGAGATCCTGTTTCATTTTTAAAAATTTTTTAATTTTGGTGGTACTGGGGTTCCTGGAAGCCCTTCTACCTCCGGGCTACACTCCTAGACCCATTTTATGCTTTTTTATTTTTGGAAACAGGGTCCCTTAAGCCAGCGCAGCTGGCTTTGAACATGCGCGATCCTCCTGTCTCTGCCTCCCAAGCGCAGTGATTACAAGCGGGCGCCACCACGCCCGGCAGTGAGACCCTGTTTCAAAATAAATAATAAAAAATAGGGCTGGAGGTAGAATGTCCTTGTGTTCAATACCCAGTGCTGCAAAAATAAATAAATAAAAAATAAAAAATAAAACAAAATAAAGAATAAAAATAGGGCTAGCTTGGAGGTAGAATACAATTCCCTGGGTTAAATCCCCAAGACTGCCAAAAAGTAAAAATAAAAATATAAAAATAAATAAAAATTTAAAAATAGGGCTAAGGATGTAAGGATGTAGTCTGGCAGTAGAATGCCCCTGAATCTAATCCCTGTCAGAGTCATTGGCTAACATGATGAAAATAATTGGAGAACACACCAGTCAGAGACATAAATAGAGGTTTATTCAGGAAATCAAGAAATAAACATTTAGTGGAGAATGTGGGCCATCTCAAGAGGAAGAGAGGTCTTTGGGGGTGCAGTGAGAAATATACATTCAGGGGAGAATATGGTGGCACCTCCAGAGATGCATTTGGGAGTTTATGGCTTTTTTTTTTTTTTTTTTTTTTTTTTTTTGCGGTACTGGGGATGGAGCCCAGGGGTATTCTTCCTCCGAGCTACACCCCCAGTCCTATTTTTTATTCTTTATTTTGAAACAGGGTCTCATTGAGTTGCAAAGGGCATCACTAAGTAGCTGAGGCTGGCTTCGAACCTGCACAGTCCTCCTGTCTCAGCCTCCAGAATGCTAGGATTACAAGTGTGCACCACCACGCCTGGCTAGTTCATGGCTTGTGTGTGTGTGTGTGTGTGTGTGTGTGTGTGTGTGTGTGTGTGTGTACTTGGAACTGAACCCAGGGGCATTCTACCTTCGAGCTGCACCCCCAGCCTTTATATTTTGTTTTGAAATAGGTCTTACTAGGTTGCTGCAAATCTCACTACCTTGCTGATGCTGTCCTTGAATCTGTGATCCTCTGGTCTCAGTCCCCCAAGTACTGGGATTACAGGTGTGCGTCACCATGCCCGTCTTTTCTTTTAAAGAAAACTTAGTGATGAGTGGGCATGAAAAGTAGGTAGAAATAAACTGGGCGTGGTGGCGCACGCTTGTAATCCCAGAATTTGGGAGGCTGAGACAGGAGGATTGCGGTTCAAGGACAGCCTCAGCTACTTAGTGAGGTCCTCCGCAACTCAGTGAGACCCTGTTTCAAAATAAAGAATAAAAAATAGGGTTGGGGGTGTAGCTTGGAGTTAGGATGCCCCTGGGTTACACACACACACACACACACACACACAAGAACGTAGGTAGAAATGACATCAGTCTGATAGTCTGGCCATTTTCTGGACTCTTGGGCTTATCTTAGGCTTCATTGTCTGATCAATAGATAAGCAGAAAAGCCTCCTAAACTATAAATTTCTCAACCTATATAGTATATTTCTTTTTTTTTTTTTTTTTGGTGGGTCTGAGGATGGAACCCAGAGGCATTCTACCTCCAAGCTACACCCCCTGCCCTATTTTTTAAAATTCTTTATTTGAAACATGTTCTCACTGAGTTGCAGAGGGCGTCGCTAAGTAGCTGAAGCTGGCCGCAAACTGTGATCCTCCAGTCTCAGCCTCCCGAATGCTGGGATTATAAGCGTGCACCACGACACCCGGCTCTATAGTATATTTCTTGCTTAAACTATTTATTGGTGGGATAATTAACAGTGCACCTGGCTATTATCATAAGTGAGTGAATTTCTAATAGCTTTAAGATGGTTTGTGAAGATCTGTAGATTTTCCAGAAATTTAGGAGTAAGGGTCCTAGGAGAGGCAACTGGCTTGGGGAGGAAAGATCTGAGAAACTTTAGCATGAGGGGTGTAGCTCAGAGGTAGAATGCCCCTGGGTTCAATCCCTAATACATCGCAAAAAAAAAAAAAATAGGGCTGGAGATATAGCTTAGTGGTGGAGTGTCCTTGGGTTCAATCTCCAGTGCAGCTGGGCATGGTGGCATAGGCTTGTAATCCCAGCACTTGGGAGGCTGAGACAGGAGGATCTCAGCTTTGTGGCCAGCCTCAGCAACTTGTGAGACCCTCTGCAATTAGTGAAACCCTGTTTTTTTTTTTTTTTTTAAAACAAACCCACAATAATAGCCAGGTGTGGTGGTGCATGCTTGTAATCCCAGCGCTTGGGCGGCTGAGACAGGAGGATCACTCAGGTTCAAAGCCAGCCTCAGCTACTGAGTGAGGCTCTCAGCAACTTAGTGAGACCCTGTTTCCAAATAAAATATAAAATAGGCCTGGGAGGACAGCCCTGAGGTAGAAAAGCCCCTGGGTTCCACCCTCAGTACCACAAAAACAAACAACAACAACAACAACAAACAATAAAAATTTGGGCTGGGGGTGGAGTTCAGAGGTAGAATGCCTCTGGGTTCAATTCCCAGTACTGCAAAAAACAAAAACAGTCCCAGCATCATGGCACAGGCTTGTCATCCCAGCATTCGGGAGGCTGACACAGGAGGATCATGGTTCAAGGGCAGCCCCAGCTACTTAGTGAGGCGCTTTGCAACTCAGTAAGACCCTGTTTCAAAATAAAGAATAAAAAATAGGGCTGGGGGTGTAGCTCAGAGGAAGAATGCCCCTGGGTTCCATCCCCAGTACTGCAAAAACAAACAAAACAAAACAAACTAACAAACAAAAATCATCTCTAGTATAAAAAAAAGTGTCTCTGCCTGGTGGCGGCAGGTGTGCGTAGTGTATGCGCAGCATATGTAGTGGTAGGCACTCGTAGTCGTGATTGTGTAGCAGGTCAGCTTTGTTCCTCTGCCCTGGTGCTTGCAGGCCTCTGAACACCATGCCTTTGAATGCCGGAGCCTGGGCTGCCCTGGCATAGCCCCGTGACTGCAGAAATGACTAATTCCACTCCAGCAATAAGCTCTTGGGAACTCTGAGAAATGAGACCCCCCTTTCTTCTTGCTGCTTCATTAAACTCTTCTTGAGTGAGGGGAATGAGGATTGGGCTAATCCCTTGGCACAAGGCACCGGGTGCTCCGGGAGCGGGGTGAGACGGCCTGTGGTCACCAGAGGACTTTGGGAGCAGGGCAGGGGGTAGACAGAGGCCGGAAGCCCCATGTTGGCGGGCTGTCTTGGCCCTGGGCCAGTCAGTCAGTGGCCTCCGACAAGCCTTGGTCTGGGCAGTGGGTCGCTCATGTCCCTGAGCTGCTCTGGATCTGGGAAAGGGATGGCCTGGGAGAGGCCACTTGTGGGGTGCATGGCCAGGACACAGTAGGCACCTCATCTGTGTTGGCGGGCCTTAGGAGAAGACAGGGGAGGGGTGGCACGCTCTGAGCTGACCTTGGCCTTCCTTTCGGAGGTCTCCTCTTTCACTTTTGAACGTGGCTGGGAGTCCTGGCTGCCTCCTCCTGGGGCCCAGGGCCATCTATCAGGGAGAGTTCAGTTCTCAGGGTTTGGCGCCCACCTCCGAATCAATTGGCACTGTCTAACCACCTTTGAGGCTACTGGAAGTGGAAAAACAGTTCCAGGCCTCACCCATCCTGTCGCTGCGGATGCCTTCCTCTGAGGAGCCTCAGTTTCTGCCCTTGACACGGTAGGAGGTGTTGGTGCCCGAGGTCAGGGAGCCTCACCCAGGCTGCTCTCTGCCCACAGGTGTTCCTGGCCCTGGGGGAGCTGCTTCTGTCCTGCAACTGGGCCGTGGTTGCTGATATCCTGCTGGTAGGTGGAGTGGGCTAGATATCTCCAGCTCAGCCCTCCCCCCCTTTTGTGTGATACTGGGGGTGGAACCCAGGGGCTTTTCTACCTCCGGGCTATACTCCCAGACCTATTTTATACTTTATTTGGAAACAGGGTCTCACTAAGTTGCTGAGAGCCTCACTCAGTAGCTGAGGCTGGCTTCGAACTTGTGCGATCCTCCTGTCTCAGCCTCCAAGTGCTGAGATTACAAGCGTGCGCTACCATGCCGAGATTACAAGCGTGCGCCACCACGCTGGGCTAGCTTAGGCCCTTTGATACAAGAGGCCTGGGCCTGGGAGGGGCTAGGGGCCCAAGACTGTTGCATACCTTGAACCACAGGCCGCTGGACATCCTCAAACATCTCCTCTGATGTTACTCTCATTTTGCAGATAAGCAAATGGAAGTTCAGAGAGCAGGTGCCTGGACCAAGGTCCTACAGTGCCAGGCTGAGTCCGGACTGCGGCCCAGGCATTTGACTGGCATCTTCCTTCCCTCTTGCCTTTCTTCTTTCTCTTCCTTCCTCCCTCTTTTACTCACTTCCTCCCTCCCTTCATCCTTCCTTCCTTCCTTCCTTCCTTGGGATTGCACCCAGGGACATTCTATCTCCAAGCTATACCCTCAGCCCTATTTTATTTTTTTATTTTGAAACAGGGTCTTGCTAAGTTGCTGAGGGACTTGCCAAGTTCCTGAGGCTGGTCTTGAACCTGCAATTCTCCTGTCTCAACCTCGCAAGTACTGGGATTATAAGTGTGCATCACCATTCCTGGCTTATTTTTTTATTTTGAAACAGGGTCTAAGTTGCTGAGGGCCTTGCTACATTGCTGAGGCTGACCTTGAACCCTCAGCCCTCCTGTCTTAGACTCCCAAGCACTGGGGTTACAGGAGCGTGCTGCCATGCCTGGCTTCCTTGCCTTCTTTACCATGAGCCCTGGGATGTGCAGACGGGGAGGCCTGAGTTCATCGCACTAGCCACTGAGGCTGTTGTGTTCGGCTCACGTGCTCACACAGGGGCTGGCTCAGGCTGCAATGAGTGACACTGTCCTGATCATGTGACTCTGCTATGTCCAGAGTTCATCTCGGCACCTCCTTGAGCCTCACACTCTCTAGATGGCCTCTCTGCCTTCTGGGAAGGACTTAGAACTCTGTGAAAGGATGTGGCCTCACTGACGATCGTCTCTTGGGCCTTCCCGAAGCACCCCGAGGGCCCTCCTGCACCCTCCTGGCAGGCCGGCATAGTTCAGTGCTGGGCCTGAAGGAGTCAGGGCAGCCTGGAAAACGACAGTAGGGCTGTCCTGAGGGCCATCTAGCGCAGAGGCCCAGGCCTGGGTTAGGACACAGATCTGGGTTCCAGCTTTGTTCTGCCACCAGCTCTGTGTGACCAGGCAAGTCGCTTTGTGTCTTTGAGCCTCAGTTTGCCCATAAGGAACACGAAGATGACAGCAGTGCCTACACATGGACTGTTGTGAGGGTGAAGTGATGTTGTCCCTGTGAACCAGCCTGAGTCTGGCTCAGAGGATGCTGGCTAGAGGTCTCAGTGGTTCTGAGGTTCCCACTGCCCATCTATCCCCCCAGAGAAATCCTGGCATCCTAGAATTTGGGTTTGTTTATTTATTTGGTGGTACTGGGGTTCCTGGAAGCCCTTCTACCTCCGGGCTACACTACCAGACCTATTTTATATATTTTTTTTAACATTTGGAAACAGGGTCTCTTAAGCCAGCGAGGCTGGCTCCGAACCAGCGCGATCCTCCTGTCTCCGCCTCCCAAGCTCGGGGATTACAAGCGTGAGCCACCACGCCCGGCAGAATTTGGGTTTAAAAGGGCCACAAGGATGTATAGTCATTTAGTTAGCCAGCAAGGCCTGCTTGCACACTAGTGTTGATGGGACACTCGCTCCCTGCTGAGAAGTTCTGCCCCCTGCCCGCAGCTCCCATCGCCCCCTCCCCAAGGCCTATGCTGGGCCAGCGTGGAGAGCGCGGCCTTGTCTTCAGCCGGCAGCAGCGGGCCGGCAGGTCTTCTCTCCTCTCCCTGCAGCTGGGAGACTTGGACTGCAGCCCAGCCTCCACCACAGACCTACAGTATGGCCTTGGGCCTCAGTTTCTTTGTCTATAAAAAGGGATAATCATGACCTGCTGGGTGGGGCGAGCTAGACAGCCCGCAGGAAGCACCCGGGACACAGGGAGGTGAGCATAGCTTTCGGTCTCTCAGGCGGTTCGAAGGGAGCTGAGCCTGCCTGCCCCCTGCAGCTCCCCCTGCCTGCCCCCCACTGTGTGCCTCCTTTCCACATCATAGCCCCCCAGATATGTGAAGACTGTGCCCTGTCGCCCGGTGTCTGTGTTTGCAAGAATGATTAACCTGGCAGAGGCAGGCCTTTGGAGAGGTAGAGGAGCGTGTGTGCGTGAGGCGAGAGGGCTGAGGCAGGCAAGGGGGTCCTGGGCCAGCTGGAGTTTGGCCCACTCTTTGGGGAGCTGTCAAAGGAGTGGGCTGAATGTGACCCAGCACCCCCTCCCTGGGCTCCCCCTGGCTCAGAGGACTCCAGCCACACAGCTTGGCAAGACTCCCGCCCCTTGCCTTCTCGGTGGGGCCCTTCATCCACACGCTGCCCTTCTATGTTGGAGGTGGAGCCAGACCAATCTTTGCAGCCCTGGAGTTCAGCTCCCCATGTTGCTGATTCCCTGGTAAAGAAATCGGGGATCTGGTGGGAGCGGTCTCAGGGCCTCTGCAGGCCTGTGGGGGACCCTGTGTGTGCAGTAGAGGGACATTTGTGAAAACGAGAGGGAGACACTTCCTGAACATGGCAGAAGATCCTGGAAGCTGGCCTTTTATTATTTATTATTATTATTTTATTACTTATTTATTTATTGGTGGTACTGGGGCGGAACCCAGGGGCTTTCTACCTCCAGGCTATACTCCCAAACCTATTTTATATTTTATTTGGAAACAGGGTCTCACTAGTTGCTGAGAGCCTCATTAAGTAGCTGAGGCTGGCTTCAAACCTGTGCGATCCTCCTCTCTCAGCCTCTCAAGCGCAGAGATTACAAGCGTGCGCCACCACGCCTGGCTCAAAAACCTGTTTTTTTTTTTTTGTTTTGTTTTGTTTTTGTGGTACTGGGGGTGGAACCCAGAGGCTTTCTACCTCTAGGCTACACTCTCAGACCTATTTTCTATTTTATTTGGAAACAGGGTCTCACTAAGTTGCTGAGAGCCTCACTAAGTAGCTGAGGCTGGCTTCGAACCTGTGCGATCCTCCTGTCTCAGCCTCCCAAGCGCAGGGATTACAAGCGTGCGCCACCACGCCCGGCTGGAAGCTGGCCTTTTAGGAGGAGGCCAGAATGGCCTCCATGAGACCGGGGAGGATGCTTGCAAAGAGGAGGAACTTGGGGGTGTGGAGCAAGGGGTGGGGCCTACGGCTGGGGACAGGTGATTGGCAGGAAGTGGAGGAAGGTCTCAGCAGTCTGAACTTGCTTCTAAGGGAGAGGTGAGCTTCTCTTTGGGCAGAGCCTGAGGAGTGAGGAGGCCGTAGGGGGCCTGGTGCAGGGTGCAGAGCCAGCCGCAGGTGCATAGCTCTGGGTGTAGATGATGCCCAAGAGGCTGAGGGGAAACAGTGGTGGAGATGTTGTGGGTGTCCTGGGGCTTGGGGCCTGCAGGTGGGTCAGAGGGGCGAGGACAGCAGAACCCAGGCTTGGGCACTCTGTGCTATTCTTTTGCTTTTACTTCCAGCCCTGCCATTTGGGAGCTGTGTGACCTGGGCCAAGCAACTTAACCTCTCTGGGCCTCAGTGTGCTTAAGCATACAATAGGTAGAATAGGTTATAAAAAGGAAATGAGCTCAGGCCTGTATCATGCCAGAACAGTCCTGCCTCAGGACACTGCTCCCTCTGACCCCTAACCTACTAGGGGAAAATCCAGATTCTCTCTGGAAAAGGGCTTCTGGTGGTCTCTGGTTCAGTGGTTCTCAAACTTCACGGTGCATTAGAATCAAGTCTGGGGGAGCTTGTTACTAATTGCAGGCCGTTTGTCCTCAGTCTGATTCAGTGAGTCTGTGGTGGATCCGGGGAACTGTGTTTCTAGTCCTGTGTTCCTCAGAGCACATTCATAAAACACTGGTCTAACACAGTCACTTCCCCAGTCCCTAAGCCCTTTGTAAATTCCCGCCATTCCGCAGGTTACAGCAGTAGACGCCTATAATCCCAGTACTTGGGAGGATGAGCCAGGAGGCGCACAAGTTCCAGGTCAGCCTCAGCAACTTAGTGAGACCTTGTTTCAAAATAAAGATTAAAAACGGGCTGGGGCTATAGCTCAGAGGTAGAATGGCCCTGGGTGCAATCCCCACTACCAAAAAGAAAAAGAAAAAGAAATTCCTGATAGCCCCTTATTCACACATCTACTGATAGGGTGCTCACTCCCTGTACCCAGGCAGCCCCTGCTTTGGGGGAGGGAGGATTTGCACTTATGAAAATGAGATTGCTCAGCACTCATAACCACCGCTGGTGGCTGCTCTTGGCGAGGCTGGCCCGGGCCTCGAGGGTCTTGTTCCCTGGAAGGCTGAAATTGTGTCTCGTGTCTCCAGCCTGTATCTTCCCTGTCCGAGCTCCCAGTCTCCCCAGATGTGCTTCCAGGGTCTCTAGCTCCCTCCTAACCCTCAAGAGCTTCTACCCAGCTCACTCCACCAGTCAGCGTGGGGAGTAGAACAGAGGGCAGCTTGCTGCCTCCTTCCCAGGTCCCACTGGGGCCTGGGATCTGACCCCCAGGCTCACTTCCCAGTCCCTGGCAGATTCCGCTGGAGGACTAGCACCCTCCTCCTTCCCCTCTGCCCTGCCTCAATCCTCCCCGCTCAGCCTCTGCCCTCCAGGTAGCCATCTGCTCGCACGTCTGCCTTGCCCTCCCAGGGGTGTCTGGGCACGAGGACGGAGTGGGGAGGGCAGGAGGCAGGCTGCCAGGGAGTCTGCACCTGGTGGTTGCCACTCTGACTTTTAGCAAGCCCCAAGCTAGAGCTGATTTTGCCCGGAGCTAGAGCTGATTTTGCCATGGGCTATAAAGGGAACAACTCTTCTAAGAAGAGAGAGCCAAAACAGAGGCGTCTTTGTCTTAGAACAGAGTAAGCCTAGATCTGTTGGAAACTCCAAAGCCTTTTCTTTTTAAAATAACCCCTTGGCTCTCCAGATGCCGCAGGGCCCACCTTAGGCAATGGAGACCCAGGACAGGCTAGGGAGAGATGCCTCTCCCACCGCTGGCAGCAGCGGCAGGGCTGGGGTTCCTGGGAAGAGAAGGGGCCAGCCTTCCTGGGCCTTATTCTGAGGGTCCAAGCCACCCAAACACCCCCGTGTATCTTTCTGGACATCCCGGGCCCTTTTTGAACATTCTAGGTCCTTCCTCTAGGAAGCTCTGCCTCTCCCCCAAAGCACCAGTGAGTAATCACATAATTATGGGGTGAGGAGGAAGTTCTGTGGAAGGTGCAACGCTGCGGTCAGTTCCTTCTTGGGTGCTGGCAGGTCCCGGCGATGGCGAGGGGCCCATTTTCTCTCACCACCTGGACAGGGCGGCTCTGTGCCAGCGGCCCGGGCCTGGCCAGTCAACCACAGTGACTACTGTGGCTCTGCGCTGCCCACCTACCAGGCCCCTGTGGGGGAGGATCTTGGAGGCTGAGCCCGGAGGCATTTGCCTCTGAGCCACACCCCAGACTTTTTAATTCTTTTTGAAATAGGGTCTCACTAGATAGCGGAGAGCCATGCTAAGTTGCTGAGGCTGGCCTTGAACCTGCAATCCACCTGTCTCAGCCTCCCAAGTTCTGGGGTTACAGGTGTGCACCACCTCTTTTGGCTCACCAGGCGCCTTTCACCAGACACCTGTGCCAGTCTCTGGGCTCTGGAATCCAGAGACTGTGCTGCGGGCTCCTTGTCCATGTCCTTCCTGGAGAGCCCTTTGTCCATCTCTCTCTGTTACCTGGTTCCTCCCTACCCATTCATAGCACTACCGATGCACCACCTTCGTACTCTCTCCGTTTTCTAAATATTCGATAACAAACAGAAATACTGCTGGAAATGCAGTCTCCTCTTTGCTCATGACAGTAGACTGGCCGAAAGGAGAGGGAAGGCCTGAGATCCTGTCTCAGCCCTGGTATTTCCTGGCTGGGACCCGAGGTGAGCTACTTTACCCTCCATCTGGAGGTTTTCCTCATCTATAAAATAAGCATCCCTTCCCCTCGGGCTGTTAGTTCAAGTTGCGATGTGAAATGTCCACAGGAAGCATTCCATAAACATTAGTCACGGTTACCATTGTCACTGCGCTCTCCCGGGCTCAAGTTATGGACACTGAGGTCCTGGGGACAAGGCTTTAGGGCAGAAAACTCCCTTATGGCCGTCCTGGTGGGTTTCTCCTGGGACCCGTCTTTGACTTACTTGCTCGGCATTCTTTCACAAGTCCCCTCTGCCCTGTATCTGGGTGTACTCCAGGGACCCCAAGAGAAATTAAGGGCTTTGGTGCCTACTCCGCACACGGGAAGTGGACAAAGAAAGGACCCTCTTAGTTGTGGATGGTATGCGCGGGGGCCGTGGGGGCTGAGGACGAGCCCCTGAGCCCCGAGAGGGCATCACGGAGGTGACCCAGAGGCAAGTCCTGAGTGATAGTTAGAGACACTCCAGCTGGATCAGAGAGGGGGAGATGGGCCAGGCAGAAGACACAGCACATTCAATTGCCCAGAAGCCTTCTGCCTACAGGGGACAGCTGAGGACTGATAATGGATGTCACCCTCCAGTATCCTCTATCCCTGTTTGGGGATGAGACTAAGGCGCAGACCAGCCCAAGGTCTCACAGCTACTTGGTGGGAGATCCCAGACTAGAAACCAGGCAGTCTGCCTCTGGAATTCATATATAATTTTGGTACTGGGGATTGGACCCAGGGGTTCTCTGCCACTGAGCTACACCCCTGCCCTTTTCATTTTCTTATGAGACAGTGTTTCACTAAGTTGCTCTGGCTGGCCTTAAACTTGTGATCCTCTTGCCTCAGTCACTGGGACTACAGGTGCACCCCACAGGCCCAACTCAGAATCCATATTCTTTACTTCCTCACCCTTTTCTGTGGAGTCGTGTGGGACTCCCTGACATGGCTGCCTTTGGTCTTTGCCCAGTAGGGCCAGAACTCCTAAGAGAAGGACTGAGAGCTGGACCTGGTGGTACACACATGTAATCCTCATACTTTGGAGGCTGAGATAGGAGGATTACAGGTTCAAGGCCCATCTCAGTTACTTAGTGAGACTCTGTTTAAAACAAAACAAAACAAAACAAAAACCTGGGCACTGTGGTACATGCCTGTAATCCTAGTACTTGGGAGGCTGAGATAGGAGGATTGCAGGTTTGAGGCCAGCCTCAAAAGCTTAGTGAGGTCCTCAGTAACTTAGCATGTCTGTTAAAAAAAAAAAATTAGAGCCAGGCGTGGTGGCGTACGCTTGTAATCCCAGCATCCAGGAGGCTGAGACAGGAGGATCATGGTTCACCGACAGCCTCAGCTACTTAATGAGGCCCTTTGCAACTCAGTGAGACCCTGTTTCAAAATAAAGAATAAAAAATAGGGCAGATGGTATAGCTCAGAGGTCAAATGCCCCTGGGTTCCATCCCCAGACCTGAAAGAAAAAAAAAAAAAATTAGGAATCAGGCATGGTAGCACATACTTGTCCCAGCATTTGGGAGGCTGAGACAGGAGGATCATGGTTCGAGGACAACCTCAGCTCCCTAATGAGGCTCTTTGCAACTCAGTGAGACCTTGTTTCAAAATAAAGACTAAAAAATAGTGCTGAGGGGGTGGTAAATTGGCTCGGACCACCCTCCCCCCATGCCATTTTGGCATGGGGCTGTAACTATTTTCTGTATTTCTATTTTCTGTATTTCTATCTTTTTAATAAACTTCTTTAAATCTTCAAAAAAAAAATAGGGCTGAGAGGATAGTTAGGAGGCAGAATGTTCCATTCCCAATACCATAAATAAATAAATAAATAAATAAATAAATAAAGCAAACAAGCCAGGTGTGGTGGCACATGTTTATAATCCCAGCATTTGGGAGGCTGAGAAGAGGATTGAGGATCACAGTTTGCAGACAGCCTCAGGTACTTAGTGAGGCCCTTTGCAACTAAGTGAGACCTTGTTTCAAAATAAAGAATAAACCTGGTGTGATGGTGCACGCTTGTAATCCCAGTATTAGGGAGGCTGAGACCAGAGGATCAGGGTTCGCGGACAGCCTCAGCTACTTAGTGAGGCCCTCTGCAACTCAGTGAGACCCTGTTTCAAAATAAAGAATAAAAAATAGGGTAGGGGGTGTAGCTCAGAGGTCGAATGCCCCTGGGCTCCATCCGCAGACCCGCAAAAAAAAAAAAAAAAAAAAAAAAAAGAATAAAAAAATAGGGCTAGGGGTGTAGTTCCAAGATAGAGTGCCCTGGGTTCCATCCCCCGTACCGCAAAATAAAATAATAAAATCAAATAAAAAGGGCTGGGGAGTATAGTTCTGAGGTAGAATACTCCTGGGGTTCAGTTCCCAGCACTGCACACACACACACACACACACACACACGAAAGGAGAGAGAGAGAGAGAGAGAGGTGGAGTCCTCCATCAAGACCCTACCCCAACTGCCTGACACGCAGAGCCCTGGCCCTGCCCCTGCCAGCCTGCACTGCTTCCCCTGGCTGGCTTCTGAGCAGAACAGTCATGTCTGGTCTCTGTCCTGTTCAAGAGCAAACTCTCAAGAGGCGTGGCCTGGGAGGCCACACAGGCCTCAGAGACCCCTGTGCTAGGACAGGGCTCAGCCTCGGGTACTGACCCCTCCCATCGCACACACCTGGGCAGCCTGGTGCTCCTCCACGTGGGGTTGGGCGAGGGCGCTGTGCCCTGACTGGGGAGCTCCCCTGGTGCCACTGTATTTTGCAGTCCGTGGTGGTGCCCAGGTGCCAGGGCACAGCAGAAGCGCTTCAGATCACAGTGGGCCATGTTCTGGGAGACGCTGGCAGCCCCTACCTCACTGGACTTGTAAGGCGTGTCAGGGCGTGTGGGTGTGGAGCGGCTGGGTGGGGGCTGGCCCGGTGCGTCTGGCAAACCCCTTCTTCCTTTGCAGGTCTCCAGCGCCCTGCGGGCCAGGCGCCCTGACACCTACCTGCAGCGCTTCCTCAGCCTGCAGCAGAGTGTCCTGTGCTGCGCCTTTGCCATTGTCCTGGGTGGTGGCTGCTTCTTGCTGACGGCGCTGCACCTGGAGAGAGACCAGGCCAAGGCCCAGGCCCAGGCTCAGCAGCCTGGCACAGGTACTCCTGCCCCTCCCACTCACACTGGGCCTCGTCTGCCCCTGCCGGCCCGGAGCCCCTGGCCATCTTGCCTGCTCATTCATTCACAAATAGTGAATTGAATGCCTGTAATCCCAGTACTTGGGAGGCTGAGACCAGAAGATTGAAGTTTCAAGATCAGCCTCAGCAATTTAGCACAACCCTCAGCAACTTAGTGAGACTGTTTCAAAATTAAAAATAAAATGGGGCAGCCGGGCGTGGTGGCGCACGCTTGTAATCCCCGCGCTTGGGAGGCTGAGACAGGAGGATCGCACGGGTTCGAAGCCAGCCTCAGCTACTTAGTGAGGCTCTCAGCAACTTAGTGAGACCCTGTTTCCAAATAAAATATATTAAAAAAATTTAAAAAAACCCAAAACTTATAAAAAAATAAATAAAATAAAATAAAATAGGGCTGGGGTGGAGCTCAGAGGTAGAATGCTCCTGGATTCGATCCTCAGTGCCATGCGCACGTCTGTGCACACATCATATATATATTTGCACTCTTGCTATATGCCAGGCAAGGCTGCCCGTCCTGGGGAGTGACTGAGGTAGGCCAAGTCTAAGCCCTCGTAGCCTTCACTGCAGTGAGTGAAGATGGACCAGAAACAGGAAAAATGAGAGATGAAATATATTCAAGGGGATGGATGCTATGGAGATGCAGAGCGGGAGGGGAGTCAGGAGGAACAGTATGGATGGGCTGCAACTGTCTGTAGGGAGGTTGGGGATCTCCTCTCTGCACAGGTGACCCTGGAGCAAAGACTTGGAGGAAGTGAGAGCAAGCCATGCAGCTGTCGGGGGAAGCTGCTCTCTGCATCAGAAGCAGCTAGTGCAAAGGCCCTGAGGTGGATGTGTGCTTAGTGTGTTGAGGTCTCCGACAAGGAGGCTGGTGTGGCTGGAGCAGCAGTAAGGCCAAGCCTGGGGAGGCCCTGGTGAGCACTGTGGCCTTACCCTGAGCCAGATGGGAGCCACTGAGGTTCCAGAGGAGGCGACTCAGAGGTCTGGTTTACACTATAAAAGCACCTCCCTGGCTGCTAGGTTGATAGCAGTCATTGGGGGACGCGGGCAGTAGGAGGCTCTGGAAGTATCCAGTGGTGGCATAGACCGTAGTGAGAAGGGGCTGGATCTGGAGTTTGTTTTTTAAATAGCACCTAGAGGATTTCCTGGCACATTGTGCCTAGGTCAGGTCCCAAAGTCCCTTCCGCCTCTTTTAGGGTGGGCTGAGCCTTTTCTCCCACAGGGACCCTGGACAGCAGAGACCTGGATGGAAAGGATGTGGAGACCCAAGGCTGGCTTGCTGGTGTCAGTGCCTCCGCAGAGGCCCCCTGAGGGCCCAGCCTGCCCATCCTCCCATGCTGGCCCTGCACACAGTGGCGCTGCCTCCGCCTGCCTTTGGCTGTGACTTGGGAACCCCGGCTGAGCTGCACCTGCTACTTGTTCGCACCCAGCTAGAGAGCTGGCAGGGCCTGGTGGCTGGGCTGGGAATTGAGCTGTCAGCACTCTCCGAGGAAGGCCTGCACCCAGCACAAGGCCCTTCCAGCCCAACGTCCTCAGCCTGGCTGCCCAGGGGCCCTGATTAAAGTGCAAGCAGTACAAAGCCCGTGGACTCCAGGCCTTTAGACAGTTGTTATTTATAGCCTCATGGTGTCTCTGCAGGAAGGGAGGGGAGGAAGAGGTGGGCAGTCCAGGCCAAGGATACAGGTGGCTACTAAAATAGGGATCACTCAGAGGAGTGCCCCAGCCTAGAGGTGGCTCCAGAGCTGGGCGGAGGGGCTCACGGGTGTGCCCTGTCCTGTGCACCTCACACACTCTAACCCCGGCTGCCTGTGGAGAGGCGGCTCTGTGGGAAGTACACTTGCCACTGGGTTCCGAGCAGCTGGGCTCCGCGGGCCCTGCAGGAGATCAACAGCCTCCAGGCAGGCAGCAGTCGGGAGACATGTTCTTTCTGCCCAGGAGTCCAGGCAGCCATCACTTGTTCACCTCCCGATTCCACCTCTGTTGTGCGGATCCTGCTGGGCTGGCCTCCCAGCGGTGTGGGGGGAGCAGCGGCCCGGACCCTGCACAGCCCCAACCCTTGCCTGATCCATCCCTGCCTCTCACTGGCTGTGATAGGCCCCAAGAGCTGGACTGTCCAGCTTAACCCGCACCTGCTCCCCAGGGCCAGCCCCCCCTCACAGGCTGAGCACACCCTCAATCTGAGACTTGACCCTGGCACTCATGAAACAAGCTGGCCTGAAGTTTCTCCTGAGAAGAAGGCAGTCTAGTCTGGGCCAGAGCTGGGATGACATGGGCCCTCTTGGTGCTCACTGGCCGTGTGACCAGGCCCGCCTTCTGTCTCTCGGAGCTGCAGGCTCCCTCACTATAGAGAAGCGAGTTGAACGTGGCTTATCGTGCTTCTCACACACTGGGTCTGGATCCACAGACACCCAGCTCCTGGCCTGAACTTCCCACCTTCCAGGTCCCAGCTCCAATCAGCTTCTGCCTCTTTAGGGCCAGTCCTGGTGGGTTGCGGCCTCAGGTGTGGGTCAGGGAGAGTGGCCCGGAGAGCCCAGCCACTCAGGCTAGAGTGGAGGACTCCGGGAGACAGAAGCCGTCTTCCAGGCGTAAAGGGCACTTGAGTAATCCCAGTCCCTAATACACTTGTGACTTGTTTGCTGGGAATGCCAACAGCAGGGAAAATGCTGCTGGGCAAGACAGCCCTCAAACCTGACACTGCTTAGTGCCCGTGTTAATGAGACCCTGGCTGGCCAGGGGTGCCTGTCCATACGCATGTGTGTGTGTGTGCCTGATCTCCTCTTCTCTTCTCTTCTCTTCTCTTCTCTTCTCTTCTCTTCTCTTCTCTTCTCTCTCTTCTCTTCTCTTCTCCCTCCCTCCTCCCTCCCTCCCTCCCTCCCTCCCTCTCTGTTTTTTTTTTTTTCTCTCTCTCCCCACTAGGAACTGAGCTCAGGGGCAATCTACCTCTGAGCTACAGCCCCTGCCCTTTTTATATTTTATTTTGAAACAGGGCCTTGCTAAGTTGCTGAGGCTGGCTTCAAAAATGTGATCTTCCTGTCTCAACCTTACTAGGATTATGGGTTGCACATGTGCCGCCACACCTGGCGCTGTTGTTCATCTCTGAGTTCACGTGTAAGCATGTGAAGGAGTGTTTAGAGGGCTTAGATAAACACTTTCCTTCCACTCTGACCTAAGGCTTGGGGTTGAGAACAAAGGTTGAGATCCCCGCACCCTATCCTGGCCATTGGTCTGTCTGTTTCATTCTCTGAAGTTTGTGATTTTCTGCATTGTCTACGTGGGTTTTGTGAGGTTGTTGACCTGTGAACTGAGTCTCTAAAGAAAAGCAGGCAGGCCGGGCGTGGTGGCGCACACTTGTCATCCCCGCGCTTGGGAGGCGGAGACAGGAGGATCGCGCAGGTTCGAAGCCAGCCGCGTGCGCTGGCTTAGGAGACCCTGTTTCCAAATAAAAAGGTATAAAAAATAGGTCTGGGAGTGTAGCCCGGAGGTAGAAGGGCTTCCAGGAACCCCAGGACCACCACCAAAAAAAAAAAAAAGAAAAAAAGAAAATCAGGCAGATGTCAGGCATGGTGGGGCACACTTGTAATCCCAGCATTTGAGAGGCTGAGACAGGAGGATTGCAATTCGCCGGCAGCCTCAGCTACTTAGTGAGGCCCTTTGCAACTCAGTGAGACACAATTTCAAATAAAGAATAATAAAAAATAGGGCTGGGGGTATAGCTCAGAGGTAGAATGCCCCTGGGTTCCATCCTCAGTACTGCAAAAAAGGAAGAAAGAGAAAAAGAAAGAAGGAAAGAAAGGAAAAAAGAAAGAAGAAAGGAAGGAAGGAAAAGAAAAGCAGGCAGGTCGAGTATGGTGATGGTGGCACACACCTGTAATCTCAGTACTTGGGAGGCTGAGACAGGAGGATACAGGCTTAAGGCCAGCCTCAGCAACTTAGTCCCAATTTCCAAAATAAAAATATAACAAATATGATTCAATCCCCCAGTAACACATACACACATAAAAAAAAAAAGAAAGAAAAAAAATGTGATTGCTGGAAACGTGTGTGTGTGTGTGTGTGTGTGTGTGTGTGTGTGTGTGTGTGTTACTAGGGATTGAACCCAGGGACAGTCTACCTCTGAGCTACACTCACAGGCCTATTTAATTTTTACTCTGAAACAGGGTTTCACTAACTTGCTGAGGCTAACCTCAAACGTGGGATCCTCCTCAGCCTCCCAAGAGCTAGAATTACAGGTATGTGCCACCACGCTGGGCTTGGAACCATGTTTGATCCCAGTACAGGGAGGTGTCTGGCTGTATCAGCTGCTCTGGGTCACCATATCATTTGGGGATGTGGAGTTGTATGCAACAGAAATGAACTGGCCACTTTCAGTAAGAATAAGATTTGTTGGAAGCATTTTGGGAGCTTATGAAATTGATGGGAAAGTTGGCAATTCAGGAGCCAGGGTTCCTGGGCCGTGTCTCTCTCTCTCTCTCTCTCTCTCTCTCTCTCTCTCTCTCTCTCTCTCTCTCTCTCTCTCTCTGTGTGTGTGTGTGTGTGTGTGTGTACCTAGAGGCATTCTAGAGCTAATGCCACAGCCCCTATTATTTTGAAACAAGATCTTGCTAGGTTGTTGAGGCTGGTTGTTATCTGCAGTCCTGTCTCAGTCTCCCAAATACTGGAGTTACAGGTGTGTGCCACCAAGCCTGGTTCTAGAGTTCTATTTGATGAATTTTGACTATCAAAACAAAGCAGGGTGTGGCTCAGTGGAGTGCTTGCCTAGCAGTGGCAGGCCCTGGGGTTGACACTCAGCACCACAAAAACAACAACAACAAAGCAAAACAAAACCAGCAATAAAAGAAAAAAAAGTGTCAAAAACCAAAAACAAAGCAGGCATGGTGGGGCACGCTTGTAATCCCAGCATTCGGGAGGCTGAGACAGGAAGATCGCAGTTCACGGACAGCCTCAGCTACTTAGTGAGGCCCTTTGCAACTCAGTGAGACCCTGTTTCAAAATAAAAAGTAAAAAATAGGCTGGGGTGTAGCTCAGAGGTAGAATGCCCCTGGGTTCCATCCCCAGTACCACGCATGCACAAAAAAATGTTCAAATGACAGAACGGGGACTTCTGCGTTCGTGGGGACTCAGAGCCATCTGTTCTGAGCAGGAGAGAGAGGCAGAGATGAGGCGTTCTCTTGCAGCAGGCTTGGGCTGGAGGATGGGGGTGCTCCACTGAGTCCTCCGCTTGGCAACAGTAGGAGCGGAAGAGGTGCCTTCTCCCCACCCGTGGGTGGTGACCTGCAGAGAAGGCTAATCACACGGTGGGAGGCAAATGGCAGGTGGAGACTAATGGAAGGTGGAGTCAAACTGGGAGAAAAATGCCTTTTCTAGAGGGGCCAGGCGAGGGATCTGGCTGGTTTCTGAGTCACCCAGCAACAGACACATGATGCAAATCAACACGCATTTCCTGCACCTGCTAAATGCCATTTACTCATTCAATCAACAAACATTTTCTGTGCCTCCCATACTGGATCGTGAAGATGAATCAGACAGGGGCCCTCCAGGCTCCTCAATTGTATGTGTGTGGGGGGTGGACTCTTATCCAAACAGAATCAGACTAATGAGTTTGGCGTGACGGAGGGATGTGCAGCTTACTCAATCGCCCAGAGGAGGAAATGACCGGGTGTTCAGGTGGGTCAGGAAAGGTTTCCTGGGCGAAGTTAAGTCTGTTCTGGGTTGTTGAAGGACCAAGGAGGAGTGAGCTAGGCAGAGCCCTACTAAAGGCTCTGGGGGTGGGGGTTGCTCTGTGACGCTCTCCGTGGTCCTGAATCACCATTGCGTTCACAGGACAAGGTTTTATTTTGTTTTGGATCGGGGACTATAAACAAGTGACCCAATTCTTGCCACCTGCTCAAACTCCAGGAAGTACAATGGCTATGAGTCCAGGGTACTTCATGTTTCATGGCAGAAAGTAATTTGGAGAAATGGGAAGTAGGATTCAAGGTGAAGATAGCCATGGGTGAGGAAGGACTGGATACTTGTAATCCTATAGGCAGTAGGGAGCCCTGGAAAGCTTTTGGGCAAAGTCATGATGGAGATGCATGTGTGACTTAGAAAGTTACCGGCAAGCACTACGGTGGAAAGTCTGCAGGGAGATGCTGGAGCAGGTGGTGTTGAGCTTTATAAGGCTCCAAGTGAGAAACAGAGCGGTCTGAGATATATCAGCAGGCAGTGGGGACAGTGGAAGGAAAAAATTAACAGGCTATAGATGTGGGAGCTGAGAAAGAAGAGTCTCAAATGGCTCCCAGGTCTCCCGCTTGGCGCCATTGTGGATGTTAGTGCCATTTGTAAGAGGTCAGCTATACTAAAGTGGGATCAGGGTTTGAAGAAGGATGGTGAGTTTGGTTTTGGATAAATTGAGCTTAATGTGTCTCTAGGATCCCTGAGGGGGTCTTGGGGATCCCGTGCTGAGGATGAGACTCATCTAGAGGTGGAGGTCGGGGTGTCGTGAGCAGGTGGGTGACCACTGAGAGCCCGGGTATTGTGAGAGGATGCCAAAAGAACGTGCCAGGTGAGAAGGGAAGCAACTGAGGTCTGAGACACTCCTGAGTGCGAGGATGGGCAGAAGGGAGGGGGACTGAACTGCCAATTATCAGCCTAGGGGGAACTGCTACACTGTTTTGTGGTATTGGGGATTGGACCCAAGGGCATGCTACCTCTGCCTCTGAGCTAAATCCCCAGCCCTTCATACTCCTTATTTTGAAACAGGGTTTTACTAGGTTACTGAGAGTCTTGCTACATTGCTGAGGCTGGCCTGGAATCTGTGATCCTCCTGTCTCAGTCTCTCAAGTACTGGGTTTACAGGCATGTGCCACCGCACCCAACAGGGCTGGCACATTCTAAGCCAGTGTTTCTCAAAGTGTGTTCTGCAAAGCTAAAGTCACGTGGGTACGTGCCAGCCTCTACCTGCCTTGGGGAGACTCATAGTGTATACTTTCATAAAGCCTCTGAAAAGCTCCCCACATAAGGAAACTTGCTTCTCTGTTTACCCCATCTTTTCCCAAATATACTTGCCCTTGGAATAATGGCTGTTAACATTCTGTGCCCCATTTCTTTTTAAGCTAATGAGTGACCTTCAAAAGCCTCCTCAGCCACCCTGGGGTTCAGCTGCTCGTTACATGATAAGGAAGCTCAGTCCTACAGAAGCCGAGGGAAGCGCTGTGGGCAGTCGAGGAAGCACTGGCTTAGGAGGTGGACACACCTGGGTTTAGTCTGAGCAACATCATTTGCCAAGTATGTGACTTTGGGCCAATGACGTCTTTCCTGGTCTCACATCTTCATCAGTGAGATGGCGATAAGAATCATGTGTGCTGGGCGTGGTGGCGCACACCTGTAATCCCAGTACTTGGGAAGCTGAGATAGGAGGTTTGCATGCTGGAGGCTAGCCTCAGCATTTTAGCTAGACCCTCGGAAATCTAGCAATACTGTTTCAAATTAAAAAGAAAAAATACAGCTGGGTGTGGTGGCGCACGCTTGTAATCCCTGCACTTGGGAGGCTGAGACAGGAGGATCACATAGGTTTGAAGCCAGCCTCGGCTACTTAGTGAGACCATGTTTCCAAATAAAATATAAAATAGGTCTGGGAGTGTAGCTCGGAGGTAGAAAGCCTCTGGGTTTCACCACTAGTACCACCAGAAAAAAAAAAAAGAAAGAAAAAATACTGGGTATGGGGATACACACATGTAATCCCAGTATTTTGAAGGCTGAGACAGGAGGTTTGCTGGTTTGAGGTCAGCCTTAGCAACCTAGTGAGATCCTGTTTCCAAATAAAAAAATAAAAGGGACTGGGAGTGTAGCTTGGAGGTAGAAGGCCTCCGGGTTCAATCCCCAGCACCACCACACAAAAATATTTTAAAATTAAAAAAAAAAAAGGACTGGGGATCTAGCCCAGAGAGAATGCCCCTGGGTTCAATCTGCAGTACAAAACCCCCCCACAAAAACAAATAAACAAAAACTGTAAGCCCTATGGCTGATGGTCCTATGATACCACCAGAGTTGCTCTCAGAAAGACACTATGATTTGCCCAGGGTCACACAGCCAGAAGGGGTAACATCCTCCCCATCACCGTGTCTTTGGTGATCCTCACCTCACATAGGACCAACACTGGAAACTGTCTTCGGGTTAAAATCCCAGCAAGCCAGGTGTGGTGGCGCACGCGTGAATCCCAGCATTCGGGAGGCTGAACAGAGGATCGCGGTTCGCGGACAGCCTCGGCTACTTACTGAGGCCGTCGCAACTTAGTGAGACCCTGTTTCAAAATAAAGAATAAAAATAGGGCAGGGATGTGGTTCGGAGGTCAATCAATGCCTCTGGGTTCCATCCCCAGACCTGCAAAAAAATAATAAAATAAAAATAAAAAATAAAATCCCAGCAAAACTCACACAGTGGGAATGGCTGGCTCGTGGCAGCTCAGAGGCTCCCCAGTGTTGAAAGGCGCAAAACTCTGCCCTCTTTCCCTACCCAGTGGTGGAAAGAAAGGCTATGGGAACAGACTGCTTTCTCTTTTGGGTCATGGGCTAGACCTGTCTCTCTGGAAAAGGCTATGACAAAAAGGATGAGGAGTTTGGCGAGTAGGAGAGGGCCTCGGGGTGGTGCTCACAGCTCTGGCTGTGGCTTTCTCGCAGTTCCAGAGCTGGCTGCACCCCCAGCCAGAAAGTGTCACCACTGCAGAGTTCCCGGGATCATTGCTGGAGCCCAGATCTAGCTTCATGGAGTTTCTTGTGTGTTAATCACCTGTCAGCCCAGGCCACCCAGTGGGACTTTTCCCATTGGACTTTGCAGGTCTCCCTTTAGAAAGCTGGAAAGAGGCAGCAGAGAACTTTCAGAATGAAATCTGTTCCCATAACCTTCCCGCCACAGTCATTCATACCCAACACACCAGAGCGTATTTTTAGTTACTTTGCAGAATGTAAAATACACCTCGAAGGCGCCAAGAAACACCAGTTGGGGATTAACTCTGCTCAGCAGAGACAGTGTGGGGTGGTGCCTCCTGCTGCCTCACCGGTTGGCAATGCCATGAGTCACCGTGGTCGACACTTTCATAAGATGCACCTGCCTGTTGATGTGTGGTCAGGAGGAGCCTACAGTAAGACACAAGCTTCCAGCTCCAGAGGATACCAGAGTCCTGCTTAGCTCTAGCCCTGTCCCTGACTAGCTGCATGATCGTGATGGGGTCATTTCTGTGCCCTGGGACCTGTCTGTGAAACAGGGAAAAAAAATCATCTGACTTATGAGGGTGTGTACAGCTCTAACATTTTGTCCTCTGCACTTTATTCAGGATTTGTTTTGTATGCGTCATACTGTAGATGGAACCCAGAGGCATTCTACCTCTGAGCTATATCCCCAGCCCTATTATTATTTATTTTGAAACAGGGTCTCACTAAGTTGCTGAGGCTGGTTATGGACCTGCAATCCTCCTATCTCAGCCTCCCAGGGAATGGGATGACAAACATGAGCTACCACCCCCGGCGGTATACAGCTCAGAGGTTCCCTGATGTTGAAAGGCGCAAAACCCTGCTCTCTTTCCCTACCCAGAGGTGATTGGGAGAGGGTTGGGAGAAGCTTCTCAGAACCACGGCACCTCTGAGATGGGTCAGAACCATGCTGGACACAAGTGCTCCCAGCCATTCCCCAGATGAGGGGGGCCAGGGACCACTCATAGTCTTTTAGACTGTCTGAGTTTTGTCCTCTCATCTACCCTTAGGCAGAGAAACGAGACCCAGAGAGAATAGTGTTGTGGTCCAGGGTCAGGCCACACGCCAGAGCAGTGCTGAGCTGGGGCCCAGCTTCCTGACTTCCGTTAAGGCCTTTGTATCTCCCTAGTACACAGTTGAAAGTCCAGAGCCTGGAGAGCCCAGGGAGGTGGTAGCTATAGCTGCTGCCCTCCTCCTCTTTCTCCTTCTCTTCTCCGCTCTTCTTCTTTTGCAGTACTGGGGAATTGAATCCAGGGATGTTCCATGTCTGAGCCCAGGGATGTTCCATCTGTGAGCTACATCCCCAGCCATTCATTTATTTATTTAAATTTATTTATTTATTTATTTTACAGTACTGGGGATTGAACCCAGGGGTATTCTACCTCTGAGCTACACCCTCAGCTCTATTTTTAGTCTTTCTTTATTTTGAAGCAGGGCCTCTCTAAGTGAGCCATGAACCTATGATCGTCCTATTTCAGCCTCCCAAGTACTGGGATTACAAGCCTGTGCCACCACATCCAGCTCTTCTTTTTTATTTTAAGACAGAGTCTGTCTAAATTGCCTGGGTTGACCTGGGGCTTGGGATCCTCCTGTCTTAGCCTCCTTAGTAGCCAGAATTAGGAATGAGCCACCACCTGGTGAGACTGTGTGTGTGTGTGTGTGTGTGTGTGTGTGTGTAATACTAGGGATTGAATACAGGGAAATTCTACCTGTGAGCTACATCCTCAACCCTATTTTGGTTTGAAACAGGGTCTCACTAAATTCTGATATTGCCTTTGAACCTGAGATCCTCCTGCCTCAGCCTCCCAAGTACTGAGATTACAGACGAGCCATCACGCCTGGCTAGGAGGCCTCTTCTTAGTGCACTAATCAGGACTCTGGCTCTGCCTGACAGGGGCTGCCAGTCTGTGGGGCCAGCGGTGGGATCTGTGTGCGTACAGGAGTGGGTGGTCGAGTTAGGTTGGGGCCCCGAGCTGCATTTCTCTGGACAGGTGGGTAGCACACCCTTCCATGTCTGGTGGAGGTTTGCGTCCTGGGCTAGCCTGTAACAATCATGTTTCTTACTCAGCTCTGAGAGAGCTGACCGAATCAGGGCGTGTGAGCTGTTGGAACCACAGGCTCTCCAACAGGTGCCTCTGCTTTGACCATAAAACCTTTCTCTCTAGGTTGTCCAATTAGATATCCTAGGCTCAAGCCCTCGGTCTTCTTTCGGTCTCTGCCAGGAGTCCACTCCTCTGACAGTGACTGGGTGGACAGTACCGAGTGGGTGCTGGGGATTCAGCTTCCTGCACCCCACTCCCAGCGCCACAGCTCCGCGCAAACCCCTTCCAGATCTTCTCCGGCTTCCGCGTCCGCACCTCTCCGGCGTGACTGCGCCCCCGTCAGGCGGGTGGGGCTCTGCGGCCGGCCCCCCGCACCCCCCGGGGCAGCACGTGCAGGGCGGGGCTGCGGCCCGAGCCGGGAGCTGATTGGGCGCGGGCCTGGGGGCGGGGCCGGGCCGCAGCTGTCAGAGCCGGGGCAGCGACAGCGGCGCTGGGCTGAGCGGTGGCCGCGCCGCAGCCGGGGCCCGAGCCGGAGCGCAGAGGCGGGCCGGGCCCGGAGACGCGATGGTGCCGCGGCGGCTCCGCGGCGCACGCACGCGCTGAGCGGGCCCGAGCTGGGCCCCGCGGCCCCCGCGCCCCCCGCCGCCTCGACCCCGGCCGGCATGATGTGCCTGGAATGCGCTTCGGCGGCGGCGGGCGGCGCGGAGGAGGAGGAGGCGGACGCCGAGCGGCGGCGCCGGCGCCGGGGGGCGCAGCGAGGGGCTGGCGGTGGCGGTTGCTGCGGGGCGCGGGGCGCGGGGGGCGCCGGAGTCGGGTCCCCGGACGACGAGGTGCAGACGCTGTCGGGCAGCGTGAGGCGGGCGCCGTCCGGACCCCCCAGCATTCCCGGTACCCCCGGCTGCGCAGCCGCTGCGAAGGGCCCCGGTGCGCAGCAGCCCAAACCCGCCACCCTGGGCCGCGGGCGGGGGGCAGCCGCCGCCATCCTCAGCTTGGGCAACGTGCTCAACTACCTGGACAGGTACACCGTGGCAGGTGAGCAAGTGCCCCACCCGGCCCAAAGACCAGATATTTCCCACCCCAGGTACCCTAGGGAGCCTTTTGGTCTCAGACCTCTAGATCAAAGCCCTAGTGGAGTCGCTGAGGATCCTCTGCGTAGGTGGCACGACTGGGCAAGTGATGCCTCCACCCTACCGTCCAGCCCAGAGCCCTGCGCCCCACGGGGACAGGGCTGGAGGGGTCCCACCCTGGAGCAGCCGGCGCGCCCTCGCCAGCCCCTGGCTGCCCAGCCGTTGTCCTCTTCCCCAGCCTCCTGCGGCTCTCTGCGCTCTTGTCTGTGCGCCCCCCTCCCGCCGCTACCGCAGGTTCCCGGGGCCTCTGCTCTCCCGCTAACCCAGGCCGTCCGTGCGTCCATGGCCGGTCAGTTCCTTCCTTCCTTGGCCGCCTCCACCCCCTGCGTGCGTGCGGCGAGTGTGTGCGCCCCTTGTGGGTGTGCAAGGGAGACTGCGTGTGTGCTCTCGTGGCGGCGCGGCTGTGTGTGTGAGCTTGCGAGCGCGTGGCTGACAAAGGCTCGGGCCTGCGGGGAGCGAGGGAGGAGCGGTGGGGCGGGTCCGCGGCGCCTGGGGACCCAGTATGCGGTTTGCAGCTGGCCCTGGCTAGCGGCCTGGAGATGCCTCTCCCTGCTCTGTGGCGCGTGGTGCCTGGGGCAGAGCACCGGCCTCTGGGGCTAAAGAGGGAAGGCCTCGTCATCTGCTGTGAACATCTCCGGGTATCAGCCGTAGGGATACGATGGTGGGCTATAGAAGGACTGGGTCCTAATCCCAGATCTGTCCCGAGTGGACCTGGTGTGTGACCTTGGGCCAGTCTCAGCTTGTGTTTCTGTCGGCTTCCCTATTTGTGACTGGATTGATCATGGGCATCTTGGGATAAACATAGTTCTGGGCTCCCTTCTGCTGGCTCCCTTCTGACTTCTCAGGGTCAGGAGGGAGGAATTTGCCCTAGATGGATCTGCCCCTGTTTAGGAAAGCCGCAGCCTTGCGAGGAACAGATCTGGTTATGCTGGCATAGGTGGGAGCTCCCTGCGGGAGGTGAGCAGTTCTGGGTGACTGGCATGCTGGCCCAGATCCTACCACGGAGGTGTGGGTGAGGGGTGGATAAGCGTAGAGAGGACTTTGGGGTGACTGGGAAGAGTCCTGGCCTAAGCCGCATGTGCCCTGGGTGCTCCTCTCTGAGCCTCATTCTCCCCTCTGTGGAGTGGAGTTTTGTGCCAAGTGGAAGGGCCAGCAGAGTCTCCCCCTGCCACTCCTGCTTGCAAACTCCCTTTGCCCTCTGTGCCTCCATGGGAGGAGCTGGAGGCATCTGTTTCTGGGTTGGGCTGTCCCTGAGTCTTACCTGGATCTAGTGAGCAGGAGTATTTGAGTGTACCATCCCTGTCAGGCATGTGCCATGCTGCCTGGAACCTGAGTCCTTAGGTGCCACCCCCTGGGGGAAAAGTCAGGGACTCTAGCGGGCGCAAAATAGACCTTGAGCACAGATGGGGAAGCGAGGACCCTGCGTGGCCCTTGTCTGAAGTGGCCCACAAAGCTCACGTTAGCTCTAATCTACCAGTGAGTCTCTGCCCGGGAAGGTCTCCCCACGCACTTTCAGCTGGGAATGAACGGTGCAGCTCCTAACATTTTAACACTTTCTGACTTGTGTTCTCCAGCCCCAGACCACCCTCCTAATGTTCTTAAAGGAACTGACTCTACTAAGGGGAGAGAGGGGGCATCTGGAGGGCTCCTGCTTATCTGTTCCTACCTATACTTGGTTAGACTATCAGAATGGGGAAACAAGGTAACAAATTTCTGGAGAATTTGTCAGAGTGGGTGGGGCACACTGGCTAAGGGGGGCATGGGGTGGTGGGGAGGAAGGCCTGGAAAGCCCTGGCCAGGCACTGGCTGGGCTGTGCAGCCCTCCCAGAACAGGAGTGCTTTACCGCTCTGCCCCTACAACTAATTCCACAGGCTCGGATTTCCTCTCCCGGATGAGCCTGGCTCCCTCTCTTTCTTCGTGGTCATTTCCCGCCCCCTGCCCCCAAGGTCAGTTTTTAGGAATATTTAGCTATCTCTATGGTAACTATTATGGCTTGATGTGCCTTGTGCCAGGACCTGAGTCCACCTGTTACTGGGACAGAGATGGGAGGCAGCCACTCTGCTTCTTGGTCATTCTTGATGCTAGTCCCCCCACCCCCTGAAACCCGGCCCCAGAATCCCCAGAAACAATCTGGCCCCAGAAACCCCATCCAAGAATGGAGGATCCCTACTTTCCTTTTTTATGTCCGTCCTGTACATTTCTGTTTTCATGGTATAGACCAGCTTTGTCCAAAGAAAATATAATGTAAGCCTCATATTAATTTCAAATTTTCTGGTAGCCAGATTTATTTATTTATTTATTTATTTATTTATTTATTTATTTATTTATTTTGTGGGTTTGGGGATGGAACCCAGAGGCGTTTGACCTCCGAGCTACTCCCCCTGTCCAATTTTATATTCTTTATTTTGAAACAGAGTCTCACTGAGTTGCAGAGGGCCTCATTAAGTAGCAGAGGCTGTCCGCGAACCACGATCCTCCGATCTCAGCCTCCCGAATGCTGGGATTACAAGTGTGCACCACCACGCCCGGCTCAGTAGCCAGAATTAAAAAGTAAAAGAAATAGGTGCAGTTAGTTAATAATATATTTTATTTTTAAATTTTATATAGTATTGTGGATTGAACCCAGGGGCATTCTACCTTCAAGCTATTTCCCCAACCCTATTTTTTAATTCCTTATGTTAAAACAGGGTCTTACTATGTTATGGAGGGCCTCACTAAGTAACTGAAGCTGGCCTTGAACCCGCAACCCTCCTATCTCAGCCTCCCAAGTACTGGGATTGCAAGTGTGTGTCACCACACCTGGTTATATTTTATTTAACTCAATATATCCAATATATTTATTGCATAACCAATATAAAATTAATTCCTGGGATATTCGCCATCCTTTTTTCATACAATCTTCAAAATCTGGTACATGATCTACCTTCTTGGCGCATGTCTATGTACCAGTGGCTGGGGGTCACCAGAGTGGACCTTGCAGGTTTAGAAAGTCTTTGCTGTTAAGAGTCTTAGCTCTTTGGTTTACCAGCTGTGTGACCTTGCAGCCATCACCTGAGCCTTCTGAGGGACAATTTCCACCTTTCTATATCCAGGGCTGTGTAGAATTAATGTGAATGTATCTCAAGCACTTGGGACTAGGCCAGACACCTCGGAAGGCTTCACAAATGTCAGCCACCTCTTTCATGCAGAGGCTCAAGCTGCCCCCCAGCCAGGATGCCCTCCTGCTCCTCTGTTCATGACAGTTCCTTTCAGACTGTCTTTCAGATTGTCCCTTCAGATACCTTTTGAGCCTCTCCCTTCTGCAGCGGGGCTGGGCTCTGTCCTGGGAACTGCCCTGGCATTCCCAGCGCCACCCGGGAATCCAGGTAATTATGCTCTCTCCTCCTCCCCTCCCCGTGAGAACCCCCTGAGGGCAGCCGGCCTCAGCCCCAGGTAAGGAGGGAGGCCTGGCTCCCATTTTTCTTTTCTTCTTGAATATCCCTTCTATTGGATGAAATTGAGGCAGGCCAAAGCCTTCGGAACCCTTCCCTCTTCCTCCTGGTACAGCAGGGACATCGATGCCTGCAGAACAAAGGCACTTATCCAAGGTCACATGGCCGTCCCAGTGCAGCAGGCTCTGCTCTGGAATCCTTGGTGGAGGTAGAGGCATACCCCCTGCCTCTGGTCTAGAAGCTCAGAGATTTGCCATCCAGGGAAGGTGCCCTCCTGGGCAGAAGAATTTCAGTTCACTTTAGCCCAGGCCAGTTGAGCTCCGTTAGGGCACATGAGCCCCATGACCCCTACCAGCTAAGCAGCTGCCCCTTCTGCATTTTGAGCCCACTTGTGACCACCACGCCAGAGGAAGAAGGAAGCCACTCAGCTGAGGGTCTTGAGCCCCTCTACCTCCATGTCCAGCTGTGCTTCCTGATGCTAGAGCTGCTCCTGCCCCTGGGCTCCCATTCTTCCATCTGTAAAATGGAAGCAGAACTGAGGAGGGTGTAGGTGGTAGCATTTTGCTCCTGGAACCAGGCCCAGCAAGAGAGAGCTGGTCCAGGCCCTAATTATGGTTGGTGAATGACTACTTGAGAACTGAGCTCCTTCCCCAGTTTCTCTGGGGGCACCTGTTCCCTTCTGACACCTATTTTCTTTCCCTTTGATCAGGCCTGCAGCACACTGGGCACCTGGTGTTTGGCGGGCTGGGGGCTGGTGAGAAGAGGCAGAACCCTGCCCTGGGGGATTCCTTTCCTGCCAAAGAAGCTGAGACCAGTCTCCATGGCAACTGCTCACTAACACAAACCCTCAAGGAGAGCTGAGCACAGGGACCCACCAGGAGCACCGGCAGACTCAGGGCTTCCCCTGATCAGCCTGACTGGGTGCAGGAGGGCGGCCAAGTTGGAGCTCACTCCTGCCTTGCCCCTTGGGTGAACCTGACCTGGCCACAGCCACGTCTTTGTGGTAGGGAAACCCTGGCCACGGTCTGAGGGCTGAGAATCCGGGGCACCTTCCTGGAAGAGTCGGTGCCCAGGGGAGCACCCAGGTGACTGACTCCTGCGATCCATCGGCTTGCTCCTGCTCCTCCTCATGACACTTCCTGTGGCCTCTGCCAGCCCCACCCCACGATATTGGCCTGTTAGGGGAAGTACCTTGACACTCACGGGTCTGGGGCCCAGGGTGACCTGGGCCTTAGTTTCCCATTTTCTGACTGGGATGGAAAGGCTGCAGGGCTGCAGGTTACAGCCAGGCCTGAGAGGAGGTTGTCCTAAACAAAGGTGACCAGAGGCAGGGAGCTCCTCATCCCTCCCCAGGAGGAAGTGGCTTTCGTTTCTGCTTGGGTGTGGGGCCTGAGGTCTTGGAGTCAGAAAGGAGATAAGAATGAGGAAGGCCGGAGCTTTTCAGGCCTGACTCCCTCTCCCGTCCCAAGTGTCTCCTGGGCTGAGCTTCCAGCTCCTGATTTTGCCCAATGTGGCCAGCTGGGCTGTGTGACTTGAGGCAGATCCTGACCTTCCTTGTCCCTCTCTTGCTGTGGTCAAGGTCTCACTCCCAAGGGGACATGGTCTCAGGAACTCTTGTCTCCTGGCCTCTGGCTTTGTCTGCACCTCCCTCACTCAGAAGTCAGATCTGCTCCCCAGGAGCTGCAAGCCTCTGCGCCCTGGAGGGTCCTGGCAATGTTCTGGCCTCATTTCAGGAAGTCTTCCCAATGCTCCACCACTAAGCCATATCCCCAGTTCCTAGCTCTTTGTTTTTAACCGCACTTTGTTCAGTTTTCATTGTCACACCTGTTCCCAAGTACAGTCATCATCTCCCTCCAGCCTCAGGAGGCCAGCAGATTTGTGAAGGGCTGGCATAAGCTTGGGAGGTAGACTTGGGTTAGCTCTGTCCTGCCCGACCCCAAAGCCTACCCTTCTGGGTGGAAAGGCCATTGGTCGGTGTGGACAGGTTAAGGACCAGGTCTGTTGTCCAGGTCAGTGCTTCTCTGTCAGTGGCTGGTGCTGCCCTTTCACCCTCGAGGGGCCTTGCATCTCCAGAAAGGAAGTAAGAGGAAATGTCTGTCTTGTGCTCGGTCTTGACAATGGGACCACCCCGCTCCAAGCTGGGCAGAACGGCTTCTGTACATTTGGGAGCAGGTGAGGCAACCAAGGCTCAGGACTGGCCTGGGTTACACAGCAGCCACATAAAACAGTGCCAGTCTGCTCTGGGCCTGTCCCTCTCTAGGTGGCTGGAAGGTGGCTGAGTGGGAGTCTTAGGGGACATATGGCTGAGGGCATAAGCATTTGCTTAAAAGTAAGAAATAGGCAGGGTCAAAGCTGAGACAGAAGGATCACACGTTTGAGGATAGTTTCCGTAGCTTAGCAAGACTTTCGTCAACCTAGAGATATTTTTTCAAAATAAACAAAAATAATTTAAAAGGCTGGGGGAGCAGCTTGGAGGTAGATCGCCTCTGGCTTCAGTTCCCAGTAAACACACCCCTTACCAAACACACACTACATAAGAAATAAAGGCAGGGTCCATGCACTCACTAGCCAGGGCTTGGAGACTGGGGACAAGTCCGTACCTCCTACTTCCCCTTTGGTCCTCTGCCTCATTGGAGACCTTGACAGGGTCTCCCTGAACCTCAAAAGCTAGTCCTCTGAGGCTTTTGTGGACACTTCACTGTCAATAGATTTGCTGCTGAAGGGGGTCCTGGGAGGAAAGGAGCAAGCCTTGTAAACTGTAAAGGGCTGGGCCTGGGCAGAGGCAGAGTTACTTGGGCACACAGCTGTTTCTAGCACTCACATGAGGACAGATGGTATGATTATAACTGGCTGTAGCTTCTTTTTGGGGAGTTTTGGGATAAATATGGAACGTAGACCAGGTCTTGGAAGCCAGCCGATCCCAGATCCTGCCTAATCTCTTGACCTCTGTTCTGTTCACCTGAATGTCAGTTTTCCATCTGAGAGGCAGGAGTGGGAGCCCCTGGTGTCTGTAGCCACTGAGGCAGGCTGAGGGTATACGACAGCCATTTAGAGGTTTCTTATCTTCCCCTGCCCTGTCTCCACCATTCCCCTGGCCTTATCCAAGGTCTGTGGCCACCCAGCCGCACCCCCTGATGGGCATGATAAGGCTACAGCCACCTTGTCCCTGGGGGGCTGAGTTGGAAAGGAGTGGCTGTGAGAAGCCCCCACACTGCTAAGGCAGAGACTGGTTCCAGGAAAGTTGGCCCCAAATGATAGGCTTGAACCACAGGCCAGAGGCCCAGCTGCTGGCCCCACCCACTCTGGGCAGAGAAATGAGTAGGGAGGAGGGGGGCTCTCAGGGTTCCGGGGGCGGTGCCTCTCTAGGGCTGGTGGGCTCTGCGAGCAGAGTCTGGGGTGGGCAGGAGTGTTTTCCCAGGGCTAAGGTTCTGAGCTAGGGCCTCATCTTCATGGTCTCTGCAGAGATGACCCCTAGGCTGTCCAGATATTAATGACCCAGCTTTGTAGGGTGGCTTGGGGGAAGGAGAGTTGGCACAGGTCGAGCAAAGCTGAGATTCAGGATCAGAGCCTACACGGATGCAAATGGGAAACTCAAGCTCAGCAGAGGCAGATGAAGTCACTCGGCTTGTCCCTGGAGGACGAGGGCAGCAGGATCTTGCCCTGTGGACTCAGGGGCAGGTATGAGTGTGTGCTGGGGAGCTGGGGTCCTTGGCAGGGGACTGCCTAGGTGGCGTCCCTAGACTGTGGCTTCCTAGCCTTCACCATCTAGAGCCAGGTCAGCAGAGCCAGCCTCAGGCCCCTATAATTACTAGGCTGGGAGCTGTGCCTGAGTGCCGGAATGGGGGCAAGACTCCCGGAGTGTGCCAGCTCCGAGGCCTCCACAGGAGCACCAGGGGCCCGCTGAGAGGCACTGGCGAAGGGAAGCATGGCCACCTCTTCAGGGTCCTAGGCTCCATCTTCCCAGGTGTCTGCCCCCATTTTGGAGAAAAGAGACGTCTCCATTGTTCTTACCTCAGGCTCTGCCTGCCCAACGAGTAAATGACCCCTGATGGTGTTTGTGACATTTACTCAGTACCTTGTACGTGCCAGGCACTTCCTAAATGCTTTGCATGGATCAGCCCACTAACCCCCCATCCCAAACAACCATTGAAGCAGGTTGTAGGCCATATTACAGAAGTGGAACCTGGGCAAGAGAGGTAAGCAGCTTGCCTAAGGCCACATAGTCGGGAAGGTGGAAAAGCCAGAACTTAAACATGCTTCCTAAAGTTTAGCTAAGCTGCCTGCTTCTCCGGGCAAGGCTCGGGCAGCGTGAACATGAGGCGTAGATTGTGTCTGGGGGACAAGGTTGAGCACCAGGTGGCCAATTCTGGCTGACTGGGAAGCAAGACCTCGGGGTATGCATTTATATCTGAGGATGCCTGAGCCAAGGGCCCTGAGGCCAGCATGGCTTCCTCTTCCTCCCTGGCCTTTTGAGGACTCTGTGATGTTAGCAAGTTGAACCTGGCTGGAGGAGGGTAGGGGTCCTGACTCCACTGGGGTCTGCTGAGGAGCCAGCAGTGATGTCTGCTCACTGGGAGCATCTGGGCTGGCTGAGTCAGGGCCAGAGGCCGTCCGGGCTGGGTCCCTTGAGGTTGCAGGCTCCATTTCATCAAGAGCCCCAGAGGAGGGAGGGCATCAGGGTGGATGTGACCTTGGATCTGGGCCCTGAAGGATGGGACAGATCTTCACAGGTAGAGACAGACACCGTGAGAAGAGGCCACGGCACAGTCGGGGCCTGGAAGCTTGCAGACTGCCACTGGCAAGTCAGAGTCTTGCTTCTCAGATTGAGAAGGGCCCAGGGGGCTGTAGTCTAACCACTACCCTCACTCAGGGCAATTGGAATTCTCAGGCAGGCTTGAGGACCCTAAAGCTCCTAGTCTCTCCATTTAAACAGAAAGAATGGAGGTCTAGGGAGGTAGATGGCCTCGTGAGTGGCAGCTCAGGCTGGGTTAGGCCAGATCATGGGGACCTAGGGGCTTCTTGCCTTGAGCTCTATTCAGGCAGCAACGGGGAGCTGCTGAGGGTTATTGGCAGCCAACGTCATGAGCTAACACTCTCAGAACCATGTCGGGACATGATAAGCACTCAAGCTACATAAATACTTGCTGTTAGTATTACTTTCCTAGGGCTGGACTGGTGGATCTTGAGGAAAGTATGGGTGATTCCCAGGCATCACCCAAAGGGACCCACCAGGCCCCCGAGGACTCGAGCGTTAGCTCTTTGAGTTCAGGAAATACCCTGAAGTCTCTGGAGTCCCAGTAGCACCTAGAACTTTGGCAGAGACTGCTAAGTACTTGCAAGAGCTGGCTGCAGGGGGCATGTGGATGGGCTGGCTGAGGCAGGGGCAGGGAGGCCAGGAAAGAGGCCAAACGGTGAAAAAGCAGCAGAGCGGCTGGGTCTGCTCATGGGGGCTGAGGGTGAGGAGGGTCACAGCTGACTCCAGGTACTTAGCGCAGAGAAGAGAGACCAGCAGGGGAGCTGTGGAGTCCGGGAGGCTGTGAAATGGAGGAAAGAGAAGATCTGTGGGGAGGAGCCACCAGGGCGGCTGGTGTCTGGGGAGTGACACAGGTGAGGACGTGTGGAGTTGGAGAAGGGAGAGGACTCCTACAAGAGCTTCCATGGTACGGGAGGAGGGGATGGCACGCTGACCCAGGGGACCAGTCAGAGTTCTCCTCATAGAGGGATGAGCTAGAGTAGGCCTGTGGGTGGGCTTCTGGGTGAGAGGCAGAAGCTGGGGCAGGCTGGAGCCCAGACCTGAATCAGGACTGGCTGTGCTCAGGATACCTATGGGGCTGGAAACAGCAGGCCTTGGACCTGAGGAGAGATCCTGGAACTCAGAGTGGGCACCACTGCTGTTTATGGATGAGAAAACTCAGGGCAGAGGGCCCTGTGGCCAGAGAGCCTTTCTGGGTATGGACTTGGGGTAGCTCCCTGGAGGGGGCCGGCTTTGTGGCCTCTGGGGAAGGAGCCCCACCTTGCCTGTCCCTGGGGCTAGACTTGGCCTGAGCTCTGGGAAGCTGTTCCTGGGCGCAAGGCCCGTCCTGTGACCCACCAAACCTCAGCCTCCAGGAAAGAGGCTAAAAATAAGGCTGTGGTAAAGAAGGGGGCGGGGTGTGTGTAGCCCAAGCCAGGCTGGAGCCCAGAGGAAAATGTGAGGCGACCGGTCGGTCTGCCGTGACACATGCTTCCCATGCCAGTGGCCAGCAGCATTTTGCCCCATGGTGGCCAGGCCCCTTTCCAGGCCCAGAAGAAGGAAAGGAAGCCCAGAAAGGCTCCTGCAGGGCCCAGGTTGGCCCACGGCCTGCAGGAGGCCCTGCCCTCCAGGAGCTTCTCTCTGGCCTTCCACGAGCGCTCTGGCTTTGGTCTGGGGTTGCACTTCCAACAGCGGGTGGTGAGAGGATCTAAAGTGTCCCGTGCTCTGGAGTTCCCAGAGACCTTGAATGCCCATCCAGATATAAAGAAATGTTTATCCCTCCACCAGGAGCAGCCTGTGGTAGAAGAGGTCAGGGGAGGCTTCCTGGAGGCAGAGGCAAGCCCTGGGCCTTGAAATCATTGTATGTAGAGGTGACTGGTCTTGAAGGGGGGAGGCTGTGCTGTGTATAGAGGAAGCAAGAGCCCTCTGATTGGCTATGGACATATGACATCTTTTTTTTTTTTTTTTGTACTGAGGATTAAACTCAGGGGTATTCTACCCCCAAGCTATACCCTTAGCCCTATTTATTTATTTATTTATTTATTTATTTATTTATTTATTTATTTTTGCGGGTCTGGGGATGGAACCCAGGGGCATTTGACCTCTGAGCTATACCCCCTGCCCTATTTTTTATTCTTTATTTTGAAACAGGGTCTCACTGAGTTGCAGAGGGCCTCACTAAGTAGCTGAGGCTGTCTGCAAACTGTGATACCTCCAGGTCTCGGCCTCCCGAATGCTGGGATTACAAGCATGCGCCACCACGCCCAGCTCCCTTTTATTTTTTATTTTGAAACAGGATCTCGCTAAGTTGCTGAGGCTGGTGTTGAACCTGTAACGCAGGATCCTGTCTCAGCCTCCCAGGCACTAGGGTTACAGTTGTGTGCCACCGTGCCAGGCTTACATATGACATCGTTATGGCAGCCAGTATGCTCTGGTTACTCCAGATCCATGTTCTTCCTTTGAGCCGTGGATGGAGGGCCTCAGTGCTGGAGCACAGGGGAAATTTTTAGCCTCACACTTGCACCCATTCTTTCATCTACCCAATGCTCAAGCCGTGTCAGTCCCTCTTCTGGATCTGAGTGACTCACTAGGGTCCCTGCCTTGCTTGCAGCCATCCATCTGTGTGCACCCATCCTACAGATAGCCCCTGTGGGCCAGCTGTGTGCTGGGCCAGGCTGAGGATACGAGTAGCCCCAGGGTGGTCTTTGGCTTCAGTGACACCCCCATGTGGATATTGTGAAACATGCACCATGTATAGGCTCCTGAGGTCCCTGGAATGTTCAAAATGATCAGTATCTTTGGCATGATAATGAGTTGCCTGATGGCTGGCAGCCCCTGAGTAGCTTCAGGATAGGTGTTAGTCACAGGAAGACCAAGGCAGGATTAAGGGTTGGGACTTGCAGCCCTACCCCAGTCTCCCAGGAGGGGAGAGGGCTAAGGGTTGGGTTCATCACTGCTGGCCAGTGATACAATCAAGCATACCTATGTGACAGAGCCACCACAAACTCCAAAAGGATGGGGTTCAGAGAGCTTCTAGATAGTGGAACACGCAGATGTTCTGTAGGCAGTGCACCTGGAGAAGGCATGCAGCTCCGCATTCTTCCCCCATGCCTGGCCCTGTGCAGCTCTTCATGTGTGTGCTGTGTAATAGTATTTGTGATAAACTAGGAAAATGTGTTTCTCTGAGTTTTGTGAACTGCTCTAGCAAAATAATCAAACTCAGCTGAGCACAGTGGTATATATACACCTGTAATCCTAGTTCTTGGGCGGCTGAGATGGGAGGATTATATGTTCAAGGCCAGCCTTAGCAACTTAGGGAGACCCTGTTCCAAGATTTAAAAATTAAAAAAAAGGGAGATACTACTCAGAGGTAGAATGCCCCTGGGTTCAGTCTCCAGTACAAAAAAAAAAAAAAAAAATCAAATTCAACGAGAGGGGCATGGGAATCCAAATTTTATATAGATAAAAACAGCCTGGGGCCTGCTGTGGGCCACAAGGGTGGTCTTGGGGACCAGCCTGCAGCTTCTGGGATCTAATGCCATCTCATAGTTGTTTTCTAATTAAATTGGAAAATGCCCAGCTGGGGTCTGCTGCATAATCAATTGCTTATTAGTTGTGTGGTACCCCCTCCCGCCCCAGCTCAGTCCCAGAAGTGGTTTGTGTTATGTGACAATAGTGGGAGAAGCTGAGTTTGGTTTTTACTCTCAATATTCTCAGACCTGGTTTCAAATCTCACAACTCAAATTAATGCGCTATATGACAAATTGCTTCATGTCTTAGAGCCTTGGTTTCTCTATAGGCAAAATGGAGATTATAATGGGCATGCATAGCAAGGACAGAAATGCCCTCTGTAGACTCCAGACAAGGTGGCACACACCTATAATCCCAGCTACCTACGCAGGAGGCTGAGGCAGAAGAATCACACGTTCAAGGCCAGGCTGGGCAACTTAGTAAGATCCTATCTCAAAATAAAAATGGGCTGGGTTAGCTGGGCATGGTGGCGCACACTTGTAATCCCAGCATTTGGGAGGCTGAGGCCAGAGGATTGCAGTTCACGGGCAGCCTCAGCTACTTAGTGAGGCCCTCCGCAACTCAGTGAGACCCTGTTTCAAAATAAAGAATAAAAAATAGGGCAGGGAGCCGGGCGTGGTGGCGCATGCTTGTAATCCCCACGCTTGGGAGGCAGAGACAGGAGGATCGCGCAGGTTCGAAGCCAGCCGCGTGCGCTGGCTTAGGAGACCCTGTTTCCAAATAAAAATGTAAAAATAGGTCTGGAAGTGTAGCCCGGAGGTAGAAGGGCTTCCAGGAACCCCTGTACCACAAAAAAAAAAAAAAAAGAAAAGAAAAAAAAAAGGAAAAAATAGGGCAGGGAGTGTAGCTCAGAGGTCGAATGCCCCTGGGTTCTATCCTCAGACCCACAAAGAAAAGGGTGGGACTGGGGTTTAGTGGTAGGGCCATCTATAAAGCCTCACAGTGCCTAGAATGTAGCAAGAAGCAATAAATAGTGTTTCTTAGCTCCTGGCCACAGTGGGTCTCAGGAGCTCCTATCTCTGTCCCTGTGTGTAGAACTAACTAATCCTAGCTCATCCTTGGGGGCAAGTGCTAAAATTAGGATGGATGGTAGAGAGTGAGTGGGGCAGTAAGTTAGTTGGGGAAGAAGTCAGGCATCTGAACGAGCCTTGGAGGAGTGGCATGGACAAGCATAGCCAGCCAAACGACCAGGATAGAAGAGGTGCGCAGAGCTGGGGGAGCGGTGGCGAGTTTGGATGGCTGGGGTGTGTGTGGTGGAGGGATGGTGCCTAAGAAGGGTTTGGATACTGGGGAGACACAGGTGGTGACAGAGGGGGGGGGAGAGGGAGGAATGTGGCCAGGTCCATTTGCCTTGAGGGGGAACAGAGGTCTGGCTTAGGAGAGGGAGGGTATGTTGGTCTGGGAGGTGATGGCTACCACTGGTGCTGCCCGCACGTCCTGATGGAACTCTGGGCCTCTGAGGCTGGGTCAGGGCACCTTGGGGATCCAGTTTGGTGGCCCTGCTGTTGACAGACCCAGGCCTAGCTTCTGGTCTTCACCTTGGAGGCCAGGCCATTACCCCATTAGGCCGTGGCTATTAGCTGGGCCTCACATGGCCTCTTCATTAAGGTAATAGTGGTAAGCTCACTCAGGGCATTGACAAGGAGGCCAGCTCTTCAGGATGCTGGGCTGCCAGGACATCCAGGAAATGGCTCAGTGTTCCAGCCTGGATCTTGAGTGGCACCCAGCCTTTTCCATGTCCTTGGTACCCTCATCCCCAGGTGCCAGGCGGGACCCCGGTGCATTGCCTGAAATCCAGCATTCTCCCAGTTGTGTGACTTTGAGCAGCTGGCTTCGCCTCCTATCCCCAGGTTCCCACCCGTCAAGTGGGATAACAGCACAGCCTCCCTGGCACATGTGAGGATTAAACAGATAATTTAATGGCCAACAATGGAAACTGCCATAAATTCCTCTCCCCTTTTTCTTGGTACTAGGGATTGAACCTAGGGACATTCTCCCTCTGAGCTACATCTCTAACCCTTTTTATTTTATTTTATTTTATTTTATTTTATTTTCATGGTACTGGGGTTCCTGGAAGCCCTTCTACCTCCGGGCTACACTCCCAGAACTATTTTATATTTTTATTTGGAAACAGGGTCTCCTAAGCCAGCGTGCGCATCTGGCTTCGAACCTGTGCGATCCTCCTGTCTCTGCCTCCCAAGCGCGGGGATTACAAGCGTGCACCACCACGCCCGGCTAACCCTTTTTATTTTTTATTTTGCAACAGGAGCTAGGTTGCTGAGGTGTTTACTAAGTTGCTAAGGCTGGCCTCAAAGCTGCAATCCTTCTATCTCAGCCTCCCAAGTACTCAGATTATAGGCAACATGCCACCACATTTAACTGCTATCATTTTAAATCCTGTTATCATTATAATGATGAGAAAGAACCCTGGAGTCTCCCAGGAGCCTCTGTCCCTTGCTTGAGGAGCTCCCAAGGGAAGAACCCTGTCTCCTCCTCCTTTCTCTCCTTCCCCTTTTCCGTGCAGATGTGCTCAGGGCTGGGGCCTGTGGCCCAGGTCCTTCTGTCTTCAGAGATAAGCCAAGGTGGAGGCCCCCTGCGGCCACGGGGGCTGAGATCTGCAGGAGGTGGGAGGGGTGCAGGACTCTATCGGCCCCCAAGCAGCCATGGTCCTGTCAGTCTCTGTTGGCCACTGTGGGTAGTTTCTAGATGTTCTGGTTTCCCCCTTGATGGGCAGGGTCCTGATCGGCTGTCGATGGTGCTGGGACTTGGGAGCAGTCACAGCTTCAAGGATTTCCCCAAGGAAGCGGTCCGGTCTTCAGCGTGCATCTTGCCTCTGAAAAAACCACAAGTCCCGGCTATGGTCTGGAGGCAGCTAGAACAAGCTTGTGAATGTGTACAAGTGTGCTTGTATGTGTGCATAAGTGTGTAAATGTGCAGGTGAGCTTGTGTGAGTGTCTCTGTTGCTGCTCCTGCCCTCTCCCCAGCTAGGAGGATCCTTGCAGCTTTTGGTGGCTGTTCATGGTTCTCTGTGCCGGTTGCTCAGGTCCCAGCATCCTACCCAGGGTTGGGCCACAGATGGGCAAGAGGCCCAGGCTGGCAGAGAGGAGGTGTGGCTGCCCCCTGGCTGAGTGAGCACAGGGGGCCTTGCTTGCTGTGCTCCACAGGCTCTCGTAGTGGTTGAGAGCAGGACCCTGTCCCCAGGCTGAGCATTCTAGGCCCCAGTGGGGGCACGAGGGAAGCCTGGTATCCAGGTCACCAGTAGTCTGGGAAGGGTGGGATAGGGTTAGGTTGGGATGTGTGTGTGTGTGTGTGTGTGTGTGTGTGTGTGTTGCTAGAGATTGAACTTACGGGCATTCTATCTCTGAGCTATACTCCAAGCCTGATTTTATTTTTATTTTGAAATAAGGTCTCACTAGGTTGATTAAAGTCTTACTACTTGCTGAGACTGTCCTTGAGCCTGCTATCCTCTTGTCTCAGCCTCCCAAGAACTGGGCTTACAGGCATGCACCACCATGCCCGGCTCAGGCTAGGATTTGCAAGGTGGGGAAGAGGGCTGGGCTTGGACAAGGAGTCGCCTAGGTAGGTGGGGTGAGGGCCATACAGGTGTCAGACATCACCAGTAAACATCCTCTGTTTCCCACCAGGCGTCCTTCTGGACATCCAGCAGCACTTTGGGGTCAAGGACCGAGGCGCCGGCTTGCTGCAGTCAGGTGAGTCCTCCTGCCTGCCTCCACCGCCTGCACAGGGGCAGGCACCCGGGCCCTCCTCCTGTGGACCGCCATTCTCCTTGGACCCTCCCCTCCTGTCCTGACTCCTGGAGGGAGCGTGGGCTTTGCATCCAATCTCTGCCTTCCACCTACAAAACAGTGGCACCAAGTAAAACATGTACCACCTGCCCAGAGGGGTATGGGAGACACTTTGTCTTGAAACCCAGTAGATCACTCAAGGCTGGCAAAGGGACCTCCTTGCATCCAGGAGCTGGGCAATGCCAAGGATGCCTCTGTGACCCTGTTTCCATCTTCTGCCCCCACCCCTCGTTCCTTCCATTGCCACCAATCCTGGGAATCATCTCTTCTATGGCAAACGGGAGGACTCCACCTGGCCAGCCCCTGCGGGTTTTCAGACTCAGTGCAGGAGACTGGGATCCTGGGGCCAGAGCCAGTTGCAGCCTTCTGATGGATGGCTAGAGGCTGGGCCTGGAGCACATGGGAGGCCCCTGAACAGTCACCCCCACTTGTCTGCCCTTCTCTCTGGGGAGAGACCACGAATGCCCCTCTCTCCCTGCCCTGCCACTGCATGGTCCCATGGGACCCAAGCTCCTAGCTTCTTGGCCTTCTCACTGTCGGTTGCCATGCCGACCATGCTCAGCAGGCCTCTCAGGCCTGGGTGGAGACTCAGTCCAGTGTGGGGCAGGAGGTCTGCCTCAGTCCAGGGCTGGGGCAGGAGGTCTGGCCCTGACGTGGCCCCACCTTGCTGTGTGAGCCCAGTCTGATGCCTGCCTGTCTCTGGCTCTTGGCCCTGGAGTCCACCTAGCTGTGGGGCCTAGTCAGATGTGTTGGAGATCTGTGGTTTGTATTCCAGTGTGTGAACTCCTTCCCTGTCTGGGCTGTCCTGGGAGGGAGGAGGTGGGGTGAGCTGGCTCTGTCCAGGAACCTGCCTGACCTGTCTAGGTAGCATTCCGTATGTACAATACTGCCTTGCGCTCACAGAGTGCCACAGCCACTCAGGCCACCTGTCTGTCCAGATGGGATCAGAGAGAGGGGACATAGTGGCTTCAGGGCTCGGTCCTAACATCTGAGGTGTGCTGAGCCAGAATGGGGTAAGGCCTCTAGTTCAGTACCCCATGGGTGGCCAGGGGGTACTGCCCTGGCATGGGTCCCTGCCCTGGCGGACACCACGTCCACCCTGGCCAAGAGCTCAAACCCCTCCCCTCCCCCTTCCTGGGCCTCTCTGATTGGGACAGGACAAGTCAGCCTGTCCCGCAGCCTGAAACATGCCCGTCCAGCCTCCTGGGCTCTGCACAGTGACCAGCACTAACCAGCTGGGGTTCAAGCAAGGGGGAGTCTGGAAGAGAGGGTGGGAGGTGCACACAGGTGAGAAGGGGCTGGGGAGAGTCTTGCTGTCAGCCCCATTCTCTGTGGCCTCTGAGCCTGGGGGCCTGGCCTTCCTGACCTGGAGGGAGGCTGTACCCCACTGTGCAGGTCAGGGCCACAGTGCCTCCTGGGGAGAGTCTGGGGGGCCCTGGCCTCAAAGCAGTTGTGTGGCTCAATGCTCTGGGTCCTATGGCTGGGTTCCAGGCCAGTTTCCTGGCTCAGGGCAGAGAAGTCCCATAGTCCCTAGTTATCCCAGATGACCTGGCTGGAAGTAGATAAATCCCCACAGGTGCCATTTTGTTTGAGTTTTCCCAAAACCCTGCAGTCTCCCTTTGTCAGCTTCAAGAGAGGGAACCAGCTGGGCACAGTGGCCCACACCTGTAATCCCACTACTTAGGAGGCTGAGACCATGGGTTGGAGGCTGGCCTCAACAACCTAGCAAGACCCTCAGCTACCTAAAAGACCCTCAGCAACTTAGTGAGACCCTGTTTCCAAATTTAAAAAAAAGGGGGGGGGTTGGGAATGTAGCTCTGAGGCAGAGCGCCCCTGAATTCGATCCCCAGCAGAGAGTAGCTGGTATGGAGTGGGGCCCCAGGAGGCCTCTGCAGAGCTGCCCACTTGGCTTGGGAGTGGGGAGATCTGAGCACCTGGCATCCAGTGTGCCCAGGGTGGGTGCCTCTGGGCCGTGGCAGAAATTCCCAGCATTCAGAGTCTCGTGAGGGCTTACCCCATGGCCTTTAAACTTCTGCCTACAACTGGCACAGCTGGGGAGGTTCCTCCTGGTTGTCCCAACCCTTCGGTCATCTGAGCCAAAAGCCAGTTGTGCTAGACCAGGATGTGACTCAGGGGACAGCTAGGTAAGTCACCTAATTGGCGTGTGCCCTAGGCACCTGTCTCTTCCCCAAGCCTGATAAGGTCAGAGCCGGGTGGAGGGCGCCAGCCAGGTGTTGGTGCTTGCCCAGATCAAAGGCCAGGGCTGGGAGCTGGCTGCCTGCTTATTTGTGGGCACTGGGGGCTGCTGAGCTGGGAGGCAGGATAGGGGTGGCAGGGGTTAGGCCTGGGCCTGCCCTTGCCGCTTCCCCTCTGGTCCAGAGCATAAACGGCTTGGGAAATGCCGGTTTTCAGCATCTGCTTGTACATGGCTGCCCAATCATACCTGGCCCCTGGTCATGGGCAGGAGCTACAGCTCCGCTTCTGTGACAGCCTAGGGCAGAATGACAGCTCCTGGGTCTTGCAATTTGGGGAACCACCATAACCCACATCTAAAGGGGTAGCTGCTACTGAATCTAGTGCTCGGTAGGCCCTGTGCCAGGTCTGCCCAGACTCAGCCCTGCCCTCAGGGAGACTCCCTCTGCTGCAGGATCATCCACTGTCTGCTCAGGCTCAGGGGAGGGAGGGCTGGGGGAGCTGGGTAGAGGGCAGGGACTGTGGACTAGTTCTGGTAGCAGGTGGAGAACATGTCCCTGAGGAGCGAACATTTGGTTGGGGCTTGGGAGGATGAGTTAAGAGTTTGTTCAGGGGAAAGGGCATCTGTTCAGTTTGTCAGATGGAGCAGATAGGAAGAAACCCTTCTTTCCCTCCAAGCAAGATAAAATAAACCAGGGAAACATGTTTAAATTACATAGCTGAGCTTGAAAGCTAAAGCTAACAGGGAAATTCCCAGTTGCCAGAAGCAAAGAGCTGAAGTAAAAATCTGGAGTGGGATCTGGAAGTAAAGCCAACTGATGCAGAGTACTTAGTAATCAGATATATGTCTTAGAAATTTACTGAAACTGGGGATTGAACTCAGGGAATCTCTGTCTCTGAGTTATACCCTCAGCTCTATTTTATCTTTTCTTCTTACTTATTTATTTATTTATTTATTTATTTGCGGTACTGAGGATGGAACCCAGGGACATTATACCTCCGAGCTACACCCCCAGCCCTATTTTTTATTCATAATTTTGAAACAGGGTCTCACTGAGTTGCAAAGGGCCTCACTAAGTAACTGACGCAGTCTGTGAACCTCGATCCTCCTGTCTCAGCCTCCCGAATGCTGGGATTACAAGGGTCTGCCACCACATCCGGCTTTCTATTTTATCTTTTCTAAGTTGCTGAGATCCTTCCTAAGTGGTTGAAGCTGGCCTTGAACCTGTGAGCCTCTTGTTTCAACCTCCCAAGTGCTGGGATTACAGGTGTGTGCCACCGTGCCTTGTTAACATTTTTATATAAGCTTTTTTTTTTCATGAAGAATGTTATACATTAAAGTAGAGAGGATGGGACAGACTTCCATGTGCTCCTTACCCAGGTTCATCAAAGTATTACCAGCTCCTCTCAGTTTCCAAGATAAGGGCTTCTTCACTCTTATAACTAGGCAGTGCTTAGATTTCAGGGTCACGGGGTGACTGGACTCATTCTTCTCCCGGAGTCCAGGCAAGCTGTGCCCCAGGCTGGTGGGCACTTAATGCTGTGGTGCTTTTTCACATGAATGGATACTTCCTTCCTGTCTCTGGCTTTATGCAGAGAGCCTGGTTCCTGTTCCTGCTCTGTATAGGACTGAGACCTTATTCCTTTCTCAATGGAGGCTAAATTTTTCCAGGGACCCCAGCAGAAGCAAATCTCAAACTGGTCTTTTTTTTTTTTTTTTTCTTTTTCTTTTTGCGGTACTGGGGATGGAACCCAGGGGCATTCTACCTCCAAGCTACAACCCCCAGCCCTATTTTTTAGTCTTTAAAAAAAATTTTTTTTTGGTGGTACTGGGGGTGGAACCCAGGGGCTTTTCTACCTCCGTGCTATACTCTCAGACCTATTTTATACTTTATTTGGAAACAGGGTCTCACTAAGTTACTGAGAGCCTCATTCAGTAGTGGAGGCTGGCTTTGAAACTGTGCAAATTTCCTGTCTCAGTCTCCCAAGCACTGGGATTAAAAGCATGCACCACCACGCCTGACCTTTTTAAAATTTTTTTGAAACAGGTTCTCACTGAGTTGCTAAGGGCCTCACTAAGTAGCTGTGATCCTCTGGTCGCCACCTCCCAATTCTGGGATTACAAGTGTGTGTTACCATGCTCAGCCTCCAAACTGTTTTTAAGGAAGCATTCATGACTCAGAACCTGCATAGGAAGACATAGGTGACAATTCTCTGTAGAGCAAACTCAGATTCAAAATTAACAAGTACATAGGAAACTCACTTTTGGGAGAGGGAGTCAGCTGGCCCTAAAAATAGCATGAAGATCTACAGAAAATAGACTCATTCTAAAGGAACTTAAAGTTATGTATGCTTAATTTTCAAAGCTCAAAAGGAGATTAGAATTGATGAGACAAGAACAGAAAGCTATTTAAAAGACCTCCATTCAGCCAGATGTGGTAGGACACCCTTGTAATCCCAGCATTTGGGAGGCTGAGACAGGAGGATCGAGGTTCACAGACAGCCTCAGCTACTTAGTGAGGCCCCCTGCAACTCAGTGAGACCCTGTTTCAAAATAAAGAATAAAAAATAGGGCTGGGGGGTGTAGCTCAGAGGTAGAATGCCCCTGGGTTCCAACCCAAGTACTGCAAAAAAAAAAGAAGGGAAGAAGAGAAAGAAAGAAAAAAAGAAAGAAAGAAAGAAAGGAAGGGAGAAGAAAAAATGAAAAAAGACATACATTCAGAAATTCCAGGAGTTAAAAATTTATTAAAATAAAAACTGTAATAACTGAATGAATTAATGAGTAGACTAGATCCAGTTGAAGAAGAAATAAGCAAATTAGAAGAATTAGCTGCAGTTTTTCTGTGGGCTAGGGAATCAGCATAAACTCAACACAGAGAGGAGAGAGTGAGAATTAAGGTTGATTGTGGCGCTGTGAGGTTTTAGTGACCTGTAGTTTGTCAGCCGTGGGTGGACATGGAACGGAGGGAGAGGAGGCAGAAGAGCGGGCAGGGTCTGACTGAACAGTTAAAAGGTTGGGATAAGACTCTGGTCTTGTCTTGGGGCAGGGCCGGTCCGTATAAGATGTATGCATCGCCAGTGCAGGAGTGTGTGGAGGGGGAAGACGGAGGCTACTCAGGGATGGGGTTTGTGGGGTCACAAGGAAGCATCAGAGTTGAGTGGGGGAGTTGGAAAGAGTGGGGATGGAGGAAGAGCCAGCTCATATTGAAACCAGACAGTGCCTCTGTTTTGGGCTGAGTCTTCTGGCCTTGCTCCCTTTCCTCTTGGCCAGCTCTGACATCCTCCATTTCATCTGACTTGGGTTCTGCAGGCCAATCAGGGAAGCTCCCGTGGCGGTCCTCCCAGGGCAGGGCCTCTGTTCAGGGGAAGGACCAAGAATGTCACTCACCCTGAGTCCTGACAGGCCACCACAGGGTTTTATCCCCAGCAGGATATAAGGGGGAGGTAGGTCCCATTCTTCCTCTAGGAAGGGTGAGTGTGGTGCTCTTCTAAGCACTGACAGATGCCTCTGTCCTGGGTCCTCCCAACAGCTGGGTTGACCTGGGTTGCCTCTTGGGTGGCAGAGCCCGACCCCCGCCCAATCCACCCCTGCCCAAGCATCCTCCCTGCCCACAGGATGTGGACGATGGCGAATCTTCTCAAAATAACAGGTCATCTGGAGCTTGGGCTTTGTAAAAATAGCCCTGGTTCAGCCCAGGCTGAGGCAGGGGCTGGATGCAGGCTCCATGATCAGAGTGGGAACTCTCTAGCTCAGACCTCACCCTCTCCTGCTCCAGGTCCACCTTGTGGGGTCAAAAAGGGCACATGTACAGTGAGGGTGGCATCTCTTACTAGAGATGGGGGCCTGGAGCTGCCTATGGGGATATGGAATCCCTGTGGGGGTTGCTCGAAGATCCAGGAGCTGTCAGCACATTGAGCTCTGGGACCAGTGAGAGAGGTGAGCAGCAGCACCTGGGGCATGTTGTCCAACCTCTCTCTTTCTGATGGCCTTGTACCAGCCCCGCCATCAGAAAGAAAAACTGGGGTTTCATGTCCCATGTCCCGCCACTGGCCAGGCTCTGACCACTCCCAACCCTGCCGCCCGCAGCCCTGCCCCCTCTGGCCCGGCGCCCTGCCCAGCAGCTCCATTGTCCCAGACCTGTGGGCTCAGCACACGTGAGCTGTGCGAGGGCTTCCCCACACCCCCGCTACAGGATGTCCTCCTGTGGGAACTGCTGGGAAAGCCACCCCTACCGAAATCAAGAGTCAGGCGACAGTCTGGACAGAAAGCTCTCCTCCAACACACAAAGCCTGGGGGCTGGGGTAGCGGGCAGGGAAAGCTTCTGGTCTGAACTAGTATTTATTTTCTGCAGAGCGCCCGCTGTCTGCGTGAGCCTCTGCATCCCTGCGCACTCCTCCAGGCCTTCTGCCTGGAACTCCTCCTGTCCCTATCTTGATTATATTCAGGCCCCTTTGATGGTCAGTGCTGTCCCCAGGGCTGAGAGGGGTCATCCCTTCTGTCTGCCCCCAGGGAGCAGGAGTGGGAGTGCCAGGTGAGGCTGCAGAGTGGGTCACCTCTCCCTCCTGTGTCCAGGTTTCTTTGTGCCCAAGGGGAAGCACTGAAGGGCAGGCGTTTGTCCAGGTCGCTGCCTGACTTGCTGTGTCACCTGAGGGAAATTCCTCTACCTCTCAGGGCCTCGATGACCCAAGCTGTAAAATGGGGATGGTGGGACTTGGGTGAGCTGAGGGCATGCCTGTAGATGCTTGGTTACCTTGGTCATGTGGGAGATGGCAAATGGAGATGGAGTGTGCCTGCTTCTGAAAGGAGCCCGCCTCCCATCCTGGGTACCCCTGCCCACCTGCATGAGCAGACAGAAAGCCAGGGGTCAAAAGAGCCAGTGGCAGCAGTGGGTGGGATGGACCTGGACAGCTGGGGTCTGGCCAAGGCCTGGGCTGTCTCCTTGCTGTCCCCATCTCATCCTAAACTCGATCTGTCCTTGGGAGCATCAGCTGGGACTTTTCTCCTTCCAGCCTGACAGCCTGTGGTATCATTTAGAGGAAGTACTCTGGGGTCAGCCAAATTGGGGTTTAAATTCTGGCTCAGCTGCACACTTGTTGTGTGATGTGGCTTCTCTCAGCCTCTGTTGTCTCCTCTATAAGAGAAAGATAATAGCAAGAATCAACTGAGAAAACCTGTGACGAGGTCGAGGGTGTATCCTTGGGCCTAGCCTATAGTAAGTGTTCTATGTATGATAACTGTAAGTATCATTAACAATAAGCATTATGATTCATCAACCATTATATAATACTGCTCATAAGACTTGGAATTTATATTCTTTTTTTTTTGGGGGGGGGCAGTACTGGGAATGAAACCCAGGGGCATTCTACCTCCAAGTTACATCTCCAGCCCTATTTTTTATTCTTTATTTTGAAAAAAGGTCTCACTGGATTGCAAAGGGCCTCACTAAGTAGCTGAGGCTGTCGCGAACTGTAATTCTCCTGTCTCAGTCTCCCCGATGCTGGGATTACAAGGGTATGCCAGCATGCCCGGCTTTGGAATTTATACTCTAACGTATATTATTTATTTTAAGTATCGTCATCATGGTAAACTCTTATGCGTGCTTCAAAACCTAGCCTTGACCTCATCACCTTCACGAAGCTTCCTTTCACCATCCTGGAAGGATTTGGTGCTTCTTGCTGGTTCCTCAGCATATTAGCTTTTAAGCCAGGTGACTCCTGGATAAGATCTGCCACCTGCCAGTCAGTGGGCATCTCCTATTGTAATTATTCTGTCCACTTCCCACATAGCGCAGACAGGCACAGAGAACACAGTTCATCCTTTTCCCCAGAAAGCAGTCAAAGTCTTCTTTCTACCCACGTCCTGATCAGATCTCAGGCAGGTCCTGGGAGGCAGGTGCAGTAGGAAAACATTTTTTTTCTAGATGTGTAGAAATAATATCTGCCTTGAAGCTGGGTGGCACATGCTTGCATTTGGGAGGCTGAGACCGGAGGATCGTGGTTCGAGGACAGCCTCAGCTACTTAGTGAGGTCCTCTGCAACTCAGTGTGACCCTGTTTCAAAATAAAGAATAAAAAATAGGGCTGGAGATGTAGCTTGGAGGTAGAGTGCCCCTGGGTTCATTCCCGGTAACACACACACACACACACACACACACACACACACACACACACACACGAAATATTATCTGCCTTGGATATTCTAAACAAGGGCCAGTGTTGACCAAGGCTGGCCTGCTCTGGCCAGCCCATGTTATCTCATCTAATAATCAGAGCTCCCATTCCATTCTTTCCCCTGCCCTACTTATATCTAATCTAACTATCTAATATTCCCCTTTGAAGAACTAGAGACCCTGAAATCATTTAGGGAACAGGGGCAACCATCTATCTTCTGTAGTTTTTTTTTTTTTTTTTTAGCTAAACAGGGATATAGACGTGCCAGGACTTCTTGCTTTTGCTGTCAGGGAAGGGCCCATTGGGACAGATCAAGCTCCAGGAAGGCAGATCAGTCCAGGGGTCCCCAGTAGTAGTCAGTGTTTGCCGTAGACGGGATGGCAGTACAGCCCCAACCTCATTTGAAGTTTGATAGCTTAGAGCTGTAAGGAAACAAGCTTCATTAACAGGTTTAGGAGACAAGAACTAAAAAATAAGAGAAGGAGTCTTGTGGCCCAAAGCCAAGGAAACCAGGACCATGCCTTCCTTCCATGAGAGCCATCCCTGTGTAGGCTGCTTCCCCAGGGCGGATGTTTAACCTACTAAGATCGAATACTTTCCTATACCTGACCGGATCTGTTGACCCAAAAGCAGCATTCTTCCTGAGGCGTAACCCATACTCCCCCTCTGGCTGCTGTAATTATGTCCAGTGCTCATCTGTTTCGAAGAACAACTCCTGCAAGAGTGAACTTGGTGTTGTCGGTCTGCGAGTGCTTTGCTCATAGTCTGTAGCCCATTCGCTAGTTCTAGAGATAGAGTTTTGTAGATTAAGGAGGAGGCTATTAGACTTCCTGTCCCTGTTGCCATTCCAGAGGTGATGCCAGGGCCACTTAGGAGTGGAATGAGTTGGTTTGTTCTTTTGATTCTGGTCTCTGAGGGAGATAAGGACTTGAATAGAAGCGGGAACATCAAGGTATGACCAGGGGTCAGGGATATAGAGGGGAGAGAAATGCAAGTATGCAGACTCGTTTAATTCAACGATAGGCAGGAGGAGCTTGAGTACCACGAAGTAGACGCCTTTGTTTTTAATGCAGGACTGGATGTAGAAATAAACGAACTCTGTTCCAAAGGTAACCAGTAACCAGTTTAGCTCCCCAGGGTGCAGTACTCAGATGCCAGAGTGGCTGCTGCTCGTGGGGCCAAACAAGGGGTAAGGTAGGAAAAAAGAGATTGCTTTGGATTACATATCTGACCACTTGGAGAGGAAGATTAGAGACTGCCACCTTCCCTTCTCACCTTCTGATGAGAGTAAGACAGTTATCTGTTGCTTGGGTCCAGTCTTAAGGCTCAGCAGGTAGGCCATTCCTATCCCCAGAGGTGAAGAGTCTCAACAGAGCCAAATGCCATGGACATAGGAGGAGTTAACAGCTTGTAGTAGCCTTTGAGCTGCAGGTGCTAGAGGAGGTAAGGGTAATAGAGTCAAGGGCTACAGAATAAACCCTAACACAGAGGGAGAAATGTTCCAGTGGTTGAGAGCTGAAAGTATAGTAAGACGAAAGTAAGTACAGTAAGCATACTTACCATAGTAAGTAGAGTAAGTATAGTAAGTATACTTATTTACTACACAACAGTGCCAACTGGTTGGGGTGTAGGCCAAAGGGCATCTATTTACCCGTGTGTGTGTGTGTGTGTGTGTGTGTGTGTGTGTGTGTGTGGTGCATGTATGTTTTACTGGGGATGGAACCCAGGGCCATTCTACTTCTGAGCTACACCCCAGCCAGATTTTATTCTTTTTTAAAATTAATTAATTAAGTCGGGCATGGTGGCGCAAGTTTGTAATCCCCGCGCTTGGGAGGCTGAGACAGGAGGATCACACAGGTTCAAAGCCAGCCTCAGCTACTTAGTGAGGCTCTCAACAACTTAGTGAGACCCTGTTTTCAAATAAAGTATAAAATAGGTCTGGGAGTATAGCCCGGAAGTAGAAAGCCTCTGGGTTCCACCACCCCCAGTACCACCAAAAAATAATAATAATAAATTAATTAATTATCTATTTTTGTGGTACTGGAGGTGGAGCCCAGAGGCTTGTGTGTGTGTGTGTGTGTGTGTGTGTGTGTGTGTGTGTGTGGTACTGGGGTTTTTGGAAGCCCTTCTACCTCTGGGCTACACTCCCAGACCTTTTTTTTTTTTTTTTTGGTGGTACTGGGGCTGGGACCCAGAGGCTTTCTACCTCCAACCTATACTCCCAGACCTTTTTTATATTTTATTTGGAAACAGGGTCTCACTAAGTTGCTGGAAGCCTCACTGAGTAGCTGAGGCTGGCTTCGAACCCATGCGATCCTCCTGTCTTAGCTTCCCAAGCATGGGGATTACAAGCGTGCGCCACCACGCCCAGCTCCCAGACCTATTTTATATTTTTTTATTTGGAAACAGGGTCTCTTAAGCCAGGGAGGCTGGCTCTGAACCAGTGCGATCCTCCTGTCTCTGCCTCCCAAGCACGGGGATTACAAGCGTGTGCCACTACGCCCAGCGCCCAGAGGCTTTTCTACCTTCTCGCTACACTCCCAGACCTATGTTATACTTTATTTTGAAACAGGTTTTCACTAAATTGCTGAGAGCCTCACTAAGTAGCTGAGGCTGGCTTTGAACCTGTGCGATTCTCCCGTCTCAGCCTCCCAAGCACAGGGATTACAAGCATGCACCACCACACCCAGGTTATTCTTTTATTTTGAAACAGGGTCTCACTGAGTTTCAGAGGGCCTCACTAAGTTGCTGAGGCTGGCCATGAACCTGCAATCCTCTTGTCTCAGCCTCCAAGTACTGGGATTACAAGCACGTGCCACCATGCCCCGATCTTTACTTGTCTTTTTTTTTTTTTTTTTTGCAGTATAGGGGTTGGAACACAGGGGCATTCTATACCTCCAAGCTACATCCCCAGCTCTAGTTTTTATTCTACACTTTGAAACAAGGTCTCACTGAATTGCAGAGTGCCTCATTAAATACTGAGATTACAAGCATGCACCACCACACCCAGCTAATCCATTTGTCTTTTGAAAAGGAAGGAGAAAAGTCGGGCTTCTCTGGGGCGGGGAGGACGTTGTCTGAGCTCTCAGAGCGTGTGTTGGTATTGACCAAGGGCCATTGCATATTGGATCAACGTGACCTGTTCTTATCCAGGAGACGGCATGACTGGAGGAAAGGGGGCCACATAAAGTCTCACGAGGGCTGTTGTAGCATGGTAGTTGGTGAGACCCTTATTTGCAAGAGTGCCAGAGGAAGTACTTTTTTCCATAGTAAGGTTATTTATTTCCTGACAGAACTGATAAGTAAAATAAAAAATTAAATGCGAGTAAAATAAAAATAATGTGCGTACGGCGGAGTGTGAAAAACACGAGAGAGTTCCGGTACACATGGCATGTAAAGTTTTAATGGCACGGCTCTCCCGGGGATCAGGGCGAGGCACTGTGGGGCCAGCGCGCCTGTCCGAAGCTAGAGGACGCGGGCTCTCCTTTTCAAGGTATGCATCTCGCGAGATGAGGGTTTACTCGCGGGAACGCCCAATTCTCGCGGGGGTTTCAGCCCCTCCCTTGCCCTGCAGAGGTCATGTGACACAAAGTCACATGAGTGCAGGACCCAACTTAACATTCCGGCCTTTTGATGGTAGGGATAATGGATGACGATTGGACCCTCTAGCTTCTTCCTGCTGTCAAGGGGCGTCGTCAGGGGCCCCAGGCCGGGAGGAGTCGGGAGTCCAGTCCCCCAGAAGGGGGTGCAGGTGGGTGCATAGCTGCAGTGCGAATTGGAGGTTACCCTGGACAGCTTAGTGATGTGCGCTTGAGGAGGCTTGAACAGGCAAGGGCTATTAAAGAAAAAAACAAATCATGAGATTGAGCAGGCGACCAAAAAGGAGACTGGCTTACTCAGTACCTGGAGAGCTACCCTGAGCTGGCAAAGAGGATGGAGGTTGAGGGATCCAGGAGCCATCAGTCTTCAGCCAGGCTGAATAGGGCCAGCGGCGGGGCCTGGTCTGGAAAGGTGCTCCCCCTGTGTTGAGGCACCTGGGGCTCACCCTTTTCCAAGGGCACTGTTCCAGTGGCCCTCCTGGCCACACGCCGAGCAGTCTGATTGGTAGGCGTGGCTTTGCCCCACTTGAGGCAGGCTCCTGGAGGTAGTTGTTGTTGCAGTCCTCCACACCTAGGTGGCGCTCCAGGGGGCTGAGCCGCCACCGCCAGCCGAAGGGCAGCTACCAGGGATCTGCTTTTTGGCAAAGTCAGAGTGTATGCTCCATTTCCGCCTGTTTCTCTCTGGAATTAAAACTTAGATGCTATGTTAAGGTTCTGTCAGCTGCGACGGACCTATACTCACAAAGAGCACGTCCCGAGACGGGTGTCCAGCAAGAATGGCAACGCGGACTCCGCACGGGCAGACAGAGAGTGTCGCCCCAGCCCCGGCCTGTCGTTTCCCGCAGCACCTAGGGCGCGCCCGAGCGGGCCACCCAGCAAAATTGCAGTCTGGCGCAGGCCAAGATGGTGACTGTGACATCACCAGGCAGTGACTATGCGCCATCACAAAATGGCAGCTGGCAGGAAAATAAATGGAAGCTGATGGGGGAGAGCATTTGGAGGGATACCAGACCGCTTATAAAAGTTCCTAACTATTCCTGGGCCACCGCAACCTATTTCCCAACTCGTATCAAGGCAGACAGGCTCTCAGGGCATCTGCTAGTATAAAGGTTCGACTCCCCATAATTGGTTCGCGGGCGGAAACGAAGAACAGGAAATGGGCGTCCCCGATTTCCCTGCTCAATCGTTCGGAAACAGAGGTTAAGAGATAGGGAAGAACGTCTTCATTCCTTCTCAAAACCGGAGGATGACCTGGTCATCCGCAGCGTGGTCCCAGTGGACCGGGGGACAATGGGTCACCAAGCGCTTGGATTTTTGGGTCCCAGTGGACCGGAAGACCCAAGTCCGGAACCCGCTAACCAAGGGAAGGAGGCAGTTTACCGGAGTGAAGTGTTGCCAGCCAGTGCTGGCTGCGACAGAAGCGCTGAGAAGCTGCTGGGAGCGTGGTGGAGCTGGGGCGCGTGGATGCCGGTGGCTGGTGTGGACGGCACTGGCGGCTGGCGCAGGTGGGATCAGTGGGGGTGCGCAGGCGGCATGGCTTGCCGGGCAGGCGGCGTGGAGACAAAATGGCTTCCAGGCACGCGCCAGACGCTGAGGCTGGGCCCCGAGGAGCACCGCCAGTGAGCCTGGCTCGGGGCGGGTGGGGCAAACCGGCCAGAGATCCCGGCGGTGACCGGAGAACCAAGCTGGAACGGTGCTTTAGGAGGTCCAAGCGGCAGGCAGAGGTCCTGGCCTGCGCAGGCAGTTGGCAGGCAGAGCAAGTGCCAAGCTGCCTGGCTCGGGCCGGAAAGATGGCCGCCGACTCCGGAATGGCCAGGCCCAGGCAGCTGGGGTGGGCAGGCACAGGGTGAAGGGCGCCAGGGCGCGAGTCTGAGTGGAGGAACCAGCTGGAGCGCGGGCTGGACTTGGCGGGCTGGGGGCTGTTTAGCAGAGTGGTGGCCACCTAGATGGAGGAGGCAGGCGGCCCCGGCAGGCGGGTCTAAGCAACGCCAGGCGTGGAGAAGACATAGGTGCACGGCGTGGCGCAGTCCGCGGGCGGCGCGGTCCCATTCCAGCGGCGGGCAGCGTGGGCAGGCGGGAACGGCGGTTTTAGGAGGTCCAAGTGGCAGGCAGAGGTCCTGGCCCGTGCAGGAGGTCAGCAAGTAGAACGGGTGCCAGCATCACCCAAGGAGCCTGGCTCCGGGAGGGTGGAACTGGCAGCCTGGCGGCCGGCGGAGCCTGCACGCCCCGGCGGTGGTGGCTGTGGCCGCGGTGGCAGTGGAAGATGGCCTCCGGTGCTCCAGAAGAGAGCACATGGGCGGGAAAAGATGGCCACCGGCTCTCAGCAGAGCTTGGGGCCGAAAAGATGGCCGCGAGCTCTCAGCAGAGCCTGGGGCGGGAAGAAGGCTGCCGGCTCTCCCGGAGAGCGCAGGGCCGGAAAGATGGCTTAAGGTCCAGGCAGGCATGGGGCAGCAGTGGCGGCAGTGGCGGGAGCAACGCCTGCAAGCGGAGCGCTGGTGTGGGACCTCACAGTCGAGCTGCTGGCGGGTCGGAGAGTCCGGGGCTCAAAAAGAGAGTAAAAAGAAAAAGAGAAAACAGAAAAAAAAAAAAAAAAAGGAAAAAAAATGGGGAGGGACCCAAGAGTTCTCCCGGTTCGGCACCAAATGATAAGTAAAATAAAAAATTAAATGCGAGTAAAATAAAAATAATGTGCGTACGGCGGAGTGTGAAAAACACGAGAGAGTTCCGGTACACATGGCATGTAAAGTTTTAATGGCACGGCTCTCCCGGGGATCAGGGCGAGGCACTGTGGGGCCAGCGCGCCTGTCCGAAGCTTGAGGACGCGGGCTCTCCTTTTCAAGGTATGCATCTCGCGAGATGAGGGTTTACTCGCGGGAACGCCCAATTCTCGTGGGGGTTTCAGCCCCTCCCTTGCCCTGCAGAGGTCATGTGACACAAAGTCACATGAGTGCAGGACCCAACTTAACAAGAACTTTCTGAAGTATAGTTTCAAAGTCTGGTTGGCTCTTTCTACTTTGCCTGAGGATTGGGGCCTCCAGGAGGGGTGTAGGTATTATTTTATCCCCAAGGCTTTAGCTACTTGTTAGGTTGTACCTCTGAGACAAATGTTAATGGCACAGGTCTCACATGGCCGAATGACTCTCTCCAATGTCTTATATAGTCCTTTCCGATAGCCTTTTGCAAAGTAGAGAGAGAGAGGGAGGAAGGGAGGGAGGGAGGGAGAGAGAGAGAGACAGAGACTAAAATGGTAGGAATCATGTAGGCCCTTTAGAACCTTCCCCTGTATTGCTTGTGGAAGATGGATGACAGCACCCAGTTGGTGCCTTCCCTCTGTGCCTTGGCTCGAGTCATCTCAGGGGTGTAAGTGGGGAGATAATCGATGATTTGAAAGGAATTAAGGCCAACTTTATGTTGACCAATTTAGCTGACCACTTGGCTGCCTTGCAGCAGCGTGGTTACCTTGTATGACTCTCATTAGTTCCTTTTTTTTTTTTTTGTGGTGCTAGGGATTGAACCTAGGGGCATTCTACCTCTGAGCTATGCCCTCAGTCCTATTTTAATTTTTATTTTGAAGCAGGGTCATGCTAAGTTGCTGAGGCTGTCCATGAACCCACGATCCTCCTATCTCAGCCACACAAGTACTGGCATTACAGGCATGTACCACCACACCTGACCACTGGTTCATTTTGTATGTCTTTTGCAGTGAACTACTGCAGCTTCTTGGGGAGGTTTTAGTGCTTTGAGAAGTTCCAGCGTCTGAGGGCCATGCTTAATTGGAAGGTTTGATAGCCTCTTTCTCTCCAGACAGTGGCATGGGCATGAAGCACCAAGAAGGTGTACTCAGAGTCCATGAAAATGTCTGCCTGCTTATCTTTTCTCAGTTTGAGGGCCTGGGTTAAAGCTATTGTTTTTTCCGGTTGGGCAGAGGTTCCTAGTGGGAAGGGTTTAGCTTCAATTATTTCTGCAGTAGATAGCACTGCATAGCCAGCTTTTATGATTCCCTTATCCACAAAAGAACTGTTACTGGTAACCCAGACAAAGCCAGGGGTGTCTAAAGTCTGAATACTGAGGTCCTCTCTGCTGGAAGGAGAGAGGCTTAGGAGTTCTTCACAGGATCCCCCTCTGGAAGGGAAAGCAGGCCGGCGACATTTAAAGAGGAGAGCCTGTGCAAGGTTACTTCTGAGTTCTCCAGCAATAAGGTTTAGTATCCTAGTCATCTTCTGTCTTCTAGAAGTTCTTTGAATTCTAGAGGAGAGGCCACCGGATGGGGGTATGCATCTCAAGGGCCTTCCTAGAGTTGTCTTAAAAGCCTCTTCCACTAGGAGTTCTGTTGCAACTATGGCTCATAGGCACCTCGCTTCGGTGACCTTTTGTCTTTTTGATTCTGATAGGGTCTGTCCTGGGAGGATGTTTATGTCCTTCCAGGTTAAATCAAAGGCCTGGGATAGATGTTGGAAGGCTTCTCTATACCAATTGGGTCATCAGAGAATTTCCCCAGATCTTGCTTAATTTGTTTTAGATCTTTGAAATAGGATAGGAGACTTGCACCTGAGTGGGTTTGAATACTCCACCCATCTTCTGTAAGGGCGTGCCTTAGATTGTGGTAGGAGAGTCTCTGGATATTAAAGACTAGGGTTTGGGAGTGTCAGTGAAGAGTAGAGTGCTGTAAGGGGCCTTGAAGTTGGAGGGTGCGGAGGGATTAACTGTTTGGAGGGTGCGGAGGGATTAACCAATTCCTCTGGAGGAGCCTTCAAGGTGGGGAAGTATCCCAGTCCTGGGAAGGTCTTTCTCATTAGGACCACAAGGGCAGGGTCAACCTTGCATCTTCAACAAAGATCTGGCTGATCCCTTAAGGCAAAGAAGGTCTTGACATAGGGAACTTCTCCCCATTTTTCTTTCCTGTGGCAGAAAATATTTAACTGTAATATAATGTTGAAATTTAGGCTCCCACGTAGAGGGCATGCTTCTTGGTCATTTACTTGGCATTGAGGCCAAGCAGCGCTACAGAAGAAAATAAAGGGTTTTTTTTTTTTTTTTAAGGGTTCAGGCCAAGCCTTTTCCAGTCCTTTAAGATCCATCCCAGTGGAGAATCTGAAGGTACCATTATCCGATTCCCCATGTGAAAGAGAAGACATAGTGGCTAGAGGGGGAGGGTGTCCCCTCCTATTCTGGAGCTGAATCTTTTCTCCTGGATCCCCCATGGAGTCCTCTTTATTTATTTGTTTATTTTTTAATAAATTTTTTGGAGTCCGCTTTAGAACCAAGTAATGGGGGATCCAGTGTACTGGCTGGTCTTGCCAGATCCCCCAAACATGCCCAGTCTTCTAAAGTCCCCATCCTGAACTGTGGGAGGAGGTATAAATTTACTGGACCTTTTAATTTGCTCCAGAAGAATTATTTTCCAGGAGAGAAAGGGGCAGCATCTCTTACTGTGGGGTGCAGACCTGTGACAAAGGAGGCGTATTCATACCAGGATATCAACCAATGGGCCTTGTCCCGTAGCCCTAAATGCTCAGAGGAAGGTATCTAAGAAGCATTCTAAGCAGATGTCTACCCTGAGCGATTATCTCCGTTAGCCGTGTTTCTTTCTTTCTTTCTTTCCTTTTTTTTTTTAGCAACAACATGAGCAGGATGGAGAAGAGCCACTTAACTGACTCTGGTGAAGCGAGAAGTTGAGGTTGCCACCCCTTAACAAAGAGAGGACCCGAAGGAAAGTTGGGGCATGCCTGGCCATTTTAACACATTTGTATTTCTATTCAAAAGAAAGGAGAGAGCACTGTTATTCTGAAATGAGGCTGCCCATAAAGGGAGCACTGCTCTAGAGATCAGAAGCTGAGAGTTGCTTCTGTGGTCCGATGCTGGCTATGGGAGAAAGAGCACAGGCATTGGCTGGAGGAGGGGGACCATGAAGAAAGGAGGGCGCTGTAAGTGTCCCCATGTAGGTCCATCAAGAGAAAAGAGCTTATCCCAGTAAGCAATTGGAAAAAGTAATGGGCGAGGGGAGTCCTGGCTGCCTGCCCGGCAAGGTGTAAGGAAGTCCTTGGAGCTGTTTGCCCTTAAGAGAGTTCTCGGTAGAATTTAAAGACAGAGGGGGGAGAGTCACTGTTTGTACTTCCATGCCTTGAGCCCCTGGGAGGAGTGAGTAGGGAAAGAGGGTCTCCCAGTGGAGCTGCTCAGAAAAGTGAATGGGGAAACACAGAGCCAGGGACATGATGGCTTCATGCCCAGATTTTTTAAAAATGGCAGGGAGAATGGGAAAGGGAGAGCCAAGCACATGGTGGCCTGGCCCTTGGAGTCTAAAAAGCAAAAGGGAGAACTGGAAAAGGGAGAGACGGGCATGGCAGCCTAGCCCATATAACTAGGGGAAAGAGCCGGGGGCATGGCCGCTGACTGGAAGGGGACTAGCATCTTATATTGTGTAAATCTGAGTCACAGCACCGCTTATGTCCCAGCATGGTGGCAAGTTTCCCTCAGTTCTTGTCATCCCCAAGGAAAGATTTTATTTGGAGGGCAAAAATAGGTTAAGCATAAAAGGTTTATTGGTGACTCCACCGGGAAGGTCACAGAGGTGGCTGGTCCAGAAGTAGAAAAGGGAAGGCTTGTGCCACGTGGTGACTTCTTATACTGCCCAGAAATCCCACACAGCTCCTCATGCATAGTCATTTGGGATGCTCTCTTCTGGGTTTCGTGCCATAGTTTGGAACAACTATGCTAAATTTGCCATATTGGAATTTTCCTGCTGGTATCTAAAGCTGAAGTGTAAATACTGCACATCTCTTTTTTTATTTTTTATTTTTATTTTTTGGTGGTACTGGGGGTGGAACCCAGAGGCTTTCTACCTCCGGGCTATACTCCCAGACCTTTTTTATATTTTTTATTTGGAAACAGGATCTCACTAAGTTGCTGAGAGCCTCACTAAGTAGCCGAGGCTGGCTTCGAACCTGTGCGATCCTCCTGTCTCCGCCTCCCGAGCGCGGGGATTACAAGCGTGTGCCCCCACGCCCAGCTTTTTCTTCTTTTTTTTTTTATTTTTGGTGGTACTGGGGTTCCTGGAAGCCCTTCTACCTCCAGACTACACTCCCAGACCTATTTTATATTTTATTTGAAAACAGGGTCTCTTAAGCCAGCGTGGCTGGCTTCGAACCCATGCGATCCTCCTGTCTCCACCTCCCGAGCGCGGGGATGACAAGCGTGTGCCCCCACGCCTGGCGTTACTGCTCGTCTCTAACTGCAGATGGCTGGGCATTCTCCGTATTTCTTTTCAGGAAGGCTGGCCAGATTCCCTCACTCCATTTCTTTCCCTATAATGCTCATCCCTAATCTAACTACCTAATGCTTAGACTTTGTAAAAATAGGCCTGGTTCAGCCGGGCGTGGTGGCGCACGCTTGTAATCCCCGCGCTTGGGAGGCAGAGACAGGAGGATCGCGCAGGTTCGAAGCCAGGCGCGTGTGCTGGCTTAAGAGACCCTGTTTCCAAATAAAAATACAAAATAGGTGTCTGGGAGTGTAGCCCGGAGGTAGAAGGGCTTCCAGGAACCCCAGTACCACAAAAAAAACCAAAACAAAACAAAAAAATAGGCCTGGTTCAGCCCAGGCTGAGGCAGGGGCCAGATGCTGGGATCCCAGGCCCCCCAGCTCAGACCTCACCCGCTCCTGTCTCAGAGCCGCCTTTTGGGGTCAAAGAGGTCACACGTACAGTGCCTGGAACTCTTCTTCCTGTCCCTACTCTGACTGTGTTCAGGCCGTTCTGATTATTTCTATTCACTATCCATGTAGAACAGACAGGCACAAAGAAAACAATCCATCTTCTTCCCCTCAAGGTGTTTAAGTCCTAAAGCAACCAACACCCCGCCCACGTCCTGATCAGATCTCAGGCAGGTCCTGGGAGGCAGGGGCAGTAGGAAAACATTCTTTTTCTAGATGTGGGGAAATTATATCTCCCTGAGTAATCTACACAAGGGCCAGTGTTGGCTGAGGCCGGCCTGCTCTGGCAGGGCAAGGTGCCAAACTTTGCTCGTATTATCGCATCTAGCACTCAGGCAACCCAGGGGAGAAGCTGTTTTTAACTTCGTTTTATAAATGAGGAGGCTGGTATGCTGCAGCTGGCTTCTACTGGCTCATGAGAATTGATGGTTAAATTTTCAGGAATTGTGTGTGCGCACTGGCTATTGAGCTATGCTAGAAACAATTAAAGAATTTATACTAAAAGCAGGTGCTATATACGCAAAAGGACATTTAATAATCGTTTGACTTTGTTGAACTATTGTTTATGTTCTTAAGGTCTATTGTGTTATTTTATTCAAACAGTAGAAACTTTATGTGATGTGACGGTGCACTGCTGCACCTCCCCTCCCAGCTCTGATCAGCCACATCATGTCGGTAGCTTGACATCCGTTCAGGTAGGAGTTTTGATATCATGGAGATTGGCAAACACTCCACATCAGGCTTCCCACTCTACTCTTTATTGAAAGAAACAGTTGTTATGCACTTACCAGCACGCCACTGAAGCTGAGACACAGAAAGGTGGTTACCTGCCGGGTGTGGCGGCGCACGCTTGTAATCCCCGCGCTTGGGAGGCAGAGACAGGAGGATCGCACAGGTTCGAAGCCAGCCTCGGCTGCTTAGTGAGGCTCTCAGCAACTTAGTGAGACTCTGTTTCCAAATAAAATATAAAATGGGTCTGGGAGTATAGCCCGGAGGTAGAAAGCCTCTGGGTTCCACCTCCAGTACCACCAAAAAAAAAAAAAAAAAAAAGAAAGGTGGTTACCTGGCTGAGGTTACCCAGGCGAAAAGGGACAGAGATGGACGTGAGCCCCCCCACCCCCCAGTACTCAGCCTGTGCACCTCGATACCAACCGTGCCCAAGGCCCCAGATCAGATCGAAGACTCCTGTCTCCCGTGCACACTCACTGTCCTGTTCTGGGCTGGGATAGAGAGGGACACCCATCTCCTCCAGCCTAGTCCAGGGACCTCTGCCCCCAGCCCTCTCTCCTCTTGTTCCTCACTTCCTCCTCCTTCTCCTCCTTCTTTTGCTTCTGGTCCTGTCTCCCTGGGGACGTGGCTCCGGGAGGAGCAGATGAACCCTTGCCCACGTTTGGCCCAGCGGTCAGAGGCCGGCCACCTGCTGCCTGGCCTGCCCACCCTGGCCTTTGTCGGCCATCTGCCCGTCAGCTGGGGCGCCGTCTCATTGTGTGTCCTAGGGTCCACCCTGCCTTGTTTACAGGCCTCTTTATCCCTCTTGGGAACTCGAAGTCCCCTCCAGTCACTGACTGTGGCCTCCTCATGAAGTACCCTTAGATTCTACCGCTCTCTTGATCTGATAGAACAAAATGAGGTCATGTCTCTCTTTTGTTGAGCATCTTCTAACATTTTCCTTTCTCACCCATGGAAGTCACACTAACCAGAGGGCCACAAAAGGTCCTCTCTTGTACGGCCTCTCCACCTTGTCTTCTACCCCTTGCTCCAGTCATTCTGAACTCTGCCAATCCTCAAACATGCTAAGCATATTTGTGCCCCTGGACCTTTGCACTTGCTGCTCTTGTTCCCATATCTGCATGATCTGTCTCCTTCCTACCTCTACCAGGTCTTTGCTGGCCTTTCTATTATCTGGCCCTTTTTTTGTAATGGGGATTGAACCCAGCAGCATTCTGTCTACAAGCTGTACCCCCACAGCCTTATTTTTTATTTTGAGGCAGGGTCACTCTAAGTTGCTGGGGATCTTGCTAAGTGGCTGAGACTGTCCTCAAATCTGCAATCCTCCTGTCTCAGCCCCCCAAGTACTGGGATTACAGGCATTGCTGGGATTTCAGGTACCTGGCTGACCATTCGTTTTTTGTTTGTTTTTTTTTTTTTGGTGTAGTACTGGGGATTGAACCCAGAGATACCTCTGAACTACATCCCCAGCCACGCCCTTTTTTAAAGAAAATAATCCCCCCTTTTTAAGAAAATGATCTCACTAGTTTGCTGAGGCTGTCCTCAAACCTGCGATCCTCCTGTCTCAGCCTCCCTAGTATTGGAATAATACTTACATTTCATATCTGGCCTTTAACTGTCCTTAGCTATGTTATTTACTTACTGTCTATTTCTTTTCACTGGAGGGAAGGATCCAAGAGGGCAGAAATTTTGTGTTTTGTTTTAAAATCCATCTCAAAACACCTAATATTTTGCCTGATGTAGGTTAAAAAAAATGAGCTAGAAGTGGTGGCACAAGCTTGTAATTCTAGTACTTGGGAGGCTGAGATAGGGGATTGCCAACCTTAGCAAATTAGTGACACCATCCACAACCTAGTGAGACCCTGTTTGAAAATAAAAGAATAAGCCAGGCGTGGTGACGCATGCTTGTAATCCCCGCGCTTGGGAGGCGGAGACAGGAGGATCGCACAGGTGCGAAGCCAGCCGCGCTGGCTTAAGAGACCCTGTTTCCACATAAAATAGTATAAAATAGGTCTTGGAGTGTAGCCCAGAGGTAGAAGGGTTTCCAGGAACCCCAGTACCACACACATAAAAATAATAATAATAATAATAATAATAATAATAATAATAATAATAATAATAAAGAAAAGAAAAGAAAAAATAGGGCTGGGGGTGTAGCTCAAAGGTTGAATGCCTCTGGGTTCCATACACACACACACACACACACACACACACACACACACACACTCTCTGTGAAGTGAGGAGATGAAGGACTGCCAGTGTTGTCACCCATCAGGAAAGCCTCTGCAGCCACTGGGAGGGAGTGGGGAGTGTGGCTTCGCGACCTGGCAGTCGTGAGACCTGGGATTCCAGGCTCAGTCTTGCCCAAATTTGCTATGTGATGTTAGGTAGATCCCTTCCTCTGGAACCTCTCTCCCACATATGATAAAGAGATCAGTGTGGCAGAGTAGGAGGGACGGGATGAGAACCTCCACTGGGATGCTTCTGCCTCCTGGGCCTTGCCAAGCTGCCTTCCCTCTTAGTCTGTCTCCTCATCCACGAGGTTGGTGGCATGGGAAGCGACAGGAGGTGCAGAGCCGAGCACCTTCCATAGCACTTGGGGTGTAGCCGGTGTTCAGGGGGCTCCCCTGGAACTGGAGAAACTGGACATGTGTTGAAGAGGATGGCGCCTGGGTATCACCCTGACCCAGGAATGCAGGCCCCGCTGAGGTCGCCATCTCTGGGGCCACTTCCTTGGTCTAGGCTCGTCATCTCATGGGCGCTGGGCCTCCAGCCAGGTGGGACGGGCAGCCAGGCCCAGCACAGGGACCCAGCTCCGCCCTCCAGCTCTCCTCTCCCTGCAGTGTTCATCTGCAGCTTCATGGTGGCCGCCCCCATCTTCGGCTACCTGGGTGACCGCTTCAACAGAAAGGTGATCCTCAGCTGCGGCATTTTCTTCTGGTCGGCTGTCACCTTCTCCAGCTCCTTCATCCCCCAACAGGTGAGGCCACCCCACCATGCTGCCCACTCAGCTCTGCTTACTACAGTCTCGTGCCCTGCTCCCTGGCTGGTCAGTGTTGGTCTAGACCGGGGGGTTCAGCTCCACAGAGCGCCTTCCCAGTGCAGAGGAGTGGGGTGTGTCTGCATGCTTCTGTAACTAGCCCTACAGATAGGCCCTTCTCTCTACTGGCCTTGCATCCCTGTGTGGCATCCTGATTCTGTGAGCTGCCCTCTGACTTGGGAAGAGAGAGTCAGGCCTGAGAGTGAAGACTGTGGCTCTTACCCCTGGCTCTGCCAGTAGCTCACCGTGTGAGCCCAAGTGAGTCCCTAGCCCTCTCTGGTTCTTACTCAGTTTATTTTTTGATGATCAGCTAAGTGCTTGGGCCCAAGTCCCAGGGAAGCAGACATTAATTAAACAGAGAGATACCTCACATCGTTTGGCTCTCACAGTCCTGGGTTTGAATATCCCAACTCTGTTGGCTGCTTGGCTTTGTGACCTAGAGAAAGATATTTCGTTTCTCTGGACTTTGGTCACCTCAGCTTGAAGATTTCCTGGAAGAAACACCGCGCTTATGAATGTCCAGATCCTGGGACATAGTAAATGTTAAACACATATTTCTGTTCTTTCTTCCAAAGAGGAGATATATTGCCTGGTGAGGGCAATGAGTTTCCCATTAGTAGGAGTGTTCAAGCAGAGGGTGGACAAGCCTGTGACAGCTGCTATGAAGAGCGGTGGAGAAAGCAGGAGAAAACCAGAATCTGCATCAGGAGCTTTTAGTCTGGCCTTGTCTTTGGGAGCCTGTGGTGGGAAGATCGGACAGGAGCCCCAGTATATAGCCTTCAAGATATGCAGACAGCTGAGCTTGGTGACGCATGCTTGTAATCCCAGTACTTGGGAGGCTGAGACAAGAGAATCACACGTTCAAGGACAGCCTCAAAAGTAGTGAGACGCTCATAAAGCTAGTGAGACCCTGTTTAAAAAATAAACAAAATAGCTGGGCGTGGTGGCGCACGCTTGTAATCCCCACGCTTGGGAGGCAGAGACAGGAGGATCGCGCAGGTTTGAAGCCAGCCGCGCGCGTGCTGGCTTAGGAGACCCTGTTTCCAAATAAAAATGTAAAAATAGGTCTGGGAGCGTAGCCCAGAGGCAGAAGGGCTTCTAGGAACCCCAGTACCACCAAATAAATAAATAAATAAATAAATAAATAAATAAATAAATGGGATGGAGATGTAGCTTGGAAGTAGAATGCTCCTGGATTCCATCCCCAATACCACACAAACACAAAAGATATGCAAACATAGTGCCAACCTAATTCTCACTGAGGAGAGAGTGGCCTCTTATAATCCATGGTGTCAGGGAGGCTTCCTGGAGGAGGAGGCACTTGGCCCAGGTAGGCAGGACTGGGAGGCTGGGTCTTTTAGTGCAGATGGCATGGTAAAGGGGGCACACCACAGATGCAGGAATGGCAGAGGTGTTGAGTCAAGGGAAAGGAGGGTATTTTGGCCAGAAAGGAAGGCAGGGCCTGAGTCATGGGAGGCCTCAGGAGTCAGGTTGGGGCAACTCGGCTTCCTCCTGGGGTAGTGCTGAGCCCTGAAAGAGTTTGAAAAAGGACAATTAGGTAGGCATGGTGGCACATGTCTATAATCCCAGTACTTGAGAGGCTGAGATAGGAGGATTGCTGGTTCAAGGCCAGTCTCAACAACTTAGCGAGTCTCCTAGCAACATAGCAAGACCTTGTTTCCAAATAAAAAATCAAAAGGGCTGGGGGCATAGCTTGGAGGTAGAATGCTTCTGGGTTCAACTCCCAGTATCGAAAGAAAAAAAGAGAGAAAGAGAAAAAGGACAATGACAGAGTCAGGTTCACATTGCTGGAGGGAAGGGGAGGGGGAAAGTACAGGTTTGTGGAGAGCAACTTTGCTTCAGGAAGGAGAGTCAGGCATGGGGAGCTCCCGGTCCAGGGTCAGATGGAAGCTGTAGTCACTATATAAAACAGGATCTACACCAGAAGTTTCTGGGGTTCCCTAGGTCTTGTCTCACCCTGGAACAGGCCCTGGGGCTGCTTCTGGGACTGACCTGTGAGCCTTGGACCACAATGCCAGAGATGGAGAGGAAAATAGAGGAGAGGCAGAGAGAGAAACGGAGAGATCGCTTCCAATTAATTTGTAAATTCGTTGCAATCACAACCCAAGTCCCACGGGGTTTTTGATGGCCTCGGCAACGTGATTCTGAAGTTAATTTGGCAGAGAAAACAGCCAAGAACAGCCAAGAACAATGTGAAAAATAACAGTGAGAGGGGATTCGCTCTCTCGGCTATCAAAATCATGTCTAGTCTAAGTAAAACAGCTGAGGGATAGACCAGGAGCCAGCGAGGCCGGGTGCGCATGCCTGCGGGGATGTAGTGCAGTTACATTTCAAATCAGTGGTTTGAGGAGAACTGACTATCTCTGGATCAAAAATAACATATGGTCTGTACTTCAAACCATATTGTAAAATAAATTCACGACAGGTGGAAGTAAAGCCTAAGCAAGATCTAAAAGTCTAGAAATCAATAAGAAAAAGATAACCCAGGAGGAAAAAAGCCAAGCAGAGGACAGTCACAGGCCATTCCAGGAGAAGATACTCAAGCGGACAATGAACGTAGGAAGAGATGGCTCGGCCTCCCAAATAACCAGGGAGATGCAAATTTAAACAACAATGAGATACCATTTCACACCCGTCAGACTGGCGACAATTAAAAAGGCTGACAATACCAAGTGTTATTACAGCTGTGGGGAACCCGGGACTCAGGCGCTGTCAGGGCTGAGTGTAAATTGGTAGGATCTCCTCTGGAGATCACAGTGGCAAGATCTTATGAAGGGCTCAGTGTGCACACTGCTTGGCCCAGTCTTCCACTCAGAGGGACAGAGAGCAGTTCTGGCTGTGGGCACATGCACACAAGGAAGCCTGTGGTAGTACTGTCCCAGACAAACAGAGGAAATGACCTAAATGCCTGGAGCAGCATAGATAAATGGGGTATATTCATACTGTGAGTTTCTGGACAGTGGAAGAATGAACTAGAGTTGTACGAACCAGCACAAACGGGTTTCAAAAAGATAATAAGCAAGGCTAGCAGAAGATGCACGGACTGGTCCCTTCATATTCATGTTTCACGTGCACAAGAAGACACAAGTCCTTTTTATTGGGCCTACATGTGCAACCCAGGCAGAGGTGGATCCTCGGGCTCCTGTGGGTGGGCTGGGGACACTCAGGACCCTTTCTGCATGCCAGTGTGCAACAATTGACGCATCACTCCCATTCTTGAGCTCTCTCTAAAATGCAACAAGCATAAACCAGAAATGAGTGGTTTTGTGTTTGGGGGATAGAGCAGTCCTCCCTGAACAAGGCTTTCAGGAAAAATCAACAGATTTGATGGCATCAAATCAAAGAGAATGCCAGGAAGCTGGGAAATGGTGAAACTCTAAACAAAGCAGAAAGAGAGATCATTGAAAATATTAGTGACTCAGATGATAAAGTGTCCTTGTGCTATTAAAGCAAATACAAACAAAACCCAAGAGAAGAACAGGAATGACAGTGGACAGACGCTTCCCAGGAAGAGAGTGCGGCAAGGAGCTGAAGGGAGACGGGAGGGGGGGGGGTCAGGGAGAAGGTGATGTGGATACAGGAATGAGGGTTCCAGCCAGTGAAGAGCCTGCCAGGCAGAGATAGACTGGGGCACAGAAAGAGCTCGATGTGGGCGATGCTGGCCAGCTGGGTGGTCAGGGTGGGGCCAGGAAGAGATGACCAGGCTGGGTTCTCAGGCCCTGAGCAGCCGGGGGCACTGTAGGGGCAGGCCCACATCAAAGGTGGGACCACCAGCCACTTGCACAGCCTCGCCCTTTCCTGCTCAGCTGGCTCCGCCCATGGTATGCTGGGGGCCCGCACTGCTTGGCTCCCACTCACGCCAGGCCCCCAGTGCTCCCAGGATCAGCCCGCCTGCCCTGCTTGGGGCACACAGAGCCAAGGGGGACTTGTAGCTCCTAAAGTGGGGCCGGGACCAGGGAGGAGGTCCCCCAGGAGGAGACACAGGCTTTCATCCCCAGTGCTTATGGAGACCCAGCTCCCTGGGGAAGCCCAGTCCCATTCAGAGCCACCATACGGAGGGCGTGCTGAGGCCAGCATGGCCCGAGGGTGGCCCAAGGGTGCTGAGGCCAGGCCTGGGCTCCATCCCCTCCCCTGGCTCCGGGCCCCTGGAGGGGCAGGGGTGTGGAGCGGGCAGAGGAGGCCCCAGCATTCTCTGCCCCTCTCCCATAGTACTTCTGGCTGCTGGTCCTGTCCCGGGGTCTGGTGGGCATCGGCGAGGCCAGCTACTCCACCATCGCGCCCACCATCATCGGGGACCTCTTCACCAAGAACACGCGCACACTCATGCTATCCGTCTTCTACTTCGCCATCCCACTGGGCAGGTGAGGGCAGAGATGTGGGGGCGTGGGTGGAGCTTCAGGAAAGGTCGCCCTGGACTTGTAAGCACTCTCTGTCAATCAAACACGTAGATGGGTCAGTCTTAGGGGACTCCTGGCCGGGTGTGAGGGTGGCAGCCTTGGGGACAGGTGAGCATTTCCCACCGTCTCCACAGAGCCTGACCTGTGTCCCTTTTCTCTGCAGCGGCCTGGGCTACATCACCGGCTCCAGTGTGAAGCAGGCAGCTGGGGACTGGCGCTGGGCCCTGCGGGTAAGGCCCCTCCTGTGAGGTCACCCCTCATCCTGCCCTGGCTCCAGGGTCACCCTGAGATTCCCACTTAGCCGAGAGCCCCCGCCAGGGCACAGGCTGCGGCCTCCAGCCTCCCTCCCTCACCAGCCTGGGCTCTGCAGACTCATGCTTTGTACATTTGCTCAGCGGGACTCATAGCTGTCAGCTCTTAGGGCCTCCGTCTGAGGGTTACACCCCTCCCCCTGGGAGCCCCAGGGTGACAGGACCAGGGATTCTCTCACCAGTCAGGAAATTCCAGGTCCGTGGCGGGGTTTCCTGCTTCCAGCCCTGGCTCTGTGTTAGGACGTTAGGGTGAGGCTGGGAAGAGACCTCTGTGGGGGGGCCCTTGGGGTCCAGAGCCATTTCCTGCCTGCCAGAGGTTGGGGGCAAGTGACTAAGGCCCCAGGACAGTGCAATGGGAGGAAACAGAGATCCCCCATCTCTCGGGGGAACGGAAGCTTAAGACAAAGTGTTTTTTCCTCAAAAGCAGGAAGGCACCAGCCTCGTGGAATTTCTTGGTGGGGGTGGAGGGGCCCTAGAGAGGAACTCCCCAGCCACGGCTCAGGCCTGCGGGGTGGGGGGGGGGACGGACAGGAGTCTCTCTTCTCAGAGGCTGGTGGGTCCAAGGGCTGGTGTATTAGAATCCAGGCTGTCAACCAGGCGTGCACGCTTGTAATCCCTGTGCTTGAGAAGCTGAGACAGAAGGATCACGCAGGTTCGAAGCCAGCCTCAGCTACTTAGTGAGGCTCTCAGCAACTTAGTGAGACCCTGTTGCCAAGTAAAGTATAAAATAGGTCTGGGAGTATAGCCAGGAGGTAGAAAGCCTCTGGGTTCCACCCCAGTACCACCAAAAAAAAAAAAAAAAAAAAAAAAAAAAAAAAAGAATCCAGGCTGTCAATAGCCGGGCGTGGTGGTGGTGCACACTTATAATCTCCGCGCTTGGTAGGCTGAGACAGGAGGATCACGCAAGTTCGAAGCCAGCCTCAGCTGGCTTAAGAGACCCTGTTTCCAAATAAAATATAAAATAGGCCTGGGAGTGTAGCCTGGAGGTAGAAGGCCCCTGGGTTCCATCCCCAGTACCACCAAAAAAAAAAAAAAAAAATTCCATGCTGACAAGACATCCTCCTCCCATGTGGGTGGAGGCCCAGGGCCTTGGCTGGACACAGGGTAGACCCAAAGGGGACTGCGTGGGTCACCACCAAAGGACAGCCTACCTGATCTATCAGCTGGAGACTTCATGTCCAGCCAGTAGCTTCCAGTGCCCCACAAAGCAAGGAACCCACCTGGAAAATGTTCCCAGCCCCAGGAGTTGGGCAGGGCTGGTATCTGGCTCCCTGCTTTCAGGAACTCTCTCTTCTCCCCAAAGTCATTATTCACGCACATCTGTCCATCAACCGTCATTCTCTTTCCAAACTCCACCTGTCCATTCGTCTTTTTCTTTTACTTTTTTTTTTTTTTTCTGTATGGAACCCAGGGTCATTGTACCTCTGAACTATACCTCCAGCCCTATTTTTAGTCTTTTTAATTTTTGAAACAGGGTCTCACTAAGTTGCAAAGGACCTTGCTAAGTAGCTGAGGCTGTCCATGAGCTCCGATCCTCCAGTCTCCGCCTCCCGAGTGCTGGGATTCCAAGCCACCACGCCAGCTCCCATTCGGCTCTCTTCATTCCTTCCTCCTCCCTTCTTTCAGTCTGTTAGTCTCCTTGCAACCTCTCCCTGTCCTGCCCCTGATCTGGACCATCCTCTTTGATCCCCAAGCCCTTTGCTGACCTCATCCCGGGTGGCTTTGCTCTGTGGTTTCTTCCAGGGGGCTGGTAAATTTCAGCCCAGATGAAGGGCTTAGCACTGGAGAAGACCCAGCTCACCTGAGCTGTGCTAGCGCCACGCCGGCAAGGCTGACTGGACCCTGGTTCCTAACTTCGTGTTTCCTGCCCTGCCAGGTGTCCCCCGTCCTGGGCATGATCACAGGAACACTCATCCTCATCCTGGTCCCCACCACCAAGAGAGGCCATGTTGACCAGCTCGGGGGTCAGCTCAAAGCACGGACCTCGTGGCTCCGCGACATGAGGGCCCTGATACGCAAGTGAGCAGGGCAGGGAGTCCAGTGGGAAGCGGAGGGTTGCCTGATGGGTGGTCCACCCAGGGTCCGTGGCCGGGCCGCCTGCCATCTCCACTGCCTGTAGTGCTGGGAGTGCCATTTGGCCATGAGCGTGTATTATTCCAGCAGCCTAAACCCTCACCCCGGAGCCCATGAGAGAGGCACCTCGGGCCTTCTCTCTGGTCCTGGGGGCAGAGGCATCTCCTGAGCTTTGACACACAGGGCTGCCTGCTGCAGCTGCAGTGGGTCCTGGCCCTGCTCAGCGTCCCCGCCCTGGCCTCTCCCCAGTCGCAGCTACGTCTTCTCCTCTCTGGCCACGTCAGCTGTATCCTTCGCCACGGGGGCCCTGGGCATGTGGATTCCACTCTATCTGCACCGTGCCCAGGTGGTGCAGAAGACGGCGGAGACGTGCAACAGCCCGCCCTGCGGGGCCAAGGACAGGTGAGGCCGAGCCAGGTGGGCCCTGGGTGGAGAGCGCCTCAGCCACAGTCATGTCCTCCTCAACTGTCCTCTGTCCCTCGTCCCCACAGCCTCATCTTTGGGGCCATCACCTGCTTTACGGGCTTCCTGGGCGTGGTCACGGGTGCAGGAGCCACGCGCTGGTGCCGCCTGCGGACCCAGCGGGCCGACCCACTGGTGTGTGCTGTGGGCATGCTGGGCTCTGCCATCTTCATCTGCCTGATCTTTGTGGCCGCCAAGAGCAGCATCGTGGGCGCTTATGTGAGTGCAGCAAAGGCCAGGGGCTGGCTGGAGCTGGCTGAAGTGTGGTCCCTCTGTCCCCATAGGGAGGCTCCTGTTTGCAGGCCACCTGTCCTTGCTCTGTCCACAGCCCATCCAGGGGCTCTGGGTATCCTTCAGGGCTGTGGGTGTGGCTTGATTTCTGTGGCGAATCCACCAGTTCCCCTGAGCCTGACTGTCAGGAGGTGGGGGCCCTCTGGAAGGGGCGGGAGGCTTTGTCTGGGCTGCTGGTAGACAGAGGGGCCTCTGACCATTGTTTCTGCTCTCTGGGGCAGATCTGCATCTTTGTTGGGGAGACGCTGCTGTTTTCTAACTGGGCCATCACCGCAGACATCCTCATGGTGAGCCAGGCAGGCTGGGGTCACTTTGTGCTGACCTCACAAGGGGCAGCTGGAAGGGTGGGTGAGGCCATGGGGAGCTGGCAGGGAGTGGCAGGGTGGGCAGGAAGAGACCTGCTGGGAGCTGAACCCAGAGGCAGGGAGGGAATCAGAGATCTGGGGACCCGCACTAGGGCAGGGCCTGAAAACAGGGTGGAATGGGCAGATGAGATGAGATGTGGGGCTGGCCGGGTAGCGAAGGGGTTTTTTGAAGACAGGTTTGTGGCTGGGAGGCTGGCGGTGCCAGGCTGGCATGGAGTTGGCGTTGCTTGCCAGCACTCCTCCCCCAGGGTCTAAGCGTCCAGGGACTCTGCCCTCCCAGCTCAGCCTGGGTCCCAGGCGCACCTGCCCGGGTGCGGGTGCTGTGGCTGGGCTGAACGGACAGAGGCGGTCTTCACAGCTCCAACAATGGGCTGCAGACCAGCCTGTCAGGGACAAAGGGCTGTCTGACTGCCGGCAGGGGCTGTGTCTCTGGGCGGGACAGGAACAGTCTGGGAGGAGCCAAGAGGGCGCAGTGGGCTTGAGTGCGGCGCTCCAGGAGGGTGGCAGGGGTGTGTGACATGTTTTGGTCCTTGGGGATCCTCCAGGTCAGGCTCAGAAGAGGACTGGGAGAGTTCAGAGGACTGGTGTGTGTGTGGGGGGGAATGTCAGGAGGGGCCAAGGCAGGGGGAGCAGAAACCCTCACGTGCTGGGGTCTGGCGCGTTAACATGGGACGGCCACCCGGCACTGGACCCCTGCTAGCCCTTCTACTTCAGGGTTCCCTTCCCCAGCTTCCCTGCAAACCTGCTTTTTCTTGCTGGACCACCAGTCCACGGGCTGGGTAGAGGGGGTATGAAGGCCTCCGTAGGTCTGTGCTGGTCACTGCACAGCCCAAGTGTGTATGTAGGGGGTGGGGAGGGCAGTGTCTGAATCAAATGCCCTTGGTGCTAGGCAGCACGGCGTCCCCCTGACTCATCCCCAGGGGCAGCCCTGGACAGCTGCTGCTGACAAGAGCCGGGTCCTAGGGAAATCATGTCCCAGTTTATGAAGTGTCACAGCTAAGTGACTAATTATTGCTAGAAATGGGGCCATGCCATCCCATTGGATCCAGGTTCTGCCCCATCCCCTCCCCAGCTCCCACAGGGTGCCTCGTGGGTGCTGGCCGCACCCACACTACAGGCTGGTGACCTGAACAGTGGAGATGGCTGGAGCTTAGGGCACGAGGATGGGCTGCCTGACCTGTCCCTCCTGTCTGGCTTGGTGGTGGGGTCAGGGCCTGCCAGGTCTGACGGGGTGCGTGAAGTCCAGTGTTGCTTGGCACGTGCTGGGTGCCCATAGGTTTAAGTGGAGGCTCTTTAGGCAGGGTCTTGCTCTGCACCAAAGCTCTGTCCCCAGCCACCCCAGCCTTGCTTTGTTCCCATGGAGGGGACTCAAGGCCGGTGTTTGGTTTGGTGAGCTCAAGAGGCTGAGAGCGAGGGTTCTAGTTCTAAAGCTGCAGGACTCTGTCTGGGTCTCAATGTCCTGTGACCATGACACGTGGCTCCGCACTGAGCCCAGTGCAGAGCCCGAGGCAGTCTGGCCTCCTGAGCAGGGAGGAAGCGGGGTGCAGCAGGTAGTGGCTTTGCCATTCCTCCTGGCTCAGGTACCCCAAGGCCCGGAGCTCTGGAGCAAGGGCCCCCTAACTGTTCCATTGTGACTGGATGTGATTAGGAGGGAGGTGAGGATTTCTGTCTGGGAGGTGGAGGCCTGGACTGGAAATGGTGGACAGAGCACCTGCCCCTGACAGCAGCCACACCCTGGGGTGGGGTGGAAGGCCCAGCAGTGACATGAAGACATCAGCGTGGGCGTCAGGCTGTGGGGGTTTTAGAAATGCCACTGCCAGTAGCCATGTATGGCGGTACATGCCTGTAATCCCAGGACCTGGGAGGTAGAGACAGGAGGATCACAGGTTTGAGGCCAGCCTCAGCAACTTATTGAGGCCCTCACCAACTTGGCTAGGTCCCTTTCCAAAATAAAACACAGGGGTGGGCTTGTAGCTTGAAGTAGCATGCTCCTGGGTTCCCCCCCTAGTGTCACAGCATCTCACTGCAGGGCGGCCCTTTGCCCTCACTCAACTTTCTCCCGCAGTACGTGGTCATCCCCACCCGACGGGCCACAGCAGTGGCCTTGCAGAGCTTCACTTCCCACCTGCTGGGCGACGCAGGAAGCCCCTACCTCATCGGCTTTGTGAGTGGCTCAGGGAGTTGGTCTGGGGAGGTGGGGGGCATCAGGAGGTGGCCCTGGCCTGACACCCATGCCCTAATGCTCACAGATCTCGGACCTGATCCGCCAGAGTACCAAGGACTCCCCGCTCTGGGAGTTCCTGAGCCTGGGCTACGCCCTCATGCTCTGCCCCTTCGTTGTGGTCCTGGGTGGCATGTTCTTCCTTGCCACCGCTCTCTTCTTCCTCAGCGACCGAGCCAAGGCTGAGCAGCAGTGAGTGTGTGACAGCCCCTCTGTGCCCTGAGCGCCCCCAGCTTGGCCCCTCCCCCTTACACACCCAGACCCCACCTGGTGGTCCTAGACCTGGGTTTTGCTTGGGAGTTTCGGGTTTCAGAGCTGGGACCCCATAGCCTTCTTTCCCTCTCATTTTCTGACTTCTTTCTCCTCTTTACTCCTTTCTCTCTCTCCTCTCCCTACCCCTGGGCTCTCCCACCTCCCCCTGGGGCTGACGAGGTCCTTGCCCAGCACCTCCGGTCAGCTGGCCCCTGCGATGCCATGTGCCAGAGCCGTGCCCGTGCCCGGCCCCCGCTGACTCGCCGCCCTGACCCCAGCCCGTCTCTCCCCCAGGGCGAACCAGCTGGCGATGCCGCCTGTATCCGTCAAAGTCTGAGGCGGTGAGCACAGGCCAGGGGCTGTGGGTAGGAGGGGGTGGTAAGAGGCAAGTAGTCCCCTCCTGCCCAAGTGTATCCCACCAACCCTGGTTTGGTTTCCTCCTGAAGTGTTGCCCAAATTTACTGGTGGAGTTATGTGAAGGGGGATGGGGCAGGCTCTTTCCAGTAAATCAGCTTCCTCCCTTCCTCCAAAGGGCTGGGGCTGGCCAAGAACTCCTCTGCTCTGTCCTCCCCAATCCTCCTAGAGATGCCAGAGCCTAATCCTACTGTGACCTGCAGCTTTCCGGCAGTGGGAGACCAGGCTTCCAGCCCCTTAGGTCCCCTAGTCGCCAGTTTTCCCAAACAGCAGGGAAGATGCAGGAGGGAAGCCTTGAGGAGGTCCCCCAAGCCCACCTCTGACTGACACCTTCCTGCCAGGTGCCGCTGGGACAATGAAGAGCCCATGCTCCTGCCTAGTCTGGGAGGGATCCTACGCCATCCTAGACCTGTGGGACTATCTCAATGCTTTCTGTGTGACCCACAGCTGGGCACCTACCCTCTCTGGCCCAGGACTGCTGAGTGGCCCTGGCTCCAAGAGGCTGCATCCTCAGTCAACCAGGAGGGCTGTGTGTGTGGGAACCACACAGTGCGACAGATTCCCAGCCCTGGGTTTGGGCTGCAGGATCCCTGGAGCCAAGGAAGACAACCCCACGTTGGGGTATCGGGAGAGCCTGGCCTACCACCGGCTTATGTGATCTTAGACAAGCCCCTGCCCTCCCTAGGTCGTGGGGCCAGGGGGCTGGACCTTCCCACGCGGAGTGTTGGGCAAGGTGCTATCTGCAGCTTCGAGGTCCCAGCAGATCCTGGACTGTACAGAGAAGAGATGGCCCGAGCCTTAGGGCCACAGTTCAAGTTCTGAAGCCTAAAGGGCCTAGTGCACAGACCTGCAGCTGGGCCTCTGACCTGGACCCAACCTGGCAAGAGGAGCGGGTACTGGTCTCTGGGTGCTTCCTGCCCTGGCAGGTCTACTGCCTTGGGTTGGTTCCTGGACTGCAGGTCTCTCAGGTGGGGGACCAGCCCCTCACAAAGAGCTGGCATCACCAGGGGTGAAGGCCCTGGCAAGCAGCTGAACACCAGGCTTGAGACACTGGGAGCTACCCACCAACCCACCTTTGCAGACTCGTGTCCTAGGGCACCTTCACCGACGCCTCCCTTCCCCTGGCTGAGCCGTCTGCAGGGACAGAACCATTCTCAGAGCTCTGGCTCTGGAGGAAGCAGCTTTCCACTCGACTTCCTGCCCAGGGATGAGCTTGATGGAGACTCACGCCCCCAGCTGGTAGCTCTCATGCACACACTCCACAACTCCCCCAGCTGACTCGGGGTGAGGAGCAGGCTTTCACCCCAGCCTGAGCACCCCAGGCCCCTTTGTGCACGCACGCACACACACACACAGAGCGCAGCCCTCTCTTCCTCCCGCCCCCTTGGCGGAGCTGGTCCTGCTGCTCCACCCCCTGCACATTTGCTGCAACCAAGGTGGCTCTGGGCCAGTGGCACTGTCATGGCCCATAGGTGACCCCGAGAGCCAGCTTGGACAATACTCCCTTTGCCTCTTAGTTACTGGCTGGCTGTGGCTTCAGTGGTGTGTTAGCTAGTGGAATACCTACCCCACGGAGCTCTGGGGCACCCTGGGGGCTGGACTGGGGGTGGGCTGGGGGGTAGTATCCTCCCAAAGACCAGCCTGGCCCTCACCCAGCTTCAGCCAGGGCCCCAGCAATGTTTTCTTGTTGTACAAGAACCAGGTCCAAGTGTTGCCTCCTCTTCCTTCCGGAAGCCAAACTGCTCCTTTATTTTTTAGAGCTGCTGATTGTGAATCTCAGAGTCTTAAGAGAGAAGCCAAATATATTCCTCTTGTAAATGAAGAAATAAACCTATTTAAATCACATCCTGATGGCTCCTGTAGCAAAATAGCCTGGAGGAAGGTGAGGGTGCACCCCAGGAGTGGCCACATGGGTACACAGCGAGTGTGAACCTGTGCTGGCCTACCTGAACACCAGAGCTCTGGCCCATACCACCTGAGCCATCGCCAGCAACAGACCCAGAGCCCAGACAGGAGCTCCTGCCAGACTGCAGCTTGTGTATTAAAATCACAGGGGAGCCGGGTGTGGTGTGGCGCACACTTGTAATCCCCACGCTTGGTGAGGCAGAAACAGGAGGATCGCTCAGGTTCGAAGCCAGCCATGCTGGATTAAGAGACCGTTTCCAAATAAAAATATAAAACATAGGTCTGGGAGTGTAGCCTGGAGGTAGAAGGGCTTCCAGGAACCCCAGTACCACCAAAAAAAAAAAAAAAAAAAAAAAAAAAAAAAAAAAAAAAAAAAAAATCACAGGGGAGACAGGCATGGTGGTGCACACTTGTAATCCAAGCATTTGGGAGGCTGAGACAGGAGGATTGTGGTTCACAGACAGCCTCAGCTACTTAGTAAGAGGCCCTTTGCAACTCAGTGAGACCCTGTTTCAAAATAAAGAATAAAAAAATAGGGCTGAGGGGGTCTCTCAGAGGCAAAATGCCCCTGGGCTCCATCCCCAGTACTGAAGAAAAAAAAAAAAGTGAAAACTAGGGGTCTCAGAGTGGCGGAGGCAGGGGCCAGGAGCTGCTCAGGGCGTTCTTCCCTTTCTGCGCAGCACTTTCTTTTTCTTGGCACCACTCCGGAACAGGCTGGGGCTCCTGCTGATCAAAGACAGCCTTGCCTTTTTCCTGGGCAGGGCAGACCGTGGGGATTTGCCCAAGACCCCCTTCTTGGGAAGAGCCTTCTGCTGCTTTTTGTCTGTGGGCTCGGTGGGGGTCACGGGAGGGGCTCCATTGACCTGCGGCAGGGTCTTGCTCTTCTTCTCAAGTCCTGGGGTCTTGGCCAGGGTGTCTGGGGCTGGACTCTTGGACTTTGCCCGCTTCCTCTTCTTGCCTGTGCTGGGGGGCTGGTCTCCACCAGTGGCTGCAGGCGCGGCACTTTCTGCCTTGCGTTTCTTACGCTTCTTGGTCTCTGGTAAGAATCCCTTTTTCTTCCGCTTCATGCTAATAGGGCTCTGGGTAGCATTGGTGACTTCCTTGGCATTTTTCTTCTCCAACTTGGGGCGCCTAGGAGGGAGTGGGCAAGGTTAATAAAGTGCGAGGGCAGCAGCCTCCTTTTGCAGAACTCTATTCTCAGAGCCCGGCACCAGGCACGCACACTACAGCAAGTACAGTGCTGGCAGGAGGGTCTTCCAGCCCCTCCCAGTGTGGGTCCTGCTCTTATAACCTACTCGACTCCCAGCATCTTCATGGCCTGCCAGTAGAGGTCGTGGAGGCGGCTGGGGCCTGCTGAGCACTCCCCTTGCTGCAGGCGCTGCTGCACACCCTGCAGTGTGCCCAGGAGCACGGTCAGGTCCAGGGTCAGCTTCTGCAGAAGAAGGAGGGTGGTGTTGATGGGAGGCAGGGCCACTCCCGGGTCCCCACTCAGAAATGAGGCACATGCTCGTAATCCCAGTACTTGGGAGGCTGAGACAGGAGGATCGCAGGTTTGTGGCTAGCCTCAGCCACCCTGTTTCAAAACAAAGAATAAAAAACACAACTAGCCCCAGTGCTTGGAAGGCTGAGACAGGAGGCATAGGTTCAAAGCCAGCCTCAGCTATATTTAGTGAGACTCTCAGCAACTTAGTGAGACCCTGTTTCCAAATAAAGTATAAAATAGGTCTGGGAGTATAGCCTGGAGGTAGAAAAGCCGCTGGATTCCACCCCCAGTACCACCAAATTAAAAAAAAAAAAAAAAAAAAAAAAAAAAAAAAAAAAAAAAAGAATGCCTCTGGGTTCCATCCTCAGTACTGCAAAAAACCCAGTCTCTTTTCTGAGGAGCCCGCTCCTCTTCCTCTGGCCAGAGGCTTGCCCTCTGTTTCCTCATCTCCCACTGGGTCTTCTCTCCTGCAGGGCACTGCCTGCTACTTACAAGGACAACCCCTCCTCCCCATTCCTTTCTCCTGGCTATGCACACAACAGGTCATTTCTGGACCCTGCTGGCTTCCAAGACCCTGGTTTTCCCTCCTCAGCACCACTCAGGTCTGGCCCAAACCCGCCTCCTCCCTTCAGTGCTGGCTGAAACCCAAGCTTGCCCTTCCACCAGCAACTAAGCCTAAAGACTCCCAAACCTTCCTCTGGCCAGCTGCCTCCTGGCCCTTCACCCACAGCTGGTGAGCACCGCACACTGCAGGCACCCTCGCTCTCCTGCTCCAGGCCTGGAGACCTAGTCTCCTTCCTCATTTTGGCCCACCGGCATCTCTCACCCTCCTGTGACCTCCCTCCCTCTTTGCCCCGAAATTCAGCTCATATGGGCCCCCCCCCCCCCATAACACAACCTTTTCTCCTGCCGGGGAGATGTAGCACCTGCCTTCCCAAGTCAGTCAAATCCATCCACATAATGGTTCTACAATCACCTAACTAGAGACAGCCTGGATTCCTTGCCTAGCTCCTGGCCCTGCCTGCTGAATTCCCTCTTGCATGGAGCCCTGCATATACCAGGAAGTCTGCTGCTGGGACCTCGGCATGAGGCCTGTTCCCGCCTGGGGCCCAGCTCATGGCAGCCGCCTTACCCTCTGAGTGACTGTCCTGAGGACACAGTTGAGCAGCTCCAAGGAAGACAGCTCCTTCTGGTGCTCTGGTTTGCTCTGGGCCTCTCCCAGGGTGTGCAGGTTCTAAGGAGGGGGTGGCCAGCCTGAGGCACTCCAGAAAGCTGCCCAGGCCTTTCTGCCATTTCCCACCCAGACACCAAAGCCCAGAGGGAGGAAATATCTTCTGGGACAACCCCAAACCCCACTCAGGAGGCTCAGGTTTCCAAAGAACAGGTCCTGATGGGTTGGGAGGAGGGAGCTCTGGGCCTATTACCTTGGTAACCTTTGCCAGGACCTGGCCAATCAGCTGCACCCACTCAGGTTCCTCACAACACAGTCTCAGCTCCTGCATGGCCAGAGTCTTCTGAAGAAGCAGGATGGCCTGAGCCTGTGGCAAAGAGAATGTGGTCACGAGAGCTTTGGCACGTGGGGCCAAGGCCCAGGACCTGCTGGACACCGACAGGGGCCACACAGCTCTAGGCACATGGGAGGAGCCTGCAGTCACCCACTCCTCTCCCTTTTTGTGTGTATGGTACTGGGGGCTGAACCTAAGGCATTCTACCACTGAACTACACCCCTAGCCCTTTTTATTTTTATTTTTGTGGCACTGGGCATTCCTCCTCTGAGCTACATCCCAGCCCTATTTTTTATTCTTTATTTTGAAACAAGGTCCTACTGAGTTGCAAAAGGCCTAAGTAACTGAGGCTGTCCGTGAACTGTGATCCTCCCATCTCAGCCTCCCAAATGCTGGGATTACAAGTGTGTGCCACCAATCCTGGCTCATCCCTTTTTATTTTTGAAACAGGATCTCCTTAACTTACCCCGCACCAGCCTTAAACCTGCGATCCTCCTATATCAACCTCCCAAGTACTGCACCACTGCCTGGCTCACTCCGGTCCCTTCTTTTATAGGTTGGGACAGCATCTGGCCCTCCTACTAGCTTACTGTCACCTCCCCCCAGCCCAGGTACCAAGTAGACACTGCCAGAGGCGGCGTCTTGTGTGGGCCTGAGGAGGAATTCTTAGGGAGCTGGAGGGCTTAGCTGCCCTGCTTGCCAGGGAGCAGGAACCACAGCCAAGATCAGTAGGGCAGGCTTCCTGGACCTCACAACACCCAGTCAGAGGGCAAAGCAGGTAAAGTGCACATGCTCCAGGCTGGAACCTGGGAAGGCCTTTACCTGCTGGTGGAGTCGCTCTGGGCCAGACATGTGCTGGATCAGGATGGGGAGCAGGCTCTTGCAGATCACCTGGAGAGGGGACAAGAGCCATGAAGCAGTGGCTGGGCTGGCTGGGGCTCTCAGCGGGCAGGGCTGGCCCCACACTCACTGGGTGCCGGGAGAAGAGGCTGAGGAACATGGGAATGGTGAGTGGACTGTTCCGCTTGGTCAGGAAAGAGCTCAGCGCCGCTGAGTACACGGGGGTCACGAGGCTCAGGTCCAAGCAGCTGGCAGCCTGCACCAGGTGAAAGCTGAAGTGAGCGGGCTGCTTTCAGAAAGCCAAGTCCTGGCCTCAAACCCCCAGCTGTGAAATGCTGATGGGATGCCACCTGGCTTTTGGGGCTGAGCCTGGGGCTACTCCCATAGTCCCCAAGGCCAGGCCACACTCACCTGTAGGTCCTGGGGCTTGGAGCCAGCACCGGCTCTCTGACTCTTCTGCTCACACTTCTTAGCAGTGTTACCCTTCAAGATGCGAAGCAGGTAGAGGGAGGCACTGAAGTAGTAGAGGGCCAAGGAGGAGTCTGCCTGGTGGCTGGCCCGCTGCACCAGCCGCTCCACCTGGGCGTGCAGAGCCTCCGCTTGGTCGCCCAGGCTGTGGCAGTAGTGCCGTGCCCGGCACAGGTCTTGCCTGCGGGATGTGAGGGGCAGACCTGGTCACGTCATGTCTCCCTGCTCTCTACCAAGCAGAGCCAACTCTCTAAGTCCCATTTCACAGGCAAGGAAAGGGACCTAGGGAACAGGGACTTGACCCAGGTCCCTCAGATTTGCTCAGAGGCCGTAGAAAAGTTCCCTGGGCTGGGCGGTTCCATGTCCCAAACCCCCCTGACCTGCTCCACATCTCCTGTCTGTACCTGCTCATGGGATGTGGCCTCCCTGCTGTGTACCTGGTATGCCAGGCCCCTAGGCCTTCACTCCCCCCCAGGACTCTGAATCCTTAACTGTAGGTCTATAACCGCCAAGAGTCTATTCTTTCTCTAGATGCTACTGAACCTGCCTCCTGGCCTTGGGTACAGCCCCTTCCACATCTCCAACACAGACCCTCCCCTGGCCCATGCTCCTACTGAAAATGCCCATGGCCTTGCCACCACCCAGGGGGCCCTTCTCACTATGGCCTTCCTCTCCAGCTGCAGGCATCTGTGACTGGCCCTGCCCCGTCATCACTTGCTCATGCCGGCTTGGACGTTGCCGCCACTGCTTACTGCAGTCTCTCAATCCCCTGTCCCGCCACACTCACACAGGACTGATTTCCCAACTACAGTGACCCCGCAGGCAGAGATGGGACTGGGGCCCCTGGGACCTTAGCTCTGGGGTGTAGCCAGCAGTGAGTATCAGAAGGGGGATGCACTAAAGACCGCGTGTGAGTCAGAGTAGCGTGTGGACCTGGGGCAGAGCAGCGAGCCTCAGAGTCAGCGGGCCTGGGATCAAATCCTGCTTTTGTTCTCTATCTGGACAACCCTGCAGGTCTGGCTCTGGGGCCAGGTGCTGCCCTGCTTACATGAATATGCGGGCCGTCTTCTGCAGAAGGTCCTGCTCCTGCTTGCTACCGCCGCCGCTGCGCATGGTGCGCCGAATGATGCTGAGCAGTGGCTCCAGCAGCCCCGGGATGAGGGGGTTCTCGGGCTGCTTGGTCACCAGCACCTCGACCAGATCCAGCACCTGAGGCCAGGGTAGGGTGGGGTCAGCGCATGCAGGAGCAGGTGCAGACAGGGGAGGGCGGACACACGCACCCGGATCTGGAAGTCCCGCCGGAGAGCCTTCTCCTTCTGCAGCTTGTTCTTCTCATCTCTCCGGGCCTGGATGCGCAGTTTCTGCTCAGCGAAGAGGCTGGCAAGGTTCTGGTCCAGCGCCATCATGGCTTCATCCCCCAGCTCCTCCTCATCCTCCTCACTGTCCACTCCACCCTGAGGGACAGAGGCCCAGCCATGAGCCTGGCCTTGAGAGGCACACACGCACGCCTCCTCCCCAGGGCCAGCTCACCAGTGCCTTCCCAGCCTGCAGCACTGCCATCAGCTGCTGGCGGAAGCCAGGGTCCACATCCCCATCGCGTTCCTCCTCCTCACTCTCCTCCTCTTCACTCTCTTCCTCGCTCTCTGAGTTTTTATTGTCCTGTGGGGGAAAGGGGTCACACCTCTCCACTACCACGTGTCTCCCATGGCTGTCCACCCGGCCCTGCCCTCCGCTGGAAAGCACCTCTGCTCCCTTCAGTTGCCTCTCCTCGGAATCGGAATCATCAGTAACCACCACGTTGTCGTCCTCGTCCTGGTTCGTCTCTGGGTTCAGCACCTGGGGAGGATTCCCAGGCCGCTGACCACTTATTGTCCCAGCCCCCAGCCCTGGCCAAAGCCTCCCATTTCAGGGAACAAAGTGGGTACCACTGTCTCTCTGAGAGCCCTCAGGATGCCAGGACAGGCTGGCAGACCAACAGTTGAGTAGGACCTTGCCTGCCTTGACTGCAGGGCTTAGGAGGGCCCGAGGATGACTCAGCACCCCCAGCACAGCGTGGTGCTCAGTGAGCCCCATCCCAGAATTCATTTCCCAAAGCCCCAACTCACGTCCAGGATTAGCTGCAGGGCACGTGGGGTCAGGTGGGAGCAGATCTGGGCAAACACGCTCCGGGCCACCTGGCGCATCAGGTGGCTGGGCTGGGCCAGCAAGGCCAACAGGATTTCCACCATCACCTCCACCCACGGCGGCTCCTGGGAGTCTGTGATGGGGGAAGAAGGATAAACAGTAGCCAGGGCCCCTGTGTTGCCCAAGGACACACCCTCCCCACTCTGCCCCAGGGACAAGGACCCACTGATGGCTTTGGCCCGGGAACGGCGGGTCTTCTCCCCCATGCTCTTCTTGATGCAGGTCTGGATGTCACTGAGAAGATCACAGCTCTCTGTGGGGGACTAAGGGCAGGGTAGAGCAGAAATTAGGGGCCAGCCTTGCTCCCAACCTTGCAGTCTCATGGGAACAGCTGGCACCAGAGAGGCCTCAAACATCTGGGCCTCCTTTCATCCAGAATGAAGACTTGGGGGCAACCCAGGAACTAATGACCTTTTTATTACTTGGATATTATCACAGGAAAACCTGAAAGACCTCCGGGACATAGAGCCAAACCTCCCCAGTGACACCCAGAGAGGCAGAGCCTGACTGGGATAGTCAGGGTTAAGAGGAGACAACATTGCAAAATTCTAGACTATTTCCCTCACATCTGATTCAGCATTAGAGACAGATTTGAAAATCATCAGTTAAAATTATTTTAGTTAAGCTGGTGTGGTGGGGCATGCCTGTAACTCAGTACTTGGGAGGCTGAGAAAGGAAGATCTCAGGTTCAAGACCAACCTCATCAATGTAGCAAGATTCAGCAACCTAGTGAGACCCTGTTTCAAAACATAAATAAGGCCGGGCATGGTGGCGTATGCTTGTAATCCTTGTGCTTGGGAGGCTGAGACAGGAGGATTGCACAGGTTCGAAGCCAGCCTCAGCTACTTTGTGAGGCTCTCAGCAACTTAGTGAAGCCCTGTTTCCAAATAAAGTATAAAATAGGTCTGGGAGTAAAGCCCGGAAGTAGAAAAGCAGCTGGGTTCTACCCCCAATACCACCACAAACAAACAAAAAACAATTAAAAAAAAAATAAAGAGTAAAAAATAGGGCTGGGGGTGTAGCTTGGAGGTAGAATACCCCTGGGTTCCATCCCCATCACCACAAAAATAAATAAATGCATAAGGAGGTGTGGATATAGCTCAGAGATAAAATGCCCCTGGTTCACACACTCTCTCTCTCACAGACTCTCAAATTAAGCCAGCATAGTAATACATATTTTTAATCCTAGCTATATGGGACCCTGAGGCAGAAGAGGTCACCCTGGACAACTTAGTGAGATCCTATCCCAAAGAATTAAAAAGGATTCAGGTGTGTTGGTCCACACCTATAATCTCAGTACTTGGGAGGCCAGGACATAAGGATCTCAGGTTTGAGACCAGCCTCAGCAACTTAGTGAGACCCCATTTCAAAATAAAAAAATAAAACAGGGCTGTGGGTGTAGCTCAGAGGTAGAATGTCTCTGGGTTCAATCCATAGTACCAAAAAGAATTAAAAGGGCTGGGCTACAGCTTAGTGATAAAGAGTATCCTAGCACCAAAAATTTGTGTGTGTATGGCCAGGTGTAATGGTGCAAGCTTGTAATCCCAGTACTTGGGAGTCTGTCCCCTAGGTTGCACCTTTCCTGTGAGTCAAGCTCAGAGATCCCAGGGTCCCGGGTAGGCTACGCCACTATCAAAGACCGGCTACCAAGTATAAGAAACAAAATCCACAGCCAAAAAGCCAGAAGGAGCAGAGGAAGGACCCTTCTGCATAGGTCACTGAGCCCTGGAGCAGCCCAGTTAAGAGTCTCAGCTACCCAGAGAGGTTCTGGGTCAAGAAAGCACAAGAGTCAAAAATGTTGCTGGCATGCTCAAAGCTTCTCTTCCAAACAGAAAGGGAGATGCCAAGGTTCTGAAGGATCCATATTAGAAAGCACGTGTTACAGACTGTGACCCAGTGTGACAAGGTGACATGATGGGGCAAGAACCTGTGCTGTGTGTCCAGAGAGGAAGACGACTAACCTCAGCCGTGACTACTGTTTCTTGTGGATAAGAGTTAAATACAAACACCTAGGCACCCCCACCATTTTTTTGGTGGTACTGGGGATGGAACCCTTCTACCTCTGGGCTACACTCCCAGACCTATTTTATATTTTTATTTGGAAACAGGGTCTCTTAAGACAGCAAGGCTGGCTTCGAACCTGCGTGATCCTCCTATCTCCATCTCCCAAGCGTGGGGATTACAAGCGTACACCAACACGCCCAGCCCTAGACCCCATTTCAAACTGATCACCAAATGGCACGCCCCAGTAGGCCTGCCTCCCTCAGGAAGCATACTTTCTCCTTCCTTCATGTCTGTGGCCTCTGGTCAGCAAGCAACCAGAGAGGTTCTGTGGGATGGTGTGAATACCGGCCACTTGCTGTATGGCAAGGGGCAGTGCCTGCTTCAAAGCTGGAGATGACGAAAAGAATAGAGAAAGCTCCAGATACTGGCTGGAGCCTGCTACGTGGACAGAGTGATTTTCTCTGGGTATAATTCCATGCAGGACAGGGTCAGCTTAGGAATCCTGACTTCCTGAATCTTCCCTGGCCACCTCAGCTGCCCTGAACTTCTCAGTAGGGGGCTTGCCATACCCAAGTACGTCCTAAGCCCCTCCCTTCCAGACTATCATACCTTGAAGAGGTAGAGGCCCACAAGGAGCAACAGATGCTGGAAGGCAGTAGCCTTGGCCTCCGAAGACCGGGCCTCTAGTTCCTTCAGAGTCTCCAACATCCTGGGGTAAGATAGGCACGTTTGCAGGGTGCTGCTGCCAGCCAGACCGAGTGTCCGCCCACCCCTGGAAATCCCATGCCCTTACTGGTCCCAGGCCTGGCGTTGCCGAGCTGTGAAGGGCGTCACGGTGGCGACGTTGCGGTTGTGGTTCAATAGCATGTCTGCCAACTGCACCAGGCGGTAGATCCAAGACCGCCCACCGTGGGCCTGGTCTGGTGCCTGCTTGAGCCTCATGCTGAGGTTCTGCAGCAGGCTGGGTGAGGGGTGCAGTGAGGTCACAGTACAGTACTAACCAACACTGTCCCCTCTCCGCGCCTACACCGTGGCTCAACTCCTGGCCTCTGGAGCTACTAGAACTGTTGCTCTCAGCTTAAGAGTCGGAAGGAGCAAGTGTCCTCACGCTTCCTCCCCACCCCAGACTCACCAGCTGCCCAAGGCCCACCTGAAGAAGGCATTGACGACGAAATCGCGGGTCCGGTCATCCATGGGGAAGGAGAACTGCTGCCTGGTCTCTGGAATCTGGCCGGTGGCCTTTTTTGTTTTAAAGAATGCGTGAAACAAACAAAACCTGTGGAGGGTGTCCGGGTTGCCTCAGTGGGTGCCATCGCCAGCCAGGCTCCCTTGCTGGGTGGCACCATAGGAGGTGTAGAGCCAGGACGGAGGAGCTGCTCTACTCTAAGTATAGCTCACTGGGGCCCAATAGGACAAGGCTGACTGTGGAGGGCAGGCCCAGCACCAGGCTCCGTGAGGACAGTGTCATGCGTCCTTTACACACAAGCCTTTTAAACCCCTGTGGTCCCGCCCTTGCTGTTCCTGAAGAGTTCCCAAGTCCCAGTGTTTCAGCTTCCCACTGACAACCCGAAGGCAGCTCCAGGGTACTCAAGCCAGGGCTAAGCCAGGGGCCTAGGCTTGGCCACACCAGCCCTGGGGAGCTAGGGCACAAGAAGACCTCACACCTGGCCACCTGCTCAATGGAGGCCTCCTCCTTCTCCACGTGCAACTGGTCCACAGTGCTGACCAGGCGGTGGATGATCCACTTTCGCAGCCGGAACACAGCTCGCTCAGGCCTGGGGGCGCAGGAACAGAGATCAGGAAGTTGTCAGCAATGATAAAAAACAAGGTACTCTTCTGTCCTATTCTTTTTTTTTTTTTTGGTATTAGGGATAAAACCCAGTGTTCTATCACTACATCTCCATCCATCCCTTTTTAGTTTTTGAGATAGGGTCGTGCTAGGCTAGCCTCAAACTTTTGATCCTCCTGAGCCACTAGGATTACAGTGTGCACCACCACACCCAGATCCTTTGCCCCATCTTGACAGGAATCTGAAATCTTCCCTCCCTGAACACCAGTGTGGAAAGGCTAAGGCCATCTTCAATAGCTGAGGTCCCCCCGACTTCTGCGGCTTGGAGCCCCAGCACAATGGGAGGGATAGTCCAGGGCTTTGGGAGGAAAACTCTCAAGTCCTGGCTGCTCCCCTGGCATTTGGGGCCCACTCACATGTTAAGTGAAGCATCCTGGGTTTTCTTCTGTTTGGCGGTACTGAAGTCAACCAACGAGTCCAAGTCCGGCTGGAGAAACATGTCCCGCAGCCAGGACACATAGCCCCGCAGGGCGTCAGGACTCAGGAACTGCGTGACCCGCCAAAAAGTAGGCATGACAGGGAGGCCTTGGTTGGTGATGGAGGAGAAGGCCACTAGCATGGTCAGCTGCCGTTCGGGATCATCCTGGCAGCCTTCCAGGAAGGTGCCCACGTACTCACTCATCTCCGGGGCAAACTTGAACTGGCTCGGGAGCTGCAAGAATCAGGGATGGGCTGGCATCCTCCAGGGACCCAGGGCCCCCGCCAGCCTCTTCTTCCGCAGGTTAAACCAGGCCCTGTCATTCCACCACTTCTGTCTGGTGCCAAGGCCTCTCACATATGACCTCTGCACCTCCAGCCTCAGGTCGCCTCTTCTGTGTCACAGGCTGTTTTGCTGGCTTGATGCAGGGTGGTGCTTAAGGGTCCACACTGACTTGGACCGGTTATGCTGGTTCCTATCTGTGCCAACCTGGGACTCAAAACCCACCAGGTCCCATGTGCTTCCTGTGTGCCAAGCCCTGTGCTCCATGTTTTCTTATAGCACTTGTTAAATTTTCATACCAACCCTCTGCAGGGCCCCGGCTGAAATAGGCTGGGGAGAGTGGTAAAGCCAGCAACATTTGCTGGGTACCAGATATGATGCTACTCAACACATTGGGGCAAGGACCACTGTCATCATTGTGAGACTGCTGGCTGTACCTGCTTGTGAGGGGTCTCTGGGGAGAAGACAGAGGGCCTAACCTTGCCCAAAGTCCCTTCAGAGGGCAGGGACACCCAGCTCCCTGGCCCTTTGCAGTCAGCGCTCATCAGCACAGTGGACTCCCACCTTAGCAGTGACCATGTGCTCCCCGAAGTGGCGGATCAAGTCTCCACGCATCACCATCTGCAGCTGTTCCTTGGAGAGCAGGGACAGGGCTTTGCCCAGCAGGCGGAAACACAGGTAGCTGAGGGGGCACGAGACAGAGCCTGGTCAGAAGCCCTGGAACCTGGGGAGGACCTTAGGACAGGGGTGCAGGATCAGAGATGATGCTACACACCTGGCCGGCCACGAATGCTTCTTCAGCACCCCTTGCTCCACAACTTCCTTCCAGAACAGTAGGAACTTGTCTTCCTTAAGTGCCAGGTGGAGCAGGTCCAAGGCCACATCAGGTAGCTTGTGCTCCTTCTTCACAGAGGTGGCCGCCATCTTCAGCACGGTCACCAGTCTGTAGAGGACAGAGGAGACTCAGCGAACACCACCTGGCAGACGAAGATGCAGGCACCCCCAGGGAGAGCCCATCCACCCACTTCCCACACCTGGGAATGTTCTCAGCTGAGAACAGGTCAACCGGTCCCGTGAGCTTCTCGAGCTTTTTGGGCACTTTGCGTTGGGCCAAGAGGAAGAGCTCCAAGTACTGAGGGGAGCTGAGGACTACATTCATGTCAGCTGTAAGGACCTTTGGCAAAATCTCCTGGAACATGGCCTCTGGGACCTGGTGGTGGAGCAACAGGTTAAGCGAGGGCAGCTCGCCATCGGCATCTTTAGCTTCTCCCCTGTGGGGTGAGCCCTCTGGGCCCTGCTCTCTGGCTTAGTGTCAACCCAAGGTGGGACAGCCCCACCCACCTTGCTAGGTAGCAGAATGACCAGAAGCATTTGCTAAAAACCCTCAAATTCCTAGGAAGCTGGGTTTTTAAACAAGCACCCCACTGACACTAATTGGTCTGTGGCTATCCTTTAAGTCATTCCTTTTTTTGGATTTAGAGAATGAACCTATGTAAAGAGCCATAAGTGAAAAGCTAAAATTTGAATTCAGGTCCTTCTGGCTTTCAGGCCAAGATTGTGTGTAAAGCCCAGGCTCAGACATCCCAGCCGCCTGGCCTTTTCTTCAGTGGCAAATGATTCTAGGTATTAATCTACATCAGTGTCCTATGTAGGGCAGTAGAGACCCACAAGGGGCCAGTCTGGACCAGAGTAACAAAGACAAACCTTTAATATACTTGTCACCTGTCAGCTACTTTCTGAGACTTGTGCTGCCCAGCAGGGAGACCACTAGCCATACAAGGCTACAAAGCACTATGTCTAACCTGAAGGGAGATCTGCCTAAGTATGAAATGTACACTTAACTTCAGAGACAATATTGACAAAAGGAATGCAAACTATCTAGACAAATCTTTACATTGATTGCATGCTTAAATGATAGTATTTTAGCTGGGCGTGGTGGCGCACGCTTGTAATCCCCGCGCTTGGGAGGTGGAGACAGGAGGATCGCGCTGGTTCGGAGCCACCCTTGCTGGCTTAAGAGACCCTGTTTCCAAATAAAAATATAAAATAGGTCTGGGAGTGTAGCCGGGAGGTAGAAGGGCTTCCAGGAACCCCAGTACCACCACCAAAAAAAAAAAGATAGTATTTTAGATATCCTCCATTAAGAAAATGTTAGCTAGTCAGCCAGGTGTGGTGTGTGGTGGTGCAAGCTTGTTTGTAATCCTAGCATTTCCATCTGAAAAAAAAAAAAAAAAAAAAAAAAAAAAAGGTGACTGAGCATGGTCTTGCATGCCTTTAATCCCAGTACTTGGGAGACCAAGATGGAAGAATCAGTTTCAAGGCCAGTCTCAGCAACTTAGTGAGATCCTGTTTCAAAAAAAAAAAAAAAAAAAAGGCTGAAGTGGTACCCTGGGTTCAATTTCCAGCATTGGGAATTGGGGGGAGATAGTTAACAAACTAGACCTATTTCTCTTTCTTTCCTTTCTCTCTCTCTCTTTCTTGTGGATTATTGAACCCAGGGGCATTCTACCTCCAAGCTACATCCCCAGGTCTATTTTTTTGCGGGTCTGGGGCTGGAACCCAGAGGCATTTAACCTCCGAGCTACAACCCCTGCCCAATTTTTTATTCTTTATTTTGAAACAGGGTCTCACTGAGTTGTGAAGTAGCTGAGGCTGTTCACGAACCATGATCCTCTAGTCTCAGCCTTCCAAATGCTGGGATTACAAGCGTGCGCCACCACGCCTGGCTCCCAGGTCTATTTTTTATTCTTTATTTTGAAACAGGGTCTCACTAAGTTGCAAAGGGCCTCACTAAGTAGCTGAGGCTGGCCACAAACCTGTAATCCTCCTGTCTCAGCCTCCCAAGTACTGGGATTACAAGTATATGCTACCATGCCTGGCTTCCAGCTTCTTTTACCTTTTCAATGAAATTATTGAAAACTTTCCAAGTGTGCGCTCTTATAATTCTATAGGAAAAAGCTGCTCTAGAGCGCTTTCATGCACTAACTGGAGTCTTGTCAACGTTTTCATAGCAGGCGGTGTGATCTGGATCCCAGCCGGTAAGCCCGTACCTCACATAGGATGTCCACCAGGACCTTGAGGGGCTGCCCCTGTAAGTGGTTGTAGTGATGGGCCAGGGTTTGCAGCAGCTTCACTGACTTCATCAGGGCCTCCTGGTCCTGGTACCCACAGAAGGCAGAGTATGAGCAAAGCATTCTACTGTCCTCACTTCCCTCCCCAAGACAGTTCACAGGCACCCTGTACCCCCAAAGCTCTTACCTTCACCAGCCGGCCTGACTGGAAGAGGGCTAGCACCCCAAATAGCTTTGCAAAGAGAGCGTTTCTCAAGGTTGCCTGGAAGGAGATGATGCCAGGCCCAGGTGAGAAGGGCCCAAGTGCTTCCCTCCCAACCCCAGGCAGTGCATCTCCCCCGGGCCACGCTCACCTTCTTCACCTTATGCAGCTCATATTTTTCTTGTATCTGCTGCAGGATGCTGCACAAAGGGATGTCTTCAAAGGACTGTAACAGCTGCCAGGAGTAATGGCAGAAAAAAGATGACAGGCTCAAGGGATGGCCCAGCCTCCAGTCATCGGACCTCAACCTCTTCAGCAGGAACCACCTATGCCCCTAGATTGCTCAGGTGTGATTCCCTGGCCACCCACCCTATTCTCATAGCCAGCTCAGAGCCCCCTTTCGGTTGATCCTAATGGCTGAAGCATTACTGATCTTTGTGTACAAGTTTCTCAGAGTGCCTTGTTATCAAATAAGCTCTTTGCACCCCTCCTCCAAGGAAAGCTCACTTTCCCCAGTAACCTGTCAAGCCATGTATCAAAAAGTAAACTTGCTCCTAGGTACTCAAGAGGTGGAGATGAGGGAGTTCTGTCCAACCTGGGCAACGCAGTCAGACCCCAGCTCAAAAAGAAAACCGAAAGCCTGCCCAAATTCCCATCCCATTTGCCGGGCCTTCCGCACACGCACTTCTCACGCACACGGTCCCCTCCCCTGAAGCTGGGACGCCGGCCTCACCACTTGGTCCAGGAGCACCCCTCACCTGTGCCAGAGCCAGGCTGTAGCAAGGCCGAGCGGCTTCTCTTCCCACTCCGAGCCCAATGATCAGGCGCTTCAGGGCATACTTCATCTCCGATCCCTGCGGAACCGACAGCATCCCTCAGGGCGAACAGTTTCAAAGGGGCCCGCCCTCACCCTGTTGGCATCCAGAGTGGCCACCACGCTCCCCGCCTCAAACTCGGGTCCCGCACTGCTGCTCTGCAGAGACCTCCGCGGCGCCCTGGCCCAGGCCTGCCTCCTTACCCCCGGCCTCGCGCGCAGGTACTCCAGCAGCTTCTCGGTGGCCTCAAGCCGCGTCTCCTGCTCCGGCTTCCCAATGTCCCAGAAGAAGTCCAAGAACTCGCGGCTGTGCTCCAGCAGGCCATGGCGGTCGCCCTGCGTCGCCCCTGCCCGAGACTTAGGCTCAGCGCTCTCAGGAGTCTTGATCTCCGCCATACTTCCCGGAACACGTGGGCTGCGAAGGCAGCAGCTTCCGGGTCAGGGCCCGCGCACGCGCCCTGGTCGGGCCCGCTGGGGGCGTGGCCGACTCCGGGGCGGGGCCGTGGGCGGGGCCGGGAGGCCCGCGGTCCCGCCCTCCCTCTGAGTGGGAAACCCGGCGCGAGCTAGCCCTGCGTTCCAACACACCTCGGCCACCTGGTCCCAGAGCATCCATCGCTTTCCTGCATTCCGAGCATTAATTGGACAATGATTGATGTTGTCAACAATTATGGAGTTCCCGTTCAGTGCTGGGCTCTGTGCTGAGGCAGACGGTGGGAACAAAGCCACGGCTTCCATGACCTTCCTTTCTAGTGAAAGGAGATGGCTGATGAACAAGTAGCCAAGTGCTTTAAAAAAGTTAATAATGGTGAGAAAAATGAAGAAGAAACGCAGGGCCGCCCGGAGTGGTGGCACACACCTGAACAAAAAATAAAAAATAGGGCTGAGCCCTATTTTTTACCTTAGAGATAGAATGCCTGACTGAGCCCAGGGCTCAGTCCTCAGCACTACGAAAACAAATATATAAAATAAAAAGGCAGAAGAGTGTATCTCAGAGGTAGAATGCCCCTGGGTTCAACTCCTAGTACAAAGAAGAAAAAGAATAAAATTTGAAATGGATGAATAAATCACCTCTTAAAAATCTTACTAATTCCACTGGGCGCAGTGGCACACGTTTGTAATCTCAGTACTTGGGAGGCTGAGACAGGAGGATCACAGGTTCCCAGCTAGCCTCAGCTACTTAGTGAGGCCCTCTGCAATTACCTGTATCAAAATAAAGAATAAAACATAGAGCTGGGGGGTGTAGCTCAGAGGTAAATGTCCCTGGGTTCTATCCCCAGTACTGCCAAAAAAAAAAAAAAAAAAAATTTAGCTGGGTGTGGTGGCGCATGCTTGTAATCCCAGCATTCGGGAGGCTGAGATTGAAGGATTGCGGTTCGCGGACAACCTCAGCTACTTAGGCCCTTCACAACTCAGTGAGACCCTGTTTCAAAATAAAGAATAAAAACATTGGGCAGGGGATATAGCTCAGAGGTCAAATGTCTCTGGGTTCCATCCCCAGAACAGAAAAAAAAAAATTTTTTTTTTTGCTAATTCCAAAGAAAATTCTACAATACTGACTTGAGGGTTCTGAAGTTGACCTGTGGGCTGAGAGCTGAATAACAAGAAGGACCCACTCTCCCTTAGGGCAAAGATCTAAGAGGGGTCAAAAGCCCAGGCCTAGCCAGGTGTGGTGGCAAACGCTTGTAATCCCAGCATTCGTGAGGCTGAGACCGGAGGATCTCGGTTCGCAGACAGCCTCAGCTACGAAGTGAGGCCCTCAGCAACTCAGTGAGACCTTGTTTCAAAAGAAATAATAAGCCGGGCGTGGTGGCGCACGCTTGTAATCTCCGCACTTGGGAAGCAGAGACAGGAGGATCGCGCAGGTTCGAAGCCAGCCATGTGCACTGGCTTAGGAGACCCTGTTTCCAAATAAAAAAATGTAAAAATAGGTCTGGGAGTGTAGCCCGGAGGTAGAAGGGCTTCCAGGAACTCCAGTACCACCAAAAAAAAAAAAATAAATAAATAAAAAATAATAATAAAAGGCAGGGGGTGTAGTTTGGAGGTTGAATACCTCTCGGCTCCATCCCCAGACCCACAAAAAAAAAAAAAAAAAAAAAAGCCCAGGACTAGGGCACAACAGCTACCAGGGCCCCAGAGAGGGGAGGGGATAAGCCTGGGGGTGGTGGTGGAGGGTGTATTGTTAAAGAAGCCAGCACATGTAGTGATCTCAGCCAGGATCAGGTTTTTTTTTTTTTTTTTTTTTTTTTTTTTTAAACAGGGTCTCTTAAGCCAGAGCTGGCTTCGAACCTGTGTGATCCTCCTGTCTCCACCTCCCAAGCGCTGGGATTACAAGCGTGCACCACCACGCCCAGCCTAGGATCAGGTTTTGATTCTGATTGTGCTGGGAGGTCACTGGTGCATTTTACATCATGTTTACAGTTATTTATTTATTTATTTACTTTTTGTGTGGAACTGGGGGTTACATCAGGATTATCTGGCTGCTGGGGTGGGGGATGGATTACGGGGCAAAGGTAGAAACTGGAAGACCAGAGGCTGTTGGATTATTGCACCATGGTGATGAGAACGGGCCGGACTTGGCAGAATCGTAGCCGGTCAGTGGTAGGGAATGATGAACTAGGTGTCCGGGGAGAGAGGAGAGAGGGATGCCAGGTTTGAGGCTAAAATAATTGGGGAGATTGTGGTACCATTACAGACCTGAAGAAGAGTTTTCTTTGAGGAGGAGGTGAAGATAGTGGGACCCAGAGGTCTGCTAAATCAGAGACACCTTTTACCATGGCAGGAGAACTGCTGCTGGCTGGCCCACTGCCTGGTTTAGGAGCTATTTGGAGAGACCTCAGCGTGGAGGGGAGGTCAAGGCCAACCTTGGGCTTTAAATCCTACACATGCAGCTCCAGCCCTGGTCCTCAGGCCATGGGACACCTCCTACTCACCCTCCTACTCCCTTTCTATCTCTGTTGTCTGTTCTAGAAAGTGAATTTAGAAGCCAGGCATTGCGATTGCCCGTAATCCCAGCACTTGGGAGGCTGAGACAGGAGAATTCCAGGTTGAGACGCAGCACGCAGTAATTTAGTGAGATACTATTTTTGAAATAAAAAAGCTGGGGGTATAGCTCAGTGGTAGGGTACCCCTGGATTCAATCCCTGGTTTAACACACACACACACACACACACACACACACACACACACACACACACACACACACGAGGTTTACTTTACACTTATGGTGCCCCAAAAGGGAAATGAGGGCAGAGCAGGGTGAAATTGCAAGACACCCTTTCTGGATGTTGGTCATCTGTGCTGCCCATGGGGGATGCTCTGAAATCAGGCTGGTAGCAGCCAGGCATGATGGCACACACCTGTAATCCTAGTATTTGGGAGGCTGAGATGGGAGGATTGCAGGTTCCAGGCCAGCCTTAACAATAACAAGGCTCTCGGTAAATTAGTAAGACCCTGTTTCAAAATAAAAAGTAAAATGAGGCTCTAGTGTAGTTTGGAGGTAGAACACTCCTGAGTTTAATCTCCAGTACCACTACCACCACCACCACCAAAAAAAAAAAAGGCTATAGGAAATTAACCAACAAGGAAGAAAGGCATGTAACACCCAGGAAATCTTTATTTGTTCCCTCGTTTCTAGCCTAGGTGAGAGAGATCAGCAGAGAATGGCTGGAAGGGAGAATAAGAGATGCCCCCAGGGCACTACCCATCCCGCCCTTGGAGCCTAGAGCCTCTGCTTGGCATTGTATGGTTGAGTGGGCCCTGGATACCAGGCCTTGAGTCCAGATAATTGAGCTAGTAGAGAGCACCCGCAGATGCTCTCTCTGCTCTCTGTCACTGGCAGGTCTGCTCTGCCCCTGTCCTCAGGTTTGCAGTGGTAACTCTGCCCCTACCAGTGTCTGCCCTGCCTAGAACCCCTGGAAGGGGCAGCAGCCACTGGGGACACTGGAGACATGAGCGTGCTCTGCATGGGCTGCGACCTGCAATAGGGTCCCTTGGCTGCAAGTACTGGGGCTCTCTGTTGGTCCTCGCTGAGCTTGGTGCTGGTGCTGCATCTGGGATGGGGGCCCCGAGAGATGGCTGAGCAAAGCGTGAGTCATGGCTCCAGCCATATTCGGGGTTCCTGAGGCCACCAGCCCCATTACATCGGCCTCTGTGTCATCCAGACTGGAGCGGAGAATGAGGGGGCAGGCCCAGGCACTGGTTGCAGAGCTGGCCACCAGGTTGCTGAGCAGCACCCCAGTGCTTGGGGACACATGTCCAGACCCAAAGGAGCTGTTGAGAGAGGACACGAGCAGGAGCATAGAGCCACTGCTGTCCACGGTGGCCAGGATGCTGCTCACGGGGGTTCTGACAGCTTGCGGGAGGGAAGGGCAGGGGTCAGGGCTGGGCTGTCTGGAGTGTATGGCTGCCTTCAGCAGTGCCAGCAGCTCTGGGCCGGCCGAGGGGCCGGGGGTGGTGAACAGGACACCCTGGGGCATGGAAAGCTGCAAAGCTGGCTCCAGGGTGGGTGCAGGCCCTGTGGAGGGTTCCTCCAGCCCCAGGTCTCTGCCCAGCAGACTCAACAATGCCTCTCCAGCAAGGCGTGGGGTGGTGGCCAGTGCTGCCCTGCGGAACACAGCTGCCAGTCTGGGGTTGGTGGCTCGGGCCCCAAGGCCCAGGGGAGTCCCATCAGCATGGCAGAACAGTGGACAGAGGCCCTTTGCGCCTTGGGCTGCCAGAGCCCTTGCCAGGGGTGCATCCACCACAAAACCTTCCTGAGCCAGTTTGGTGGGAGCCACCAGCAGACGTGGCCAGGGCAGGTGGCCGAAGCGGGCGTGTAGCAAGTGCAGGGCAGGCAGAGCGGTGGGCAGCCCCAGCCCGGGGCCCAGAGGCCAGGCCGGGCCTGGCGTCAGTGCAGTGCAGCTTCCTGAAGAGCTGTTGTGGAAGAGGCCCCAGAATGTAGCACCTGGGGAAGACAGAAGGGTCACCCAGGGGCCGGGGACTGGGGCAGGGGCTCTCAGAGCCTGGGTGAAGGTCACTGATGTGGCTGAGGTAGAGATCGTGGAGCCTAGGGCCAAGCCTGGCTTATCATCCTTTCAGAAAAGGAGAACAGTGGGAGGCTGAGACAGGAGAATCACAGGTCTGAGGCCAGCCTCAGCAACTGAGCAGACCTAGTATCAAAAATAAAAATAATTAAAGACTAGGGGTATAGCTCAGAGGTAGAATGCTCCCGAGTTCAACCCCAGTAAAAAAAAAAGAAAAAAAAAAAGAAAAAAAGGAAGATGGCCTGTCTACCCTTCACCACTGGTCCTCCCCATAAGCATTTCTCATTAAACCCTCCATCTCCTATCCCGTCACTGGGTGTCTTCCTTGCTCTCTCCACAAACTATCCCACTGTCCCAGAACAGCTGGGTGCGTAGATGGTATACCTGGGGTCAAGACTGAACAGACTTAGCCGGGCGTGGTGTCGCACGCTTGTAATCCCAGCATTCAGGAGGCGGAGACCGGAGGATCGCGGTTCGTGGACAGCCTCAGCTATTTAGCCAGGCCCTCCGCAATTCAGTGAGCCCCTATTTAAAAAAATAAAAAAGACTAAAATATAGGGCTGAGTATGTAGCTCGGAGGTACAATGCTTCTTGGTTCCATACCCAGTACCGAAGGAAAAAAAAAAAAAAAAAAAAAAGTTGAGCAGACTTGAGCTCAAGGCCCGTCCTGTTCAGTAGCTAGTCTGGAGGTCGCTGAGCAGGCCCCGGGTTGGGGTTGCCATCGGGGCGTGGCTCACTCACCTAACCCCGTGGCATGAGGATGTAGCACTGCCAGGCACAGAGCGGCTCCCACTCCGGCGTCCACGACGTTGCCCCCGGTGGTAAGCAGCTCTCGCCCCAGGTTGGAGCATGTGGCTGCGACAAGGAAGGGACGGTCACAGGGAGGGGCCTGAGAGCAGTGACCCCGGCCTCCCCTCCCCTCCCCAGCACTGACCTGCCGGGCTGATGAGGGCGCTGTGGTGGTAAACGCCGGCGCGATGGGAGTGTCCACCAGCTGGAGGCGCTGTGGAGCCCACACTTCCGGTGGAGCCGGCCCTGCCTGCGAGGTGCCTCACAGCCAGGGAGCAGCTAATAGCCAGCAGCAGCAGGGCTGCCAGCAGCCGGGCCCAGGCTCCGGGCAGACCGCCAGCCTTCCTGCAGTTAGGAGTGTCCTGAGCTGGGATGGGCGGGGAATCCCTGAGAGAACCCAGCGAAGGTTTCCCAAAAGGGTTTGCTATTGCAAGCGTACAGGTCTGCCAAGGCAAGGAGGGCTTCCCAGCGGGAAGGTGGAAAGAGCTGGGGAAACAGCCCCACTCGGGTCGCAGGTCGAGAGGCAGGCCCAGCCTATCTGAAGGGAGACCTGGAGGCCCGGAAGAAAAGGCTGAAGAGCTATTCTGGCCAGGTGCAGCCAGCCCACGCCTGTCCAGTAGGTGCCTCCTCACCGGGGACGGGGCCTGGGAACCTGGGAAAGAGCCGCGCCCTGGACAGGCCAGGCTTGCTACAAATATCCTTTCAGATGCACAGACCTTTGATTGGCTCAGCTGAGTCTGGGGCTGCAGCCCAGGGCCCCCTCCCCCATTCATCTAGAAAGTCCCAGAAGCTGAGCCAAGAACAGGGTTGCCTGAATCCCCTCCCTTTAGGGACTCGGAGAGAAGGACTTGCCAGCCTCCAGCCTCCAGCCTCCAGTCTGAAATGGGGAGCCAGACCCTGCCCTGACTCACCCAGGGGCAGCCTGGGGCCCCCTAGGGCAGGGGACCAGCGGCTCTGAAGTCTCCTCTTCTTCCTCCTCTGACTCCATGCTTGGCTCCCAGATCTGCAATTTATGGTACAGCACCGGCTCTGCCATGGCTTCCATGGCCCAGTGCTGCCCAGCCCTCCTCCCAGGGAGACTCAGAGGCCCTGCCCAGCCAGACTGGTGGAAGGTGCGGTGGCCTTAGGGAGGGGTGGTGGTGGAACCTAGAACAGGTCTGGGCAGGGCAGAGCCACAGAGGCTGCGCTGTGCCTGTCCCAGTAGGACACGGGGCGCTTATGACAGGTTCCCAGTGTGCTGCCTGTTAGCCACAGTTCAGAGGTGGAGGAAGAGCCTAGCCCTGCAGCCAGGGGCCTGGCGGGGCCACCCTACAGTCCCTCCCTTGGGGGAGCAGCCCCTGTGCCGGCCTAGGACTCTAGGGACTGTGGACTTGAATTAGCTTACAGTTACATGTGACCTGGGTGGTGACTCTGTGCATGACAGAGAGGGTGCCACACGGGGCATGGTCCCCTGGTAGGGGTGTGGCTCCAGGTAGGGCCAGGCTCAGTCTCTGCTGCTCTGAGGTCTGTGGAGCAACTTGGGTGAAGGTAAACCCTGAGGCTTTTCCCAGCAGGTGGCGCCACAGACGTCAGTGGGGAGCCGCTGCCTGGAAGCTCTGTTTCCAGTCTCCCAGTTCCAAGGCAAACAGTGCTATTGTAAGAGCCCCACCTTGGAAACTGTCCAAACCTCCATTAAGGGCAGAATGAATGGCGGTAAGTCAGTGAGTAGGATGTGCAGCAGCTGTGAGAATGAGCCATCCACAATTATGTGCAATAAAAATCACAAAGATCAGCTATCATGAACAGCCCACCATGCGTGAGTGTGCACTGTAGGCTTCATTGACACAAAGTACAAAACCAGGCCAAACTAGTCTGCCATCAGAAGTCAGGAGTGACAGGAGGGGGGAACTGAAGCTTCCGGAAGCCTCGCCCTCGCCCTTGTTTCTTTCTGTCAAAAAAAGTTTGTTTAGTAAAAAGAATAATATTTAAGTTGGGCGTATCCCCGTACTTGGGAGGCTGAGACAGGAGGATCGCAGGTTCAAAGTCAGCCTGGGTGTGGTAGCACACACCTATAATCCCAGTATTTGGGAGGCTAAAATAGGAGGGTCACAGGTTCAAAGCTAGCCTCAGCAATTTAGCAAGGTCTTTAGCAACTTAGGGAGACCCTGTTTCCAAGTAAAAAATAAACATGGGGCTGAAGGTGTAGTTCAGATATAGAATGCCCGTCAGTTCAGTTCCCAGTACTGAAGGAAAAAAAGGGGGGCAAGAGGGCATTTATTTGAGTGGCCTGGCCTTGCTGCCACCCAGGAAGTATTTTTCAGACCTGGACTTCGAATGAAGGAGGTCTGATTCTAGTAAGCAGTCATCACTTTGGGTATTACTTTTCAAATTTTCTTTCTTTTTTTTTTTTTTTTTTTCAGTACTGGGATTTGAACCAATACATGCTAGGCAAGCCCTCTACCACTGATCTATAGCCCCTGACTTTTATATTTTTAATTTTTAATTTTAATTTTTTTATTTTTTGGTGGTACTGGGGTTCCTGGAAGCCCTTCTACCTCTGGGCTACCCTCCCAGACCTACTTTATATTTTTGAAACAGGGTCTCTTACACCAGCGCAGCTGGCTTCGAACCTGTGGGATCCTCCTGTCTTTGCCTCCCAAGCGCAGGGATTACAAGCACGCGCCACAGCGCCCGGCATATATATATATGTATGTATATATATATATGTATATATATATGTATTTTGTGTGTGTGTGTGTGTGTGGTACTGGGAGTGGAGCCCAGGGGCTTTCTACCTCTGGGCTACACTCTTAGACCTATTTTCTATTTTATTTGGAAACAGGGTCTCACTAAGTTGCTGAGAGCCTCACTAAGTAGCTGAGGCTGGCTTCGAACCTGTGTGATCCTCCTGTCTCAGCCTCCCAAGTGCTGGGATTACAAGCGTGCGCCACCACGCCCGGACCGGCTTTTATTTTTTATTTTGAGACAGGGTCTTGCTAAATTGTGAGGGCTGGTCTCTGAACTTGCATCCAAACAGGCAACCTTCTGAGTAGCTGGGATTAAAGGCATGCACCATAGCGCCTACCTTCTTTTCTTAATATTTCCAAAGCAAAAGTTACAAACCCTGACGTGCCGATGGTGTCATCTTCCTGAGAGCATCTAGTCCCTTACTTATTGCTTTTACTTTTTATCAAATGTGTTCCAAGCCAGGCCTGGTGGTGCATGCCTGTAATCCCAGTGCTGGCAGGCTGAGACAGGAGGGTCACAGGTTCAAGACTAACCTCAGCAATTTAGTGAGGCTCTCAGCAACTTAGTGAAACCCCATTTCAAAATAAAGAGGCTGAGACAGGAGGGTCACAGGTTCTAGGACAGCCTCAGCAAGTAGTGAGACTCTCATCAACCTAGTGAGATCCTATTTCCAAATAAAAATAAAATAGGAATGGGGATGTAGCTCAGAGATAGAATGCTCCTGGGTTCAATCTCCAATATCGAATAAAATATTAAAAAGGGCTAGAGATGTAGCTTGGAAGTAGAATGCCTCAGGCTCAATCTCCAGTACAAAAAAAACAAACAAAACAGAAACAACAAAGTGTTCCAGTTGTCTTTGGGCACCAGCCCTTCTTTTCTTTGTGCTGAGAGTCTTGTTATTATTATTATAGTTATTATTTATTTAACCCTTTTTTGTGGTACTGGAGCCAGGGCATTCTACCTCTGAGCTATATCCCCAGACCTATTTTATTTGGAAACAGGATCTCACTAAGTTGCAGAGGTTCCTTGCTAATTTGCTGAGCCTGTCCTCAAACCTGAGATCCTCCTGTCTTAGCCTCCCAAGTACTGGGATTACAGTACTCCCGTGTGCTTCTGTGCCTGGTTTAAGAGTCTTAAGAGTCTTATTTGTGAATGTTCACCAGGTTTTTGTGTCCCTACTCTCTATACTCCTCCCTAAGAGCATCTAGGGTTTTTTGTTTTTCTCGGGTCTGGGGATGGAATACCTCTGAGCTACACTCTATTTTTTATTCTTTATTTTGAAACCGGGTCTCACTGAGTTGCAAGGGGCCTTACTAAATAGCTGAGGCTGTCCGCGAACCGCGATCTTCAGGTCTCGGCCTCCCGAATGCTGGGATTACAAGCGTGCGCCACCACGCCAGGCAGCATCTAGGTTTTTTGAATGGGGAATTCCTCTATTGTGTGGAGTCCTGGTGAGAAATCTAGGATTTGGGCGGTGCAGGGAATGACCACCAGGTGGCGGTCGTGCACAACGAGCTTGATTTGGGTGTTCACTCGCACAGGGTTGCCTAAGAGGGGAAGTCCTTCATAGCAGGGGACTTCTAGCGATACTGGCTGCACACACACCACCTAGGAAGGGGAGAGAGAAAGGGAACTCCCCGGGGGGGAGGGATCAGAAAGGGGATTTGCATGTCTGGAGGAAGAGGGTGTATCTAGGTCCAAGGACTCTTTGGGGGTGGGCCTGGGCAGAGCGACTGGGGCTCTTATGGCACCAGGGTTTAGCATTCTAACCAAATGTCTATTTGACAGGTGCTGGTAGAGTGGCTACACTCAAAGTGGCCGAACAAGTGTTGAGTTGGACTATATAAAAAGCAATTAGGTATAAACGTTTAAGTTTGGATCCAGTGGGCTTTTGAGCTAATGGTTTTGTTGTGAAGATGTAGAGGACATAGCAACCAAGGCCCGGAGGTTCTCTTTAGCCCATTTATATGACAGAGGCGAGTAGTGTCCTCTGTCTCCCACTCAAGAGCAGGGAGTACATCCATCCGTCCTCAACCTGCCGCCTGGTGGAGTGAAGGGCCGAATATGTGACCCAGCCCAGCCAGCTGGCTCATTGGCTCCAGGCCCCTGGGTCTGAGCACTGTGACTTCAGTATGTAGATGAGATCTTGGGTTCAGCAGGAGAGTACTCTTGGTACAATTTACACACACACACACACACACACACACACACACACACACACACACAGATATACACACACCTTGGGTCACTTTTGTGTTTGTGTGTGGTGCTGGGAATTGAATCCAAGGCATTCTATCTCTGAGCTACACTCCCAGCCATATCTTATTTTTATTTTATTTTAAAAAAGCAGGGTTAGCCGGGCGTGGTGGCACACGCTTATAATCCCCGCGCTTGGGAGGCTGAGACAGGAGGATCGCACAGGTTCGAAGCCAGCCTCAGCTACTTAGTGAGGCTCTCAGCAACTTAGCGAGACCCTGTTTCCAAATAAAATATAAAAAAGGTCTGGGAGTATAGCCCGGAGGTAGAAAGCTTCTGGGTTCCACCCCCAGTACCACAAAAAAAAAAAAAAAGCAGGGTTTCATTAAGTTTCTGAGAGCCTTGATAAATTGCTGAGGCTTACCTTGAAACTGCGATCTTCCTGTCTCAGCCTCCCAACTACTGGAATTACAGGCATATGCCACCACGCCTAGCTTGGGTCCCTTCAAGTTATAAAAATATCATTTTAGCCGGGCATGGTGGCGCACGCTTGTAATCCCAGCATTCGGGAGGCTGAGACCTGAAGATCACTGAAATTTAAAAAAAGTATAATGTGGTCAAATTCTTGGAGATGGAGGGGAATGGTCGCTGGGGCTCATGGCGCAGGGGCTCCTGGACTTACCGCTGAGTGGATTTGGGGATTCAGTTGGGGAGGATGAAAAGGTTCTGGAGATGGATGGATGTACAACAGTGTGAGTATGTTTGATATCACTGAGTTGTGTAGCTAAAATGGTTAAAATGGTGAATTTCATATGCTGTGTGTGTGTGTTTGTGTGTGTGTGTGTGTGTGTGTGTGTGTGTGTGTGTGTGTATTACTGAGGACTTAACCCAGAGCATTCCACCTCTAAGATACACCCCTGGTCCTATTTTTATTTTGAAACAGAGTCTCATTAAGTTGCGGAGGGCCTCACTAAGTAGCTGAGGCTGGCCTAGAATCTGCGATCCTCCTGTCTCAGCCTCTCAAGTATTGAGATTACAAGCATGTGCCACCACACCTGGCTTAAGTGGTTGTATAAAAAAAGCAAAAGAGAGTTGGGTATAGTGGTGCACGCTTTATAATCCCAGCATTTGGGAGGCTGAGACAAGAGGATCATGGTTCAAGGACAGCCTCAGTTGCTTAGTGAGTCCTTTTGCAACTCAGTGAGATCCTGTTTCAAAATAAAGAATAAAAAATACAGCTGGGGATGTAGCTTGGAGGTAGAATATCCCTGGGTTCCACCCCCAGTACTGCAAAAACAAAACAAAACAACAACAAAAAGAAAAAAAGAAAGAAAGAAAAACAGAAAAAGAAAAAAGAAAAAGAGGTCTGGGGCATGGAGAAGGACACATACTTGTAATTCCAGTACTTGGGAGGCTGAGACAGGAGGATCGCAGGTTCACAACTAGCTTCAGGTACCCCTGCAACTCAGTGAGACCTTGTTTCAAAAGAAATAATAAAAAATAGGGCTGGGTGTCTAGCTCGGAGGTAGATTGTCCATGGATTCCATCCCCAGTACTGAAAAAAAAAAAAAAAAGAATATAAGCAAAAAACCAACCCTCCAAACCAACACATACACAAATCCACAAAACTAAAACAACAACAACAACAAATCACCCAAGAACTAAGAGATCATGTAAAATTAAAATCTCAGCCGGGCGTGGTGGCGCACGCTTGTAATCCCCGCGCTTGGAAGGCTGAGACAGGAGGATCGCACAGGTTCGAAGCCAGCCTCAGCTACTGAGTGAGGCTCTCAGCTACTTAGTGAGTTTCCAAATAAAATATAAAATGGATCTTGGAGTATAGGCCGGAGGTAGGAAGCCTCTGGGTTCCACCCCCAGTACCACCAAAAAATAAAAAATAAAAAATAAATTAAATTAAAAATTCTTCTTTGCACCATCTTAGTCTATTTGGTAGGCAGCATGCAATGGTAAAATATGTGTGTGTGTGTGTGTGTGTGTGTGTGTGTGTGTGTGTGTGTGTGTGAGAGAGAGAGGGGGGGGGGAGGGGGATATGAATGTACCTAAAGTCTCAATGTCCTCTCTTTCTCCTTGCTCCTGTGCTGCCCTGGGGCCTCCCTCCTCAGGAAGCCAGGGTTTTCCCCTGGCTTGGTGGATTTTGGTTTCTCCATTGTTGAAGAGCAAAGAGCGGGAGGGGAAGGAGGTGGACAGTAAAGATCTTGGTTTGCTACTGTGTGAGCTGGCGCAGCTCCCTGGGCTCTTCCTCTAGAGAGACACTTCTGTAAACTTCAAGACCAGGTTTCTTTGATACAGTCTCCTCTGCTAGGCTCGCTAGCTGATCAGGCTTTAATTCCTTGCTGCTAAAGCCATTTCTTGCCTCCAGATGGCGCTCGTGAGCAGGTTTTAAATACTGCTGCAGGCTCCAAGAAGCAAAAATCACATCATTTCCTCCCAATAGATTTCAGGGACACGTTTCCAATCTGCCAACTCTCTTCACTTTATTAACAAAACTACTATTAGCCAATAGGTATTTGAATATTTTGTATTTTTTTGTGGCACTGGGGATTGAATCCGGGGACATTGTACCTCTGAGCTACACCTCCAGCCCTATTTCATTTTTATTTGAAAATAGAGTCTCACTAGGTTGATGAGAGTCTCACTACCTGCTGAGACTGTCCTAGAACCTGTGATCTTCCTATCTCAGCATCTCAGGTACTGGGATGGTATGCATGATGGTATGCATGCAATGGTAAAACGTGTGCATGTGTGCTTGTGTGTGTGTGTGTGTGTGTGTGTGTGTGTGTGTGTGTGAGAGAGAGAGAGAGAGAGAGAGAGAGAGACAGACAGACAGACAGACAGACAGACAGACAGACAGACGGAGAGATGGAGAGTATGAATGTAATTAAATTCTCAATGTCCTCTCTTTCTCCTTGCTCATGTGCTGCCCTGGGGTCTTCTCTTTACAGGAGGATAACAGGTTTGAGTCCAGCTTTAGAAATTTAGTGAGATCCTCTGCAATTTAGTAAGACTCTGCTTCAATTAATAATAATAATAATAATAATAATAATAAATAGGATGGGGTGTAGCTTGAAGGTATAATGATATATGCCCTTACGTTCAATTTCTAGTTTCACACACATTTTATTTTTCAGTACTAGGGATTGAACCCAGGAGCATTCTACCTCCGAGCTTTACTATTTTTATTTTTATTTTTATTTTGAAAGAGTCTCACTGAGTTGCAAAGGGCCTCACTAAGTAACTGAGGCTGTCCAAAAACCACAATCCTCCTGTCTCAGCCTCCTAAATGTTGGGATTACAAGTATGTGCCACCATGCCCAGCTTTTTTTTTTTTTTTTTTTTTTTTTTACAAAAAGAAAAATTCATCAGGTTAAGTGTTTTTTGTTTTTTTTTAATGGGTCTGGGGATGGAACCCAGGGGCATTCTACCTCTGAGCTACACCCCTGCCCTATTTTTTGTTCTTTATTTTGAGACAGGGTCTCACTGAGTTGCAGAGGGCCTCACTAGGTAGCTGAGACTGTCCGCAAACCGTGATCCTCTGGTCTCATCCTCCCAAATGCTGGGATTCCAAGCGTGCACCACCGCTCCCGGCTAAATTCACCAAGTGTTATACCTATTTCTAGCATCTGTCTAGTTTCCTGTGTCCCTCTGCTGCAACCTGTTACCTCCAGCCCTTGGTAATCACTGATTTTATTTCTACCTCTGTATGTTTGTCTCTAGCAACACAGCCACGTTTTGAGGCTGTCCATGTTGTAAGTGGGCTGCAGGGCGTGTCCTCGTCCTGGTCTGCCTTCCCTCACTTAGCACACAGCCTTGAGAAGTACGTGTGTCGCTGCAGGTATCAGCAGTTTCTTCTCATTGCTGAGTCATGTTCACTGTCTCCACATACCACAGTTTATCTATTCCCACACTGATGGAGATTGGGTTGTTTCCAAGCTTTTACTATTGTGAATATAGACATTATAAAAATGTGTGTAGTAGACTTTGTGTGGACATATGTTTTCATTCCTTTCTAATATAATCTAAGAGAGAGACTTCTGGGTCATATCGAAGTGTGTGGCTAATAAGAAACTATCAAACTGTTTTCCAAAACAGCTGTACCACTTTGAATTTCCTTTAACAATATATGGACACTGACACTGCTCCACATTCTTGGAAACATTTCAGTTTTTATGATATTTAGCCACATGTATGTGCTTATGTATGTGTAGTGGTAGCTCACTGTGGCTTTAATTTGCATTTTTCTAATGTCTAATGATGTCAAACATCATTTTATTTGCATATTACTATTTATATATCTTCTTTGCTGAAGTGTCTAAATCTTTCACCCATTAAAAAATTAAGTTAACAAGGCTGGGTGTAGTGGCACACACTTATAATCTCAGCATTTGGGAGGCTGAGACAGGAGGATCGTGGTTCGAGAACAGCCTCAGTGAGACCCTGTTTCAAAATAAAAAATAAAAAATAGGGGTGGGGGTGCAGTTCAGAGGTAGAATGCCTCTGGGTTCCATCCCCAGTACCTTAAAAAAAAAAGTTAACAAAACCAGAAATGAATCCAAAAGCTGATTCTTTGAAATGATCTATATAAAATAAAAAGAAATATAATAGATTTTGGATTATTGACTTTGATAATTGTATCATGAGACCTTACTAAATTCATTTATTAGTTCTAGGAATTTTTCTGGTAGATTTTTTTACATAGATAATTGTGTTTTGTAAATAGTTTTAATTCTTATCTAATCTGTATGCTTTTTTTTTAAATTGCCTTATTGCACTGGCTAAGGCCTACTGTATAAATTTGAGTATAAAAGTGAGACAAGAGACTTCTGGGAAGATGGCGACCAAGAAAACCAGTGTTTATGAGACCTGCTAACACTCAATCTCTATTGCCACAAAATCAGTGCTTTTCATAGCCAGAAAACACTATCAGCAGAGAAATAAAAAATGTAAACACAAGGGACAGAGAAAAAGAAGACTAGAAGAACAACCAGAGATCAGAAAAGAAACCAGCCTGCAATGCAGGGGCAGAGCTGCGCTGGCGCCATCTTGCCTCACAGCACCAGGCCCCAGAGAAGAAAGGTAAACAAGGAGCTGAAGTGAGCAGCTGTGGGTCATTCGGGTGTAATTCAGCAGTTCTTTCAGTGCAAAGAATGTCTAAAATTCCCAGTGGCCAAGCTCATCATGCCTTCCAGGGACTCAGAATGGAGCTCAAAACCAAAAAAGAAATACGCCAGCCTCACGGCCGAGGGCATGGCAGCGGCGCCATATTGCCAGCAGTGGCAGTGAGTTCACCATGCCCACGACAGCTCCAGATCAGCACGCACAATAACTGTAAGTGAAACTGCGGCACCTACAGGAGAAATCCCAGCACTGCACCCCCAGGGACTTGCACAGCTTTGATAATCTCCCTGGGTCTGATATTTTGCAGTCCAACCCAATGAAGGAGTAGTGGTGGCAAAGATATCACACCCTAGTCACAGCTCCCTGTGGGAAAATGCCCAGCTTGGCACCCCCAAGGTCTCACGCAGCCTCGGTTAACTCCCTGGGTCTGAGAGTTTATTATACAACCGAGTAAAGGAGTAGTGGCAGCTGAGATTACCACAGACTTGAGATCCAGAGCACCCTAAGTGAAGTTGTGGTGACCTGGGGAAGAACCCAGAGAAGGCACAAACTTCTGAAATTGTGGGAAAGAGGAACAACAATAGAGCAATGAATGCCCACAACCCCATAATATCAGAAACTGATAACACAGAAATTCAAACATCTCCAGATGATCAACTCAGGAATATAACTGTAGAAATAATACAGAACTTTCAAAAAGAATTTAGAGAGATCTAAAAGAAATAAAGGATGCAATCACTGAAGTAAAGCCATCAATTCAAACTATAAACAATTGATTAGACCACATGGAGAATAGAATCTCGCTCCTAGAAGATGATCACTCCAAAAACGACTGCATAATTTATAACTTAGAAAAAAACTAGACAGCAAGTATCTGACATTGAAGAAATATGGGCCCATTTTAAGAGAGCTAACCTAAGAATAATCGGAATAGAGGAGGGAAAAGAAGGTGAAAGCAAAGGGATCAACAATCTCTTCAAAGAAGTAATAGCAGAAGATTTTCCAAACATAGAGCAAGAGGTCGATACACAGGTCCAGGAAACTTATAGAACTCCCTTTAGACAAGATCAGAGAAAAGGTTCCCCATGCCACATAATTGTCAAAATGACCAATGTAGAAGCCAAGCAGAGAATCTTTTTTTTTTTTTTTTTGGTGGTACTGGCGTTCCTGGAAGCCCTTCTACCTCTGGGCTACACTCCCAGACCTATTTTATACTTTTTTATTTTTGGAAACAGGTTCTCTTTAAGCCAGTGTGGCTGGCTTCAAACCTGCACTATCCTCCTGTCTCCGCCTCCCAAGCGTGGGGATTACAAGAGTGCGCCACCACGCCCAGCTAAAGCAGAGAATCTTAAAGGCAACAAAAACAGAAAGCCAAGTGACATTCAGAGGCAAACGTATTAAAATCACTCCACACTTCCCAAACCAAGTCACGAAAGCCAGAAGGTCTTGGAAAAACATATTCCACACTCTGAAAGAAAACAACTTCCAGCCAAAAATGTCCTACCTAGTAAAACTATCAAATTTGATGGGGAAATAAGAAGCTTCCATGACAAACAGAAACTGAAGGAATTTATGTCTTCAAAACCAGCGCTAGAAAAAATACTCAGAGATTAACTACAAAGAAGAAATAGGTAATACACACCAGAACCAGAGAAACAAGATTTTCCATCCAGCAGACAACTGAGCAAAGAAGAATAAACAGTATCTCAGACAGAAATAAAATCTTAACATGTTAGAAATAAAAAGTTATCTCTCAATAATCACACTGAATGTAAACAGCCTCAATTCCCCAATAAAAAGACATAAAGTGGCAAAATGGATTAAAAACCAGAATCCATCCATCTGCTGCTTACAAGAAACACTTTACAAGTAAAGATAGTAACAATCTCAAGGTAAAGGGCTGGAGCAAGGTAATTCATGTTACGTAGCCATCCTAACAAATGTGAAGTAGTATTTCACTATAGTTTTTATTTGTATTTCCTTAATGATTAGTTATATTATGATAATGATGAGTGTTATTCATGTGTTTATTGGTCATATAAAAATCTTTGGAGATTCATTATCTATTTTAGTCTTTTACCTATTTCTTTTCTTTTTTTTTTTTTTTTTGGTGATACTGGGGGTGGAACCCAGAGGCTTTCTACTTCCGGGCTATACTCCCAGACTTATTTTTTATATTTTATTTGGAAACAGGGTCTCACTAAGTTGCTGAGAGCCTTGCTAAGTAGCTGAGGCTGGCTTCGAACCTGTGTGATCCTCCTGTCTCAGCCTCCCAAGCACAGGGATTACAAGCGTGTGCCACCACGCCCGGCTAGTCTTTTACCTATTTCTAAATTATATTGTTTGCTTTTATTGTTGCTAATTTTTAGGATTTCTATTTGGAATATTAATATACCTTCAGATATAGCATTTAGAAATATTTTATCCCATTCTATCAGTAACTTTTAATTCTGTTTACATTGTCTTTGGATGTACAATATTTTCCTATTTTTATGAATTTTGTTTATTCTTTTGTTGCCTGTGCCTTTGAAATCATATCCAAGAAATCACCGCCAGTTTCAATGTTGTGACCCTGGTTTTCTTCTAATAGTTTATAGTCTTAAGATTTACATTTAGGTCTTTTATCTATTTTGAGTTAATATTTGTATATGATGTTAGGTAAGGTCCCAATTTTATTATTTTTCATGTAGTTATTATTTTTCAACAATATTTAGTGAAAAGATTATTATTTCCTTCACCAAATGTTCTTGGAAACCTTGTCAAAAATAACTTGACCACATATGGAAGAACAAACAAACAAACAAACAAACAAGCATATCAAAGTTAATCAGGAAACCAAGCATGGGAAGGAGGGAGGGGGAGGGAAGGGTTAGGGTTTGGGTAGGGGCTGATTGGTTGATGTGTGTGTGTATGTTTCCACAAGTTTTTTTTTTTATCCCATTAAGATGTATGACTATAATGCACCAATAAAAATTTATTTAACAAAAATAAAAAAATAAAAAAAATGATGGGGTGTGTCCATACAGCGCCTAAGGAGATGCAGCCTCCCTTGGCCTGAGCGGCCTGCAGCCTAAGGCAAAACTTTAAGTAAAGTGATTCAGCAGAAAATGGGCTAAAGATGGCGCCTGGAGGAAGCTAGGAAGGTGTGGTTTCCCCATTCATTATGGGTGGGGAGACTGAGCGGTTTTTCCCTTTCTACCTTTAAAGGAGCTTTCTGCACACATGAATGGCTCGTGTACTGGCCTGGGATTGGCTGTAAACTACGTGATAGTGATCTTTATCCCGGATAGGCTAGGCTATTTCTCATGGGAATTCCCCTCGTGGCTTGGTGCTATATATATGATTGTTTGGAGAGAGATAAATGAGATCTTGCTTGACATATCTCCTGGCTCCATGTGGTGATCGGGCCGTCGGTACTCATCATCTTGTCAAGCCCCGCCGCTGTTGGGCTGAATTCCCAACAAAAAAAATAAAAGTGAGACAAGATATCCTGGTATTTTTTCTTGATCTCAGGAGAAACACATCTATCTATCCCTCCCTCTTTCTTCCTCTTTCTTTCTTTCTTTCTTTCTTTCTTTCTTTCTTTCTTCTTTCTTCTTTCTTTCTTTCCTCTCTCTTTTTGCAGAACCAAAGATTGAACCCAGTGGTGTTCTACCACTGAACTACACACCTAGCCATTTATTTATTTATTTATTTATTTATTTATTTATTTATTTATTTATTTGTAGAGATTGATTTCAGGGCATTCTACCTCTGAGCTACACCCCCAGCCCTATTTTATTTTATTTTAATTAAATTAATTAATTAATTAATTTTTTGCAGGTCTGGGGATGGAACCCAGAGGCATTTGACCTCTGAGCTACACCCCCTGCCCAATTTTTATTCTTTATTTTGAAACAGGATCTCACTGAGTTGTGGAGGGCCTTACTTAGTAGCTGAGGCTGTCCGTGAACCATGATCCTCCTGTCTCAGCCTCCCAAATGCTGGGATTACAAGCATGCACCACCATGCCCGGCTCCCTATTTTATTTAAAACAAGGTCTCACTAGGTTGCTGAGGACCTCACTACTTTGCTGAGGCTGTCCTCAAACCTGCCATCCTCCTGTCTCAGTTTCTCAAGTACCGGGATTACAAGTGTACACCACCATGCCCAGCTGTAATCTATGATCCTTATTTGTACTGTTAATTTGGATTATAGTGACTAATTTTGAAATGTACAGGGAAGGGGAGGGAGTAGAGAGGAAGCTGGGGGAGGGGCGGGGAAGCTCACCGAGTGCTGTGTGCATGCATGTCCCTGGTGCCGTGAACATCATTTTATATATACAATTTTTTTTTGTGGTACTGGGGATGGAACCCAGAGGCTTTCTACCTCCAGGCTATGCTCCCAGACCTATTTTATACTTTATTTGGAAACAGGGTCTCACTAAGTTGCTGAGAGCCTCACTAAGTAGCTGAGGCTGGCTTCGAACCCGTGCGATCCTCCTGTCTCAGCCTCCCAAGCCTGGGATTACAAGCGTGCGCCACCCCGCCAGGCTATGATAAAAGTATATTTAACAAAGCTCTGGAAGTCAGTTGTACAAGAATGTGAATATGCTTAACCCCAGTGAACTGTATACTCAGACTTTGCTTCCAAGATGATGGTTGCAAAATTTTGTGGGTATACTACTCAATTTACATTCACAAAATTCATTTAATGGATGTAAATGATATCTCAGTAAAACAAAAAAACAAAACCCATAAGAACTGAGTAAGGTCTTGCATACAGAAAATTTACCTGGTGAGTAACGGGAGGAAGCTAAGAGAACAGGAGAGTGAGGGATGGCAAGAAAGCCAGCAGGCATGTGTCAGCGAGGTCTCCGTGTGGGCCATCTTGGCTCAGTTCCACGGCACCTTCTGAAGAGCACATAGAAGTCCTCCTCCTCTCTGCCCCCTCTTCTTCCTTCACTGGGTATGTGAACCCAGGAGTGCTTACCTCTGAGTTACTCCCACCCCTTTTTATTGTGAAATAGGGTCTTCTTTCTAAGTTGCCACATGCTGGCCTTGAGCCTGTGATCCTCCTGTCTTAGCCTCTCAAGTACTGGGATTACAGTCATGCACCACCACAGCAGGCCTTGCATATAGACGTCCTAGCATAGTCCACCTGAACGACTAGTGACAGAAACGTTTATCCCAGTTCCTATCCCCCTTGGCGGAGGGCTGCCTCTGGAGGCATTAACTTCATAAATCTTGGAGCAGAAAGTGAAACTCACCTAAGGCAAGAGCCTGTTGTGAGCTCTCCAGGAACACTGGCTGTAGCTTTGGCTGAAATGAGAGTGAAGCCAAGACAATGTGAGTCAGGACACCAGCATCCAACACACGAGCCCTTGGCTGCCCTCCATTTTCTGCCCTCTCAACTCCTACACTGCAGTTTTAGTACCAGCAGCTAAACCTAAAATGAATGACCGCAGCCCATAGGTATTTAGCTTGGCCAATATGTTTAACCAGTTTATTTGCTTATTGATTGATTGGTACTAGGGATTGAACCCAGGGCTATTCTACTTCTTTTTTTTTTTTTTTTTTTTTTTTTTTGCGGGTCTGGGGATGAAACCCAGGGGCATTCAACCTCCAAGCTACACCCCCTGCCCTATTTTTTATTCTTTATTTTGAAACCGGGTCTCACTGAGTTGCAGAGGGCCTCACTAAGTAGCTGAGGCTGTCCGTGAACCGTGATCCTCCAGTCTCAGCCTCCCAAATGCTGGGATTACAAGCCACCACGCCCGGCTCTATTCTACTTCTGAGCTACTAGCCCAGCCCTATTTTACTCTTTATGTTGAAACAGGGCCTCGTTAAGTTGCTGGAGCTGTACCTGAGATCCTCCTGTCTCACTCTCCCAACTACTGGAATTACAAGCATGTACCAGCATACCCAGCCCTTTTATATTTTCATATATATATGATAAAAATATATATTATATATATTTATATATGATATATCATATATGATATATTTATATATGATATTATATATGATGTATATGGTATATATTTATATATGATACAATATATTATATATATTATATATATTCATATATACTTATATATTATATTATATATAAATACTTATATATATAAATATATATATATATATATTTGAAACAGAGTTGCTAAATTGCTGAGGCTGACATCAAATCTTGATCCTCCTGTCTCTAGCCTCACAAGTACTGGGATCACAAGGGTGCACCAATATGCCTGGCTCATTATTGTTATTTATTTATTTATTTATTTATTTATTTTCAGTACTAGGAATTGACCCCTTCTTATGTTTGAATTTTTTGGGTCTTCTAGATATAGGATCATGTAGTCTGCAAACAAAGATAGTTTTAATTCTTCTTTTCCTATTTGAATTCCTTTGATATCCTCCTCTTTGTCATATTGCTCTGGCAAGAGTCTCAAAGACTATATAGGAGTGGTGATAGTGGGCATCTTTGTCTTGTTTCTGATTTTAGAGGGAATTCTTGCAGTTTTTCCCCATTCAATGTGATGTTGGCTTTGAGTTTATTGTATATTGCCTTAATGATGTTAAGATACATTTCTTCTATTCCAATTTTATTTTTTTAAATTTTTTATTGGTTCATTATATTCATACATCATAATGAGGTAAAACACTTGTGTGGACATACATGTATACATTGCCCATTTAGCCCCTATCCAATTCCCAACCCATTCCCTCCCCATCCCTCCTTCCCTTGCTTGGCTTAGTGGTTGACTTCGATATGTTTAAGTACATTGTGTGCTTTAGAGAATTTCCTTCTTTCCCCCTCCCATCCCTTCATTTAGACTGTCTTGTTTGCTCCTCTATAGGATTTCCTTTTTCATCTAGAGTTCCTCCTATGACCCATTTCTCCTTAGCTTTCACATATTAGGGAAAGCATCCTATTTCTTATTTTTTGTAACTGACTAATCTCACTTAGCATAATGTCCTCCAGTTCCATCCATTTCCCTGAAAATGATGTAATTGTGTTTTTTTTATGGCTGAGAAAAATTCCATTGTGTACATATCCCACAGTTTTGTAATCCATTCATCTGTTGATGGACATATTGGCTGGTTCCACACTTTGGCTATGGTGAATTGTGAAGCTCTGAACATAGATACACATGCATTCATTTGGTAGTTTGGTTTACTTTCTTTTGGGTAGATACCCAGAAGTGGTATTGCTGGATCAAATGGTAGATTTGTTCCCATTCTTTTGAGAATTCTCCATACTGTTTTCCAAAGTGGTTGCACTAATTTGCAATCCCACCAACAATGTTTTAGAGTTCCCATTTCTCCACATCCTCGCCAGCATTTGTTGTTGTTTGTGTTTTGAATTATTGCCATTCTAGTTGGAGTTCGGTGAAATCTCAGGGTAGTTTTGATTTGCATCTCTCTGATTGCCAATGATGTTGAGCATTTTTTCATGCATTTATTGGCCATTTGAATTTCTTCTTTTGTGAAGTGTCTATTTAGTTCGCTTGCCCATTTTTTATTGGATTATTTGTTTTTTGAGTGTTGAGTTTCTTGAGTTCTCTGTATATTCTAGATATTAGTCCTCTATTGGAGGGGTAGGTGGCAAAAATCTTCTCCCATCCTGTTGGCTCTCAATTACGGTTCTTGACAGTTTCCTTTGCTGAAGCTCTTCAGTTTCATGCAATCCCACGTATTGATTTGCTTTTTAATTTGCTGTGCCTTTGAGATCTTGTTGAGAAAGTGTTTATCTGTGCCTATGTGTTGCAGTGTTGGACCTATGCCCTCTTCAAGGAGCTTCAAGGTCTTGGGTTTAATTTCCAAGTCTTTGATCCATCTTGAATTGACTCTTTTGCAGGGTGAGAAAGTGGGATTAATTTCTAATTTTCTGCATATGGTTAACCAGTTTTGCCAACACCATTTGTTGAAGAGGCTATCTTTTTTCCAGTGTATGTTTTTGGCCCCTTTGTCAAAAATCAATTGGCTGAAAGTGTCTGGACTTGTTTCTGGGTCTTCTATTCTGCTCCATTGGTCTATGTATCTGTTTTTGTGCCAGTACCATGCTTTTTTATTATAATGGCTTTGTAGTATAGTTTAAAGTCAGGTATTGTGATTCCTCCTGAATGTTTTTTGTTGCTGAGAACTACTTTGGCTATTCTGGGCTTTTTGTTATTCCAAATAAATTTAAGGACTGATTTTTCTTTTTTCTTTTTTTTTTTTTTTGGTGGTACTGGGGGTGGAACCCAGAGGCTTTCTACCTCCGGGATATACTCCCAGACCTTTTTTATATTTTATTTGGAAACAGGGTCTCACTAAGTTGCTGAAAGCCTCACTAAGTAGCTGAGGCTGGCTTCGAACCTGTGCAATCCTCCTGTCTCAGCCTCCCAAGCGCGGGGATTACAAGTGTGCGCCACCAAGCCTGGCAAAGGACTGATTTTTCTATGTTTGTGAGGAATGATCTTGGTAGTTTAATGGGCATTGCATTAAATCTGTAGATCACTTTTGGAAGGATGGCCATTTTAATGATATTTATTCTGCTTATCCATGAACATGGAAGATCATTCCATCTTCTAAGATCTTCTTCAATTTCTTTTTTCAATGTTTTATTGTTTTCTTTGTAGAGATCTTTTACCTCCTTGGTTAAGTTTATTCCTAAGTATTTTTTTTTTTTTTGGTGGGAGATTCTGAGTGGAAGTGTTTTCTGAATTTCTTTTTCAGTGGATTTATGGTTGGTGTATAGAAAAGCTTCTGATTTTTTAAGATTGATTTTGTATCCAGACACTTTGCTGAATTTTTTGATCAGCTCTATGAGCCTTTTGGTGGAGTTTATTGGGTTTTCTAAATATAGTATCATGTCATCTGCAAATAGTGAAAGTTTGAGTTCTTCTTTTCCTATTTGTACTCCTCTGATTTCCTTTTTTTCCCCCTTATTGCTTTGCTCTGGCTAGAGTCTCTAGTACTATATTGAAGAGAAGTGGTGATAATGGACATCCTTGTCTTGTTCCTGTGTTTAGGGAAAATTCTTGAATTTTTTCCCCATTTAATATGATGTTGGCAGTGGGCTTATTGTAGATTGCCTTTATGATGTCAAGATATGTTCCTTCTATTCCAATTCTCTCCAGTGTTCTTCTCATAAATGGATGTTGAATTTTATCAAATGCTTTTTCAGCATCTATTGAAATGATCATGTAATTTTTGTCTTTGATTCTGTTTATATGATGAATTACATGGATTGATTTTTGTATGTTGAACCAGCCTTGCATCCCTGGTCATGGTGTATGATTTTCTTTATGTGGTTTTGAATGTGTGTTGCTAGTATTTTGTTTAATAGTTTTGCATCCAAGTTCATCAGAGATAGGCCTGTAATTTTCCTTCCTTGAACTGTCTTTATTTGGCTTTGGTATTAGTGTGATGTTGGCAACATAGAATGTATTTCGGAGAGTCCTTTTTTTTTTCTCTTTCATGAAATAGTTTGAGTATAGCTCTTCTAAAACGATTTTTTAGAAATCACTTGGAAAAGCATCTGGTCCTGGGCTTTTCTTTGATGGTAAAATTTTTATTGCTGTTTCAATCTCTTCAATTGCTATTGGTTAGTTTAAATTTTCTATATCTTCTTGACTTAGTTTAGGAAGGTTATATTTATCGAGAAAGTTGTCAGTGTTGGAGTATAGTCCAAAGTAGTTTCTGATAATTCTCTGGATTTCTATACGGTCAGTAGTAATGTCTCCTTTTTCATCTCTTATCTTAATTATTTGGGTTGATTCTCTCTTTTTATTTTTTTAGTTAAGTTGGCTAGTGGTTTATCTATCTTGTTAATGTTTTCAAGAAACCAGCTTTTGGTTTTGTTGATTTTATTTTTCAGGTCTGGGGATGGAACCCAGGGGCATTTGACCTCCGAGATATACCCCCAGCCCTATTTTTTATTCTTTATTTTGAAACAGGGTCTCACTAAGTTGCGAGGGCCTCACTAAGTAGCTGAAGCTGTTCATGAACCACAATCCTCCAGTCTCAGCCTCCCAAATGCTGGGATTACAAGCGTGCGCCACCACAGTATTGTTTTTTTATTCTCTACCTCGTTAATTTCTGCTCTCATTTTAATAATTTCCTGAATTGTACTGGCATTGGGGTTAATTTGTTCCTTTTTTTCAAGGGCTTTGAGGTGTGTTGTCAGGTTATTTGTTTGAAGATTTTCTGTTTTTCTTATGTGAGCACTCAGGGCTATAAATTTTCCTCTTAATACTGCCTTCAATGTGTCCCAGAGGTTTTAATATGATGCATGTTTATTTTCGTTTGTTTCCAAAAATTTCTTGATTTCACCTCTTTCTTCTATGACCCATTCTTCATTCAGAAGTGTGGTGTTCAGTCTCCACATGTTTATGTTGTTTCTCTGGGTCGTCTTACAGTTGATTTCTAGTTTCATTCCATTATGGTCTGAAACGGCACAGGGAAGTATGTAACATTTTTTTTTAATTTGCTGGTGCTCATTTTGTGTCCCAGGATGTGATCTATTTTGGAGAAGGTTCAGTGAGAAGCTGAGAAAAATGTACATTCCACTGTAGTTGGGTGAAATATTCTATATGTGCTCAACAGGTCCATTTGATTAATGGGGTTCTTTCGTTCTGAGGCATCTTTACTGACCTTTTGTCTGGAAGATCGGTCTATGGTGTGAGAGATGGGTTGAAGTCTCCCAGTATTATTATATTGGGATATATGTATGAATTAATGTCACAAAGAGTTTTATTTATTTATTTATTTATTTATTTATTTATTTATTTATTTATTTATTTTTCAGGTCTGGGGATGGAACCCAGGGGCATTCAACCTCAGAGCTACACCCCTTGCCTTATTTTTTTAATCTTTATTTTTAAACTGGGTCTCACTGAGTTGTAGAGGGCCTCACTAAGTAGCTGAGGCTGTCCCTGAACCGCGATCCTCCCGTCTCAGCCTCCCGAATGCTAAGATTACAAGCATGTGCCATCATATCCGACTAGGAGTTGTTTTATGAAAGTAGCTGCACCTATGTTTGGGACATAGATGTTGATTATTGTTATTTCCTCTTGCTGGATTGTTTCTTTTACCAGTAAAATATGACCTTCTTTGTCTCTTCTAATAAGTTTGGGTTTGAAGTCTAACTTGTCTGATATCATAGTTGCTACTCCTGCTTGTCTTCGAGTTCCATTAGCATGGATTACCTTGCTCCAGCCTTTTACCTTGAGTTCCTATCTTTACTTGTAAGGTATGTTTCTTGGAAGCAGCAGATGGATGGATTCTGGTTTTTAATCAATTTTGCCACTTTATGTCTTTTTATTGGGGAATTGAGGCTGTTTACATTCAGTGTGATTATTGAGAGATTTTTTAAAATTCCTAACATGTTAAGATTTTATTTCTGTTTGAAACACTGCTTAGTCTTGTTTGCTTAGTTGTCTGCTGGATGGAAAATCTTGTTTCTTTGGTTCTGGCGTGTATTACCTATTTCTTCTTTGTAGTTACTCTCTTTGAGTATTTTCTCTAGTGCTGGTTTTGAAGACATAAATTCCTTCAGTTTCTGTTTGTCATGAAAGCTTCTTATTTCTCCATCTAATTTGATAGATAGTTTTGCTGGGTAGAACATTTTTGGCTGGAAGTTGTTTTCTTTCAGAGTGTGGAATATGTTTTTCCAAGAACTTCTGGCTTTCGTGACTTGGTTTGGGAAGTGTGGAGTGATTCTAATTGGTTTGCCTCTGAATATCACTTGGCCTTTTGTTTTTGTTGCCTTTAAGATTCTCTGCTTGGCTTCTACATTGGTCATTTTGACAATTATGTGGCATGGGGAACCTTTTCTCTGATCTTGTCTAAAGGGAGTTCTATAAGTTTCCTGGACCTGTGTATCGACCTCTTGCTCTATGTTTGGAAAATCTTCTGCTATTACTTCTTTGAAGAGATTGTAGATCCCTTTGCTTTCACCTTCTTTTCCCTCCTCTGTTCCGATTATTCTTAGGTTAGCTCTCTTAAAATGGGCCCATATTTCTTCAATGTCAGATACTTGCTGTCTAGTTTTTTTCTAAGTTATAAATTATGCAGTCGTTTTTGGATTGATCATCTTCTAGGAGCGAGATTCTTTTCTCCATGTGGTCTAATCGATTGTTTATAGTTTGAATTGATGCCTTTACTTCAATGATTGCATCCTTTATTTCTTTTAGACTCTCTCTAAATTCTTTTTGAAGGTCTTGTATTATTTCTACTGTTATATTCCTGATTTAATCTTCTGGAGATCTCTGCATTTCTGTGTTATTGGGTTCTGATATTGTGGGGTTGTGGGCATTCATTGATCCATTGTTGTTCCTCTTTCCCACAATTTCAGAAGTTTGTGCCTTCTCTTGGTTCTTCTCCGGGTCACCACAACTTCACTTATGGTGCTCTGGATCTCTGGAGTTTGTGGTAATCTCAGCCACCACTACTCCTTTACTGGGTTGTATTGCAAAGTCTCAGACCCAGGGAGTTAATCGAGGCTGAGGGAGACTGTGGGGGTGCTGGGTTGGGCATTTTCCCATGGGGAGCTGCAACTAGGGTGTTGTATCTCTGCCACCACTACTCCTTCACTGGTTTGGACTGCTAAATCTCAGACCCAGGGAGATTATCAAAGCTGCACAAATCCCTGGTGGTGCGGTGTTGGGATTTCTCCTTTAGAGGCTACAATTTCACTTACGTTTTTGGTTTGTGCTGGTCTGGAGCTGTCAGGGGCATGGTGAACTCACTGCCTCTGTCAATATGGAGCTGCTGCTACGCCCTCGGCCATGAGGCTGGTGCATTTCTCTTTTGGTTTTGAGCTCTGTTCTGAATCCCTGGAGGGTGTGATGAGTTTGGCCACTGGAAGTTTTAGACGTTCTTTGCACTGAAAAAACTGCTGAATTACACCCAAATGATCCACAGCTGCTTACTTCAGCTCCTTGTAATTTCCTCTCTAGAGCCTGATGCTGTGAGGCAAGATGGCGCTGGCGTGGCCTATTCCAATTTTCTGCAGTGCTTTTAACATAAATGAGTGTTGAATTTTATTTTATTTTTTGGAGGTACTGGGGTTCCTGGAAGCCCTTCTACCTCTGGGCTACAGCCCCAGACCTATTTTATATTTTTTAATTTGGAAACAGGGTCTCTTAAGCGAGCATGGCTGGCTTCAAACCTGCGCGATCCTCCTGTCTCTGCCTCACAAGCCCGGGGATTACAAGGGTGCGCCACCATGCCCAGCGAATGTTGAATTTTGTCAAATGCTTTTTCAGCATCTATTGATATGATTGTAATTTTTGTTCTCAGTTCTATTTATGTGGTGAATAACATGTATTGATTTGCATATGTTGAACCAGCCTTGCTTTTCTGGAATGAAACGAACTTGGTCATTGTGTACAATTTTCTGGTTTAGAAGTTTAGCATCAGGCCGGGCATAGTGTTGCACGCTTGTAATCCCCATGCTTGGGAGGCCGAGACAGGAGGATCGCACAGGTTCGAAGTCAGCCTCAGTTACTTAGTGAGGTTCTCAGCAACTTAGACCCTGTTTCCAAATAAAGTATAAAATAGGTCTGGGAGTATAGACCGGAGGTAGAAAGCCTCTGGGCTCTACCCTCAGTACCACACATACACACACACACACACACACACACACACACACACACACACAACACACACACAAAAGTTTAGCATCTATGTTTTTGCATCTATGTTTATCAATGCTATTGGTCTGTAATTTTCTTTTTTCTTAATCTTTGATGTTCTTATTTATTTATTTATTTATTTATTTATTTTTGCAGTACCCAGGGGCATTCTACCTTCGAGCTACACCCCCGGCTTTTTATTCTTTTTTTAAACGGTTTCACTAGCCGGGCGTGGTGGTGCACGCTTGTAATCCCTGCGCTTGGGAGGCAGAGACAGGAGAATCGCGCAGGTTCGAAGCCAGCCATGCGCTGGCTTAGGAGACTCTGTTTCCAAAATAAAAATGTAAAAATAGGTCTGGGAGTGTAGCCCAGAGATAGAAGGGCTTCCAGGAACCCGAGTACCACCAAAACAACAACAACAACAACAACAACAACAACAACAACAGGGTTTCACTGAATTGCAAAGAACCTCACTAAATAGTTAAGGCTGTCTGCAAACCGCGATCCTCTTGTCTTCACCTCACAAGTACTAGGATTACAAGCCTGCGCCACCACTCCAGGCTAATTATCTGTATTTATAAACCCCAATTTTGTAACATTACTTCCTTCATCTCCTGTGTTTTCAAGTATTTTGTTCTGAGTGAGTAAGCTACCCACTTTTGAAAAACATCAAGAAAAGTAAATAGGAATTCCCAAATGATACAAACAGATCAGATATTTTATTACTGTATAGTAAACTAATGCACATTTCAGTGACCAGTTGAAAAAGCTGAAACATGGTATTGTTGAATTGAGACCCACAATGACTTAAAAGCAGATCACTTTCTTAAGATGACTGGGATGTGTTCAAAACAGTATGTAAGCTCCTACTTTCTGGAGTTCATAGACTTAAAGGACTCAGTTGTCTTTTGAAAAATTTTATATCATGACTTTGTATTAGGAACTCATAAGAAGTCATTATAAATATTTCATCTAGTTGCCGTATCTTTGCTGCAGATATGTGCATGTGTATATGAACTTCAGAAGTTAGGCAAGGAGAAACAGATTAAATGACAATTTAGTAATAGTGAAACTGACTTTTAATTAATGCTGCTAAAATATTAATTTTAATTATTTACCTGTTGCTGTGATAATAAATGTCATACTGATACCAGATCAGGTTTTGAGGGTTTTTTAAATTATAGTATTACCATGAAATAGTGACCCCACTATATACTTGTATATTTTTAGAAGACCTAAAATATTAGCAAATCAGCCAAAAAAGCTATCATAAAAATGCAGCAGTTAAAAAACAATTACTTTTAAGAATGTATGATATATTCTTCTCTTCATGGTTGTAAGAATGAATCAGTATAGCATAGTATCTTAACTATTACAAATTGCCAGGGATGTATTTCCATCAAACAAATTGAAGGAATGAAATAAAGATAAATACAGATCATTCAAAATGCATAGTTAATCACTGAGAGAATTCATTGTTGATATTACTTTTCTTTTTTTTTTTTTGTGGTACTGGAGGTGGAACCCAGGGGCTTTTCTACCACTGGGCTACACTCCCGACATGTTTTATGCTTTATTTGGAAACAGGGTCTCACTAAGTTGCTGAGAGCCTAAGTAGCTGAGGCTGGCTTTGAACCTGTGCTATGCGCCACCACGCACGTTTTTAAAAATTTTAATTGGTGCATTGTAGTCATACATACATTCGCACACCACTCATTTATCCCTTAACCAGTTCCTACCCCATTCCCTGCCCAATCCCTCCCCACTCCATCCTTCTCATGTTAGGCTTAGTGATTGACTTTGATATGTTTGTGAATGTACATTGTGTGCATTAGGGAATTCCCTCTTTCCCCCTCCTGGTGAAAATTTTTTCCAATACAATAATTTATTTATTTTTATTTCTGAAAAGTCTTTAGTCATTGTTTCTATTTTAAGTAGATTGATTTCCATTTTCATTGTACCTATTTTTTCATATTTCCCATCTCTTGATTATCCAGTGTGAGTTCCTAGATATTTCCTAGATATTTCCTCAATTCAAATTTCCAGTTCCAGCCAAGAGTGGTAGTGCATGCTTGTAATCCCAGCATTTGGGAGGCTGAGACAGGAGTTATTGCGGTTTGCGGACAGCCTCAGCTACTTGGGCCCTTTGCAATTCAGTGAGACCCTGTTTCAAAATAAAGAATAAAAAAGGCCGGGCATGGTGGTGCACGCTTGTAATCCAACATTTGGGAGGCTGAAACAGGAGGATCCAGGTTCGCGGACAGCCTCAGCTACTTAGCGAGGCCCTTTGCAACTCAGTGAGACCCTGTCTCAAAATAAAGAATAAAACATATGGCCGGGCGTGGTGGTGCAAGCTTGTAGGTTCGAAGCCAGCCGTGCTGGCTTAAGAGACCCTGTTTCCAAATAAAAATATATAAATAGGCCTGGGAGTGTAGCCTGGAGGTAGAAGGGCTTCCAGGAACCCCAGTACCACCACCACCCCAAAAAAAAAAAAAAAAAAGAAAAAAAGAATAAAAAATACGGCTGGGGATGTAGCTCGAAGGTAGAATGCCCCTGGGTTCCATCCACAGTACTGCAAAACAAACAAACAAAAGCAATTCCAGCTCCAGCTGGGCGTGGTGGCACATGCTTGTAATCCCAGTACTGGGAGGCTGAGACAGGAGGATCACAGGTTCCCAGCCAGCCTCAGCTACTTAGTGAGGTGTTCTGCAACTTAGTGAGACCCTGTTTCAAAATAAAGAATAAAATAGGGCTGGGGGTGTAGCTTGGAGCTGGAATGCCTCTGGAGCATGTGGTTTGGTTTTGCTATGACCCCAGTACTGGGAAAAAAAAAATTCCATCTGCTTGTTTCTCTTTCCAACTATTTTTGGCCTGATATCTAGATATCTTCTTCCTTTAAGGTCTTATTTTCATTTCTCATTTATTTTTGTTTTTAATTTTTGTGGTACTGAAAAACTGAACCCAGGGATGTCCTAACACTGAGCTACATCCCCAGCCCTTTTTATTTAAAAAATTTTTACTTTATTTTTATTTTTTGCAGTACTAGGGATAAAACCCAGGGGAATTCTACTTCCTAGCTACATCGGCAGCTCTATACAAACTATCGGCAGCTGGCTACAAACTATGACCCTTCTGTCTCAGCCTCCCAAATGCTGGGATTACAAGTGTGTGCCACCACAGCCAGCCCTTTTTATGTTTTATTTTGAGACAGGGTCTCTGTAAATTGCCTAGGCTGGCCTGCAATCCTTGTTTCTCACCCTTCCAAGTACTGGGATTATAGGCCTGCGTCACCATGCACAGCTTGAGGTTTTACTTGTGTGTGTGTGTGTGTGTGTGTGTGTGTGTGTGTGTGTGTGTGTTACTGGGGATGGAACCCAGGGGCATTCTATCTCTGAGCTATACCTCCAGCCCTATTTTTTTATTCCTTATTTTGAAACAGGGTCTCAGTGAGTTACAAAGGGCTTCACTAAATAGCTGAGGCTGTCTTTGAACTGCAATCCTCCTATCTCAGACTGAGCTTTTACTTTTTACTGTAACTTTATTTCCCCAGATTTCTAACACAATTTGGCCTGTTCTTATTTCATTAATTCCTTTTCTTGTTTCATGATCGCTATCACTTTACATATAAAATGTCATTAACGTGTTTTCCAAATTGCCCTAAAACTTTGATTTATCAGATAAGAGTTTTTCTGTTTGCTGAGTTTGTTTGCTTTCATGGTGCTAATCTTCCTCAGTGCTCCAAGATTCTTGGTTTTGAGGTTATCTGGAGACTCCATAAAACTCAAGGCCATCTGCTATGGCATCGGCTTGGTCATATTGGACTGGGATCCAGACAAGGATTTTCTCAGAAGTGTCTACTCCGGTTACCACTTTATGTGATTGACATATCTCTAGGACAGCCCCTGTGTGGTTGGTGGCTCTGCTGAAGGCTCAACCACAGGCATGTGGTTTGGTTTTTGCTGTGACCCTGAAGGGTAGACCTAGCTGCTGTGGTTAACATTCATCAGCTGGCAGCACTGGTCTCAGTGCCAGCCAGACACAGGCCAGCCTGCTTAGCCACCACACCGCGGCCTGCACCCTGCAAGTGCAGCCTGCTCTCTTCCTGGCTTTGCCGACTGCCTCTCAGTACCTTTTCTTCCCTGATGGCCCCTGTCCCCTTTCTTTTAAGAAGAAGTCTCTACTTTTTGTCTACAAAAAAATGTCCCTCTTGTTCTTTATTCATTTATAGTACTGGAAGTTTATCCTGGGGGTATTCTACCATTCAGCTAAATACTCAGCCTTTTAAATTATTTTTATCTTAGCCAGGAATGGTGGTGCACATCTGTAATCCCAATACTTGGGAGGGTGAGACAGGAAGATCTCAGGTTCAGGGCCAGCCTCAGCAACTAAGAGAGATTCTATTTCAAGATAAAAATAAATTGACGGGCATGTCTGTAATCCTAATACTTGACTGGCAAAGACAGGATGATCACAAGTTCAAGGCCAACATCAGCACTTAGTGAGGTTCTCAGAAAATTAGCAAGACACTGTTTCAAAATAAAAAATAAAATAGGGTTGAGGATGTAGCTCAGAGGTAGAACGGCCCCTGGGTTCAATCCCCAGCACCACAACAAATAAGCAAATAAATAAAATAAAAATAAAAAGGGCTGGGTGTATAGCTTGGAGGTAGAATCTTCCTAGTTTCAAACACCAGCACAGAAAGTTATTTTTATCTTATTTAAAACTTTGCTTATTTATTTTACAATACTGATATTGAACCCAGGGGTGCTCTACCACTGAACTATATTCCCAGACTTTACCTACTTTTTATTTTGAGACAGGGTTTTGCTAAGCTGCCTGGACTAGTCTTGAACTTGGAATCCTTCTGCCTTAGCTTCCTGAGTAGCTGGGATCACAGGTGTGCACCACTGTCCTCTGGCCTCTCTTGTTATTGATGGCATTTTGTGATGATGATGATGATGATGATGATGATGATGATGATGTGTGTGTGTGTGTGTGTGTGTGTGTGTGTGTGTGTGGTGCTGGGGTTGAACGCAGGGGCAATTGACCTCTGAACTATGCCACCACCCCTATTTTATTTATTTATTTATTTTTGGTGGTACTGGTGGACTACACTCCCAGACCTATTTTTTTTTATTTTAATTTTAATTTTGAAACAGGGTCTCTTATGCCAGCACTGCTGGCTTCGAACCTGCGTGATCCTCCTATCTCCGCCTCCCAAGCGCGGGGATTACAAGCGTGCGCCACCACGCCCGGCCCTATTTTAAAGTTTGAAACATAAGCTCACTAGATTGCTGAGAGTCTCACTAAGCTGAGGCTGGCTTTGAACCTGCAATCCTTCTGTCTCAGCCTCCCAAGTACTAGGTGTGCCACCGTGCTGGCTGTGTGATGATTCATTTTTGTGTGCATAGTACTGGGGATTGAACCCAAAGGCATTCTACTTCCAAGCTACACCCCAGGCCTATTTTTTTTTTTTTTTTAATTTTGAAACAGGACTTTACTAGGTTGATGAGATTCTCACTATTTTCTGAGCTTGTCCGAAAACTTATAATTCTTCTGTCTCAGTCTTACAAGTACTGGGATTGCAGGAGTGAGCCACCATGCATGGCTGTGATGGTTAATTTTTAAGAATCTCTATGTATTTGGAGTAGAAAGAGATGGTTCCTAATATCTTTTAGCAGAAACAAAAGCAGAAACAAAGTAACTTCTCTACATGTGACATCACCTCTGCTCCGTAAATTCTCTCCCGTGGGCAGATAGGTGGACATGCACATATCCAGAATTTGATGTCACCCTCCGCTTACATCACAATGACTCATATCATGTTCTGTTTGAACATGTTGGGGACCAGGGACCAGCCAGCCTGGGGCGACAGGATCGAGGTAAAAATAACCTCTTGTTTTACTGTTGTGTGTGGGGAGAGAGGTTACTGGATATCCAGCCCAGTCATGTATGCCAGGCAAGTCTCTGTCACTGGGCTGCACCAGCCCTAATTTCTGTATGTATACAGTAGTCCTCTGTATCTGAGGAGACATGTTCCATTGACGCCCAGGTGATGCCCCAAAGTATGAATGCTATTGAACTCTATATATACTGTGCTTTCTCTCTATATACATATCTATGAAAAAGCTTATTTATTTACTTTTGTGGTACTGGGGATAGAACCCAAGGACTTCCACCTCCAAGTTATACCCCAACCCTTTTTATTTTTTATTTTGAAACGGGGTCTCACTATGTTGCTGTGAATCGTGTTGCTGAGGCTGTCCTCGAACCTGCGATCTTTCTGTCTCAGCCTCTCAAGTACTGGGATTACAGGCATGAACTATCATACCTGGCCAATGTAGATTAATTTATAAATTAGACACAATAAGAGATGAACAATGGAGACAGGAGGATCATGGTTCGGGGACAGCTTCAGGTACTTAGTGAGGCTCTTTGCAACTCAGTGAGACCCTGTTTCAAAAGAAAGAATAAGCCGGGCGTGGTGGCGCACGCTTGTAATCCCCGTGCTTAGGAGGCTGAGACAGGAGGATCCCACAGGTTCAAAGCTAGCCTCACCTACTGAGTGAGGCTCTCAGCAACTTAGTGAGACCCTGTTTCCAAATAAAATATAAATAGGTCTGGGAGTATAGCCCGGAGGTAGAAAGCCCCTGGGTTCCACTCCCAGTACTGCAAAAAAAAAAAAAAAAAAAAAAGAGAAATGAACAATAATAATAAAATTGAATTATAATAAACTATCATACAATTTATGTGAATATGGTCTTTTTTTTTCTTTTTCTTTCTTTCTTTTTTTTGTGTGGTACTAGGAGTTGACAGGGGAATTCTACTTCTGAGCTATACCTCCAGCCCTATTTTTTTTTTTTTTAATTTCAAAACAGGGTCTCACCAAGTTGCTAAGGCTCTCACTAAGCTGCAGAGGCTGCCTTTCAACCTGTGCTCCTCCTGTCTGAGCCTCCCAAGTACTGGGACTGCAGGTTTGGGCCATGGTGCTGGGCCCTATCCTTCTTGTTGACAGTGGGTACCAGAAACCTTGAAAAGCAAAACTATGGATAAGAGGAAACTAGTGTATATAAAACCACTAGTGCCAGGCATACCGACTTTTTAAGGGACTTACAAACATGAACTGGAGAAGATAATATTCTCATATTTCCTTTTTTTTTTTTGGTGCTGGGGATTGAACCTAGGGGCAGTCTACCTCTGAACTACTCCCCCACCCCAATTTCATTATATATATATTTTTTTAGGTTTGGGGATGGAACCCAGGGGCATTCAACCTCCAAGCTACACCTCCTGCCCTATTTTTTATTCTTTATTTTGAAACAGGCTTTCACTGAGTTGCAGAGGGCCTAAGTAGCTGAGTCTGTCTGAGAACCGCGATCCTCCTGTCTCAGCCTCCCAAATGCTTGGGATTACAAGCCACCACACCCGACCCCAATTTTATTTTTGAAACAGGCTTTATTTTATTTTGAAACAGGGTCTCAGCCAAGGATGGTGGCACGTGCCAGTAATACCAGTGATTGGGAGGCTAAGATAGGAGGATCACAAATTCAAGACCAGCTTCAGCAATCTAGGAATACAGTTTCAAAGAAAAAGATAAAAAGGGCTGGGGGTATACCTTGGAGGTAGAATGCCTCTGGGTTCAATCCCTAGTATGAGAGAGAGAGAGAGAGAGAGAGAGAGAGAGAGAGAGAGAGAGAGAGAGAGAGACTGACTCACTTAGCTGCAGAGGGCCTCACTAAGTAGCTGAGGCTGGCCATGAACTGCGATCCTCCAGTCTCAGCCTTCCAAATACTGGAATTACAAGCATGCACCACCACGCCTGGCACCACTCCACTCTTATTCTTCAAGCTCAGAGAGATGCAGAGATGGACACACACACACACACACACACACACACACACACACACACACACGAGAGGCACAAGGACCAGGGGCAAGAAAAAACACAGAGCAGTATAGAAATGTAGACAGCCCTGAGAGAAAGGGGTGAGGACAGAAGCAGACGGGGGCAGAGCGAGGCACCAGGGCAGGTGAGAGTGGGGCTCTGGGAGAGGGGCCAGGCGAGTCAGAGCTGGCACAGAAGCAAGGGGGCCCCCTGGGGGTGGGGGCACTGGCGGAGGCTGGTACAGGAATGGCTTAGAGCCCAGGACTCCCCCACCCACCGTGTGGCTCTTCAGCAAAGGGTGGGGACTGGAGTAAGTGTGAATATCTGTGTCCGGCCCTCCCTCCCCTGCCCTGGGCTGGTAGTCTCCCTGGAGCAGGGAGCAAGTGTCCAGCCTCTGCCTTCCTTCCCCCTGCACGGGGCAGCTAGCCCCACCCTTTGGTGTCAGTGTCAGGTTCCACGCTGCTCCCCAGGGGAACTTTGATCTGGAAAAAATGAGAGTGACCCATCTGGCTGCTGCCCAGGGCCCAGCGGTGTCACTGAGACGTGGCCTGGGCTGCCCCTACTGCCTTCCCACCCACTAGGACAGCAAGCGATTACTTGGGGCCAGGGGACACAGAAGGAGGTCTAAGCCCCTTTGCTGTCTGTCACTCACCCACTGTTCGTTCGTTCGTTCATTTATTCATTCATTCATTCATTCATTCATTCAGCGCCCTTTCCCCTCATTCATTCACCCAAAAGCATTGGCTGGTGGGGGTGGGGAAAGCTGGGCAATGGGAAGAGGACAAGGGGCCAAGAAGCCCTGCCCTGAAGGGAGGGACCACCACACCTGAGCAGGACCTCAGGCCCGTCCTGGAGGAGGGAGGTGGGCTTTGTAGAGGTGGGAGGGCTTTGTCTCCACGGGGAACTCTTTTCCCGGGAGGTGGTGCTGAAGCTGCCCTCTGCATCCTGGGGAATGGGGCGGGCATTCCTCAGACAGCCTGGCAAGTGGAAGGGATGCTTAGGTGAGAGGACCAGGGTGGGCACACTCACAGAAGTGTGGCAGAGCTTTGCGCCTGCTGGATGTCAGCCCCCAAGCAGGACAGCTGGGGGTGTGGAGGGGTACGCCCAGGAAGGGCCTTGATTGGTATCCCAAGGTTTTTTTTTTTTTTTGCTTTTTTTTGCGGGTTTGGGGATGGAACCTAGGGGCATTCGACCTCCGAGCTACATGCCCTGCCCTATTTTTTATTCTTTATTTTGAAACTGGGTCTCACTGAGTTGCAGAGGGCCTCACTAAGTAGCTGAGGCTGTCTGCGAACCGCAATCCTCAGGTCTCAGCCTCCAGAATGCTGGGATTACAAGCCACCACGCCCGGCCCATCCCAAGGTATTTTCCTGGTAACAGAGAAGCCGGTAGGTGAGGGGAGGGGACCTAGCTCCTTCCTAAGAAGAAGCCAGTGTCCCTTGAGACCTCCTCTCCAGGCCCCTTGGCCCCATTAGCCTCCAAAATGCTTCTGAAGAGTCTAGCTTGTCGATGGCTGCAAAGGGCTCCGGAGGGCCCCTGCCCTGGCCTGGCCTCCCCTCCTCTGACTGACACAGCCTTTTGCTGGGCTGAAAGCGGACACTGTCATCCTTGAGGCCCCTGGGGAAGGCCTGCTGAGCTGTAGCCCTGGAGCACTGGCTCAGCTTGTCCTGGAGGCCACTGAGCAAAGCCCTATAAATAATCCCTCTCTGGGCTCTTCTCTGGGAGGGGGAGGAGAGGTAGGCCCAGGCAGGGCTGGAGGGACCAGGACTCTGGGTGACTTGGTGATGCACTGTGGAGGGGCTGGGAAGAGGCAGAGAAGGGAAGAAGAGTCCAGCGTTTGAGGCCCAGGTCTACCCTCAAACAAAGATGGCTTGCCCCTTGGGTCTCAGGGTCTCCCAGGCTGGTCAGGGCAGAAAGCACACGTGTTCAGAAACTGTTACTATATGAGAGGAACTGCTGGGTGTGGTGGTACACGCTTGTAATCCCAGGACTTGGGAGGTTGAGTTAGGACTACCACAGGTTCCAGGCCAATCTCAGCAACTTACTGTGACACTGTTTCAAATAAGAGATAAAATGACCCTAGGTTCAATCCCTAATACCTACAATAAGTAGGTAAGTAAGTAAGTAAATAAAAGTACTGATCTTCCTTCTGCCCATCTCTGGGCAGGTTTCTGAAGGCTCAAGGGTCCTGATGTGAGCTGTGGGGCTCCCAGGCTGGGCCTCTCCTCTCCTAGAGCTATCCCCAGCCCCAGAAGCCAAGGACAAACAAAGGCAGGGTGCTGGCCCCATCCTTGCATGCCTGAGGCTTGGACAAGTGTTTGCTCTTTCTGTGCCTCAGTCTCCCCTCCTGGCTCTGCAGTTCTGAGGGTGTGGTTGGGGACCTGGCGCGAGTCAGTACAGAGGCCTTGCCAGGCCAGGGGGCCGGGGCTTCAGAGGATCCTGGAAAAGGACAATGTGAACCCAACAGCCGTATGTGCACTGGAAGCTGCTCTCCCTGCCCACACCCTCTGCAGCCCCTGCCTCTGAGGCAAGGACCAGGATGTCCAGCTGCTCCATGCAGGAATGGGTGGTGTCTGTTCTCTGGGCAGCCTGGGCCTCAGCAGAGGCCAGTGGGAAAGTTTTCCTCCACCAGGGTCAAGAAAGCCCACAAAGTTGGTCCAGGAGGGCAGGAAGCTCTGCTCTCTGTTACCTCCTCCCATGTGCAGGAGTCTCTGCAGAGCAGGCTCCACAGAACTGAGAATCTGTGCTGTCTAGAGGCACTTCTAGGTTTACCTGGAGTCAGCCAGAAATGGGGCCAGATATGGACATCTAAACTCCTGCTTGCTGGTACACGTGAAAACATATGTATGCATACATCACACATAGGCTACAGCCTGATGTTTACATTGATCTATGTACTGCAGGCATACCTACATACGTGTGTATATAAACACACATTCACTGCTATAAACACATGCATTAAAATTCCCTCCTCAGGCTAGGCATGGTAGTACACGCCTGTAATTTCAGTACTTGGGATGCTGAGACAGGAGGATTGCAGGTTCAAGGCCAGCCTCAGCAATTTAGTGAGCACCTGTTTCAAAATAAAAAATAAAGGCTGGGAAGTGTAGCTCGGCAGTACAATGCCCACAGGTTCAATCCTCAGTAACAACAACAACAAATATGTACGTGTCTGGCAGAGGGTCCACTGGCAAGGAGGATCGAATTTAAGGAGAAGTTTGGTGGAAGGGTTGGAGACAGGAGTCTCATCTCAACTTCCCAGGGCCCCGAGGGCTCCAGAACCAGCCACTGCGGCTCCACGTTAGGCAGGCAGAGCTGTGGGGAAGGGGATGGAGACCCACGAGCCCCTCTCCTGGGCACCGCTCTGAGTCCTGGCTAGAGATGAGACCTGGGGGCTCAGCTGAGGCCACCCTGGGGCCTCTGCCCCTGCAGTCTCCACATCTACCTCCTTTCTTATCGCATTCCTCTTGGATCCTGAGCCCAGCAACCTGGCAGGAAAAGATAAATGTAAGCCCGGGGTCCCCGCCCCGTGGCTCTCACAACAAGGCAAGTTTCCAGGGGCAGAAGCTGGAGGTCAGGGTTTGGGAGAGAGTGGGAGTGGTATGTCGGCCAGGGGCAGGGGGTTCAGCCCTGCAGTGTAAGCCTCTGGGCCTCATTAGTGTGCTCCCTTTGGGCACCAGCAGCTGCAGATGCCGAGGAGCAGACAGAGTGATTGCATTTATCTTTCTGGTATATAATGGGCCAGACTGCCAGCCCCAGCTATCTGCCCCAGCAAGCTGAGGCCTCATGGAGGCATGGCAGGGCCAATCAGGGCCTGACAGATAGTGGGTCTAACCTGGCCTGTGACCTTCCAATCTGAGTCCTTCCCTTCCTGCTGCAGCAGCAGCAGGGCTTGGAGGGAACGCCCTGAATATCAGTAACTGCCCTGAACCCGTGCAAATGCCAATGTGACCGTGGAGACTGGCCCATGAGTCCCCACAGCTCCTCCATTCCTGAAGTGTGACTCCATGTAGTGAATGGTACCCCCGTATCCTCAAGGAAGAATTGGGGAGCATTCTTGTCTCTCTTCTCTCATCCCCATCGTCCACCTGTCCCACAGTCCTGTTGGTCCCACTGGCTCTCCAAGGACAGTCAGTAGCCCAATGCTTACAGAACGCTTACTTAAGCCAATTGCACAGCAGCTGTGGGACAGCTGTGGACAGCCTCTCTCTCTCTGCAGATGGAATCCAATGTGTGCATCCACGTGTGAATATGTGCCTAGTGCCCGTGGGCCTGGGATTGCAGATGGTGGAGGAGTGGTATCAGGCTTGCAGGCAGAGCCCTCTGAGGGGCAGCTCCAGGGGAGCTGAGCCTCCAGCCAACCTGGGGTGCAGAGAGAAACTGCTCTGAAATGGGGAAATCTCACTGTTGCCCTGAGTGGTGAGCTGGGGCCAAGGAAAAAGAAGTGCCTTAGATCTGGAGGTAGAGCCCTGGGTTCCAACCCTGGCTTTGCATCCCTTACTGAGTGGCCTTGAGCCTTGGCCCTCCCTCTCAGTGCCTCATTTCTTCATGTCAGATTGTGGCTCCAACTTCCCCTAACTTTGTGGCTTGGGCCTGATGAAGATTTGATTTTGTGGGGTGACTGGCGGGGGGACTTGGGAAGGCTTGTCCACACCCTGCTTCAAGCCTAGCAGAGCTGGGGCGGGTTGGAGTGGGGGCGGGGGCATGGCCACAGGCAGCGGTTGGGGTCAGAGCCAGCCAGCGATAGATATGGAGCTGGAGGGGCAGGCAGAGCCTCCAGCACCGGGCGGGTGGGAGGTCGGCCTCTGCTTGCTGACATCAGGGCTGGTGAATGTGAGGGAGTTCAGCCAGGTTTAGCAGCCCTTACCTCCCTCGCAGCGGATACAGGGCAGGAGCTGAGTTGGAGGGGAATAAGGAGGGCCACAGGGAGGGGCTTAGAGGAGTCCCAGGGCCTGAGAGCAGAGCTCAGCGGTCCCCATCCCTCTCAGAGCCAGCAGGTGGGTGGCGCAGTGCAGAACCGTGGTCCCACTCCTTTCTCACCCCACAATCCCTGGTGGCCTTTTCTCCCTCCCACTCCTGCTCCCTTTCCTCATCCTCCTTCCCTCCTAGGCTCATTTCCAGCTCCTGACTCAGTGGCCTGTGTGCAGAGGAAAAGGAGCCAGGGGAATTGTTTGAATCTTATACCATCTGCCCTCCCAGGACTCACACTGAGCCTGACCTCTGCCGGCAACAGAGTCCATACTTCAGCCCCTAGAAGCTAACTCCTCCTCCAGATTCTCGCAGTGGCCCAGGATACTTCACCGGGTGCTAGAGAGTGTTGCTAGATCCTGGGCAGATATTTACAATCTGGCACATCCTCCCTATTGGGGTTCCCATCCCAGAGTTCTGCTGGCCTTCTGGAGGATGGAAGAGAAGGCCGGAGCCCTGCTCAGCCATTGCTCCCTTGCCCGTGCTGACAGTCCGGGCACATACTCAGGTGCACAGCATCTTTGGCCCAAGGACTAACGGGTCTCAGCTCTTCCTCCCAGGACTTCCCCTCCCTCCTGGGGTCCTGCAAAGGAAGAGATTGGGCTTTGGCTCCCATGCTCAGGCCTGAAGGGGCTCTGAGTTATCTGGAGTAAGAGCTGCTGTAGCAGCGTCTCTCAAGCTCTCTATCAAGGATTCCACTTGGAGAAAGAATGCGGGGAGCAGTTTGGCTCCCCCTGTCCAGCTGGCTACTTGGAGCACACACACTCTCTCACACACATGTATCATGTACGTCTTTTGGCACTTGACTTTCTCATGAAATAATTGCTGGAAGGCTCCTTGGATTAGGTAACCCAGTGTTCCTTCCTGTCCCCACTGTGTGTGGGGGTGGGGGATCAGCAGTTAGCATCTGTTAGGCTGATCCAGTTCCTTTGGGGCAGAGAATGCCTGTCTAGGAGGGTCTGCAGGCTCCAAACTTCCATGGGAACTGAACAGTCCTACAGAAACAAGCCTTTTAGCCCTCTCTTTCCTGTGGGTCACCTGGCTGTGCCTGCCCAGCCTCCTGGCCTCCTTCAGGCTGGCCAGGTCTGGAGAAGAGAAGGCTAATTAGAAAAGTCTTTTTGCATAAAGGATGAGAGGTTCTCACTTTTATTTTAAGCCAGTTTTACATCATCCTAAAGTGACAATTGTTTCCACACTTCCGTTTTCTGGTGGTGGTGGTGGTGGTGGTGGTGGTGGTGGGGTGTGTGTGTGTGTGTGTGTGTGTGTGTGTGTGTGTGTGTGTTTGGAGAGGGCTGAAAGAGGGGATGTCTGGGATCAGGAGTGAAAGGAGCAATGGACGGAGGGAATAGATGCAGGAGCCCTGGCCAGTGGGTAGAGGCCAGTGCCTGGCTGCTTTTGTGGGGAGGTGGAGATTAGTCCCAAAGCTGCCGGGGCAGGATGTGGAAATCCCACCCTAAGTACACCCTTTTCTCCCTCTCTACCCTCAAGCGTCTCCTGGATCCAGTAACAGTGGCCCTTGGTGAGACGGAGCCTGTACTGAGGACAGGCTGAGAAGGGTGCCAGGATCTTGCTGCACAGCGCTGGAGGACGAGGGCGGAGAGAGCAGAGGGGTCTCGCTCCTCCCGGAGGGCTTATACCAGGTGCAAGGAACTCCAGGCGAAGGTCCCACAGGTAAGTGTGTGCGGTGAGAACCACGTGGCGCTGGACATGGGTTGGAGGGACGTCAGTTCTGGGACCCTGCTGCTGCTTTCGGACTTCTGAGCAGTGGGGAGTTCCCACCCCGCAGGGGAACCAAACCCTGCGTGTGAGTGCCCCGAGGGAATGCGTACTCCGCGGTGTTCTCAGAGTTATTTTCACCCGAGGGCGGGGCTTTCCCCCCGTCGGTCCGCAGCCCCTTCCCCCAGGCCGAAAGCCGCTCCTCGGGGGTCGACCGGGGCTCGAACTCGGCGGGTCCCCCTAGGCTTGTCTTCCCTGGGAGAGGCGGGCCCAACTCTGGAGCCCCGCCCCCGGGGTCCGCAGCTCACTCGCCCCGCCCCGCCCCGCCCCGCCCCGCCCCGCCCCGGCGCTGCAGCCCGACCGCCGAGAGCTCGGGTCCCGGCGGGCGGCGGACGCTCCGAGGCCCGCGCCCCGCTCAGCATGGAGCCGGCCCCCGACGCCGAGGAGGCGCGCGGCGTGCGCGAGGCGCTGGGCCGCTACGAGGCGGCGCTGGAGGGCGCGGTGCGCGCGCTGCACGAGGACATGCAGGGGCTGCAGCGCGGCGTGGAGCGGCGGGTGGCCGAGGCGCTGCGCCTGGCGGGTCCCCTGGCGCGCACCGTGGCCGAGCTGCAGCGCGACAACCAGCGGCTGCAGACGCAGCTCGAGCGCCTGACGCGCCAGGTGAAGGCGCTGGGCTTGGCCACCGGGCTGGGGTCCGCGCCTGGCACGCCCAGCCCCCCGCCGGCGGCCGGGGCTCCCGAGCGCGCGCCCCGCCTGGGCTCCGCGCGCTTCGCCAGCCACGCCACCTTCTCGCTGTCGGGCCGCAGCCAGGTGAGCGGGAGGGCGTTGTGCACTGGCCTGGGGGGGGGAGCTGGTGCGCTGGGTAGGGGAGTAAGGGTCCGCGCTTCGGTGCCTCCACCCCCCCGCCCAGAGTGCGTGCGCCCGCGAGCGTCTTCTGAGCTAGGTGCCCCCACCTACTGCGGGAACCTGGTATGGGGATCTGGTCACCACTGGAGTTGGGATGGGACGCAGTGCCGCTGCGCCCGCCGCTGCACCTGTCTCGCACCCCTTCCTTTCTGTGGATCCAAGTTCTGTTTGCCCTAGATTCTGTCTCCCTCTCGCCCCTTGTCCTGAGCAGCCTCCAAGGGTGCGTGTCGCCTGGCGCCCGCCTGCGAGTTGTAGTGGCTAGCCCCCCTCACGTGGCCTGGTGTTGCTGCTTCACTGGGGCCTGACCAAGTTATAGATTAACTTAGACCAAGAACCCAAGCCCTTGTGTGGGGCTGAGGGTGGGTGGGGGCATGCAATCTGATCAGGGTGCTCAACAGCTGCATGTGGGAACCTGCACTGCAGGGGGCAAATCTCTTACTGTGAAGGGAGTGGGGACAGGCTTTGGACCGTGTCTGTCTGGATTCTGGGGGTCAGTGACTGACTAGAGACCGGTGCGGACCAGTCACTACCTTGTGTGTGGGCCTCCCAGAGTGTTAGGTCCTGAATAGAATGTTTCCATGGTGTGTGTGCAGTGGCCCTTGGGTGGGATTTTCCATCCTGACTGGCCATGTGCCCTGGGGTTGGGTTTCCAGGGTCTGGGGCTGGGTAGTCTGCACCTGCTGCCCCTCCTCCAAGCAGATCTCCTGCTGTGAGCTGGGCAGCAACTCAGATAAGGCCTTGCCCCTGAAGGTCCCAGCCAGGTGGAGATGGCCCCAGACTGACACCCCTTTGCAGTGGGTCTCCAGGGAGAGCTTTGTTAGAGGCCCAGGCTTGCTGCGGGTGCAGTTAGGGACCCCCCCGCCCTGTGTAAGGGGGGGGGGATGCTTATGCCTGTGCTCTCAGAAAGGCAAAAAGAGCTGGGTGTGGTGGCACACACCTGTAATCCCAGTGATTAGTGACTTGGGAGGCTGAGGCAGGAGGTATACAAGTTCGAGGCCAGTCTGGGTAACTTAGTGAGACCCTGTCTCAAAATAAAAAACAAAATGGGCTAGGGGTCTGGCTCAGTTGTAGAACGCCTCTGGGTGCACTGTCCAGTGCCACAGGATGAATTGTGAAGACCCCTTGAATGCTGGGCAGAGGAGTTGGGATTTATCCCTAGGTTCTATTAGAAACGTCTGGAAATAGGGACACTAAAATGTGTCCTGTGAGTTTGACAATCTACATGGTATAAAATCATCACTGTGAGCTCACATGTGCCGAATAAACTGTATCATCAGTTGTTTCTGAGGTTTTATTTTAACAAACATTTCCTACTTGTCTGCTCATGGAAGCAGCCATCCAAATTTAAGAAAAAATAATTTGGCCAGGCATGGTGGCACACGCCTGTAATTCCAGTACATGGGTGGCTGAAACAGGAGGAGTGCAGGTTCAAGGACAGCCTCAGCAACATAGTGAGGCTCTCAGCAACTTAGATCCTATTTCCAAACGAAAAATAAAAAGGGCTGGGGCTGTAGCTTGGAAATAGAATGTCCCTGCGTTCAATCCGCAGTACCACACACATACACACACACAAATCTGAGTCACACACAACATGTATGTGTGTGTGCGTGTGTATGTCGATATGTGGTTTTCTCCGGTCATTGTCCACTCATCAGTCCAAGTGGACCCTCTTGGTTATGGGGGTGGGTGGAGGAAGCTGGGCAGGGAAGGGACAGAGTCCTACTTGTATTTAGCAAGCTCCTTCAGGATGAATGGCAGGTCAGAGGGTGAATGGATTCCAGCAACTTAACTGCAGTGGCCCCGGAAGAGGCTGGATCTGGGCTGGGACAGTGTGTGTGTGGATGGGGCTGCCTTGGGAGGAATCATCAGGTGGGATGATCTCCATTCATGTGAATGGAGGCAGAGAGGACCCCCCCTAGGGGGCTGCTGGGTCCGCTAGGGGTTGATCATAGGAGCTGAGCTGATTGTGAGGGGCGATTCTGTCTCAGAGCAGGTGGATCCAGGGGTCTGGTGCTTCGGAGACTGGTCCAGGCTGGTGGCCAGGGGACTGGCTTCCCCTGGCTGATGGCAGGAGCACCAGTCCCTGCTGACCCTTCAGCCCTTCTCAGGCTCTGAGCTGGCTTCTGGAAGCGAGGGAGGGGGCTGTGTACAACCATGCGCATGTCCTGTTGACTCACCTACCGTGACCAGCAAATGGCCTATGATTAGGTGCTTGCTCACGAACAAGAATCAGTTATTCTGGGCACAACTGGAGCGTGGGCAGTGGTCAGAGTTGCAGCTGGGCTGCTGGATGCCTGGCCTCTCCTATTCCATGAATGCAGTGGAGTTCTGGGAGTGAGGTTTCACCCAGCACATAGGAGCCAGTGGTGGCTGTGCTGCCTGTGTGTGGTCAAGCCTGGGGAAGCTGGTGTCACCCTACCCCTCGGTAGCAAGCAATGAGACTTAGACTTTTTTCTGGGGACTGTCGGGGTTGGAGATAGTGCTCAGGTGTAAATGTGCCGTGAACTCCGTGTGGAAGGGGCTGATCAAGCATTCCACTTTTGAGTGCACACACCTTGGCCTTGCTAGAGCATGGGACCACGTGGGTCTGGGTGACAGGGTCAGGGCAGCTTGGGGAGGAGGAGGAGGACAGAGCAGTACATGGGAGTAGTTAGGGAGGAATCTCTGCAGGAAGCCCAAGACCCTGGAGCAGATGGAAGTTACTGGGGACATTTGCTATGAGTCCTTGGGGGTGGAGGGCTCTCCTCCCAGCTGGGCCTCTGTTTCCCTGTGTCTAAACCAAGGGGGGAGCCGGGCGTGGTGGCACACGCTTGTAATCCCCGTGCTTGGGAAGGCTGAGACAGGAGGATCGCACGGGTTCAAAGCCAGCCTCAGCTACTTAGTGAGGCTCTCAGCAACTTAGTGAGACCCTGTTTCCAAAATAAAAAATATAAAAAAAGGTCTGGGAGTATAGCCCGGAGGTAGAAAGCCTCTGGGTTCCACCCCCAGTATCACAAAAAAAAAAAAAATAATAATAAAATAAATAAACCAAGGGGAGTTGACCTAGCCCTAATGGGCCCTTCCTTCTGAGCAGAGTGGGTAGTGCCCAGTCATTTGGGTTAACTGAAGTGTCCTTGGAGCCTCTCTGGCTGTCTGACAGTGAAGAGGAAGCCGGGGCCAGGCTGGAGGCCTGGGGTGGTGGCCACAGGCTGAGGTCAACCCCCATAGGAGGCCGGCCCAGAGTTGTTCCCTGGAAATGTCACCCTCGGCTAAGCTAGAGCCACTGAGTCCCCATGGCCGAGGCAGCCTAGTCCCTCAGGAACAACTGCCAGCAGCCGGGTGTCAGAGGCCTGCCTATGAAAGAGGCCAGGCACAGATCTTCTTCCTTTCCCAGACTGTGTGTGAGATAAGAGAGTCTGAGGCTTTGGGGAGAGGTTTGAATTGAGTCTTTTAACACTGTGTTGTGAGTGAGTGGGGCGGGCCAGCCTGTTACCCTCTTGGGCTGGAGTTCTGTTCTGCATGGGCCAAGTGGGCGTGGGCTTCTATATCCTTATATGAGACTGTGTGGATCAGGCTGCATCTAAAATAGTCCTTCTAAAGCCGGGGGTGAGCCCGGCGTGGTGGCGCATGCTTGTAATCCCCGCGCTTGGGAGGCTGAGACAGGAGGATCGCACGGGTTCGAAGCCAGCCTCAGTTACTTAGTGAGGCTCTCAGCAACTTAGTGAGACCCTGTTTCCAAATAAAAAATATAAAATGGGTCTGGGAGTATAGCCCAGAGGTAGAAAGCCTCTGGGTTCCACCCCCAGTACCACACACACAAAAAAAAGAATAAAAAAAATAGGGCTGGAGTGTAGTTCAGAGGTAGCATGCCCCTGGGTTCCATCCCCAGTAACACCAAATAAATAAATAAATAAATAAATAAATAAATAAATAAATAGTCCTTCTCCTGCAAAACTGTTTATACACTTCCCCAGTAGTGGGGTCCCACCCCCTGTAATCTCTGAAGTGGGATTTATCTTAGAAGTTCCTGGAGTTCCTCACTTCCTCCTTTTTAAAACAAAGATGGATTTGGGGCTCTAGCCAGTCAGCAGGACCTTTTCTCAGCCCCAGGGCTCCGCAGTGACTTCTTCCCTGGCCCGAGCACACACAGGGTCCTCCTTAGTCCCCTCTCCCGTGGCTGGGGCAGGCAGTAGCCCCCTGGGGGACTTGCCAGAGGCCCCGTTGTGGGTTTCGGCCCTGGAGGGGTTGTCTCCTTCCCTTGCTGTAGCCTAGCTGGGTTCTGCTTTCTGTCACTGTCTCACCGTGTGAACCCCCAACCTTAGGCCTTTTCTTCTTTGTCACTAGGCTGAGACAGGTCTCGTGGGGCCAGGGTTTACCCTGAACCCAGGAGATAAGTCTGTGTTGAACTGTCCTTTTAGTCCTCTGGGAGGCCAGAGCGCTTTGTGGACAGATCCCTGGAGTGGGGAAAGAGAGCCCCATCCCAAATCTTGGTTCAGTCACTGCCTTCGCTGCAGTGTGAGTGAATTCAAGGGCATCCTTCTCTTGCCCTGGCCTTGGTTTCTCTATCTGCAATGCTGTGCTGGTGGGTGGTCTCAGAACAGTTTGGGTCCAAGGCCTGGGCAGACCCCTTTCCCAGGCGAGGGGTGTCTGTAATCTGGGGCTGGGGGAGGTAGGGCAGGGGAACAGGGGAGTCCAGACTCAACCCCTTTACCCCAGCTGCTGTCCCCTTCCCAACCTGAGTTAGCCCAGCCCCTTCCCCTCCTTCCTGTGCTGGAAACCCTTTAGCAGAAGTGCAGAACCTAGGGGCCGGGATGGAGCTCAGTGGCAAAACACCACAGGTGTGGCGCAAAAAAGGCAAAAAAAAAAAAAAAAAAAAAAAAAAGAAAGAAAGAAAAGAAAAGAAACTCTTAAAAAATAAGCTAAGAAGTGGAGAACCTACTTTCTGTCTGTTCTGGGTGTATCATGGGTGGTAGGAACCTGCAACATGCAGGGACAGGTGACCATCCCCTCATAAAGACCTAAATTTCTAGCTGGGTGTGGTGGCACACGCTTGTAATCCTAGTACTTGGGAGGCTGAGACAGGGGGATCACAGGTTCGTGGCCAGCCTCAACTATTTAGTGAGGCCCTCCGCAACTTAGTGAGAGCCTGTTTCCAAATAAAGAATAAAAATTAGGGCTAATAAAAATAGGCTTAGAGGTAGAATGCCCCTGGGTTCAAACTCTAGTTTTGCCCCCCAAAAGAAAAAGACCTAGATTCCTGGAAAAATGATTTCATCATCAATTTGTCCCTCAAGGTCCCTGCCTGGACCAGTGGAGCCCACTGTACCCAAGCAGGGAAGATGGGGGAACATGGAGCCCCCAATACTGAGTAGTGAGCCCTGGTGACGGATGGGGCTGGGTGTCCTCGGAACTGGCTGGCTCTCCTCCCCCTGCTGACTTGGCTTCTGGTTAGCCAGTGTAGACCTAGGGGTGCCCTCCTGCTCTGGAGTGCCAGGAGATGCCCTGCCCCCACCCCCAGTGGGCCTGCGAGTGGGCCTGCTGAATCAAGTTGAGCAGCTGCCTCCTTTCCAGAGTCAGTGTTGTGCTGGCCAAACTGCTGCCCCTTCCCTTGGCTTCCCTGTTTCTCTGATCCCTTGTCTGTAGTCCTCATCAGTGACCTCTTTTTGGCCAAATGAGATGGCCGACTTTTCCCATCTCATCTTGCCCTTCTTTCCCTTGGCCTCTGGCTGCCTTTGGGTGCACTGGCCTTCACTACCCTCCCTCCCTCGCCTTCTCAACGCCTGTTGGGCTCTTCCTCTCTGGCAGCTCCATGTCTTCTCAGATGTGGGTGCCTCGTCCTGGACCCCTGCCACTCCCATGCTGGCTCTTCCTCTGCTGGGCATCTTCCCCTGAGGCCCTTGGCACCATGACTCCTGTTTCCCCAGTGTCCACCCTTCCTTTCTTTTATGCTTTGGACTCAAATATCCAGCGACCTCCTCAAGTCCCTGATGTCCCAATGGCCCCTTACACCCATCTTATCCCAAATGGAAATTTTCATTCTTCCCAAACCTTCCTAGTCACTCAAGGCCGATACCTGGACTTGGAAGAGACTGGGGATCCTCTCTTCACATCTATTCTTCCAGATGGATCCCTTTAACTCCCAAACCCTTGAGAGCTTGCCTCTGGTCCTCACACATCTGGCCCTTACTTATCCCCTCCCATGTCCTTGGTCCATATGCCCTCCCCAGTTCGTTTCTTGGGACTATTGAGTTGAGCTGCTATCTGGTCTGCCCTGTTCAGGCCACTCTTGCCGGCTTCTAAAGGGTGTTTCCCAAAGCACCTTTAGGTCCTTTTTTACTAAGAAGTCAAGGCCAGGTACTCCCAGGAGGCAGCTTGGGCTGTAGACGATCAGAATGCCTGGGCCTTGATATTTCTGTTTTTGCAGTCAGTAGTTTGCTGGAAATGGCCTCCCCTCCTCCTGTACCCAGCTCATTCAGTACTTGGGTTAGGCACTCCAGTCCCTGGGGAGCCCTTGCTCCCCATCCTCATGCTAACTCGGTACCATCTGTGCACTGCTGGCCTGCCTGATCGCCCCATGGCAGGGTGGGCACCTGCTGGCTCAGGAGGACCCAAGCCATCTGCAGCTAGGCTTGCCTAGGAAGTTTGTAGGCCAGGGGCCAGCTTGGAGGCATCTAGGCATGGCTGGCCCTTGAGCCACCTGGCATGGGCTCTTAGTGGAGTCCCTGGTCAGAGTCTGCTTCTGGCTACCTTAGCCAGGCTGACCCGTCCCCCAGCCTCATGGATCTCTGAGCCCACCACTGCTTGGAGGGGCAGGACCCAGTGGGAGGAGGACTTCCCCCTGGCCACACATCCTGGCTGATTTCACCTACAACCCTGGTCTCATCTGTGAACTGGTAAAATGCCTGGACGGCACTTGCATAGCCTGTTTGTAAAAGTGAGCCCCGGAGGGACCTGGTGTGGCCTGGATCCTGTGGTGTGTTGGCAGCTCAGGTGGGACCCCAGCTCTCTTCATCCTGCCCCCTCTTGGTTTTTGCTTTCCCTCTGCCTCTTACTGAGCTGACCCCCTGCCATAGCCCAGGGAGGATGGCGGGTGACGTGCAGCCAGTCAGTCCCTGTGCTCTGCACATGTGGGGAGACCTTGTGTCCCCACATCCTGGGGGATGGCCTTAGCATGAGGGGCCTCTGCTGCCCGTCATTAGGTCCGGAGGACTTGCTGCGTCTACATGGGCAGCCAGGCGGCCCTCGCCCAGCTGGGAGGAGAAGGGGCCTGGCTTTTCCCACAGACCTGCTATCTGGACCAGCCTGGGGGAGGAGGGTGGTATCATAGACATACTGCTTCAAATCCCCAACCTTGACCTTTGCCGGTGGCCTTTTTGTGCTCTGGGGGGCCCAGGAGAATGAGGGGCTCACAGGCTCTGGGGCTGGCTGCCTTCATCCCAGCTTGCTCTAGACCTTGGCTCACTGCTCCACCTTCTTGAGGCTGTGTTCTTTCAAGAAGAGGCCCTCCCTGCCAGAACTAGGAGGGCCTTTGGAGAGTGTATTTGGGGTGGCCCCAGCTGATGGGGCTCAGCTGTGTCACTGTCTCTGCAGAGCGTGGATCACGATGAAGCCAGCGAGCCAGAGATGAGACGAACCGCAAACTCGTGCATCATTGAGAATGGACATCAGCTGGGGGCAGGTAGGGGTAAAAGGCACAGAAGTAGCTGGGTAGATCTGGGGGTCGGCCAGGTGCCGTGCCAGCTATGCTTTGGCTGGGGGAGCTTGAACCTGAACCTCAGCAGGTAGAGAGTTTGCCAGAAGAGCAGCCTCATTCTGTGTAGAGCAAAACTTTTTAAACACACAGGGAAGCTGAGTGTGGTGACACATGCTTGTAATCCCAGTACTTGGAAGGCTGAGACAGGAGGATTGTGGGTTTGCAGCCAGCCTCAGCTACTTCGTGAGGCCCTCCGGAACTTAGTGAGGCCCTGTTTCAAAAATAAAAATAGCAGGGCATGGTGGCGCACACTTGTAATCCCAGTACTTGGGAGGCTGAGACAGGAGGATTGTGGGTTTGTAGCCAGCCTCATCTACTTAGTGAGGCCCTGTTTCAAAAATAAAAATAGCAGGGCATGGTGGCACACACTTGTAATCCCAGTACTTGGGAGGCTGAGACAGGAGGATTGTGCAGGTTCAAAGACAGCCTCAGCTGCTTAGTGAGGCTCTCAGCAACTTAGTGAGACCCTGTTTCCAAATAAAATAGAAAATAGGTCTGGGAGTATAGCCTGAAGGTAGAAAGCCTCTGGGTTCCATCCCCAGTAACACACACACACACACACACACACACACACACACTCACACACACACTCACACACACAGAAATGGGAGATCTTGTAAGGTAGTGAGTTTCCCCATTTCTGGAGGAAAGCAAAGAGGGGCTGAGGAAGTGTCCAAGCACTGGAGAGGGTAGAGACTGGACTGACCAGCCAAGCAGTACTTATGGAGCTGGCTGTGAGGACGGCCGCTGTGGCTGGCGCAGCAGGGCATCCCCAGTAAGGGAGACTAGTGAGGAGCGCGGCCTTCCTGGGGAGCCTGGGGCTCTCCTGGGTGCTGAGACCCCTCTGGCGCCACAGCTGACTTTCCCCCGCTGGTCACATGTTCCAGATCCAGGCAACGGGCCCTCTGAGGTTGCCCTAACCTCCTCAGCGCCGGAGCCCCCCAGGCCTCGTCCTGTGAGCCTCTCCTTGCGGCTGCCGCACCAGCCGGTCACAGCTGTCACCCGCGTCTCTGAGAAGTTTTCTGGGGAGACCTCAGCTGCAGCTCTGTCACCCACATCTGCTGCCATCCTGGGGGGTTTCAGCCCAAGCCCCAGCGAGGCCACCACCCCCTGGACTCCCAGTCCCACTGGTATGAGCAGAGAGAGCGGTGGAGGGGAGGCAGGGCAGGGGGGTAGCAGGACCCCACCGCCTTGGCCTGTCATTGTGATCCTTCCCTTAGCTGTCAAAGGGGGTGTCCAGTGTGGATGGGATGGTGTCATCCCTCCATCCCCCCTGGGTGATAGTCATGGCTGTGGTTACCCAGCACAATTGGGCCAGTCCCCTCGCCAGCACCCCAGGCCTTTCTTGGGCCTGTGGTTAGGTCTCAGAGGTGGTTTGTGGGCTGGGGCTGTATGGACTTCCGAAGGAGGGTTTGGGGTGAGGTTTGTTGGTCACATAGCAGAGGAGGCCCCATGCCCCCAAGAGCAGAGCGGGGACAGTTGCTCTTGGGTGTCACTGCTCCGAGTCCCTGCCTCCTTTATCCTCTTTTGCTGAGGCAGGGTCAGTTTAGCCCAGGGCTCGGGCTTGTCTACAGAGTGATGCCAGGTAAAGGGACAGGCTGAAGATAGGCGGTGGCCCTCCCTGGGGCCAGGCTTCTGATTTCTCTCCCTCCATCCTGCAGAAAAGAATTCCTCTTTCACCAGGTCTCTGTCGAACTCTGGCTACGGGGCAGCAACAGCAGGCAGGCGCAAGGACAGGTGAGCGGGTTTCCCCAGTAGCTCCTTTGCTCTGTCTGGGCCCCAGGCTGTCCGGGCCTGGAGTTGGAGCTCTGGAGAACTGAGGCTGTGGGTTGGTGCACGGGGCGGGGCAGTGCAAGTGGGGCTGAGGGTTGAAGGAGAGGTTTGTTTGGAGAGGTATGGCAGCAGCTTGGCTTCTCTGTGGGCCCTTCAGAGCAAGTCAGCTAAAAGATGGCAGGTGTGAGCCAGGTGCGGTGGCACTTTTGTGATCCCAGTACTTGGGAGGCTGAGGCAGGAGGATTGTGGGCTCTAAGCTAGCCTCTGCAACTTGGCGAGACCCTATTTCAGAATAAAATATAAAAAAGGGCTGAGGGTATAGCTCAGAGGTATAAGACTCCCTTGGGTTCAATCCCTGGTACAAAAAAAAAAAAAAAAAAAAAGAATGCAGGTGGGTATGGGGTCTTGGCCTACTAGTGAGGAAGTAGGGTAGAAGGATCTTCCTTCATCCCAGCTGCCTCAGAGCTAGGCAGTGCTTCCAGGTGCAGGGGGGGGGTGGTTTGGGCTGGGCAAAGCAGCAGGGGTTCCCCTGTGGTGGCCTCTTGGGATGGCTTGTGGTGGTCTTTGTCCCCTCCTCCCACACCACAGCTGATCTATGGCTGGACCTGGGGGTGGGGTGGGCCAGCAAACTTGGCTTTTTTTTCTTTTAATAATAAAAGGAGAATTGTTGACTTCCCAGCAAATTATTCCAGGGGCAAAACAAAGGGGGTCTTATCTCCTGATGGTGGAGGAGGAGGGGCTGGCTCCAGTACACCTTCTGTCTGAGGAGGTGTTCCCTGCCCTCCCCTGGCATTCACACCTGCTGAGGGGTGGTTATGCTGAGTGGGGGCCCATTCACCCCCCTGCTACTTTAGACAGCAGTTTAGTTCAGAAAACCTGCTAAACCAGTTGGGGATGGAGCAGGCAGGGCTGGCGCTCTGAGGCCACTGCTGCTCCATCCATCCCAGAGCAGCCAGCGGGAGGCTTTGTTCACACTCAGCGCTGGGCTGCGGAGGCCGGGGACTCACGTGTCTGCATCCGTGTCCCTTACCATCTGTGTCACTTCTCTCCGTAGCCCACCCTTGGTGTCCCCGCCCCAGCCGCCCCTCTCCCCGCAGCTGCCAGCCACCATCCAGGCCCCGCGCCAAGGGGAGCGCCGCAGGGAGCTGGTGAGGTCGCAGACGCTGCCACGCACCTCAGGGGCACAGGCTCGGAAGGCGCTGTTTGAGAAATGGGAGCAGGATACGGCTGGCAAGTATGGACGCTCACGCCCAGAGCAGGCCCAAGCCAGGCATGGGCGTCAGGGCCGGGCCCTGTCTTGTTTCCCAAGGGGGCCAGTCACCAAGACCAGACTTCTGCAGCAAAGTGCATGTTCAGGGCTGGGTCACAGCGTGGGTGCGGGGCAAGGGGCGCCCCGGCTGTGGGGAGAAGACGGCTGTGGTGGGAGAGCCAGGCCAGGCCTGGGGAGAGCTCTTCTCCATTCTGAGGCACCCAGTCTTTTGCACTTCCAGGATTCCCCAGCTCCCCAGTTTCTGAGGGGTTGTGATTTCTTTAGTTCCTGGACATCACCGGGAGCTTGACAGGGGTCGGTATTTCTGGCTGGAGCTAGGAGGCCTGCCATTGGGCTGGATGTGCTAAGTAAGACCAAGGAGGTGACATGGCAGGACCCAAGGTCCACAGGCCATTAGCGTGCCCTGTTAGTGATGAGATCCTTGGGAGAGGGCCTGCCTTTGCATATGTATCCAGTCCTCTTACCAGTGCACAGTATTGGTACCTGCTGTGTGCAGGGTGTCGTCAGGCCTTGTATGATGATGGACAGACAATAGCCAGTCCCTGTTTTGACTCTGGCCAAGGAGTCAGGGCCAGGAAGCTCCCTGTTGACACTCAACAATCTGACCTCAACTATTAGAGGGTGCCCTTGGGGCCCCGAGGAGACCATCACTCTGGATGGGAGAGTGCCATCAGAGGGAAGCTCTGGGGGAAGCAGGAGGGGGGCATTGGGACGGTGCTGCAGGCAGAGGCAGGGAATGGGTCATGCTGGCACAGGTCCTCTGTCTCAGGATGACCCCATGGCCTCTGCTTCCTGGAGCAGATGGTCCTGCTACACACCATCAAAGAGGCTGGTGGCTATGTGGGGCCGTGCCATGCACTGACCCAGTGTTCCGGGGGCCAGAGGACTGGGGCCATCTTCTCAGGGGGTGTAGGGTTGCCCTCTCATCAGCCCCCACAGCAGGCCTGCTGTCTCTCCACAGGGGCAAAGGCGAGACCCGGGCCAAGCTGAAGCGGTCACAGAGCTTTGGTGTGGCCAGCGCCAGCAGCATCAAGCAGATCCTGCTTGAGTGGTGCCGCAGCAAGACCCTGGGCTACCAGGTGAGCCTGGGCCTGGCGGCGAGCACATGGCCTGCCCTGTCCACCCGGTCCGAGGCTGAGGAGCTAGGGGGAGGGGAGGCTAGCTAACTCAGGCTTCCTGATCGGGTGCCTATCTGCCTTCAGCATATGCTTACAAGTTCAGAAAATGTAGATCCAGTCCAGTGCACCTTAAGCGGCAAGATCTGGCAGTTTTAGCTTGTTCTGAGCTGGGTGGACCCTGGGCCTTGGGAAGGACTGGGAGAAACTGCTCGTGGGGTTGAATTGGGCATAGGGCATGAAGCTGGAGGCCTTGTCCTCAACTCCCCCACTGACTCCAGCTTGCCCACTTACAGCACGTGGACCTGCAGAACTTCTCCTCCAGCTGGAGTGATGGGATGGCCTTCTGCGCCCTGGTGCACTCCTTCTTTCCTGATGCCTTCGACTACAGCGCCCTGAGCCCCACGCAGCGGCAGAAGAACTTTGAGCTGGCCTTCACCATGGCTGAGTGAGTACGCGGCCTCCCTCTGTCTTCCAGCCCCAGCCGGGACCCCGAGCATGACTTCTGCCCCAGGTGGGGTCTGGGGGCAGGCAGGACATGGGCAGCTGTCTACGGAGCTGAGGAACCTGGGGAGGCTAAGGCCTGGTGAGGACTTGCCCAGGGTCATGTAGTGCTTGCTGGTGGAGGGGTTCTTGGCATTCTTCTTCTCCTAGTTGGGTGCCCAAACTGAGTTGCAATCTGGGAGACCAACCACAAATAGTGTGAGGGGCAGTGGGCAGGATCCCCAGGACCCTGGGCCTGTCCTTTCAGGCTGGATAAGCTCCTAACTCTGACCAGCAGAGTGCTGGATGATATCAGGGACATTTCTAAAGTAGGTTTGGCTTGCTTCTCCAAATACTGTCCTAGCTTTCACTGTGAAATTGACTACTATCTTAGTCTGTCTTTTGTTACAGTAACATAATACCCCAGACTAGGTGATTTATAGAGAAAAGAGGTTAATTTTAGTTTACCACTCTGGGGGCTGGAAGTTCAAGAGCATAGTGCTGGCGTCTGTTCAGCTTTCGGTGAGGCTGCTTCAAGTCGTGGTAGAAAGTGGAAGGGCGCACGCTTGTCATCCCAGCACCTGAGAGGCAGAGACAGGAGGATGGCTTCAGCTACTTAGTGAGGCCCTTTCAACTCAGGTAGACCCTGTTTCAAAAAAAGGATAAAAAATAGGGCAGGGGGTGTAGCTCAGAGGTAGAATGCCCTGGGTTTCATCCCCAGTACTGCCAAAAAAAAAAAAAAAAAAGTGGAGGCAAGTGGACATGTGCGCAAGAGAGGGGGGCTGGATGCTTCATAACAACACGGCCTTGAGATAACCAGCCCACACTTGCAGGAGCTACATTAATCTCTTTATGAGGGTGGGTCCCTCATGATCCAAATGCCTCTTAAAGGCCCCATTACCTGTCAACACTGTTATCCTGGGGACCAGGCCTAGACATGAGTTTTGGTGGGGACAGACCTTATTGAAACCATGGGAGCTGCTTTCTCACATAACACTCACCAGGAGAAGATTTAGGGAGGGGAGGGACAGTTCTGGGATCAGAAAGTGCTTGGGAAACCAGTTTGGGATTTGGTTATTGGCCAAGGGCAGCCCCCAGGGCAGCAGGAGCGTTGGCAAAGCAAGGTCTACCCGCCAGGGCTCTGGAGGAGATTAGGTGTACATGCTGGGTGAGGTGTGTTTCATACAGGGACTCTTTATTTTACAAAGGGGTGGGAGAAATGAGGGGGCTACAGTACAGCAGCAGGCCAGGGGAATGGCAGTAGGGAGCTACTTACCAGTCCATGGCCTAAGGTTGCTGGACGAGGGCGCGTGCTCGCTTCATGGAGAGGCTGTCTGGTAGGAGCGGTATTTTGGTTGTTGGATAGGTGTTTGGCTGTGCAGCCGGCTCAGTGCCCGGCAGGGAGGGATCTGCGCTGTGAATGTTCTGACTTTGTTCCCCTCCTGCCCTCACACCTGGGGCAGACCCTGGTCTGGCTGACCCTGGCCAGAAGACAGAGGGCAGCAAGCCATCCATTATGACCCATCACAGCCTGGGGCAGAGCGCAGGCCACAGAGCAGGGGCTCAGGAGCACCCAATGCTAAGCTCTCTGAAGATCAGGAAGAAGGAAGGTGGGTGGCAAAGCTAAGTTTCTTGGGGAGTCATGTTTGTCATTGCCTATCAGCTGTTGAGTCTGCCCACCCGGCTTCTGGTTTGAGTCCTTAGTGCCCATGGCCTCTGGTACTTGTTGGGTTGTTGGGTTGACCTGCCTCAGGTCTTGCCTGCCCTGCTCACTCTATACCAAGCCCCATCCCCACCCTAGCCCCCACACCCATCCAACAGCCTGGCCCTGGGAGGAGTGGAGTCATCAGGTCGGGGGAACCTACCCTTGGTATGGTAAGCCCAAGAGAGCTCAGGCAGCTGCCCCTCTGGAGCGCAGTGGGGCTTGCTTTGGGGCTGATCCGGCAGCCTCTGGCTCTGAGCACCGCGGACTGACATTTGGAACATATTTGGACTATCAGCATGGGCCTGTTGTGTTGACTTGGATGACGTGCTGGGACTCTGGGTCCCCTTGGGGTCATAAGAACTCCTTGTATACTTTAAAAGCCTCCTCTTTCTTGGCTGCTTGGGATTAGTTGTCATCCTAATGGCAGAAACAGCTTCAGACTAGCGTGTTTTGCAACTAGGACCAGACGACGACTGTGGCGTTGGGCCAAGTGTCATGGCACAGTACCGGGATGGGGGTAGCTCACAGGAGGAGGCCCAGCTGCTTGCAACTCAGAAGTGGCAGCTGTCAAAAATCAGACTTAGAATGCACAGGATTGAGGCCCGCCCATGGGCACCCTGAGATCCCCCTAGCCAGGAGAGGCCACGCCTAATTTGTAGTTCCTTACCATCTATGTCCTCAGGCCAGGCAGTGCTGGTTCATGCCCTGGCTACCTTGGTCATCCTTTGCCTGCACCCGGCTGGGCTATGGCAAGGGAGAGGGACACGCTGGGCCCTAGCTCGCAAGGAATACAGCTTCCCTTGGCAGCCAGAGCCAGAGAGATTCCAGACTGTGCTTTCCCAGCACGAGGTTTGCGTTCATGGAGCCTCCAGACTCCAGACAGATGTTTCTTCCATTCCTAGCCCAGGGGGAGGAGTGGGCAGTGGAGGCTGGTCCAGGCGTCGTCTCCCTCTCCCTCCTTTCCAGAGCAGACAGCCTGGTAAAAACCTGGGTTGCAGAGGGCAAGGGGTGAGAGGTTTTTTTTTGCTGACTCCAGGGATGGGGAGAGGCTCTCCGCAGGCCTGTGGGGAGCTTGTGCAGAGCCTGGGAAGGTGCCTCTGTTTGTGAGTCACCCCTTAGATTATCTCGCAGGTGCCGTGGAGGAGGGGCTGGAAAGATGGGCCTGCTTTCCTGGGCCTCTTGGAAGAACAGCTGCTCGGGCCCCCTGGTTTCTGGGACAACGGGTTAGCAAAAAGCACGGAACACTTGAACAAGGATATTCACTAGCAGAGTCTTAAACAGATATTCCTTAGGTTTGCCAGCAAAGATCTGAGTGGGCACACAGGGCTGTGGAAAGCCACTAGAAGTCACACAGGCAGGGGACAGGACTAAGTCGAGCAGAGAGCAGGTGGTGTGAGATGAGCCGGGGATCTGATCAAGGCACGGACTTTGGAAAGAAAAGGAGGACATGGGGTCCCCAAATCATGCATCTGACAAGCATCAGAAAGGAAATGTTTCCAGAACTTTCCATGAGCAAGTGCCTTCAAGGCATAAAGACGCCTTGGGAAAGTTAGAGTACAAATGTGCTGTCCCCCCTCCCCCTTGTGATTTCTGGGCACAGAGATTCCTTCTGGCCTAATCTGTGTGAGTGATTCTGTGTTGACAGCAGAGTGAGCTTCCTTTGTCTGACAGGTGTTCTGGGCCTGGAACGAGGGAGGCTAGCCCCTTTTATGGAAGCGCCTCCCCTCCTGCGCCTCCCCTCCCGCCCTGTGCAGGGCTCAGGGCGCAGAGGGACGTGGGCCTGAGGCTTCCCGCTTGCCCTGCCTGGAATGTGTCCTGCTCTCGGGTTACGCCCCAGCAGAAGGGGTTTCCAGGCTATTTGTAGTGCCCATGTGTCTCTGTCTAAAACGAGACAGGAGGCAGCAGTCCGAGCCCTGGCTGGCACTCCTGGTCTGAATTTAGAGAAGGCCTTAAAAAAAATTAAAAATACCCCCCAAGCCCCTCCTCCATGCCCCTTCCACACTAGCCCCAGGGTAGCTAAAGATCACAGCTAAAGATGTAGATGGGGGTAGAGAAAACTCTACCCCTTTGCCCCTGCCTGCTAGGAGGCGGGTGGGTTTGAGCAAGCGCACCATAGCAGGCCAGTGGTCCTCCTTGCAGAGTGGTAGCATTGGGAGTGAGTTGCACTTTCTACTTTGGACTTTTTATGTAGCTTTAATTAGTTTAAACATATCTGGATCATTTTTACAAAAGTGGTATGTTTGAGACAGTTGTAGTGGCACACGCCTGTAATCCCTGTAGTTGGAAGGCTGAGACCTGAGGATCACAAGTTCGAGGACTGCCGTACCAATTTAGTGAGGCCCTCTGCAAGTTAGTGAGAGAAACCCTGTTTCAAAATAAAATAATAAAATAGGGCTGGGGGTGTAGCTCAGAGGTAGAATGCCCCTGGGTTCTATCCCTAGCACCAAAAAAAAAAAAAAAAAAAAAAAAGTGGTATGTTTGAAATGTAAAAGGCAAGTGGGGCCTCCCATATATTGAGGCTTCAATATTTTGATAAAAATGAATGGGAGCCAGGTACAGTGGTACATATCTGTAATCCCAGTACTTGGGAGGCTGATATGGGAGGATCACAGGTTCAAGAACAGCCTCAGCAACTTAGTGAGACCCTGCTTCAAAATAAAAAATAGAAAAGGGCTGGAGGTATAGCTTGGAAGTAGAATGCTCCTGGTTTCAATCTCTAGGACCCCTCCCCCCAAAAAAACAGTGAATGGGGCCACCCGCTTTGACCCTGAGGGGGAGACAGGGCTGGATCCAGGATAAATGTCTCCATTTCGCATTTGGTTTCTGATAGGAAGCCTGGTTTTGGGCCCGCATTACAGAGATGGTACAGTGGGAACTTAGTCTTCGCAGTTGCCCCAAGCCAAGTCCTGGTAGAAGGTGCTGCAGGAGTCCTGGCGAGCTGGTGCACACTGGGGTGAGGCTGAGGAGAACTGTCCTGCTGGCTGGGGCTCCCTCTGGCTGGGGTCTCTGGAAAAGAGGGATCATAAGGACACACTGTGGAAGCACAGCCTCTGAACGCGCCCTGTGGGAGGGAGAACAGAGGTATATTCTGATTTTCTTCCCAGGAAATGGGTCCAGAATGGTAAGTGATTGGCAGAGTCAGGATGTGAGTGCAGCTGTTTAGATATCACATAGAGGTCTCTTTTCTCCATGACCCGCTCTGCTTCTGAAATCAAGGCGTGATTAGCCAGGCACGGTGGTGCATACCTATAATCCCAGTACTTGAGAGGCTGAGACAGGAGGATTGCAGGTTGAGGTCAGCCTCAGCAACTTAATGAGACCCTCAGCAACTTAGTGAGACTTTGTTTCAAAATAAAAAAAAATATATAATAAAATAAAAGAAGAGCCAGGTGTGGTGACACATACTTTTAATCCCAGCATTTGGGATTAGGAAGATTGCAGTTCATAGACAGAAGATTGCAGTTCACAGACAGACTCAGCTACTACTTAGTGAGGCCTTTTGCAACTCAATGAGACCCTGTTTCAAATAAAGAATAAAAATAAATAGGACTGGGAATGTAGCTCAGAGATAGAATGCCCCTGGGTTCCATTCCCAGTACTAAAAAAAATAAAAAAAAAGAAAAAGAGGGCTGGGGGTCTAGTTCCACTTACATTCAACCCCCAGTACCAAAATAAATGAATAAATAAATATAAATAAAAGCGAATCAGTAAATGAAAAGGGCTCAGGGTGTAGCTCGGAGATAGACTACCTTTGAGTTCAGTCCATTAACCCCGCCCCTAATAGTGAAGCATGATGGAAAAACAGCAGTAGGAATAACCTCTCACACTTCATGGAGCCCTTTGGATATCCAGGCACTCTTCCACTGATTGCATAGATGAGTCCATTAATCCTCATTCTTCTCTGTGAGGAGGATATTATTCCAGGTGGGGAAACTGAGGCTCAGAGAAGTTAAGGGTGTTGCTTTAAAGCATATGGTTTGTAGCCAGGCGTGGTGGCGCACGCTTGTAATCCCAGCATTTGGGAGGCTGAGACAGGAGGATCGCAGTTTGGGGACAGCCTCAGCTACTTAGCGAGGCCCTCCGCAACTCAGTGAGGCCCTGTTTCAAAATAAAGAATAAAAAACAGGGCAGGGGGTGTAGCTCGGAGGTCGAATGCCCCTGGGTTCCATCCCCAGGCCCACAGAAAAAAAAAGCATATAGTTTGTAAGAGATGGTGTTGGGCTGGGCGTGTGGTGCACGCCTGCAATCCCAGTACTTGGAGGTTGAGGCAGGAGGATAACAGGATGGAGGAGAAGCCTCCGCAACTTAACAAGACACTGTTTCCAATCAATTTTAAAATAATTTTTAAAACTGCTAGTCATGACCCATTAGTACTTTGTAAAGTTAACCTAGTGGCTCATGACCAACATTTATTAGAGGGGTGGTGGGGATAATGGTGGAATAAAGATGAAATACAGAGAAAATATCAGTAGTAGTAAGATAAAAACTTTCTACCTATTAAGTAAGTTTATTTCTACAGATAGCCATCCCTCATTATCCACAAGGGATCATTCCAGACGCCCCTCCTTGGGTACCAAAACCTGCAGGTGCTTAAGTTCCTAATATAAAATGGGGCAGTATTTGCATATAACCTATTCATGTCCTCTCATAGACTTGAAATCATCCCCAGATTACTTACAATACAAATGATATGCAAATAGTTGTTGTCCTATATGGTTTAGGGAATAATGACCGGAGAAAAGTCTGTACATGTTCAATTATTTATTTATTTTCTTTAATACTTTTGATCCAAGGTTGGTTGACTCTGTGGATGTGAAACTGGTGGTTTGCAGAGGGCCAGTAGGTCATGATGAAAAATACCTTTCTTACTGTGTAGGTCACGGGCTTTATTAAATTACTTACTTATTTTTTGCGGTAGTGGGGATGGAACCCAGGGGCATTCTACCTCCGAGCTATACCCCCAGCCCTACTTTTTAGTCTTTTTATTTTTGAAACAGGGTCTCACTGAGTTGCGAACGGCCCCACCAAGTAGCTGAGGCTGAACCGAGATCCTCTTGTCTCCACCTTCTGAATGCTGGGATTATGAGCGTGTGCCACCACTGCTGACTCTGGGTCATGATTTTTTTTTTTTTTTTTTTTTTTTTGGTGGTACTGGGGTTCCTGGAAGCCCTTCTACCTCCGGGCTACATTCCCAGACCCATTTTTACATTTTCATTTTTGGAAACAGGGTCTCCTAAGCCAGCGCGCGCGGCTGGCTTTGAACCTGCGCGATCCTCCTGTCTCCGCCTCCCAAGCGCGGGGATTACAAGCGTGCGCCACCACGCCCTGCCTGGGTCATGATTTTTAAAAAATGTTTAAAAATACTGTTTCAGGAGGAAAATTATTTTAATATTTGCTTTTTTAGTGTTATATTTATTTTGAGAGTTCATTCTGATTTCCATATAATACCTTTAATTTTTTACTTAAATTTAATTCACCTAATATTTAAAGTAAATCTATTGAAATCAAAATATGGATTGTAGCTGGGCGCTGTGGTATACACCTGTAATCTCAGTGACTCAGGAGGCTGAAGCAGGAGGATCTCAAGTTGGAAACCCTGTTTCAAAATGGGATTTAAGCTGGGTGTGATGGCGCACACTTGTAATCCCAGTACAGGCTGAGATAGGAGGATTACAGGTTCGCAGCCAGCTTCAGCAACTTAGTGAGACCCTGTTTCAAGATAAAGAATAAAAAATAGGGCAGGGGGTATAGCTCGGAAGTCGAATGCCCCTGGGTTCCATCCCCGGACCCACCAAAAAAAAAAAAAATAGGGTTGGGGATATAGTGGGGATATAGCTAGGAGGTAGAATGTCCCTGGGTTCTATCTCCAGTTCCTTAAGGAGGAACAAACAAAAACTCACAAACAAACAAACAAACAAACAAACAACCCAGGGGATTTAGCTCAGTGTTAGAGTGATCCTGGGCTCAATCCTCAGGACCAAGAAATAAAAAATAAAAAATAAATTGTCCAGGTGGTTCATAAATAAGAGAGTAGCCTCGGAGATTCTCCAGGCTCATCTGAATTCCCTGCTGGTGTGCACCCCAGTCGCCTCCGGCAGTGTCTTGCGGGCAGTGGCTGTCCTGTTGCAGAGTGGCCAGCTGCTTCAGGGACCTGGGTTCTGACGGTATTTCTTTGTTTCAGGAATCTGGCCAACTGTGAGCGCCTCATCGAGGTGGAGGATATGATGGTCATGGGCCGCCGGCCCGACCCCATGTGCGTCTTTACCTACGTCCAGTCGCTGTACAACCACCTGCGCCGCTTTGAGTGAAGCCCTTGGACCCGGAGAGCCAAAGATTCTCCGGGGAAGAGACTGCCGGACGCTAGTGTCCCCGCCGCGGGGGGACCCTGTGGTGTGAGCTCACTGTGTGCTCGGTGGCAGGTGATTTTGCGCCCCTCCACGCCCAGCCGTGTTGCCGATGAAAGGAACGGCAGAGCTGGGCGCACAGCGCTGTCACAGCCAAGGGCTGGAGGGACAAGGGAAAATTCCCAGAGAGAGAGAGAGAGAGAGAGAGAGAGAGAGAGAGAGAGAGAGAGAGAGAGAGAGATTGGTGCTATGTAATGATCTTCCTAAAGAAACGCTGGCCTCTGTAGATTCCGGAAAGCTAAATTACGGTTTTTCCCTCTGGTGAATTTGATACATTGGCTTGACAGGGTTCCATTGATTACCAAGTGTCTTTTATCAAACTACCCAGGGTTTTTTTTACTTCCTGCCACTATTGTAGAACCCTTTCCTCCCTCTCTCTGGGCGGCTGCCAGTGAACAGAGAGGCCGCTTAATCAGCAGCTTGACAAAGAAGACCGAAGTCTTGGGAAGAAACAGCTTAATCACGCCCAGGTCCTGGGCAACCGATGACCTTCAAGTCACCTCTGCTCTCTGGGGAGGCGGGAGGGCTCTGGTCTTGGTCCTAAAGTGCTCCTAGTTCTTCCTAGGAGGCCCCACAGGGGTTCTGCTGAAAACAGGCTCTCTAGAAGTTAACACTTTGGGGGAAGGATAGGCCCTTTGTGCTGAGAGTTTTTTAATCACATCATTTCTAGGGGGTTTGCTGCAGGTATTTAAAAAAAGTAATTCCATCTGTACCGCTGATCCGTTTGTACATAAAAAAAAAAAATGTGTCGAACTTGGTTTGCAATGTGTTATTTCTTTCTGGGAGATGTGGGTCTTATGAATAAGAGACTTTGCACGCATTCAAATGTCGATCTACTTAAATCCCACTCTCTTCCTGTACTTAAACCACTTGCCCAGGAAGTTGAAAACATTTGCTGTTTTCTGATTTGCCTATCAGTCTCCTAGCTCCATGTTTCAGAAGGAACGTGAACAGAGAATTGTCCCTGGCAGATCAGTCCCTTGGAGGCTGACAAAGGTATTATGATAAACTGGTCCAAGACAGGAGGGTTTGGGGCTGTTTTTTCTTTTTCTTTTCTTTTTTTTTGGTGGTACTGGGGATGGAACCTTTCTACCTCTGGGCTACACTCCCAGACCTTTTTTATATTTTATTTGGAAACAGGGTCTCTTAGGCCAGCTGAGGCTGGCTTCGAACCTGCGCGATCCTCCTGTCTCAGCCTCCCAAACGCGGGGATTAAAAGCGTGCGCCACCATGCCCAGCTCTGTTTTTTCTTTTTTAATTTGTGGTGCTGGGGATGGAACCAGGGCTTTGCACATACCATTGAGCTACACTTCAAGCCCTGGGGGTGATCCCTATGATGGAAGCTCATTAAGGAGTGCTGGTTTAATTTCATGGTTGTTCAGTGGTAGGTGTGTGTGTGTGTGTGTGTGTGTGTGTGTGTGTGTGTGTGTGTGGTGTGGTACTGGGGATGGAACCCGGGGACATTCTACCTCCAAGCTACTCCCCCAGCCCTATTTTTTATTCTTTATTTTGAAACAGGGCCTCACTGAGTTGCAAAGGGCCTCACTAAGTAGCTGAGGCTGTTGACACAAGAACCGCTATCCTCCTGTCTCAGCCTTCCCAATGCTGGGATTACAAGCATGGCACCACCAGGCCTGGCTAGTGGTAGGATTTTAATAGAAAGATTCCTATATTCTCTAAAGCTATAGCCATGGCTTACTTAAGAATCGTTTCATGCTTACACACTTGTAATCAAAGTACTTGGGAGGCTGAGACAGAAGGATTATAGGTTTGAGGCTGGCCTCAGCTACTTAATGAGGCCCCCAGCAACTTAGACCCTGTTTCTTTTCTTTTTTCTCTCTCTTCTTCCTCCTCCTCTCTCACCTCGTCCTCTTTCTTCTTTTTTTTTTAATGGTGCCAGAGATTGAACCCAGGGGCATTCTACCTCTGAGCTATACATCCCCAGCCTTTAAAAAAAAATTTAAATTTTGAAACAGGGTCTTACTAGGTTGCTGAGAGTCTCAGTTCATTGCTGAGGCTGGCTTTACACCCGCGATCCTCCTGTCTCAGCCTCTCAAATAGGGATTACAGGTGTGTGCCACCGTGCTCAGCTGCCCTGTTTCAAAATTTAAAAACTAATAATTTTAGCCATGGACTTCTAAACTTCCATTTAAGGAGCTAAGATGGGTCTTTGCCTCCTGCGGCGGGCTGTAAATAGCAGCGCCAGCATACTTCTTGGAGTCCCGCGTGTGTCTTTCTGTTGGGTGCTGGGGTCAGAGAGCCGTGGCCAAGCTTGCGGGCCACGAGCAGGACTTTGAGGGCTTTGTTCGGGTGGCAGCTGTGCCTGTCTTTGAATGCCCGCACAGTGGTTACCATTTCCTCCCCAGCTCTGCCGTCTCTTGTAGGCCTGGGAAGGTGAGCCCTATTATTAGCAGAGACACATACTGGAGCTTAGGGTTTCAAACCTACAGCCAATATGGGAAAACCAGGGCTCTATAAAAAGCATGCCTCTCTGGGACTGAGTATGTGCACATGTTGAATGGCGCTGTCCTGAGTTCTGGCTGCGGCCTTGCCCCTCCACACACAAAGTGCAGCGGGTCCGGTCGGAACGAGGAGCACTCTCTCTTAAATGTTAGGAATGGTGTCCTTCCTGCGTCTCCTTAAGAATTCTGTGGAAGAGCTGGGCATGGTGGTGCACACTTGTAATTCCACTACTTTGGAGGCTGAGCCCAGAGGATTGCAGGTTAGGTGACAGCCTCGGCAAGCAGTGAGACTCTCATCAACCTAGTGAGACCCTGCTTCAAAATAAAAATAAGGCTGCCGGGCGTGGTGGCGCACGCTTGTAATCCCCGCGCTTGGGAGGCAGAGACAGGAGGATCGCGCAGGTTCGAAGCCAGCTGGCTTAGGAGACCCTGTTTCCAAATAGAAATGTAAAAATAGGTCTGGGAGTGTAGCCCAGAGGTAGAAGGGCTTCCAGGAACCCCAGTACCAGCACCAAAATATAAAATAAAATAAAATAAATAAAAATAAAAAAATAAAATAAGGCTGGGGGTGTAGCTTGGAGGTAGAATGTCCCTGGATTCAATTTCCTCCACTACACACAAAAGATGATATGAATGAGATTTTTTTTTTTTTTTTTTTTGGTGGTCCTGGGAATGGAACCCTTCTACCTCTGGGCTACACTCCTAGACTTATTTTATATTTTATTTGGAAACAGGGTCTCTTAAACCAGCGAGGCTGGCTTCGGAACCTGCGCGATCCTCCTGTCTCCGGGATTACAAGCGTGCGCCACCACGCCCGGCTGGGTGAGATTTGTTTAAAATTGGTCCTATGATAATCTTTCCTGTGGTCTTTGGCTGAGGGGGAATGCGGGATCATAAGAGTTAATGAATTTTAAACTTGATTACCTGTCGGATGAAGCATGAGGAACCCAAGATATTGGGGAGATGCGAGAAAGGCTCTCACTCCCGAGGCCATTGCAAATCCAGTTTTTAATTGGGATTATGGGAAGTTCCCCATTTGTGGAATCTGATTCCTTGTTGCCTTCAAACATAGTATGGAAGGGCTCAACTGTTTTTCTTTTCCTGAGAGAACTATTTCTTGGAGCTGCTCATATGATTCTGCCTTTTTCCCCCCAGATATTCCTTCACCTGGCTTTTGTTATAACTTATTAAATCTCACCAAATAGGCTTGTGTGTGTTTCCCTGGAGTGAACGTTTCACCAGAGCCAAGATGGGTTTTAGCTTTTCTTGACAGTTGATGGATATTTTTCAAGGCAACCAAGAGCCTATAAGCGCTCTTGGAATATGATATAGCACACGCTGGTTAGAGGAGCGTGCGCAGGCCAGGTGTCTGGGGAACAGCCTGTTAAAGCCGATGCGTTTCGCACGTGTTAGGACAATGAAAAGTTCTCTGCTTTCCCGTGTCAGTGTCAGGACTCCGACTAGAGGAGGCCAGCGGGAGAGGACACTTTACTTTTTGCCATCAGGACCCATCCGTATGACCCAGGCAAGTGGACAGAGCTGAGAATGTGGACTCAGTTGGCTAATCTGGGGGAGACACCAAGTTCACCAGGACCAGCTCAGGTTTGGGGATCACTGGAGACATGCTGATGCAAAGGGTCACCTTGATTCCTACTTTTCCCTTTTAGCTACTGTCTTGCATCCTGGAGATCAGCTTCTGCTGGAATGAGAAATGGACTTGGGCTGGTCATTTCTGGGCTGTCTTATCTCTCTGGCTTTTAGAGCCTTTGATCTCTTATCTCTTGGTGTTTGGATGTGCTTGGTCACTAGATAGCCTTCAACCTCCTTTTAAAGAGCTAGGAATCCCTAAGGCCAGGTAACCTCATCAAACTGTTAAAGTGCATCTCAGCCCTCCAGCCCCCTCATCACTAAAGTCAGTCAAGATTTTTACTGCTTCAGAGGATGGATAAAGTCTATATTTCTACAAATCCATTTTAATCTGTGTGTGTACCAGTGGCCCCTGTGCCTGGTATCTGAGCCCACCCCTCTCCCCAGGCTGATCCCATCTCTGTGGCTGACTTGTGTCAATTCTTCATCTGGATAGCCCCCTTCTCCCCTCCTCCTCACTCCTGTAGAGTTAATTTATAGCATACAAGAGGGCCGGGTATGGTGGTACACACCTGTAATCCCAGGATTTGGGAGGCAGGAGGATCACAGGTTTGATGAGGCCTTCAGCAATTTAGTGAGACCCTGTTCCAAAATAAAATATAAGGCCAGATGCAGGGACACATACCTGTAATCCCAGTTCTTAGGAAGTGAGACAGGAGGATCACGGGTTCGAGGCCAGCCTCAGCAACTTAGTTAGACCCTGTTTCAAAATAAGAAATGAAATAGGGCTGAGGTTGTAGCTTGGAGTTAGAATGGCCCTGGGGTCAATCCTAGTAACACACACACACAATAAATAAATAAATAAATAATAAAATAGGGTTTGGAATGCAGCCCAGAGGTAAAATGCCCATAGGTTCAACCCCCTGTCCATCCCACACACACATGAGGATATTGTATAGGTCCTATCAATAACTAAGTTTTTTTTTATATGAGAGACCTATGTATCAATGGATTTTATTTTTTTATTTTTTGTGGTATCGGGGATTGAACCCAGGGGCATTCTACCTGGAGCTACACTCCCAGCCCTATTTTTTATTCTTTATTCTAAAACAGGGTCTTACTAAGTTGTGGAGGCCTAAGTGAGGCTGGCCACAAACCCAGATCCCCCTGTCTCAGCCTCCCAAGTACTGGGATTGATGATAAATTGGGTCCGTCCCCCAAATTCCTTAACTCTATTTTCAACCTTTCAATTTCAAGTGTGCGCCACCACGCCCGGCTCTGTCTACGGATTTTAGTATCTGACCAGAGTCCTGGAACCAGTCCCCTCGGGATACCAGGGGACCCTGAACCCTTACCTTGCTGTGTTGGTCAGCTTCCTACAACAAGTGCTTGGGATAAATCAATTATAAAGGGGACAGGCTTATTCTGGCTCACAGTTGTGGAAGTTTCAGACCAAGGTGGGTGGGGCCCCTGCTTGCTTTGGGCCTGTGGTGAGGCAGCGTGTTATTATCAAAAACACAGGAAGGCTCCGAAAGCGGCTCACCTCCTGGGAGGGAGGTGAAGGAAAGGGAGGACGAGCAGGGCCCCGCCCCTCAGGGACCTCAGACCACCCCTAAGCCCCGTCTCTTAAAGGTCCCACCACCTTCCAGTAGGGCCCTTGGTGGGAGACCAAGTCTTTAACACAGGGGTCTTTGAGGGGCGTTCTAGATCCTACTATAGCGCTTGCCTTTTATTCTTACTACTACTACTACTACTACTACTACTACTACTACTACTACTACTAAAAAAAAAAAAAAAAGGCTTTTGTGGCACTGGGAATTAAACCAGGACTTTGAGCCGGGTGTGGTGGCGCACGCTTGTAATCCCAGCATTCGGGAGGCTGAGACTGGAGGATCACGGTTCGCGGACAGCCTCAGCTACTTAGTGAGGCCCTCTGCACCTCAGTGAGACCCGGTTTCAAAATAAAGAATAAAAAATAGGGCAGGGGCTGTAGCTCGGAGATCAAATGCCCCTGGATTTCATCCACAGACCCACAAAAAACAAAACAAACAAACAAAAAAACCCAACAAAAAAACCAGGACTTTGTGCATTCTAGGCAAGCACTCTACCACTGAGCTACCTCCTCAGAGCGACAGTGACACCTTTCCTCCTCCTCCTCCTTCTTTTTTTTTGTTTTTTTTTGGTACTGGGGATTGAGCCCAGGGGTGTTCTACTTCTGAGCCACATCCCAGCCCAATTTTATTTTAATTTTGAAGCAGGGTCTTGCTAAGCTGCTGAATGCCTTTTATTTTTTATCAACAAATGAAATAATTTCAAACTCCTCATCTTTATCTTCATCTTTAAAGCACGCCGCGCAGCGATCTGGCTGGGGCGAGTGCGCAGTTTCCTCGCGCAGCGTCCTCCCTCAGGGCATGGAGTGGTCTGTGTGTCCCGCAGGATGTAGCAACACTGCTGGGATGAGCAGCCTTGTGTGTTTTTGCATCTTCAGGGTTAGTTCCCAGAAGCGAGACTGCTGGGGTAAAGTGTAGATATCTAAGTATTTTGTTTGTTTGTTTTGGTGGTACTGGGGGTGGAACCCAGAGACTTCCTACCTCTGAGCTATACTCCCAGACCTATTTTATATTTTATTTCGAAGCAGGGTCTCACTAAGTTGCTGAGAGCCTCACTAAGTAGCTGAGGCTGGCTTTGAACCTGTGCGATCCTCCTGTCTCAGCCTCCCAAGCACGGGAGTACAAGCGTGCGCCACCACGCCCGGTTAAATAAGGTATTTTTTACGATGTGGTCACATTCCTCTGCATGGGAGTGTACCATTTACACTCACTAGTGATGGTGAACCTTGTCAAAGGGGACTTTTGTCTGCCTGCTGGGTGACAGATAGTTTCAGGGTAGTTTTTCTTTTCGTTTTTGCGGGACTGGGGACGAAACCCAGGGGCATTTGACCTCCAAGCTATATCCCCAGCCCTATTTTTTATTCTTTATTTTGAAACAGAGTTTCACTAAATTGCAGAGAGCCTCACTAAGTAGCTGAGGCTGGCCATGGACCTGTGATCCTCCTGTCTCAGCCTCCAAAGTACTGGGACTACAGATGTGCGCCACCACACCTGGATTTTTTTTTTTTTTTTTTTTTTTTGGTGGTACTGGGATTCCTGGAAACCCTTCTACCTCCGGGCTACACTCCCAGACCTATTTTTATACTTTTTTATTTGGAAACAGGGTCTCTTAAGCCAGCACGGCTGGCTTCAAGCCTGTGCGATCCTCCTGTCTCCGCCTCCCAAGTGCGGGGATTAAGAGCGTCCACCACGCCCTGCTCCACCTGGACTTTTTATACTTTTAGTAGTGCACTGCAGTTATATGTTACAACGTGGTGAAGTGACCGGCGTACATGCGCGGGGCGCGGGGCATGCTGACACCTGCATTGCCTCAGCCCTCCCTCCCGCCGTCCCCTCCCTTCCCCCTCCCCCTCCTACGACACTGGTTTCTCTCCCGTTAACTGACGCCCCTTTTTTTGTCCTATTTTCTCTCAATTTACACATGATGAGAGCAAACGGGACCCTGGACTTTCCAGGAATGCTGAGCTCACTCAGCACAACCTTCTCCAGTTCCAGCCATTTCCCTGCAAGGACATAATTTTGTCAGTGTCATTTCAATTTGTATTTTTCTTTTGAGGCTAGGCACCATTTGTGTTTATGGGGTATGTCTTCCCTTTGTCTTTTGTCCACTTTTCTCTTTTCCCTTGATTTTCAAGAGCTCTTTATCTGTTAGGAAGATTTCTGGATCTGTATCTCTCAACCCCAGCTTTTTCTTTCCTGGCCTGGAACCTTATCTAGCTCATACCACTTCTCTTTTGGATTAGACTGACTAGCTTCTAAAACGGGTTTCCCGGCCTTCACTCTTGTGTATTTCTAATCCATTCTAGGTTAGGGCTAGAATAATCTCTTTTTTTCTTTTTGATATTGGGGACAAACCCAGGGGCATTCTACCTCTGAGCTACACTCCCAGCCCTATTTTTTATTCTTAATTTTGAAACAGGGTCTCACTAAGTTGCAGAGGGCCTCACTAAGTAGCTGAAGCTGGCTGTGAACCTGCGATGCTCCTGTCTCAGCCTCCCAAGTACTGGGAATGCAAGCGTGCACCACCACACCCGGCTCTTATTTTTTTAAATTTTGAGACAGGGTTTCACTAGGTTGAGGAGGGTCTCGCTAAGTTGCCGAGGCTGGCCTTGAATCTGTGATCCTTCTGTCTCAGCCTCCCATGTACTGGGATTATAGGTGTGAGACACCAAGCCTGGCTGGAATGATCTTCTTCTTCTATTTTCGGGGTGCGGGATGGAACCCAGGGGCATTTGACCTCCGAGCTACACCCTCTGCCCTATTTTTTATTCTTCATTTTGAAACAGGGTCTCACTAAGTTGCAGAGGGCCTCACTAAGTAGCTGAGGCTGTCTGCGAAGCCCGATCCTCCGGTCTCAGACTCCCAAATGCTGGGATTACAAACTTGCGCCATCACGCCCAACTTGCCCGACTTGGAATGATCTTCTTAAAATGCAAATCTGAGCCCAGGTTTTCCAGGCTCAACCGGACTGTATTGGTTAAAAAGTTCAGAGTTCATCACTGCCAGGGACAAGAGCATTACAAGAAAAATCACCAGGCTCGTTCCTTTCAGTCATTATCATGAGATTCAGATAAATAAAATCAAATTCAGAATAAAACAGAGAAATAGTGGAAGGCCAGCCAGAGACCCTGCAGGGAGGTTACTGTAGCTTGTCAGAAAGCAAGGCCCACTTGCTAGGCATGGTGATGCAGGTCTGTAATTCCAGTGCTTGGGAGGCTGAGATAGGAGGACCAGAGGTTGGAGGCCAGCCTCTGCAACTTGAGATCCTCAGTAACTTAGCCAGACCCTGTTTCAAAATAAAAATATGAAGGGCTGAGTGTGTAGCTCAGAGGTAGAATGCCCCTGGGTTGCCTCTGGGTTTAATTCCTAGTAACAAAAAAGAAAAAGCAAAACAGGGCCCTCCATGGGGAGCAGCACATGGCTTCCCTCCTATAGTTTTGGGAATATTCTGCCAAGCTGGACATTCTGATTAGCAGGGCACCACCCTCCAGAGTAAACAGTGGGGCCGGCTGTGGTGGAGTCAAGTGGACTGAGCCTGCCTCTGGGCGGAGCCTCCCTGTGAGCAGGGGTGGGGTGGGGGGGTGGGGGGGCGGGGGGGGGCAGCCGGCCCTGGGTAGAGTTTGCCTAGACTCACAAGTGCTCAGCCAGCTCAGGCCTGGTCACGGCAGGGCCGTCTCGCACCTGAGGTCACTGCCCACCACCATAGCCACTGATCCATCGAATGCGGGCAAAACTGAGGGCCACCATCTGCCGGGTGACCTCAGTCACTTGAAATCGGCCAGAGCAGGTTTTGTGAGCAGCCCACCGGGGAGCAGCTGGCCGTGTGGTCTGCAGAATTAACAGTGATGGCCGGGGCCTCCCCCCATCCCCGCAGGGCCCCCGGGTCTAAGACCGAGGTCACTCCGAGGGAGAGAAAGGGCCGCTCCCACTCGGAGCCCTGCACGCGGCCGCCCCTCGCCGCGTCCCTTCACAGGACACCTGTTCGCTGCTGTCACTTTATCCAGCTTTCAGCTCATGCTGACCTGGGGAGGGTGACTAAGGGGAAATGGGGTATTTTCAGCCAGGGGCCATCACGGTCGCTGTATCGAGTATCTTTTTGGTGCATGGATTTCATGACAGGTGTGTTTTTAATTCAGGAAAAATAATGCACTTAATTTAGAAGGCTGGTTGTCCCTTCCAGGGACACCGCCCTTCCCCTCCCTCACCCCGCTCCAACCTTATCATCTCCACTGACTGCAGCCCCCACTTTTATGGTGGAGAGATAGTAAAATCCTAAACCGGGAGGCCTGGCTTCTAGTCTCCACTTTATCTTTTTATGAATACGTGAACTCATGAACCGTAATTTCACCTCTCAGCCGTGGGCATTGGCCTGGCCCCACCAGCCTCCAGCACAGGAAGGATTAGTGAGATGACCTGGAAGCCTCAGTGGTCCTCGCTGGGGGTCACAAGGTGAACGATGTTGATGTCCCTGGATTGTCCCTCTCCCTGAAGTCTGAAGCCCCTCAGGTCACAGACTTAAAGGACAAGACACAGAGTGGAAAGGTGATCTGGGCTGAGCCTCTCCTAAAATTACATTTGCCATAGGGATGGAACATTTTTCCCACACATTTTTTTTTTTTTTTTGGTGGTCCTGGGGTTCCTGGAAGCCCTTCTACCTCCGGGCTACACTCCCAGACCTATTTTATTTTTGGAAACAGAGGGTCTCTTATGCCAGCGTGGCTGGCTTCGAAACCTGCGGGATCCTTCTGTCTCCGCCTCCCAAGCGTGGGGATTACAAGCGTGCGCCACCACGCCCGGCAACATTCTACCTTTGACGTGCACTCCAGTCTTTTATTTTATTACTTTTGTGTATGTTTGTGGTACTAGGGATGGAACCCAAGGACATTCTACCTCTGAGCTACACCCCCAGCCATTTTTTATTCTTTATTTTGAAACAAGGTCTTACTAAGTTGTGGAGGGCCTCATGAAGTTACTGAGGTTGGCCACAAGCCTGTGATCTTCCTGTCTCAGCTTCCCAAGTACTAGAATTACCAGGGTATGTCACCACACTCAGCTCTATATTTTTTGTTTTGAAACAGGGTCTTGCTAAATTGCTGAGGCTGGCTTCCAACCTGAGATCCTCCTGTCTCAGCCTCCCAAGTACAGGTATATCCCACCACATCCAGCTTCTCTCCCACACATTTAAAAACTTTCTTTTTTTTTTTTTTTTTTTTTTTGTGGTACTGGGGATTGAACCCAGGGCATTCTACCTCCAAGCTAGACCTCCCTGCTCTTTTTTTTTTTTTTTTTTTTTTCTAAAACAAGGTCCTGCTAAGTGGCTGAGGGTCCCACTAAGTTGTTGAGGTTGGTTTCAAACCTGCAATCTTCCTGTCTCAGCCTCCTAAGTACTAGGATTATAGGCATGTACCACCATGCCTGGTACCTATCCATTTTTAACACCTACTTGATAGAAACAGTATTTACATTGTTTGAAAATTATTTTTATCCAAGCAATACATGTACATAGATCTACAAGTCAAACAGCTAAAAGATACATCATAAGGCTGGCTCCTTCCCCATCCCATCTTGCTCCTAGGAGAACTAGTCTATGCGCTTTCTCTTGAATTTGTCCGTGTATTTCGAATCAACATTGTTTATTCTTCTTTCTCGTTTTTTCCTTCGTATCCACCCATTGGCTTCCTGCCGCGGGAGATGAGAACTTGGCTGTCTCACTCGGTGACCCCATCACTTCCTTTCACTCCATCCCCCACAACGCGGTCATATCACAGCTCTGGCTGAATTGATAGCCAGTGTTTATGTTAGGACGGCTATGCAAACAGTGCTCTACTGGAAACGTTTCCCAACAGAACTCTTATCTTCTCTCCCAAACTTGCTGCTGGTAGTTGTCAAACATGTCCACAAATTCTTTGACTCACCTCCCATTAAGAGGACGGATCTGGCCCTGTGCAGTGGTCTGTAATCTCAGTACTTGAGAGGCTGAGATAGGAGGATCACAGGCTCAAGGCAAGCCTCGGCAATTTAGTGAGACCCTGTTTCAAAATAAAAAATGAAGCCGGGCCTGGTGGCACGCACCTGTGATTTCAGTACTTTGGGAGGCTGGAACGGAAGGATCACCGATTTGAAAACAGCCTTGGCAACTTCATGAGGCCCTCAGCAACTTAGCAACCTTGTTTTCAAATAAAAAATAAAAAGGGCTGGGGAGTGTAGCTCGGAGGTAGAATGCCCCTGAGTTCAATCTCCAGAAGCAAAAAATAAAATAAGCCCCCAAATTCTCCCCCCATCAAGAGGGAGAATCTGACCCCCTCCCCACATAAACATGGCACCTGAACTCTGAGACCTGGAGCTACCGAAGGGGCTCCGCTTTCCTCTGTTTATTGGGAGTTGCTCCTTTGGAGTCCTGAGCACCATGGACGAAGTCTGGCTATTCTGAAGCCGCTGTCTTGGCTCACCAGATGTATGAGTGAGGAACGATTTGAAATGACCCCAGCCCGGCCAAGTGAGGACAGCCTAGCTGACCAGAGGAGGTAATAGTAAATGATTTTTGTTTTATGTCCCTTGTTTTGGATAGGCTTGGTGACAGATAGTGGGAACATCATTCCAGCTATGATCTCCCCGTCTCATTTGATTTCAGTGTCATCTATCCAGTTGTTTAGACCAGTGGTGTGTGTGTGTGTGTGTGTGTGTGTGTGTGTGTGTGTGTGTGTTATTTGGACTTGAACCCAGAGGCATTCTACCTCTGAGCTACCCACTGCCCAGACTTTTTTGTTGTTGTTTGAAACAGGGTCTTGCTAAGTTGTTGAGAGTCTTGTTATGATGCTATTCCTCTTTTGTTCTCTCCATACCACACACTATGTCCAGAAGTATTTAGACTCCACCTTTGAAGTATTCCCAGAATCCGCTGAGTCCTCAGCGCCGCCAGTGCCAGCACCGTGGTTCAAGCCACCACCGTGCAACTGGGCCCCCATGGCTGCCTTTGTCTTCTGACTGCATAGCACCCAGCCCCCACCCAGCCCCGCCTCAGCACTTCAGGAAGAAGCATCCTGCTAACAGGTAAGTTGGAGCAGGTCCCTGCTCTGCGGAGAACCCTGCAGCAGCTCCCTCAGAGAAAATGGCACGTCCTCCCCGTGTTTATGGGACCTAAGCTCTGGAGCCTCTTTTTCCGTGACCTCATTGCCTAGCCATCTCCCCTCCCAGTTCTGCTCCAGCCCCCTCCTCTCATCCTTGAATGTGTTGGTCCCAGTTCTGCTCCAGCCCCCTCCTCTCATCCTTGAATGTGTTGGGCTCACTTCTACCTTAGGCCCTTTGCCTGTGTTCTTTTCTTCATTTATTTCTTGGAATTAATCACTGTATTCTGTTTTTTTTTTATTTGCCTAGTAGCCTATTGCTTATTATATTATTATTATTATTATTATTATTATTATTATTATTTTGTGGTACTGGGGATGGAAATCAGGAACATTCTACTTCTGAGCTACACCCCCAGCTCGATTTTTTATTTTCTTTCTTTCTTTCTTTCTTTCTTTCTTTCTTTCTTCTTTTTTTCTTTTTGGAGGTACTGCGGATGGAACCCCAGGAGCCTTCTACCTCTGGGCTACACTCCCAGACCTCTTTTATATTTTATTTGGAAACAGGGTCTCTTAAGCCAGCTGAGGCTGGCTTCGAACCTGCATGATCCTCCTGTCTCAGCCTCCCAAGCGCGGGGATTACAAGCGTGGACCACCACGCCCCGCTTATTCTTTATTTTGAAACAGGGTCTTACTAAGTTGCGGAGGGCCTCACTAAGTAGCTGAGGCTGACCGGGAACCGGGATCCTCCTGTCTCAGCCTCCCGAATGCTGGGATTACAAGCCTGCGTCACACCCAGCAATTGCCCATTTCTTCCCTCCCAAGCGCTACGTTGTTTCCAGATGCTATTCCTCTATCCTCAAACATGTCCTTCTCTTTGATTCCTTGGTGCTTTCCTCCTGGCATCCGCTATCCTCTTGCTCCCTCTGGACTGGTTGTTTTCTCTCTGCTGCTACCTGGGAATTCCCTTCACTGCTCCCCTGTGCTGTCTCCCATAACCACTGGTTAAACATCATCTTCCTTAGTTTACCTTCTCATTCTGTTGGCGCACATCCTGAGATAGCTTATTTAAGAGGATTAATTTTACCTGTGTGGTAGAATTTGAGTCCTTGTCTACCTGGAAAGCTTTTATTCCACCTTCATATTTCAATGGCCATCTGCTTAGAAGCATTCCAGACTGAAAATAATTTCCATGTTTAAGTGTGAAGGCATTATTTTCTAACTTCATCGTGACTATTGAGAAATCCAGGACCACAGGATACCTGACACTTTGTATATTTTTTCTTTTCTTTTTGGGAGCTTTGAAAATCTTTCCTTTATTCTAGCTATTCTGAAATTTGTGATAATGCCTCTTGATGTGGGTCTTTATGTGTGTCAGACACTTCCAATCTGAAGAATTATATTCTTCAGTTTTGGGACTTGGTGTTTTTTGTTTTGTTTTGTTTTGTTTTTTGGTGGTACTGGGGTTTCTGGAAACCCTTCTACCTCCGGGCTACACTCCCAGACCCATTTCATATATTTTTTTTTAAAACAGGGTCTCTTAAGCCAGCCTGGCTGGCTTCGAACCTGCGCGATCCTCCTGTCTCAGCCTCCCAAGCGTGGGGATTACAAGCGTGCGCCACCATGCCCGGCCATGGTGTTGTTTTGATTATAATTTCCTTCCTTCCCTCTCTCCTTTCCCCTGTTCTCTCCTTATAAAATCTCAGTAGGACATATGACTTTCTAGACTAGTCCTTATTCTTATCTTTCCTAAATTTTTATTATACACAGAGCATCCTGAATCTGAATATCGAAAATCAGAAATGTTCCCAAACCTGAAACTTTTTGAGTGCCAATGCGGCACTCAAAAATTTCTAACTTTGAGCCAGTTGGTTTCAGGCCGCGGTCATTTGCCCAACGGCTTTGGGTCTGTGGTGGCACGCTGCACCATGGCAGGAGTGTGTGGCAGAGGATGCCTGCTCACCTCAGGGCAGCCAGGAAGCAGAAGGAGAAATAGGAAGAGTTCAGGTTCCCCAAAACCCCTTCAAGGGTGTGTCCCCAGTGACCAAACTTCCTTCCACCAGGCCTTGCCTACTAAAGAGTCCGCCATCTCCCTTAGTCACACATAGGCTGCGGACTAATCCTCTAACACTCATGGGTCTATGGGGAACATTTAAGATTCAAACTATACCAGGTAGCAAGCTGGCTTTTTATTTATTTATTTATTTATTTATTTATTTATTTATTTATTTATTTTTGTGTTACTGGGTATTGAATCCAGGTGCATTATACCTCCGAGCTACACCCCGGCCCTATTTTATTTTGAAACAGGGTCTTGCTAAGTTTCTGAGGGCCTTACTAAGTTTCTGGAGCTGGCCTGGAACCTGTGATCCTCCTGTCTCAGCCTCCTGAGTGTTGGAATTACAGGCGTGTGCCATCGCACCTGGCAAACTGGCTTTTAAGGGGTAGGACTCCAAAATGTCAGAATTTGGAGGTCTTTTCTTTGGAGCCATTTAGCTATCCAAAGAGAATGCCTTTAGTCTCTGGGGAAGTGGGGATGAGGAGAGGCATCAGGACCTCCAGGGAAGCCCACCGGCGGGGATGCTGCTCACTTTCAGAAGCAGGAGGAAGGGGTCCAGTCCCCCCGGCAGATTTCTTGGCCCTGCTTTGGACTCCCTACCTCATTTCCACCTGGCCTGTCTCGGAGACTCAGAAGCTGGGGTCCCTCCGGGCCAGTGCTCTTTGTTTGCTGGGGACCCTGCCTGCAGGGATCCAGGGTGCAGGTGAGTCTTAGCTCTGCCAAGGCAAACACACCCTCTCCATCTTCCAAATACGTGGAACCCTCCTGTCCGGGTTTGTCTCCTCCCTGCTTTTATTCCATCATGGGTTCTTGCCATATTGTGGTGTTTTGGACAGGAGGAGTGAGTAACCTACCATGCCTGCTCAGACATAGCTGCATTCATTTTATTTTTTATTTGTTGTGATACTGGGATGGAACTCAGGGGCATTCTACCTCTGAGCTACACCCCCAGCCCTATTTTTTATTCTTTTTTTTTTTTGCGGTACTGGGGTTCCTGGAAGCCCTTTTATCTCCGGGCTACACTCCCAGGCATCTATTTATATTTTTTATTTGGAAACAGGGTCTCTCTCTCTCTCTCTTTTTTTTTTTTTTTTGGTGGTACTGGGGTTCCTGGAAGCCCTTCTGCCACTGGGCTACACTCCCAGAACCACTATATATATATATATATATATATGTATATATATATATATATATATATATACATATATATATATATATTTTTTTTTTTTTTTTTGAAACAGGGTCTCTTAAGCCAGCGAGGCTGGCTCCGAACCAGTGCAATCCTCCTGTCTCCGCCTCCCAAGCACAGGGATTACAAGCGTGCGCCACCACGCCCGGCTTTATTCTTTATTTTGAAACAGCATCTTACCGAGTTGCAAAGGGCCTCACTAAGTGGCTGAAGCTGTCAGCGAACCACAATCCTCCTGTCTCAGCCTCCCATTTGGGATTACAAACAAACAAACAAACAAACCCCCCAAAAACAAAAAAACCAAATTGTTTGTTTGCAAGAGGTATATTCTCACTCATGCATCTGCACACACCCTGTGATGAAGCCCCCGTGAGAGAAGCCGAATCACAGACTCCCAGCAGTGGACCCTGTGCCCGCTGGTGGAGTTAGGAGGTGAAGTGCACTAACCCAAGCAAAATGCTTTCAAGGCTTAGCGCAGCACGTGGCACTTGAGTTATCAAGCAGTAGCATTAGAATTATTCTTATGATGAACCTGAGTCCTGGGGACTTAGGTGACCTTTCTGTCCTACTTTGTGTCCTGAAGCAAGAAGTTGTCCTCTGCAAACTCCTGGGAAGGCTGCCAGCCCATGGACCCAGAGGATCTCAGGGCTCTGTGGATTTGGAGGCAGCAGCGGGAAAACCCCTCTGGGTCTTGGCTGCTCTGCCATTGGGCATGATTGACATACACGGGGTATCCAGCTCGGCCTAAAATGCTCTTGTCTTTTGCACAAAAAGACAGTCACTTGTGTCTTTCCCTTTCTCCTACAGTCTTTGTTTATTCATTCCCACTCATCTCCCCCGCCCCCCTCTCTAGCATTGGGGATTGAGCCCAGGGGCAGTCTACCTCTGAGCTACACTCCCAGCCTTTATTTATTTATTTATTTATTTATTTATTTATTTATTTTGAACCAGGTTCTCACGAAGTTGCTGAGGGCCTCACTGTGTTGCTGAGGCTGACCCCCAGCCTATGATCCTCTTGTCTCAGACTCTTAAGTACTGGGATTACAGGCATGCACCACCATGCCCTGCTATATACATATTAAACATTAAAGTCACTCTTTAATTTGAAGCAAAGAGAGCCAGGATCTGGTCTGCATAGAAACAGCTCAAACCTGGAATCTAGATTCCATCTGCCTGGTTTGAATCCTATACCTCTGCTTCGATGCTGTGTCCCACAGGCAAACAGTCCTCTAGGGCCTTGGTTTCCTCACCTGTCAAGTGACAATGATAATAATAGTACCTAGCCCAGAGAACTGCCAAGGGGATTAAAGAGATAATCCAGTAAAGCACCTAGCCCATACTCAGAGTTCAGAAAAAGCTAGCAATCACTATTATCTTCCCCTACTTAACCCTCGTGCAGACTTTGTAGCTCCAGGCACAACTAGAGACAAGGACTCTTAAGATAGAAAACTTTTCCAACGGCTGAAGCAGAGGAAATGCGATCTCCTTGATTTTGTTTGTAATTTCTACTGGATCACATAGCAACAGAGCAGCATAGCAACGTGATGATGCAATTTAGCTTCCTTCCAAGTTTGCCAACTTGCTTTTTAAAAAGCAGAAATCCTCAGTACTTCTTGAGCACTCTTCATGTCATATGGGAAAATTGGTTATGGTAAAGATGGTATTTAATTTTGTTTCTGCTCAAAGCAGTTCTTAGCACCAATTTAAAAGCACTGATAACAAATTCCTTTTCTCTGAGCCTTAGCAATTAGTTACTATACTGCCCTCTAGTGGAGGATAATGATCTCTGAATTTAGGTTCTTGCTGAATTAAACTCTTCATTAGTTATTCAGAATATTAGTCTATTTATTTTGTACTGGAGATAGAATCCAGGGGAGTTATACCTCTGAGATACACCCCCAGACCTTTTTTATTTTTGAAGCACAATCTTGCCAAGTTGGTGAGGGTTTCTCTGAGTTGCCACGGGTGGCCTCAAACATGTGATCCTCCTGTCTCAGCCTCCCAAGTGCTGGGATGACAGGCACGTGCTACCACTCCTGGTGTATCGGGCTCATTTGAAGATATGATGTGTTATAGTTTGGATTCAGAATATCCCCAAAGGCTCACGTGTTGAAGATGGGTCCTCAACGCGGAAAGATTCAGAGGTGAAGCTTCTTAGAAGTGATTGGATCGGGGGCTCTGACTTCATCAGTGGGTAAACCCATTGAGGGGCTTATCCTCAACGGCAATCATGGGAGGTGTGAACTGTAGGCAGTGGGACCGAGTTGGAGGGAGTGGTCACTGGAGGTGCACCCTGCATGGCTGTATCTTGTCCCTGGCCTTTTCACTCCATCTGTTTCCTGTTGCCAAGAGGCAAAGTCGCTTTGCCCCATTGTGCCCTTCCACAAGGGTGTTCATGCACTGGAGCCCTCTGACTGCAGACCAACCTATGCAAGTCAAAAGGATCTTTCCTCCTAAGTAAATCTGTCAGTGCTGAAATGTGAGCACATATATATGTATGTGTGCATATATATATATATATATATATATATATATATATATATATATACGTATAGATATATGTGTGTGTATACATACACAAAAATGATTGCAGTTACTTATTACTTATTACTGAACTTGCAGTCATTTGAACGGTGACTGCCTGGCCATTTGGTTCTCATTGAGATTTGGACTTCCTATGGAGATGTCCAACGTGGCGGGCACATCGATTCTGATCCTCTGGGCCTTCCAGGTTCACAGGACTATCATAAGCTAGTTCACCGAAATTCAGACATTATAGGGAAAGCAGGCTTCCCCAGGGCACAGGGGTTGTTGTTAGCACTCAGAGAAACTGCCAGAAAACATCCTTGTGCTCCAACGCTGGGCCAGCTTTTCCCAACTGGATGTGTTGAGGATCAGGATACGCTACCATAAACCCAGTATGGTGGCACATGCCTGTAATTCCAATAATTGGGAGGCCAAGATGAGAGGATCACAGTTTTCAAGACAGCATCGCAAACTAATGAGACCCGCAGCAACTTAGTGAGACCCTGTTTCAAAATAAAAAATAAAGTAGGGCTCAGAGGTAGAATGCTCTTGGGTTTGATCCCCAGTACCAAAAAAAAAAAAAAAAAAAAAAAAAAGAAAAGAAAAGAAAGAAAGAATATGCCACTCCCAAACATGCCACATCAGTAGAGGGATTATTTTGAGCTGTAGGCAATGAAGAAACTACAGGTATAGGAAACATTCTCTGCTGTTTCTTTATTTGCCTAACAGCAGGGCATAGATTCTCTTTAGGAAGATGCTCTTCTGTACCAGGAAGAAGAGACTAATTCTTATCACTGGCAAGGAGGCATTGCATTGTGATAACTCTGCATAAGCAGATTTTACTAAAACAACCCTTGTCCTCTATTAGTTCCCCCCAAATATTTCCTGGGCTCTTTCCTATGATTTATTGCCTCTAGAAGCACAAATCCTCTTTCCTGGGACTAATAGCTTCTCTAAAAATTATCAACCTTTGTTAAAATGGGATATAAACCCCCAAGTCTAACCACTTTTTTAGTTTAGTTTTTTTTTTTTTCAGTACTGGAGATGAAACCCAGGGGCATTTTACCTCCAAGCTACACCCCCAGCCCTATTTTTTATTCTTTATTTTAAAACAGGGTCTCACTGAGTTGCAAAAGGCCTCACTAAGTAGTAGCTGAGACTGTCCGGAAACCGCAATCCTCCTGTCTCAGCCTCCCGAATGCTGGGATTACAAGCATGTGCCACCATGCCCGGCACCTTTTTAGGTTCTGATTTCTTTCTTTTCTTTTTTTTAAGCTCCCATGCAGGTAAAAATATTAACATCAATAAAAATTGCATGTCTTCTGTCTCGTTAACTTGTTTTTTATCAGTTTGATTTACAGGCCCCCAGGCACTGGACATGTTGGCAGCTGACACTCCGCTCTGCAGGAGAGCACCTCCATTCTTACTTCTGCATCAGGTTCCGTGGCCTCAGCGGTGCCTGGCAGACCGACCACAGAGTCCAACGCGCACTTTACCCTGCCTCATCTTGACTTTCAAGTGGCTTTGTGTTCCCGTGAAATGTTAATCCTCGAGAGTAACTGCAAGCCGGTTTATTCTCAGAGCCACCCGGCACTGCACGTCTGCTCCTGAAACACAAGGGATCTATTCAGTGGACTCACAGTGGCAGTGCAGAAAGCTATTCTTGAGTCAGATCAGCAGAGGAAACTGGTCCAAAGAAAAGATGATTGTAGATTTATGCTCTGTTTTGGGAAGGCCACGGGGAGGAGGGGAAGCCCTGGGAGGGGGCGCATTTCTTAAACTCCAGCTCTGAGTCAGCAGGTTTGCAGCGCAGTCTGGGAATGCCGGAGGGCCACCTACATTCTTAGAGACTCTGGGTGGTGTCTGCCAAGATTCCAGAGCAGACACCAGGAAAACTATCAGGAGACACCAGGCCCTGCCAAATAGGAAAAGAAGAATAAATGTATTTACATTTTCCAAGAATGTGCCCAATCAGACTTTGCCTGGCCCACAAACATGGCAGCAGATAGGTATTTAGAAATAACACACATGTGTTTAGCATCCTAGGCTATACTTTTAAATAGAACATCAACAGTCATGATTTATGCAATTAGTAAGTCTGTATGTAACATTTAAGATGACTAGCCGGGTGTGGTGGCGCACGCTTGTAATCCCAGCATTTGGGAGGCTGAGACCGGAGGATTGCGGTTTGCAGACAGTCTCAGCTACTTAGTGAGGCCCTCTGTAACTCAGTGAGACCCTGTTTCAAAATAAAGAATAAAAAATTGGGCAGGGGTTGTAGCTCGGAGGTCAAATGCCTCTGGGTTTCATCCCAGACCCGCAAATAAATAAATAAATAAATAAATCATTTAAGATGACTAAAAATTAAAAATTAACAATTTACTATACTCTGTGTGTGTGTGTGTGTGTGTGTGTGTGTGTGTGTGTGTGTGTTACTCGGGATTGAACCCAGGGACATTCTACCTCTAAGCTACACCCGAGACCTATTTTTTATTTTTATTTTGAAACAGGGTCTTGCTAGGTTGATGAGAATCTCACTACTTGCTGAGGTTGTCCTCAAACCTGTGATACCCCTGTCTAGACCTCCCAAGTACTGGGATTAAAAAAACCTCCCATAACTCAAGGGATTGGGCCATTTTTCATACTTTTGTGGAAGGCCTGGCTTGTATCAGTATCCATTACTGACCCCTGGAAGTCAGACCTTCAGATCTTGTTGGTGTTTGATAATTTCATTATAAAGAACAAAGACAACTTTATACCTGGGCATTTTTGGCCATAATGTAGAATTCTCCTTTGTAAGATCACAAGCATGTGCCACCATGCCCGGCACCTCTTTAGGTTTTGATTTCTTTCTTTTCTTTTTTTTTTTAAGCTCCCATACAGGTAAAAATATTAACATCAATAAAAATTGCATGTCTTTTGTCTCATTAACTTGTTTTTTATCAGCTTGATTTACATATAATCCCGGTACATGGGAGGATGAGACAGGAGAATCACAGACTTGAGGTCATAGCCTCTAGCTGAGGATCAAAGCCTCAGCACTTTAGCAAGACTCTTAGTTACTTAGCAAGACCCTGTTTCAAAAACAAAAAATAGCTGGGCATGATGGTGCATGCTTATAATCCCGGTACTTGGGAGGCTGAGACAGGAAAATCACAGGTTCATGGCCAGCCTCAGCTACTCTGTGAGGCTCTCAGCAACTTAGTGAGACCCTGTTTCAAAAATAAAAAGTAAAAAATAGGGCTGGGGTGTAAGTTGGAGATACAATGCCCCTGGGTCCCATCCACAGTTCCACAAAAAAGGAGGTGTAGCTGGTGGTGAAAAGGGCTGGTGGTATAGCTCCGATGTAGAATGTCCCTGGGTTCAATTCCCAGTACCACACACACACACACACACACACACACACACACACACACGCAGCTATGCACAAGTGAATGTGTTTTGGTGTCTTATTCAAACTGTTTAGCAGAATACATGCTATCTTCATTTACATTAGATGTATTAGATAGTTTTCAAGTGATTTTTTTTTTTTTTTGGTGTGTGTGTGTGTGTGTGTGTGTGTGGTACTGGGGATAGAACCCAGGGGCCTTCTACTTCCGGGCTACACTCCCAGACCTATTTTATATTTTATTTGGAAACAGGGTCTCTTAAGCCAGCTGAGGCTGGCTTTGAACCTGCGCGATCCTCCTGTCTCAGCCTCCCAAGTGCGAGGATTACAAGCGTGCGCCACCACGCCCGGCTCAAATGATTTTTATATTGAAAACTGAAATTTAAAACTGCTAGCAAAGCCAGGTGTGGTGGCGCACGCTTGTAATCCCAGCATTCGGGAGGCTGGGACCTGGAGGATCGCGGTTCACGGACAGCCTCAGCTACTTAGTGAGGCCCTCTGCAACTCAGTGAGACTCGGTTTCAAAATAAAGAATAAAAAATAGGGCAGGGGGTGTAGCTCAGAGGTCAAATGCCCCTGGGTTCCATCCACAGACCCCCCCAAAATAAAATAAAATAAAATAAAACTGCTAGCAAAGTGAATAAAAGAATTTTAAAGGATTGAAATAATTTCATTTCTGTGAAGATAACTTTTTTCCCCTACATAGGAGTCTATCTGAAAATTAAATAGAAGTGGAAAATATATTTTTGCCTTGAAGATAAATATGTATGGGATAAGAGCTAGATATAAATAAAAATATGTTCATAATGAATCAACAAATATAAACAACCTACTCAAAAATAACTAAATGGTTGAATTCTAGAACTAAATATCTGAAATACACAATTTCATTGGATGGGCTTACAGCACCAACAACAGAAATGACAAAAGAAAAACGGTCAGTGAACTTGAAGATAGATCAAAAGAAAAAGTCTAACATGAAAAACACAGAGAAAAAAAAGATTGTAAAAAATGATGCATATATTTGGAAAAAAAAAAAGTCCCTTGGGAAGGAAAAAGAACCCAGGGGAAAAATAGGAGGTCTACTCCTCACTCTATATCTTTATAATCATTGACATATAATACCTATTTATTTCTTATTTTTTGTGGTACTGACACATCTCCCAGCCCTTTTTATTTTTTATTTTGAAAGAGAGTCTAAGCTGCCATGGATCTCACTGAACTGCTGAGGCTGGCCTCAAACCATTGACCTTCCTGTTGCAGCTTTCCAAATACAGGCATGTAGCACAATGCCCGTCTTACTGCTGCATACTTAATTAGGAAATACGTATATGTTGTGTCCATAATTCCCCAGCTTTACTAGGGCTAAGAATTTTTAAAAAAGATTTTCAGTTGCTGTTGCTCTGAACTGCTTATTAGGAACGACTGTCCTGTGGTTATCAGAATCAGGTTCTTGGGTCCAGAAATGGTGGAAAAGAGACTAGACTTAGAGGAATTCCAAGAGGGGCCAGAGCCCGTCAGGCTGCCCCTGAACAGAAGGGGGCAGTGTCTTCAGGTGCAGACACTGAGGCCCTGAGTAGAGGCTGAGGAACGGTGGCATTTCTTCTGTTGGTGCCCCACCCAGTATCGACGGTCCTGCCTTGTGGTGAGGACGAGCTGCTGCAGTGATGAGGAGAGCACAGAGGCGCGGAGCAGAAGAAACCAAGTCACGAAGGGACTACACGGGAAGGGTCCCAGGAGTTTGCCTTCAGTCTCTGGTGGTGACGCTCTGTTTCAGTCCTTGGAGACTCTAAGGTGCAGTGTCCTGGTTTTAAGAACCCATCTGTTTTCTGAGGCTGACATGATTGTTGGGGAGTGAGGTGTGGGGAAGAACACACTTCTCTTGGGCACCGTGAGTCAAGGTCTGGAGTGCATTCGCCTCTGTCTGTCTGTCTGTCTGTCTGTCTGTCTGTCTGTCTCTCTCTCTCTCTCTCTCTCTCTCTCTCTCTTCTCTCTTTCTCTTTCTTTTTTTGTAGTACCGGGAATGGAACCCAGGGGCATTGTACCTCCGAGCGACACCCCCAGCCCTATTTTTTACTCTTTATTTTTGAGACAGGGTCTCACTGAGTTGCGAAGGGCCTCGCCAAGTAGCCGAGGCTGTCCGCGAACCGCCATCCTCCCGTCTCCCGAATGCCCTTCTCTACAGGGTTCCTGTCTCACGGAGGTCTCTGCCATTACTATCATTTATTTGTTAACATATATTGCTGTGTAAGTTAGTGCTCCTGAGCTTGTAAAGACGCTTAAAGAGAAATGAAGGACAACAATATGCACTTTGCACATCTTATTTCCTTGAATTCTTATAGCACCTCTGTGGTATATGTTTTGACCGGTTTTACAGATGAGGAAACTGAGAGGCAGAGAGATTAGTCATTCGTCCAAAATCGGCAGCTTGTATATGACTGAACTGGGCTGGAGTTTGAGTCTGATACCAGCAGCAGACCCCATACTACCCATCTTGAAGCATCCACACTGATCTCTTATCTACAGGCAATATAAAATATTAAACATTTTTTTTTTTTTTGCGGGCCTGGGGATGGAACCCAGAGGCATTTGACCTCCAGGCTACACCCCCTGCCCTATTTTTTATTCTTTATTTTGAAACTGGGTCTCACTGAGTTGCGGAGGGTCTAAGTATCTGAGGCTGTCCACGAACCGCGATCCTTCAGTCTCAGCCTCCCAAATGCTGGAATTACAAGCGTGCGCCACCACGCCTGGCTAAACAATCTTTTTTTGTGTGTCTGTGTTACTGGGAATTGAACCAGGGGCATTCTACCTCTGAACCATTATCCCTAGCCCTATTTTATTTTGAAATAGGGTCTATGTTGCTGAGGCTGACTTTAAGCCTGCTGCGATCTTTCTGTCTCAGTCTATCAAGCTTTGGCATTGAAAGGAGGATTGCCGATTGGAGGCCAGCCTCAGCAGTCTGGCAAGCAACTTAGTGAGATTCTTTCAAATTAAAAATAAAAAGGGCTGGGGGTATAGCTCAGAGGTAGAATGTCCCTGGGTTCAATCCCAGTAAAACACACACACACACACACACACACACACACACACACACACACACACACACCCTTACAGAGAGGCCCAGGGAGCTGCCTAGCCCCTGACCCTTTCCATCAAGAAAGGACGCAGCAAGAAGTCACCATCTATTATAGAAAGATTTTACAGGTGGTGGTGCATGGATATGATACAAACCAAGAAGCCGGTACAGGTCTGGGTGTGGGAGTATCTCTAGGGAACTTGCCTAGCATGTGGGAGGCAAGTTCAAGCCACACCACTGTACAGAACAAATAACCCAAAAAGAAATAAAAGAAAAAGAAAAAAAAGGTGGTATAGAATGGCTGAAGTTCGGGAAGCATAACTTTATTTCAATTCATAAGAATCTTAACACTTAAAATACACCTTGCATGTTTTTACTCCGAGGGGAGCGCTGACTATATGCTCATTGCTGAAAAAGCATAGTTAGTAAATTCCAGCGCTAAGCTAGATCTTTGCTTGAAGCGCCATTATTTCCTACCCGTGTGCCCCTGTGGGACCTGCGCCCGCGCTCCCGCTCCCCTCGGGCCTGGCGCCTCCTCCCCCCACCCCCCCAGGCCCCTCTTACCCACTCCCCGCCCTGACAACCCTCCTGCACCTGCAGTGCTGCCTTCCTCTCGCGCCTGCGCAGAGGCTTCCGGCCAGCGGCTCCGCGCAGGGCCCGCCCCCTTGGCCCGGGCGACGCGCACCGGTTGCCATGGCGACCACGCCGTTTCCCGGAGCCCTAGCTGGGGCCGGGAGGCCCTCATCCCGAGTGGGTAGTAGTTCTTGGAGGCGCTGAGGTGAGTACGCCCGGCCCGTCGGGTCAGCCCTCATTCAGGTCCTCGCTTCTCCGAGGGCTACTCAGTCACCAGGAGGCTTGGGCTCAGCTTCTGGGTCTCACACTCAGGCTAACCTGGGAGAAGCCAGAGGAGGAACTGGGCTAGGAAGAAATGGGAGATCCAGTGCGGGTCCGAGGTCTGCTAAATAGACTCCATACTCAGTTGTCAGATTTATGCAGGTGTGTGTGTGTGTGTGTGTGTGTGTGTGTGTGTGTGTGTGTTTGGGGTGGTACTGGGGTTCCTGGAAACCCTTCTACCTCCGGGCTACACTCCCAGACCTATTTTATACTTTTTCTTTCTTTCTTTTTTTTTTTTTTTTTTGGTGGTACTGGGGTTCCTGGAAGCCCTTCTTCCTCCGGGCTACACTCCCAGACCTATTTTATATTTTTGAGACAGGGTCTCTTACGCCAGCGCGGCTGGCTTCGAACCTGCGCGACCGCCTCCCAAGCGCGGGGATTGCAAGCGTGCGCCACCACGCCCGGCTAGGTTTTTTTTTTTTGTTTGTTTGTTCTTAGCTTATTTTTTTTTTTAAAGGGGTTCTTTTTTTTTGTCTTTTTGGACTGGGGATCGAACCCAGGGCAGTGCACTTGCCAGGCAAGCGCTTTGCCACTGAGCTACATCCCAGCCCATACTTTTTCATTTTTGGAAACAGGGTCTCCTAAGCCAGCGAGGCTGGCTCCAAACCAGCGCGATCCTCCTGTCTCAGCCTCCCAAGCGCGGGGATTACAAGCGTGCGCCACCACGCCCAGCGCATTTATGCAGTTTTAAAAAATATTTCTGGGTTCATCTGTTTGGCAGAACTTACTTCATAACCCAGCAGTCCTTACAAGTGATTAAAATGTGCAAATACATTTACCAAAAGATGTATGTGTGAGAATATTAGTAGCATCCTCATTGAAGCCTGAAAGTGGAAATAAGACACGTATCCCTAAACAGTGGCAAAAGATAAGGTTTGGGAAGTTTGTACAAGCGCCCAGCAATAATGATGAACAAGCCATAATATGTGAACAAGATCGCTGAAACTTAGAGACATAATGTTTCATGAAAGAAGTCAGATGCAGAAGAGTATATAGTATATGATTCCATTTATATTAAATTTAAAACCAGAGGAAAAAGCTGGGCATGGTGGCACATGCCTGTAATTTCAGTTCTGGGGAGGCTGAGACAGGAGGATTGCACAGGTTCGAAGCCAGCCTCAGCTACTTAGTGAGGCCCTCTGCAACTTAGTGAGACCCTGTTTCCAAATAAAATATAAAATAGGTCTGGGAGGGTAGCCCAGAGGTAGAAAGCCCCTGGGTTCCATCTCTAGTCACACACACACACACACACACACACACACACACACACAAATAAAGAAATAAATAAAAAAGAGCAGAGGAACTAATTTGCAGTGTGAATGTTCAGGTTAGTGATATCTTGTGGGGCTCAGGATTTTGATGATTCTGGTCCCTTGATCTGGATGCCGGCCACCCAGATGTGTTCATTTTGTATACAGATTATGATTTAGGCACTTTTTGGTATGAATGTCACACAATAATAATAATAATAATAATAATAATAATAATAACAACAACAACAACAACAACAACAATTGCTTTTATTTAATCTTAAAAAGTCTTCCTTTTGATCAGGACTTTGGAAATCTCAAATGGCCAAACTACTCCAACCTCCACCCAAGTTTCTGCCCTCAGAGTGGCAGATTGCTAACAAGAACCAGTACCATAGGGCAGAGGCCCAGCGGTCCCGATCAGAACGCCTGGTGTCAGAAAGCCAGAGGCTTGTGGATGAAATTGATAAGACCACAAGGAAATCCCAAGGTGATGTGAACAAGAAACTAGGTAAGACAGTGCGCGGCGGATCTGTGAGCATCAGATGAGGCTACTGAGGTTTAGCTACAGTGTCAAGTTTGAGTATGGTAAAGTGCATCATTCTTGATACAGCAGGGGAAAACGCGTGTCTTTTCCAGCTTTTATGTTTAAGTTCACTGCCCTAAACAGTAACTCAGTCTTATTTTCAGCCGCCTGTCATCCATTCATTCTTTGATTTGATAGATCCTTATCGAGCATCTAGAGTTACACATTGGGGCTATCACAGGGGATGATCAGTCTCTGTCTTTTTTGGGCTCTGGCCTCTTCAAGCCAGGAGAAAGATATAAAAATTAGCAACCTACATATAACTAGATGGGTGCGGGGTAAGGGGAACTCTCTTAGCCAGCATTCTCACTGCTATATCCCAAAACTGACCATATGACTTATAGGTAGGAAGATTTATTTGTCACGTTTTTTCTTGGAGGTTTTGGAATTCAGTCCATGTGAGGCTGGGGACCACCGATCTCAGAGCACGGAGGCGGTGGGATTGGCTAGAAGGATAGTGCACGGCTCTGCTCCTTACATCAGGGACGCCAGAGCAGAGAGCAAGCAAGGGGAGGAGGAACCATATTTGTCTCCCCAGGGCCGCGCCCTGGATAAACCCATTGAAAAAGATTTACCCACTGTGGGATTACAACCCTCATTACTCCAAACACCAATTCATGGGCTCCCTAGGGGCCATTCTGGGTCTAACTATAATAGAAACTGAGGTAGGGCTGGGGTAGGCATGGAGAATTGGGAGAGTGTTCCTAGAGAGAAACATCTGGGTTTGGTCCTAAAGAAACAGTAGTTTTCTCTTGACAATCTCATGCTTTAAAACTATATTTAGAGCCAGATGTGATGGCGCACACTTGCAATCCCAGCATTTGGGAGTTTGAGACAGGAGGATGGTTCATGGACAGCCTCCCCTACTTAGTGAGGCCCTTTGCAACTCTATTTCAAAGTAAAGAATAAAAAATAGGACTAGGGGTGTTGCTTAGAAGTAGAATGCCCCTGGTTTCCATCCTCAGTACTGCAACAACAAAACAAAACAAAACAACAACAACAGTATTCAAAGAGTGGTCCAGCTATGTGTGGTGGCATATACCTGTAATCCCAGTACTTGGGAGGCTGAGACAGGAGGAACACAGGTTTGAGGCCAGCCTCAACAACTGAGTGAGACCCTGAGCAACTTAGTGTGACCCTGTTTCAGAATTAAAGAAAAAAAGGGGAGGGTTGGAGGTGTTGCTTGGAAGGAGAAATCTCCTTGATTCAATCCCCAGAAAAACAACAAAAAGTCCCCCCTTAATAAGTAAAATCAAAAGTAAGCACAAAATGAAGCAAATAAATAATATCTCCCAAACAGCAGAAGGCGGAGAGTGGGGTCTCATAACGTCCCCGATGGCCAGGTGGGCAGCAAAGGGTTAAACGGAACACAGGTCATGGGGTGGTAGAGACTGCTGCTCAACACCCGAACCTTACTGCCACTATTTATTGAACGATTTAAAACGAACCTTTATAATGGCGTTGAAAAACATCCGGGCCCGCCAGGCGTGGTGGCGCACGCTGGTAATCCCCGCGCTTGGGAGGCGGAGACAGGAGGAGCGCGCAGGTTCAAAGCCAGCCTCAGCTGATTTAAGAGACCCTGTTTCCAAATGAAATATAAAATAGGTCTGGGAGTGGAGCCTGGAGGTAGAAGGCCCCTGGGTTCCAACCCCAGTGCCACCAAACAAAAAAACAAAACAAAACAAAACAAAAAAACCCCAAACAAAAAAACCCCCAAAACAAAACACACACAAAAAACCAAAAAAACCCATCGGGGGTGTAGGGGTCTATGTAAGAGTGTGTGCTTTGTTTATGCAAGGCTCTGGGTTTTATCCCCAGCACTTTAAAATAACAAATCAACAACAACAACACAACACCAAATGCCTAGGAATAAGTCTAATAAAAGAGGTGCAAGAGTTCTACATGGAAAACTACAGACCGTTATTGCAAGATGTTAAAAGGTAATAAATAAATGGATTGGAAGATTCAGCATTTTATTTTTTGTGGTACTGATGGTGGAACCAGGGGCTTTTCTACCTTGGGCTATACCCCCAGACCTATTTTATATTGGAAACAGGGTCTCACTAAGTTGCAGAGAGCTTCACTCAATAGCTGAGGCTGGCTTTGAACCTGTGCGATCCTCCTGTCTCAGCCTCCCAAACGCGGGGATTACAAGCGTGCGCCACCACGGCTGACTGGAAGATTCAGTATTTTAAAGATGCCAGTTCTCCCGAAATTAGTCTATAGATTCAGTGCAATTCCAATAAAAATTCTGGTGAAATTGAAAAACTGCTTCCAAAATCCACCTGGAAATACAGAGGGTCCAGGGTCGGCGTGGTGCCTTGAAGAGCACGGCTGGACTGCACAGCTCGAGTCAAGCAGCGGGAGTGAAGACAGTGAGACACACCGACCAGTGACGCGGAGCAGCGTCGAGGAACAGACCCACACGTAGAACATGCTCACCTAGTTTAAGACAAAAGCAAACTGCAGTGTAACAGGAACAGGGCAGTCTTTCCAATAGATCTGCCAGACAGGCATGCATATGGAAAAAATTATATCCTGCTCATATCATATATAAAAAAGAAAATCTAGGTGAGTGCACATCTCAATGTGAGAGGTAAAATAATAAAACTTTTAGAAGAGAACATCTTTATGTCTTAGAAATGGCAAAGATTTTTAAAGCAGGACACAAAAAATGATAAAAGCAAAAATAATGAACAATTATATTAAAAAGAACACTTGCTGGCCGGGCGTGGTGGCGCACGCTTGTAATCCCAGTGCTTGGGAGGCGGAGACAGGAGGATCGCACAGGTTCGAAGCCAGCAATGCTGGCTTAAGAGACCCTGTTTCCTAATAAAAATATAAAATAGGTCTGGGAGTGTAGCCTGGAGGTAGAAGGGCTTCCAGGAACCCCGGTACTACCAAAAAAAAAAAAAAAAAAAAAAAAAGCCAGGCTTGATGGCATATACTTGTAATCCTGGCATTCAGCATTCCGGAGGCTGAGACCAGAGGATTGTGGTTCTCAGACAGCCTCAGCTACTTAGTGAGGCCTTTGTAACTCAGTGAGACCCCGTTTCCAAATAAAAAATAAAAAATAGGGCTGGGGGTGTAGCTTGGAGGCAGAATGCCTCTGGGTTCTATCCCCAGTAGCACAAAAATAAATAAATAAAAATAAAGAATAAAAACTAGGGCTGAGGTGTAGCTCAGAGATAGAATGCCCCTGGGTTTAATCCTGGTTACACACACACACACACACACACACACACACACACACACACACACGCACAGCATTTTCTTATAAAAAAGACTGTATTAAAAGGCTGAAAAAGCAATTCATAGGGTGGTAAAAGATGTTATATTTGTCTGACAAAGGATTTTTATTTATTTATTTATTTTTGTGGTACTGGGGTGGAACCCAGAGGCTTTCTACCTCCGAGCTATACTCCCAGACCTATTTTTTTTTTTTTATACTTTATTTGGAAACAGGGTCTCAGTAAGTTGCTGAGAGCCTCACTAAGTAGCTGAGGCTGGCTTTGAACCATGCGATCCTCCTGTCTCAGCCTCCCAAGCGCTGGGATTACAAGCGTGCGCCACCACGCCCGGCTGTCTGACAAAGGATTTGTATCCAGGGTGTATAAAGAACTTTTTTTTTCCCCTCTTTTGGCAGTTCTGGGGATTGAACCAGAGGAACTCTATTCCTTTTTTTTTTTTTTTTTGGTGGAACTGAGGTTCCTGGAAACCCTTCTACCTCTGGGCTACACTCCCAGATCTGGACGAGCAGAGAGGGGAGGAAGCGAGAGCCATCTAATGATGAAAGCAAGCTTTGGAGCCTAGAAAGCCCCAAGTCAAGTGCTACCACACCTAGGAGCCTCAGGGAGGCAGGGTGGGGGGGGGCAGTAGGAAGCTGGCCGAGCCACGCCCAGCCGGACTCCGCAGGAAGCGGAAATGCTCGCAGCTGGAATAGTTCCGGTTCTGAATAGACAGAACCAGAAACAAGATGGGTCGGAAGTTGTTATAAAGAGCCCCTTCTCCACTCCCGCTCAGTCTCAGCCCAGCAGAACGCCAAAGTCAGAGGACCTCCTTCCTCCTCTCAACATATTTGTATCACCATTTTGTTAGTTAATAGCTTTGGTTTACTTATATATATTTTCTAAACGAGCAAATGTTATCTACACTTGCTAGAAGCTGGGCGTGGTGGTGCACCCCTGTAATCCTCGCACTTGGGAGGTTATGACAGGAGTCATAAGTTAGAGTCCAGCCTGAACAACTTAGTAAGACCCTGCCTTACTGAATAAAAAGGGCTGGCAATGTAGCTCATTTGTAAAGCACACCTGGGTTCAATTCCTAGTAAAAAAGTGTCCAGGACTGGAGGTGCAGCTCAGTGGTAGAGGACTTACCTAGCGTATGGCAGGGTCTGGGTTCAATCCCCAGCGCTGCAAAAACAAGGGAATGAAGAAGAAGAAAAAAACTACAGTAGATATTATGCATAAAAATAAGCTACCCTCTTTTTAAAATGTGGGTTTCGTTGGGAGCAGATTAACCTGGGCATAACTTGTCTGTGTGCTTCAGAACAGAGACTTGAAGAAGTTAGGTTCTGGAAGAAAGAGTTAGATGACAAACTCGAGCAGCTTGTGAATGAAACCGAGGACCTACTCACTTACAAGACTCGCCTGGAAAAGGCCCTGGAGAGCTTTAAAGAGCCCCTGCACATCACCGAGAGGTGCCTGGCATACAGGTAGGAGGGGAGCCAGCCGGCGTGGTCAGAGCCGCCATGCGGGCAGCAGGAGCTGACTGCGGGGTGTGGGTCTGGCGAGGCAAAGGAGCAGGTGTTCAGGAGCCTGAAACCATCCCGGCAGGCCATGCTGCAGCGGAGGAGCACTGGATTTTGATTATGTCTAAACTCTGCTCTTGACTAACTTAAATATGTTAGGATTAAGCCTGGCATGATAATGCATGTCTGCAATCCCCGTGCTTGGGAGGTTGAGGCAGGAGGATTGTAGATCTGTGGCCAGCCTCAGCAACTCAGTGGGACCCTGTTTCAAAATAAAAGCTAAAAATGTTTGGAGATGGAATGCCTCCTTAGTTCTTAGTTAGGACTAAGTTTGGCTGCAGATATCAGAAAAACCGCATTCAACTTAAGTGAAATAATTTAAGGTATCTAAAGGTTGTTAGTTCAGGTGGGTGTGATGTGCCACCGCCTGATGGTTCCCAGGTTCATTACTCCACTGCACATGGCTTTCACCACCCACCCCGTTACCGCTTGATTTAATGTGGCAGCTGGAGATCCAGCCATTATCTCTACATTCTCCAGCAAGCAGGAATACTTCGGGGTTGGCATTTCCCGTTTCCTACTTGCATCCCACTCATCAGAACATATTTGCATGGCCACACTAATAGAAGCCTAGTACTGGTTGTGTTTATTTTGGGGAGCCGGGTGTTCAGTTAAAAAACCGGAGGTTCGCCGGGCGTGGTGGCGCACGCTTGTAATCCCCGTGCTTGGGAGGCAGAGACAGGAGGATCGCGCAGGTTCGAAGCTAGCCGTGCGTGCTGGCTTAGGAGACCCTGTTTCCAAATAAAAATGTAAAAATAGGTCTGGGAGTGTAGCCCGGAGATAGAAGGGCTTCCAGGAACCCCAGTACCACCAAAAAAAAAAAAAAAAAAAAAAAAAACCGGAGGTTCTATTGCCAAAGAAGAAGTTGAGAACAGATGCTGCAGCTACTGGGAGATAGTAGTCTGCTCTGATACACGGAACCACGCGAAACACTACAGGCCAGACGTGTGCACCATGACTCTGTCTTCTTGGAAAAACCTTTTCCCACTGCTCTCTTAGCCTGGATCCTCTGCAGCAACCAGGCAGCAGCCCCCAGCCCCAGATTTATAAAGCCTGTGGGAGGAAGGACGTGGCAGCTGGTCGAGGAGCCCACACCCGAGCTTGCTCCAGTCTAAGCCCAAGGGTAACTATAGCGTAGTGGTGGTTAAATTGATTAAGCAGCACTGTGCTACGTACTGTGTGCTCCGTTTCGGATATATATATATTCGATATATATAAATTTTTTTTTTGCAGTACCTGGGGTGGAACCCAGGAGCATTATTCCTCTGAGCTATACCCCCAGCCCTATTTTTTAGTCTTTTTTTTTTTTTTTTGTCGTACTGGGGTTCCTGGAAGCCCTTCTACCTCCGGGCTACACTCCCAGACCTATTTTATACGTTTTTATGTGGAAACACGGTCTCTTAAGCCAGCACGGCTGGCTTCGAACCTGCGTGATCCTCCTGTCTCCGCCTCCCAAGCGCAGGGATTACAAGCGTGCGCCACCACACCTGGATTATTTTTTAGTCTTTAGTTTTTGAAACAGGGTCTCACTGAGTTGCCGAGAGCCTCACTAAGTGGCTGAGGCTGTCCGTGAACGGTGATCCTCCTGTCTCAGCCTCCCGAATGCTGGGATTACAAGTGTGCGCCACCACGCCCGGCTAGTTTCTGATATCTTGAAGTGGTATAGACACCACGTCACCGAGATGGATTGAGTGGTACTCAAGTCAGCAGTCAGGTTTTAAATATCCTGATATTAGTGGACATGGAGCTTCCCCTGCAGTGCTGGCACCCCCAACCCCCCACCCACCCCTGCTTCACCAGGGAGAAGCGCGTGGGGATCGACCTGGTACATGATGAGGTGGAGCAGGAGTTGCTGAAGGAGGCCGAGATCATCCGGGGTGTCATGGCTCTGCTGACCCGCACCCTGGAGGAGACGGCAGAGCAGATCAGGTACGCTGCTCCACCCGCCTCCAGAAGAGGTGGCGCCCCTCAAGGCTGGGCTCAATGGCACGGAGGAACCAGGTTTAACGCAGCAGTCTTTGTGTCTCCAGTCCAACCTGACCATCCCTGTGCTTTATGGAGTCGCCCTCTGGTGGTGGGTGGAGTCGCCTTTCACCAGGATGATAAACTGGAGTATGCTGGAGCCTTCAGGCTCATCCCTCATAGTTTGCTACTGTGGTGGCATCAGGACATGTCACTGTGGAGGGAGCACCTTCAAGTTCAGGTTGGGTTCTGTCAATTTGTCACCAAATGTCAGATGACTCTTGGAGTGTGTGACAGCGGGGTGGAAGTGCGGCACCCTGCACCCACCTAGTTTCGTTGTTTTCCAGGGCTGCTTGGGCTTTGCAGAGGGAGAAATGCAGTTCACCCTCTCTCTCCCTTCAGGCTGAACCGCTCTGCAAAGTACAATTTAGACAAGGACTTGAAGGACAAATTTGTGGCCCTGACCATCGATGACATCTGCTTCTCACTCAACAATAACTCACCAAACATCAGATATTCTGAAAATGTTGTGAGGATTGAACCCAAGTAAGTGAGGCTGGAACGGCCTTGCTGGACTGTTCCAGAGCCTCCAGTCCAGCAGGACCTGAGCTGGGAGCCGGCAGGAGGAAGCCTCCGGGCAGAGGCCGGTGCTGCCGGTGTCTGCACTGATGGCTAGCGCCCAGAAGAGCCTCTCAGTTTTAAAATGTCTGATAAATACCTCAAAAGATTTTATTTTTTATTTTTTTTAATTATTTTTTTATTTTTATTGGTGCACTGTATTCATACATCATAGTGGGATACAAACTTTTGTAGACATACATGCACACATCACCAAGTCAGCCCCCACCCGATCCCCACCCCATTCTCTCCCCATCCCTCCTTCCCATGCTTGGCTTAGTGGTTGACATCTAGTATTATAGCAATTTATCCAAAATTAAAAATGATAATCTCACATAACAGTTTCATTTGTCTGATACCAAGCTTTTGATGACTTAAAGATAACATTTCAATATTTCTTTTTGCTTTCTTTCTTACCAGAGAATATTTTTTTTCTATTTTTTTAGGTGAAATTATCATATATTTATATATTTATTTTTCAGAAAAAAAATCTATCCTAATATGGAATATGGATTTTAGATACCCAAAACAATCTTGAAAAAGAACAAAGCTAGAAGATATATATTTTCAGATTTCAAACCATATAAAGCTACAATAATTGAAATAGTGTAGTACTGTTCTAAAGGCAGATATATAAACCATTGGAGTTAAATACAAGCCTAGAGCTAAATTCTTCCCTATATTGTCAAGTTATTTTTGACAAGGTTTCCACGAACATTTGGTGGAGGAAATAATCTTTTAACTAAATATTGTTGAAACATAATAATTACATGGAAAAGAATAAAATTGGACCCTTACCTAATCCCATATACAAATATTAACTCAAAATAGATAAAAGACCTAAATATAAATCTTAAGACTATAAACTTTTAGAAGAAAATCTGGGTCATAAAACCTCACAACATTGAAATTGGCAATGATTTCTTGGATATGATTTCAATGGCACAGGCAACAGAAGAGTATACAAACTCCCTAAAAAATAAAAAAAATTGTATATCCAAAGACAATGTAAACAGAGTTAAAAGTTACTAATAGAAATGGATAAAATATTTCCAAATGCTATATCTGAAGGTATATTAATATTCCAACTAGAAATCCTAAAAATTAACAACAATAAAGGCAAACAATACAATTTAGAGATAGGTAAAAGACTAATATAAAAAATGAATCTCCACATATAACCAATCTTAGTTGTCTGTTGGATGGAGAATCTTGTTTCTCTGGTTCTGGTGTGTGTTACCTATTTCTTCTTTGTAGTTAATCTCTTTGAGTATTTTCTTTAGTGCTGGTTTTGAAGACATAAATTCCTTCAGTTTCTGTTTGTCATGGAAGCTTCTTATTTCTCCATGTAATTTGATAGAAAGTTTTGCTGGGTAGGAAATTTTTGGCTGGAAGTTGTTTTCTTTCAGAGTTTGGAATATGTTACTCCAAGCCCTTCTGGCTCTCATGACTTGGTTTGGGAAGTCTGGAGTGATTCTAATTGGTTTGCCTCTGAATGTCACTTGGCCCTTTGTTTTTGTTGCCTTTAAGATTCTCTGCTTGGCTTCCACATTGGTCATTTTGACAATTATGTGGCATGGGGATCCTCTTCTCCGATCCTGTCTAAAGGGAGTTCTATAAGTTTCCTGGATCTGTGTATCAACCTCTTGCTCTATGTTTGGAAAATTTTCTGCTATTACTTCCTTGAAGAGATTGTTGATCCCTTTGGTTTCACTTTCTTTTCCCTCCTCTATTCCAATTATTCTTAGGTTAGCTCTCTTAAAATGGGCCCATATTTCTTCAGTGTCAGATTCCTGCTGTTGGATATTTTTTTCTAGATTAGAAACTATGCGTTCATTTTTGGATTGATCATCTTCTAAGAGCGAGATTCTGTTCTCCATGTGGTCTAATCGGTTGTTTGTGCTTTGAATTGAGGCCTTTACTTCATTAATTGCATCCTTTATCTCTTTTTGGCTCTCTCTGAGTTCTTTTCGAAGCACCTCTATTATTTCTACAGTTATTTTCCTGATTTGATCTTCTAGAAATCTCTGATTTTCTGTTTTATCGGGTTCTGATGTTGTGGGGTTGTGGGCATTCATTGCTCCAGTGTTATTCCTCTTTCCCATGATTTCGGAAGTTTGTGCCTTCTCTGGGTTCTTCCCTTGGGTCACTATGACTTCACTTAAGGTGCTCTGGATCTTGAGTCTGTAGTATCTCAGACCCCACTACTCCTTTACTGGGTTGTATCACAAAGTCTCCGACCCAGGGAGTCGATAGAGGCTGCTTTAGACTGTGGGGGGTGCCAGGTTGCACGTTCTCCTATGGTGTGATATCTCTGTCACCGCCACTCCCCCACTGGGTCAGGTCCCAGGGAGTACAGTACTGGGATTTCTCCTCTGGGGCCTGCAATTTGACTCACTGTTCTTGAGTTCGCAGATGTAGCTGTACTGGCCTCGGTGAATTCGCTGCTGCTGCCGCTGGTGGCAATATGGCGCCACTGCCATGCCCTCGGCCGTGAGGCTGGCTATTTCTTCTTGGTTTTGAGTTCCACTCTGAGTCCTTGCAGCGTGTGCTGAGCTCAGCCACTGGGAGCTTTAGATGTTCCCTGCGCTGAAAAATCCCGCCCGGCTGTTCTGCAGTGGCTCATCTCGGCTTGCTGTAGCCGTCCGGTGAAGTCGCCGCTGCCGCCGGCAGTATGGCACTGCTGCCGCGTCCTCGGGCGTGAGGCCGGTGTATCTCCTCTGTGGCTCTGAGCTCTGTTCTCAGTCCGCTTTCTCTCTGGAGCCTGGTGATTTTTTTGTTTCTCTGGTGATGGTGTTTTCTGGCTATGAAAGGTGCTGATTTTGTGGTAATGGAGATTGGTTGTTAGCGGGGCTCTTAAGCCCCGCTTTTCTTGGTCGCCCTCAAACGATTTTAAATGTATTCTTTTACGTATTTATGATTTGGTTTTGGTACTAGGGATTAAACCCAGGGGCATTATGCCTCTGAACTCTGCTACCCCAGCATTTTTCTTTAATTTTTGAAACAAGATCTCAGTTGCTCAGGGTCTCATTAAGGGCCTTGAACTTGGGACCCTCCTGTCTCAGCTTCTCAAGTCCTGGGATCACAGGCATGTGCCACTGCATGTAACTCCTACTCATGTATTTGACAAAAAAATTAAGAGATTCTAAAATTATACGACAGGCTAGTTAATAATTTATCCTTATCTGTCCTTTTTAATTTCCCACTCTCTAGGATAACCAATGTTACATGTAGGTTCATTTGTATACACAGTCACACACACATGCACATGTATTTTGTTTAATTTGCAAAAGTAGATACCTGTTCTTGAACATCTGACTTGCAGTTTTCAGTTAATATTATATCATAGACCTAACTCATTCTGATTTTTAAAACCTTCTCTTTGGAATAAAACATATCTACAGAAAAGCTCACAAATTATAAATTCAGTTAAATTGGTTATTATGTGATTATCTTTTGCTATAGATAACATTATAATGTTAGTTATATTTTACTGTATATAAGAAGTTTTCCCCAGTTTATCAGCTTGAAGCAATAGCATTTATTATTTCATGGTTGAGAACTGCGGTACCGCTTAGCTGGGTCCCTCTGCTCCACGGTGCCTGGCTCAGTAGGGTCCACTTCCAAGCTGACTCATGGTGAGAAAGGCCTTGGTTCTTTGCCAGCGAGCTTCTCTGTAGGACAGTCTCATACCCTGACAGCTGGCTTCTCCCACGTCGAGTGATCTGAGAACCCAAGACAAAGGGCATGGTCTTTTTTTATACCCTGATCCCAGAATTGACATCTCATCCTTCTCTTTGTGAGAAATGAGTTAAAAAGGTTATCCCATACTCAAGGCCAGGGGACCACGCACAGATGTGAACACCAGGAGGCAGGGACACTGAGGACCAGGTCAGGGGCGGCCTGCCTCCAATCAGCAGTCCTCATGTAACCAACAACCCGGGGAAGAAAGGAACCACCACCACCACAGTACCACACGGGTACCACAGTACCACACGGCCTCTGCCCTGACCCGGGCTTTCTCCCCAACCCTAACCCTCTTCTCACTTCTAATGGGATGTTTGGTCTGCTTTTTATTAAATAGAATCCTACTATATATGTGTATATGTGTATGTGTATGTGTATGTGTGTGTGTGTGTGTGTGTGTGTGTGTGTGTCCATTTTCTTCCAATTAACATTCTTAACATTGTTTTGAGATTCATCAATGCTATGGATTTCTCATCAAGCTAGCAATTTATTTGTTTATTTGTATCTATATGGATTCATGGTTTTCTGTGTTGTTCAGTGAGTTTTAAGTTGTTACTTTTGGTGTTTATTTTATTTTTGTGGTACTGGGAATTGAATCCAGGGCCATACCTCTGAGCCACACCCCCAACCCTATTTTGTTTTTATTTTGGAATTCACTGCGTTGCTGAGGCTGGCCTTGAACCTGTGATCCTCCTGTCTCAGTCTCCCAAGTATTACAGGGTGCATCGCCATGCCTGGCTACTTTTAGTATTCATTTTGATGCTTGATTTGTCTCTAGCCATGTTATCTAGACCAAATGACCTCATTTTAGGGAGCCTCAGTTTCCCTCCTCTGCGAAGTGGAGGTTATAAAAGCTAGCACACTAGGCCATCGTGTGGATTAAACGACACAGCGTGTAAGGTGCCAGCTCAGTGCTGCACAGAGTTGGGAGGTTTTTTAAAGATACTGCCATTGGCAGACCACTGACCTCTGCTCCGGGAGGTGAGGAAGAACATTTTAGGTGCTTCTGATGTGAGGCAGGATTGACTTCAGTGGATGTCCAGGGCTTGTCCCCTGCCCGCCCCACCCCAGCCTAGGCACTCTGTGAGTGGACACGTGCGTGGGTTGTGTTTCAGCTCAGTGAGCCTGGAAGACTGGCTGGACTTCTCCAACACCAACGTGGAGAAGGCCGACAAGCAGCGGAACAACTCCCTGGCTCTGAAGGCCCTGGAGGACCGGATCCTGTGCCAGACGGCCCACGACCTGCGCAGGCAGTGCGATGTGGTGGACACGGCATTCAAGAACGGGCTGAAGGAGACCAAGGATGCCCGGGACAAGCTGGCTCTTCATCTGGCCAAGGTGTGGCTCCTGGGGCGGGGAGCAGGAAGAGTGGATTCTGGGAGGTTCTCCATTGAAACTAGAATGTCTCCTGGACCGGACTGCTGCACTTTTGATGCTGGGTTAACTAGTGAGCGAGGGCCACTCAAGTCTGCCTCTTAGCAGCAGGCTAAGACCTGGGGGCTGGGTGGACTTCATCCTCCTTAGGCTTCCATCGCCGCTCACTGCTGCAGAGGCCGAGTGGGCAGGAGACCCGAGGCCTGGGGTCTGGCCGCACCTTTGTGCCTGCTCTGTGACCAGAGGCATGGGGCCCCTGTTCCTCTTTATGTGACATATGGCAATGGACTACTGGTGTCAGGCATCCTTCATGACCCTCAACTGCCATGGCTTCATGCAACTAATTTTTTCAAACACAGCTGTCACTTTGGGTCTCCGGGCCAGTTGTTTCCTTCCCATTATCTCATGGTGTGTTGGTAAACTGGCTTTTGGATGCCAAAAACAGGTTCTGAGGTGTACGGATAGATTTCCATGTGTAAACACTCCCATTGTGGTCCATTTCAGGCTACCCCTTTACTAATAGTTGGCAGAGCTGCCGATACAGAGCTGCCCACCAGAGCCCACGGGAGGCTCGCTCCGACACACTGTCCTCACTGCCCGGGTGCCTGGGTCCTGACATAGCTCTCCAGAGTCCTCCTATGCTGAGGACATTGAGATGCAGCCCAGTGAACAGTGCTGCGTTTGGATGGAGGAGCTGGGGACCCAAACTCCAGCCTGGCGATTGCTGGAGGGGAGACTTGAGATCCATCAAAACTTCTGAACCCCTTATCCCAGCTGTAACATGGGGACAGTGATGGGGCTCTGCACTTGAGAGGAGCAGAGCCCGGGGCAGCAGTGTCCAGTGGGAATGTGTTGCCAGCAATGTGTGTTGTTTCACATTTCCTAGTAGCCACTTAAAAAAAAAGTAAAAAGCAGGTGAGAGTGTTAGAATGTTTTATTTAATCTGCTATGTAAAAAATTATCATTCAACCTGTTATCAACATAATTAGTGATATATTTTACTCTTTTTTAAAAAAAGAAGTATTTGAAATCTAAGGTGTACAGACATCCTTCAGTATCTGCAGGATTAGTCCCAGGACCTCCCTTGGATACCCACATCCACAGATGCTCGGCTCCCTTACCCAGAGTGCCATAGTATTTGCATAGAACCTATGCATACCCTCCCCTATACTTACGATCATCTCTAGATTACTTATAAGATCGACTTCCATGTGGTGCTATATAAATAGTTGTTAGGCATTATTGTTTCGGGAGCAATGACAAAAAATTGCACATGTTCAATATAGACAGTTGTTTTTCAAACATTTCCTCTTTGTGGTTAAACTGGCAGGTCCAGAACTGGAAGGATGCAGAGGATGGACTGTCATTTGACACTAGCAGCTCAGCTCAGTTAGGGCTAGGCTGCCGGAGCCAGCTGGCAAAAGTACGGGTTCCGAGGAGAGGCGTGAGGATGAAAGAATTTTTAATTCTAACTCGGGGGGGCGGGGGGAGGTGCCGGCCTACTATCTCTACTGGCCGACCCCTGCTCCTGGGTCAATATCTCTACTGGTCGACCCCTACTCCTGGGTCAGTATTCTCTTTTGGGCCGGTGACGGGTTTATTTCTCTAGAGGTATTTATATAGTTAAAGGTTAATCAATATCCTCGTGCTATCACCACCGGAATACAATAAAAGACCAATCCAAAGCACATACATTACAGGTATGTTAATCAGTACCCTGGTGCCATCACCACCTGATCTTCTCTCAGACCTCTTACTTTGAACTTTCCATGACCCCAACCCTTGTTTACTCTGGGCGAAGGACAGTCAGGGGAAAACCTTAATGGTTCCCCACACTAGGCTCATTGCATGTGTGTGGCAGCCACATGAGCCCAGTGGCAGCTACATCAGTGCGTGTTCCTGAGGATCGAACCCAAAGCCTCACACATGCTAGGCAACTGTCTTACCACCACTGAGCGTCATTCCCAGCCGCTAGCTTAGTCTTAATTATGGAGAGTTAAGAAGCTTCATATGAGTGAGGTGAGTTAGAGACTGGGGCCATGAATCACAGAGCCAAGGAAGATAACCAGAATTTTATTTTAATTGAAATAATTTACAAGGGTAGTGGTCTAAGAGAAAGAAAAATAAAGAGTGGGATTTTATCAAGTTCTGAGATTTTAGGTAGACCATTTAGCTTTCTTAAGAGCCCCCCAAACTCCAAATCCAATCAAAAGACATAGTCACCTTGCTGGAGTGGCATTGCTATGTGAGTGGAAGAATTGGGTCACGCACGCTTTCAGTAACTCTGAGGCCCTCACCCTGTTGGAGACCAACAACCCAGATTCTGTGAGAAAAGAGCCTACGTGCTTATTGTCTCGCTAGAAGCCTCCAGAAAAGCTCCGTGAGGGGACCTCACTTTGCAGGGACAATGGTTTCCTTACCAGTCAAAGCATATTCTAACCTCCAGTCTACTCACAATTAAGTATAGGCATGTTTAAGATATCTAACCCAGGAGTCAGCAAACTTTTTCTATAAAAGACCAAAGAGTAAAAATTTTAGGTTTTTTGGGCCAAAAGGCAAAAATAAAGGATATTATGTTGGTATTTATGTAGTATGGGAGAAAACAAATTTCCACAAAAATTTTTTTTGGACAAAATTGATAATGTGATAATAAATATCAAAATTCAAAATGTCCTAATAAATATCAAATTCAAAATGTAACAATAATGATAGTTCAGTTTAATTATTTATAATACAGGGCTACTAAAGAGAAATAAATTCTTTTTGGGGGTAGGATATCATCTTGCTTTGTTGGGATTAAAGTTAATATTGCCTATAAAACCTGTTGCAAATATTTCTCTCTTAATGTTAATCTGTAGTGGGGTTTTCCATAATTCATCTTTGAAAATACCTTTTTATTCAGATAGGTATTGCCAAATTATAAGTGATGAAGCAATGATTTTAATTGAGTTAATTTAGATTCTTCTGATTCTGGCTTTTTGGTGTGTCATTACATAGCAAACGAATCATATCCAGATGGAGAGGTAAAAGCTTCTTAATTGCACAGTTAAATGGCTTTTGAAATATGGGAATTTCCTTTGCACTTGCTGTGAGGTCCAAAAAAATGGTTGGAACTTGGCAATACTTGTTGCAGGTTTATGTGGGCATGGAAGTCTTGCTTCTTGTCTTGGTGTTTGATAGCACAGGAGCATACAAAGCAACCTGACATATTGTAATGAAGATCAAGGTTATCGAAATGACTTTACTACCTTGTGAGCCTGGCATCTAAGTGCTGTCTTGCCGTGCAGTATTAGGTTGGATTAATTAAATATTATTAAGTTTGCAGCAAAAGCTAATTTTTAAGACTATTCAGCGTTTGATAATAGTGTTCGAGGGTAGTTTTTCTTATTCAGAAAAATTTTGATTGTGGCCTTGGTCTATAATGAGTCACAAGAAATTTTTGCCACTGCTAGACTACTAAATTGCTGAGTGGTAGGGCACACCAGGATATTCGAGTTCTATTTCTGACAAAAATTGACAGATGTCTCCAATAAAAAAAATTAAAAAAATTGACAGATGTGATGGAAGTCTACTAGGGCTAATGAAGTTCACTGTTTTTTATTGTTTGTTTGTGTGTGGGAGGGCCATGGGGGATTGAACCCAGGGGTATTTTATCTCCGAGATATACCCCCAACAGTATCTTTAAAAAAATTTTTTTTTTCCGTTACTAGGGATGGAACTCAGGGGAATTCTACCTTACAGCCACACCCCCAGCCCTATTTTTTATTCTTTATTTTGAAACAGGGTCTCACTGAGTTGCAAAGGGCTAAGTAGTAGCTGAGGCTGTCTGTGAACTGTGATCTTCCTGTCTCAGCCTCCCAAATGCTGGGATTCCAAGTGTGTGCCACCACGCCCAGCTTTTTAAAATTTTTATTTGGAAACAAGAGTTCTGCTAGGTTGCTGAGAGTCCTGCTACTTGCTGAGACTGTCCTCAGACCTGCGATTCTCCTGTTTCAGCCTCCCAAGTACTGGGATTACAAATGTGGGCCACCATACCCAGCTAAGTTCACTGTTTTTTATTGTTTATTTATTTATTTTGGTACTGGGACTGAACAAAGGATATTCTACATCTGAGCTACAGTCTTGCCCCCTATGCCGTTTTAAATTAGAAATACCGTCTCGCTTAGTTGCTGAGGCTGGCCTCAGAAATGTGACCCCCCGGTCTCAGCCTTAACTTTAAATAACTTATATTTTCATATCTATCTTGTTCAACTAAGCCTTTTTCTGTCCAACACATATTTTTTTTTTAACTGCCAATTAGCAGATTTCGCTTCACGTTGCTCTGAATTAGCTTTTTCTTAACTTTTGGAAAATTGTTATTTAATGCAGAATATTAACAGAGGCAAATTCTTTAGTCATTTTGAACACTGACTCCTTGAATAAACCAACATAGAACACTCCTCAACTCCTTAAGCACAAAGGGAGCCGGGTGCAGTGGTTCATGCTTGTAATCTCAGTACTTGGGAGGCTGAGACAGGACAATCATAGGTTGGAGGCCAGCCTCAGCAATTTGGTGAGGCTCTCAGCAACTTAGTGAGACCCTGTTTAATTCTAATTTTAGTATATGTGCTGCTGAAATGAGCACACCCTACTTCAAAAATAAAAAAGTGCTGGGGATGTAGCTCAGAGATAGAATGCCCTTGGGTTCAATTCCCAGAACCAAAAACAAGCAAAACACACAGAAAGCCAAAGGAAAACCATTCAAAATAATTGGCCCTTTTAGCCAGGTGTGGTGGTGCACACTTGTAATCCCAGTACTTAGGAGACAGAGGCAGGAGGATCACAGGTTCAAAGCCAGCCTCAGCTACTTAGTGAGGCCCCTGCAACTTAGTGAGACCCTGTTTCCAATAAAAAAAATTTAAAAATAGGGCTGGGCGAGTAGATTAGAGGCAGAATGCCTCTGGGTTCAATCTCCACTACCACAAATTAGAATTTAAATGGATTTTATTCCTTATGTCCTTAAATCTTTGAACATCTATCTTGATTGGGGTTAGGTGGAATCTCAGCACAGTTTTGATTTGCATCTCCCTGATGGCTAGTGATATTGAACATCTTTTCATGTATCTATTGGCCCTTTGTATCTCTTCTTTTGTGAAGTGTCTATTTAGTTCATTTGCCCATTTCTTGATTGGGTTGTTTGTTTTGCTAGTGTGGAGTCTTTTGAGCTCTTTGTATATTCTGGATATTAGCCCCCTATCAGAGTGGTGGCTGGTAAAGATCGTCTCCCATTCTGTAGGCTTCCTCTTTAGGTTCTTGATGGTTTCGAAGAAACTTTTTAGTTTGAAGAGATCCCACTTATAAATTATTGCTTTAATTTCCTGCACTTTGGAAGTCTTATTGAGAAAGTTACTTTCTATGCCTATATGTTGGAGTGTTGATCCTCTGCCTTTCTCTAATAACTTCACAGTCTCTGGTCTAATTTCTAAGTCTTTGATCCATCTCGAGTTGATTCCTGTGCATGGCGAGAAGTAAGGATTCAGATCCAACTTTCTACAAATGGATAGCCAGTTCTCCCAGCACCATTTGTTGAAAAGGCTGTCTTTTCTCCAGCGTATGAGTTTGGCTCTTTGTCAAAGATCAGTTGACTATAGATGTGTGGGTTTGTTTCTGTATCTTCTATTCTGTTCCACTGGTCAGTCTGCCTATTGTTGTGCCAATACCGTGTTGTTTTTACTACTATTGCTCTATAGTATAATTTGAATTCCGGTTCATGTGCTGTATCTTGGGGGGTGGTGAATTGTTTTTTTTTTTTTTTTTTGGTACTGGGGTTCCTGGAAACCCTTCTACCTCCGGGCTACACTCCCAGACCTATTTTTGTATTTTTTATTTGGAAACAGGGTCTCTTAAGCCAGCAAGGCTGGCTTCGAACCTGTGTGATCCTCCTGTCTCTGCCTCCCAAGCACTGGGATTACAAGCGTGTGCCACCACGCCCGGCCATTTTCAGATATTTTTATTTTTATTTTATTTTATTTTTATTTATTATTATTTTTTTTGGTGGTACTGGGGGTGGAACCCAGAGGCTTTCTACTTCCGGGCTATACTTCCAGACCCATTTTATATTTTATTTGGAAACAGGATCTCACTAAGTTGCTGAGAGCCTAAGTAGCCGAGGCTGGCTTCGAACCTGCGCGATCCTCCTGTCTCAGCCTCCCAAGCACACGGGGATTACAAGCGTGTGCCACCACGCCCGGCCATTTTCAGATATTTTTAAATAGCAGAAGTGGGCTAAGGCACACTGGCAATAAAACAAAGTATGATGTCATTGTGTGTATGATGGTTGGAATGCTGTCCAGTCGTAACCGTGTCACTGTGGTTTCTAGGGCTCTGGGCAACAGTGCAAAGCAGGGCTAGGGTTACAGCCCATCTGTTGTGGCCACGTGGCTCTGTTGTCACCAGGGCAGGAGAGTACGTCAAATACACGATGTGCGTGGCTGCATTCCAATAAAACTTTACTTAGAGATGCAAAGCACAACTTTACATAATTTCCACATAACATGAAATATTCTGCTTTAGAAGGGTAAAGCTTTGTTATTTTTGCACTGGAGGTTGAACCCTGGGGCAATCTGCCTCCAAGCTATACCCCCAGCCCCATTTAGTTTTTATTTTGAAACAAGGTCCAGCTAAGTTGATGAGGGTGAACTTGAGCCTGTGATCCTTCTGTCTCAGATTCCCAAGTGCTGAAATTACAGGTAAATACCACCACACCTAGCTATAAAAGAGTAAAAAAGTTTTTTTTTTTTTTTTCTGGTGGTACTGGGGTTCCCGGAAACCCTTCTATCTCCGGGCTACACTCTCAGACACCAATTTTTTATATTTTTATTTGGAAACAGGGTCTTTTAAGCCAGTGCAGCTGGCTTCTAACCTGTGCGATCCTCCTGTCTCCGCCTCCCAAGCGCGGGGATTACAAGCGTGAGCCACCACACCTGGCTTAAAAGAGTAAAAATTTTAACTGAATAAAAAGATAAGCCATAGGCTTGGAGAAAATATTTGCACCACACCTATATGATAAAGGACTGTATTTGAAATATACAAAGAATTCTTAAAGCTCAACAATAAGGGGGAAAAAAAACAATTAAAAAATGGGCAGAGCCAGGCATGGTGGTGCACCCTGTAATCCCAAGCATTTGGGAAGCTGAGACAGGATCGAGATTTGTGGACAGACTCAGCTATTTAGTGAGGCCTTTTGCAACTTAGTGAGACCCTTTCTGTTTCAAAAAATAAGGAATAAAAATAGGGCTGGAGGTGTGGGTTGGAGGTAGAATGTCTCTGGGTTCCATCCCAGTACCACACACACACACACACACACACACACACACACACACAAAAGGGCAAAAGATCTGAATGAACACCTCACCAATAAAGACATATTGGTGGCTATTAAGCATATGAAAATACATTCAGCATCATATGTCATTAGAACATTGCAAATTAAAACAACACTGAGATATCCCATGCATCTGTAGGAAATCCAAAGCACAGACAACAATTTATTCCTCCTCCTCCTCCTCCTCCTCCTCCTCCTCCTCCTCCTTCTTCTTCTTCTTCTTCTTCTTCTTCTTCTTCTTCTTCTTCTTCTTCTTCTTCTTCTGTACTAGGGATGGAACCCAGGGGCATTCTATCTCCAAGCCAAACCCCCAGTTCTATTTTTATTCTTTATTTTGAAGCAGGGTCTCACTGAGTTGCAGAGGGCCTCACTAAGTAGCTGAGGCTGTCCACAAACCACGATCCTCCTGTCTCAGCCTCCCGAATGCTGTTATCACAAGCCTGCACCACCATGCCCAGCTAATATCAATTTCTGTAATGCCTGTATTTGAGAGGCTGAGGATTGCAGATTTGAGGCCATCCTCAGCAACTTAGTGAGACCTTGTTTCAAAATAAAATATGAAGAGGGGGTGAGGGAATAGCTCAGAGGTAGAAAACCTCTGGATTCTAAAAAAAAAAAAAGAAAAGAAAATGAAGAAAGCACCCCCTCTCCCTCAAAAACTAAAAAAATTCTGGTGAGGATGTGGAACAAATGGGACAGCCAGTTTGGCAGCTTCTTACAAAACTAAACATGCGCTTACGTTATCCGTGTCACTCCTTGGCATTTGCCTGAATGAACTGAAAACTTACATCTGTGTGAAATCTGCATGTGAATGTTATAGCAGCTTTATTCATAATTACCCAAAGTTGAAAGTTACCAAGATGCCCTTCAGTAGGTAGATGGATGAACAAACTCTGATATCTCGTTCTAAAAAGATATCAAATCATTCCAGAAAGATGAGTGATCAAGCCATAAAAAGACACAAAGGAAACTTAAATGTATTTTGCTGAAAGAAACCAAACTGAAATTCATAGTGTATGAATCACATTGTAGGATGATAACTATATTACATTCTGGATAAAGGCAAAACTTGGAGACAGTAAGATCAGTGGTTGCCAGGATTTCAGAGTGGGTAGAGGAGAGCAGGAGGGATGAATAGGCCGAACATGATTTTCTTTTAAAAATTTGGGGGGCAGTAAAACCTAGTCTGTATGGTATGGTAGTGGTGGGCACAAGTACAGAGAATGTACCCTATTGCAAACTATGGACTTTAGTTAATAATAGCATAATAATATTGGCTTATCAACTGTAACAGTTATTATAAATTGTAACATCAATGCAAGGTGGCAATGGGAAAACACGAATGGGGTAGATGGGAACTGGATTTCCTGTTAAAATTTTCTATAAATCTAAAACTGCTAAAGCTGGGTGTGGTGGCATATGTTTGTAATCCCAGTACTTGGGAGGCTGAGACAGGAGGATTGCACAGGTTTGAAGCTCAGCCTCAGAGTGAGGCTCTCAGCAATTTAGTGAGACCCTGTTTCCAAATAAAGTATAAAATAGGTCTGGGAGTATGGCCCGGAGGTAGAAGGCCCCGGGTTCCATCCCCAGTACCACAATAAATAAATAAATAAATAAATAAATAAATAATAAAAGATAGGACTGGTGGTATAGCTCAGAGGTAGAAAGCTCCTGGGTTCCATCCTCTACCGCAAAATAAATAAATAAATCTGTGCTAAAAAACTAAAGGCTATTAACTTAGAAACTTCTTACTTCATAGCTTGTACAAAAATAGATGCAAACTGTATTTACCCCATGGGGCATAGTTTGCTGATTCCTGACCATATCAGTAGTATTAGTTTTGTTTTAAAATATCTATATAGTGCAGGGCGTGGTGGCGCACGCTTGTAATCCCCATGCTTGGGAGGCTGAGACAGGAGGACCGCGCAGGTTCAAAGCCAGCCTCAGCTGGCTTAAGAGACCCTGTTTCCAAATAAAATATAAAATAGGTCTGGGAGTGTAGCCCGGAGGTAGAAGGCCCCTGGGTTCCATCCCCAGTACCACCAAAAAAAAAAAAAAAAAAAAAGAAAAAAAAGTATCTATATATTAAGTTAAAATTTCATTAAGTTTGAAGACAGAATATTTAGGAGAACCTAAGATACATAATGTCTACTGGTTTATTAGATTGATGAAGCCTATTTAAAGAAATCCAGAAGGCCTTGCTTGTTAATATAACTCAAGTATTTAAATATATATACATTCATTGGGCATGATGCACATGCCCATAATCCCAGGATTTGGGAGGCTGAGACAGGGGGATCACAGATTTGAGGCCAGCCTTGGCAATTTAGCAAGACCCTCAGTAACTTAGCATGATCCTGTTTCAAAATAAAAAGGGCTGAGAGTGTAGCTCAGAGGTAGAATGCTCCTGGGTTCAACATATTTCTTTATATACACATACATTATATATATAATTTATAAATGCTGCTCTAAATAAAGGTCAGAGGATTTTAGCTAAGTTTGAAGTAGAGTAGCTATTAAACAAATCAATTTGATGTGATTCACATTTCCTAAACTTGAAAATAATAGTGTGAACTGAATTAAAAAAATTAAGAAATGTTAAGAAAAAGCTTACAAAGATCAAATGTAATAAATGGACTTTATTTGATTCTAATTTGAACAAATCATCTCTTAAAATATCAGGGAAGTTTGAACAGTAGATATTAGATGGTAATAAAGAATAATTTTGGGGGTGTGATAAAAGTTATGTTTAAATGAAAAACAGAATCCTTATATCTTAGAAATATGTACTCAAGTATTTAAGGCTGAAAGGACATACTATCTGGTATTTGTTCTAAAATAATTAAGCTGATGGGCAGCGATGGGAGTAGGTGATATGCAAAACAAGACTGGTCATACACTGATCACTGCTTGGTTGATGTGTGTGTGAGCTCACTATTCTATATGCCTATGTTTGGAAAGTTCCGTGGTGCAAAGTTAAAATAGAAACAAAGAATATATATATATATATATATATATATATATATATATATATATATATTTTTTTTTTTTTTTTTTTTTTGTGGTGCTGGGGATGGAATCCTGGGCCGTGTGCAGGCAGGACAAGTGCTCTTGTCTCAGGATAAGTGAGCTACATCCCCAGCCCTAAGTAAATGTTAATCTAAAACAAACAAACAAAAAAAAAACTCCAAAAGAACAAGAAGTAATTTATAAGTAGTCTTTTCTGCACATGAAGCCTTCCTCAAAAATACCATTGAAGCTCAGCTGGCACTATCACTCTTTCTCTGGGCCTGCAGGGGCCAGCACGGGGCTGGGAAAGATAGGCAGGTTTCTGCTCTGGACACAAAGGTGCTCTGTACCCACACGGCAGACAGGACCTTGAGCCTCAGCTCAACCTTTGCTGGCGTTGCCTTTGCTGAGGGCACTCTCCAGGGCTGGACGACATGACGACAATTGCCAGCACCATCCGTGAGCTTCTAAGGTGGGAGGAGAGCCTTGCCCACAGCAGTTATGGTTTTAGGGAAGAGAGATCTGACTTATTCCAGGGTTCTGCCCTGGTAGAAATCCGAGGTTCACCTCTTCCTAACCTACATGATCACAACGTCCCTGCTGTGTGCGCTCGTTTTTGGAGGAGCACAGCTTGGCTTCACCTACCCTTCTTCCCGCAAGGTCATGGAAGAGATCGCGTCCCAGGAGAAAAACATCTCACTTCTCGAAAAAGCCATCCTCGATCAAGAAGGGCCTGCCAAGGTGGCTCACACGCGCTTGGAGACCAGGACCTGCCGCCCTAACGTGGAGCTGTGTCGAGATGTGGCTCAGTATCGGCTGCTCAAGGAGGTTCGGGAGATTGACCAGAATGTGGCAAGGTAGGCCAGCTGCGGGCGGGCAGAGGGCCCTGGGGTGCGACCCCCAGCCTGGATTGCAAGCAGGGGCTAGCCAGTGGAGAGAGGGTTAAACCAGCTCTGCAAAGAGGAATTTCTCCTAGAGGCCAGCCTCCACTGATTCCAGGCCAAATTGTTGCCACGCAGGAAATGGATCCCATGTTGACATTTTACTAAAGAAGTCCAAACCCAGAGGTTTAGGTAAAAGCCAGTTTTAAATATTGGCATTTCGTGGAGAAGTCTGCCAGAAATTTGGTCCATGGCCACCAGGAGGCAAGAGGGAAGGGATGAGCCCGGGTCAGTTCTGCACTGGATTATCCTCTAACCCAAATACATAAGCGATGCACAGAGATCATTCCCATGTGTTCTTCTACCCTAAGATTAAAGGAAACCTTAGCCCAAGCTCAGGTGGAGCTGAAGGGGCTGAATCGCAGACAGCTTGCCCTGCAGGAGGAAATCCAGGTGAAAGAGAACACCATCTACATCGATGAAGTGCTGTGCATGCAGATGAGGAAGTCCATCCCACCGCGCGATGGCGACGATCACGGGGGCTGGGCGGGGGGCCTCCGCCCCGATGCCATCTGCTAATAGTAGGGACCACTGAGATGCTCATTAAATCATGTCATAAAACAGGAAACGGTACGGTACTCTCTTAACAGGTTGGCAGGACCCGAGTCTCAGCCTCTGGCCTGAGGGTCGCAGACTGCCGGGGACAGATCCGGGGCCGGTTCAGTTCTTCCCTAGGGGCCAGCGGGTGGGTATTAGCAGTTCAGTGCCGTGCATCAGCTGCAGGCCACCTTCATCTCCGGGGACTTGGGGCCAGAGAAGGGCGCAGGATGTGTTAGTTGAGATTCATTTCAATTGAGAGGTAGCCCCCGCTTGCTCATGAGACGGGATGCCAATATTTCGTAGTCTCTCAAATCCCCTTCCCTGAAAAACATTGTGGTGTCTGCTGGCTTAGACCCCCTGCCCACGCCGGCCCATGGGAAGTCTGCACAAAACGTAGATGGATTCTGAGCCCCCCACCCCGAGTGAAATGATTCCAACTCAAAACGCAATCTAGTGGCAGGGATGAGAGGGCGTTCCAGGGTGCTGAGGTTTGGGGTTATGAATGGGATTTCCCTGGCTCTCAGGCTTCAAGAGGGCTCAGAAGACCCGGGAGCAGGCGCGTCCTCTGCGGGCTGGGCGGGGCGCAGCCGGTGCGTGGACCCCAGGTGTGGGGTTGTCAGTTTGAGGAACAGCTCTGGATTCCAGAGGCCGCTTGGCCGGCGGAGCCACACGCTCTAGCGCCCCCGCGCGGTGAGGAATTTTAGAAGTTTTTTTTCTTTTCCTAAATAGAAACCCTGAGTGCGTTTAGTGCTGGTTTCTAGATCACTTAGAGGTCAATGAGAGTATTTTTTTCTTCTTAAATGCTCCAGTAACAGTAAATGAAAGGAAAAATAATCTTGCTAGCATAGATTAAAATCTGTGATTAAGAGTATAGTTTCTGAGCCAGGTGCAGTGGTGCACGTGTATAATCTCAGTATGTGGGAGGCCGAGACAGGAGGATCACAGGCTCCAGACCAGCCTCAGCAATTTAGCAAATCCTCAGCAACTTAGATGCTGTTTCAAAAAAGTAAATAAATAAAATGGGCCGGGCATGATGGCACACATTTGTAATCGGCATTTGGGAGGCTGAGATGGAAGGATCGCGGTTTCACGGACAGCCTCAGTTACTTAGTGAGGCCCTCTGCAACTCAGTGCGACCCTGTTTCAAAATAAAGAATAAATATAAGGCTGAGGGTGCAGCTCGGAGGTAGAATGCCCCTGGCTTCCATCCCCAGTACCACAAATAAGTCTGGGGATGTAGCACGGAGGTAGAAGGTCTCTGTACCACAAAAGAAAGAAAGAAATATAGAAAGGAAGGAAGGAAGGAAGAAAAAGGCTGGGGGGTGTAGAAGTGGAATGCCTTGGGTTCAAACCCTTTTATCAAAAAAAGGTGTAGGTTTTGGGGGGGCAGAGTGTAGCTCAAGGACTTCACAGGGTCTGTCTCATGAGAGCCAGCGTTCAGTAAACACAGGCTGCCTGGGATGGCCCCACCCTACACCAGTATAATCTCTGCATGGGCATTCTCATGGCTAGTCTCGGCTGTGTATAATTGTTTCTTCCTTAATTGCATGTTGCAAGCAGTTTTCTAGGTTGCCTTATCATTATCTTAATGGCTGCACATGCTTCTTTAAAAGTTTTTACTAGCCTGTTTCCGTATATTCACTGTCTTTTCCAAAGAGCTCTGCTTACAGCCGGCTGCCTTCTGCTGGGTGGCAGCAGCTCAACAGCACGGCTGGCAAGCCGGGCACCGTGGCGCATGCCTGTGATCCCAGTATTGGGTGGGAAGCCAAGACAGGAGAATTGCAGGTTTGAGACCAGCCTCAGCAACTTGGTGAGACCCTGTTTCAATCAATCAATTAATCAATGGGATGGGGAGTCAATCTCCAGTATAAAAAAATCTGGCTGGTTGACTGTCAAAGGAAGACCTCTGCCACGGGAAACTTTCACTCACTCATTCCACAGCAGAGAAGGAACACATTCCAAGTACAGGTACACCGCTCAGTGCCTCCCACACCTGGAGCTGCTTTTATACCTGCACCAGCATGCGCTTCCCTACTGCTTATTGGACACCTGGTGAGAAGGGCACGGAAGGCTTAGATTCTCACCCAACACTGCCAAGAAAACCCCTCCTCCTCTTAGGGCTCTCTGTAGGGAAGGAGGAGGATTAGACTAGATGGTGCAGAGTACTCCTTGTATCCAGCGTTCCCTAGGTCTGGAAGCCTAGCCCCAGCTGTGGCGTGGGACACAGGAACAGCCAGGAATGTGGACATAATCCCAGGATGGTTAGAATCTAAGTGTCCATTGGTCCAGAGATTCTCTGCTGCTGTTTAGGCCCTCTTAGAAGCCAAAAGCATGGGCCTAATGTTGATCTGTGCCACGCATGTTGTGGGCATTACCTTTTGGGGTGTTGAGCAAGTAGACAGCTCCACTTGTGCCCAGAGCAAGGTGGGCGCCCCTTCATCCTATGAGAGATCTCTGGGTGCTCTCCTGCTCTGGCATGGAAGGGTTCAAATATACCTCTGCAGCTTAGAGGGCAGACCTAAAAATTTGTGCTAAGTCAACAGGGTTAGGAGGCCTATACCAGTGGGTGCCATCAGCGTGGTTCTAGGGAAGACCTGTCCTCTCCAGTACATCTTAGAGAGCCTGGCTGCCCAGTGGGTAGTTCAGATCCCAGGCTCTGCAGTTAGATCAGCTGATGGTTCAGATCAGCTCTGCCACCTCTGGTAGATCCAGAGCAAGGTGCCCAACTCCCCCAAGCTTCAGTTGCCCATGTGTGAAATGAAACAAAACCTAGGACTGCAAGATAAAGTACCAAAGACTCTCAACAGTGTCTGGCATACGTTTTATGGGAGTGCTGTTTTGATTGCGGTTGAGGCTATTTCTCGATATGTAGATACAAAATACTTAGACATCAAGATTTCACGCCGGGCGCGGTGGCGCACACTTGTAATCCCCACGCTTGGGAGGCTGAGACAGGAGGATCGCGCAGGTTCGAAGCCAGCCGCGCTTTCTTAAGAGACCCTGTTTCCAAATTTAAAAAAGTATAAAAATAGGTCTGGGGGTGTAGCCCGCAGGTAGAAGGGCTTCCAGGAACCCTAGTATCACCAATAAATAAATAAACTTTTAAAAAATAGGACTGGGCGTGTAGCTCGTGGGTACAATGCCGTTGGGTTCTATCTCCAGTACCGCAAAAATAAATAAATAAAAATAAAAACTAAAAAAAAAAAAGATTTCATATGCAGTGCTTGACCTCATCAGTGTGTTTTAGCCTTACCCTTTTTTTTTTTTTTTTTTGGTATTGGGGATTGAACCCAGGGGTATTTGATCTCTGAGCTATACCCCTACCCTTATTGGTTTTTTTTTTTTTTTTTTCTGGTGGTACTGGGGGTGGAATGCAGAGGCTTTCTGCATTCAGGCTACACTCCCAGACCTATTTCCTATTTTGTGTTTTATTTGGAAACAGGGTCTCACTAAGTTGCTGACAGCCTCAGTAAGTAGCTGAGGCTGGCTTTGAACCTGTGCGATCCTCCTGTCTCAGCCTCCCAAGCGCGGGGATTACAAGCGTGTGCCACCATAGCCAGCAGCCCTATTGTATTTTTTTTAAGCGGGGTTTTGCTAAGTTGCTGAGGGTTTTGCTAAATTGCTGTGACTGGCCTCAAACCTGAGATCCTCCTGTCTCTGCTTCCCAAATACTGGGTTTACAGCTGTGTACCACCACAACCAGCTAGCCAGTATTTCATTAGGGCATTTGCAACTAGCCCGTGGTAGCAAAAGCCTGTGGCTACCAAGTCTACCCTGTACCATGCTCTCTGACCCACCCACACCAGATATTCTTTCAGGCTAAAAACAAAACAAAAAGACAAACACATATTCTTAGATAATAAATTTTTATTTGGGAGTCACTGAAACTTGAGTGTCTGTAATTCCTTTCTTGGTTAAAGCTTCCAGAAATTTGTTTCTGTTACTTGCTCCCTTAAGAACCTTAATAGACATTAAAGGGAAGCCAGTGGCCTTGCTGGGACCAGAGAATATGGGGATATTACTTCTGAATGGGAAGCAGGGCTCTAAGGCAGTAGCGTGACTTGCTTATATTCAAGCTATTCAAGCTCCTGTACTCTGCCATGAAAAGCCTTCCCTCCAGAGACCATTCTCCCCTCTCAACAGGATTCACAACTACATTTGCCCCAGCTGGTACCTCTCTCCTTTTTGCTCCCCTCCTTCATCAGCTGGGTCAGAAATGAGCTGCAAAAGGAGGTTGGGCTAGTGAGCTCCTCTCCTGAGGAGTGTGAACTTGAGGCAGAGAGATGTCAGTTCCACCTGGCCGCACTTTTGAAGAGAGGAGGTGTAAGCTTTGGAACGAGGATGACAGCTGTTGTCTGTTATGTGGATGGGAAACAGAAAGCCAGTTTGCAGCAAGAAGAAAAAAATAGAAGCCAGTGTAGCAAGACAGAGAACAAACTCTCCAGCACACAGTGGCTTCCCTTCCTCAGCTCAGGTGCTTCCTGAGGGCCTGGGTTCTGTGAGCTTGGGCTTTGGGCTCTTATGCACCCTTACACTGCAGCCTCCTTTCTGCTCACTGTTATAGTTTGGATATAGAATGTTCCCTACAAGAGCTCATGTATTGACAATGCAAAAAAAAAAAGTTTAGAGGTGAAAAATCAAATCATGAGGGTTCCAATCTCATCAGTGGATTTATCCATTAATAGGTTAATGGAGTGACAAGGTAGGCAGGTAGGATGTGACTGGAGGAGGCAGGCCTTTGGGGGTGTGGTCTTGGGGACTAAATATATGTCCGTGTGCCCCCTGCTCTTTCTGCTTTCTGCCACCATATTCTAAGCTCTGCAGATGTGACCTGGCCTAACATGGACTAAACCTCTGAAATCTCTAGAACTGTGATCCAGTGAATCTTTCTCCCTCTAATTTGTGGTAATCAGGTTTCTGGGGCCATAGAGTGACAATGCTGACTGAAACACTGATGTCCAGTGGTTTTCTGTGGCTACCACTCCCCAGAGTGTAGCTCACAGGCCTGACTGGGAAAGTGGGCTGAGAGGGTTGGGATAGGAGTAGGGCCACCCCTGAGGAGGATCTTGAGGGAGGAAAAGTAGATGTTGGCTTGGTGGAAATGGAGGGAGACAGTCCAGGCAGTGGCCCAGAATACATAAAAGTCAAGGGATCTCAAAGAAATTAGTTTCTAGAGCAGTGAAGAATGGGTGTGAGTCCCTACAAAGAGTGTTACAATCTCCAATTAAAACCAAGAAGGGCTGATGAGTCTTGCATGACAAGTAAGTAATCCTCTTTCTTTCTTTCCTTCTTTCTTTTTCTTTCTGTACTAGGGATTGAACCCAGGGTGTAACCATTGAATTACACCCCCAGCCCTTTTTATTTATTTATTTTTATTTTGGAATAAGGTCTTGCTAAGTTGCTACAGCTGGCCTCAAACCTGAAGTCTTCCTGTTTCAGGTTCCCAAGCACTGAAACAGTGGCCCATGGTCTTCTACTGTTAGTAATGTTGACAATTATGATAACCATTAACATATGTTGAGTGTTTGTAATGAATGATAGTGATTTGGGAGAAATGCGAATTTGAGAACAACCTCAGCAACTCAGAAAGACCCTTTTTCAAAAATAGAAAATGAAAAAGGGCCAGTGGTAGAGATTGGAGGTAGACTGCCCCAGGTTCAACTCCCAGTACTGGAAAAAATAAATAAATAAAAAGAGAGAGATAGTGCAAACTGCTATATCTATCTTACAGGTGGGGAAACTGAGACTGGAGGAGTCCCACATTCAAGAAACCTATCGCTATAGCACATATACTTCTAAAACTATGACACCCACCCTTTAGTAGCGAGGCGAGATGCTGCGTGTGGAAACTGAAGCATGGTCAATAATTTGCTCATAGTGACTCAGTGTCGGATTTAGAGACCGAGCTTAAGGTTTCTAGATCAGACCTGAGACTTTAAGACCTTAATTTTGGGAAGTCTGTTTGTTTCCTGTGATGACTTAAGAGTCTATCCCTTGCCTCCGAGTTTGAGAGGAGATCAGTAACCACAAGACTCAGGTGAATACCAGAAGAGGTCTTTTGTACTTAAAAGCCACAATGATTCATCTTTCCACATGCAGAAGACAAGTGTTAAGGGAATTTATGAACTCAATTCTGTGAGCTGATTTAATTTGTGGATTTCCTAACCACCCTGCATCCAAGGGCACTTGTACTTGATTGTGGCTTGGGACATATATCCCGTCAGTGCAACAATCCCTCCCATGCTCTGACGAAGAGCACATGCTCTGAGCACAGAGCCTTCAAGTGGAGGACGCAGGGGTCACTGTTGGCTGCTCCACTTTGGGCTACCTAGGCAGCAGCCATGGCCAGCCCCTTTTCCAGCTCCTCTATAGAGGGTAGATGAGCAGGATTCATTCTCAGCCTCCCTTGTAGATAGGAGGTGGCTGTGGAACTTGATTCTGGCCAATGAGGTGAAAGCAGAGGCTGCCTGGGGGGCTCTTCTAGTGGTGGTGCTGGCTTCTCCTCCTGCCGTGGCAGTGATGGAGTGTTTGGAGCTGTAGCAGCTTCCAGAAACCACGGGGGAAGGCAAAGAAAAGCGCAGGGTAGAAATACTAGTGCCAACCCTGGAGACCCCCCGAGCAAACCAGCAGCCAATTGACTCTAGACTCCCAGTTAGTGAGAACAGTGAGTTCGCATTTGTTCAAGCAGGAGGTGGGTCTGTTGATCCTTAGAATCGAGTGTATCCTGACTCACCACCTTGTTTCAGAGCCTAGACAGCGGCTAGCCCAGGGCTTTTGTTCTCTTTCTTTATATTTACCCCCGGAAACATTTGTTGAACAAGATCTTATGGGAGAATTGTGATAAAATGTAAAGTGGAGGGAGAGTTCCTTCGGCTATCTCACTCAATCTGGTTAAACAGGTGAGAAACCTGAGGTCTGGCAAGGGCAGATGTGTGGCCTGGGGCAGTCGGTGGGGGGAGGGAGGGGGAAGGCAGGCTCCCCTATCGCCCACAGAGTGTTTTGTGAACAGAGCATACTGGGCATTGGAAATGGGAGCTGACTTGCCAGAGGCCACACAGCTAACCATTGACTAGTGGTTCATTGGATCTCAGGCTTTCTGCAATCAGGATCTGCTGCCTCAAAGTATTTTTCACCTGTAAAATTTTATTCACAGGTTTTGGCAAACCTTGTAAAAAATGTAAAAGTGAGCCAGGCGTGGTGGCGCACACTTGTAATCCTAGCATTTGGAAGGCGGAGACCGGAGGATTGTTACCGTTTGAACTGTTGTGGTTTGGGGAACTGTTCTCGGGGACCTCTGTTAGGCTCCTGGAAACTATTCTCGTAACCGAGGGTCCTTATTCTGAACCAGGATCGATATACACTAGTCCGAACTCTTGCTGAAGACTTAAATAAGTTTATTATTAAAAAGATAGAAATACAGGGGATAGTTACAGCCCTATACAATCTCGGTATCGTATAGGGGGGTGGCCCAAATGAGGTCATCGACAATTCCTGGATACAGAATATTTTATTTTATTTTTTGTTTTTACGGGTTTGGGGATAGAACCCAGAGGCATTTGACCTCTGAGCTACACCCCCTGCCCTATTTTTTATTCTTTATTTTGAAACAGGGTCTCACTGAGTTGCAGAGGGTCTAAGTAGCTGAGGCTGTCCACGAACCGCGATCCTCATCTCCGCCTCCCGAATGCTGGGATTATAAGCGTGTGCCACCATGCTCGGCTACAGAATATTTTATAACCAGTCTTCTGACCCTACTAGATCTCCTTGGAAGGTCTTTTGATGTGTAGATGACCTGCTCTGTCTCCAGCACAGACACACCTTTTATTACATTCCAAAATGTGTTAAGTTGCTTATCTGGAGTCTGGGATTCCCCCACATCCTTGAGGAAGTTCACTTCTCTTAGAAATGTAAAAAGACCCTAGGTGTCTTCTATTCACTTACTAATTACTTTTTTTTTTTTTTTTGAGGATCTGGGGATGGAACCCAGGGACATTTGACCTCTGAGCTACACCCTCTGCCCTCTTCTTTTAATTCTTTATTTTGAAACAGGGTCTCACTAAGTTGTATCTCAAGACCCTAAAAAAAAAATGTAAAAGTTAGGAAGCCTCTTACTGGTGCTCCTGAAGCAGGGAAGGTTTGCTCATCCGTCCAGCTTTGTTACGGTGAAAGATGAATGTTACCGTTTGGGGGTGAGGGTTACCGTTTAGGGGAACTGTCCCTGGGGACCTTTGTTAGACCCCCAGAAACAATTCCCCTCAAAAAACCCATGGGTTCTTGTCCTGAGCTAAGGATAAATATGCAATAGTCTGGACTGTTGCTGAAGATTTAAAGGTGTTTATTAAAAAGATAGAAATACAGGAGCCAGGTGTGGTGGTGCACACTTGTAATCCCTGCACTTGGGAGGCTGAGACAGGAGGATTGCGTAGGTTCGAAGCCAGCCTTAGCTGGTTTAAGAGACCCTGTTTCCAAATAAAGTATAAAATGGTCTGGGAGTATAGCCCGAGGTAGAAGCCCCTGGGTTCCATCCCCAGTACCACAAAAAAAAAAAAAAAAAAAGATAGAAATACAGAAGACAGTCACAGCCCCATGCCATTCAGGAGTGGCATGGGGGGGGTGTGTTTTGAACGAAATCACTGAAATACAAAACCCAGAATAGTTTTTATAGACATAAGGCCCTCCATCTTGTTCTACGTAACTCTGACATAGGTCAATTCCATCCCCTTGAGTTTCTTGCCGAACTTTGATCTACACCCAGGTCTCTCCTTTCCTGAAGGTCATCCCCTCCTCCCATCCTATTATCATTTATCATGTAAACCTGTCTTTAGAATGAGGAAGTCCTAGCTCCCCTTCTCTTTCCACTTGTTAATTACCTTTAGCTAGGTTAATTTACGTTACAATAGCTGCCTGCTTCTTGGCAGAAACCAAGTCCTTCCACAGGTCTGCCCCTCACTCAATTTTGAAATATATTTACTAATAATCAGAGCTTTCTCAAATCTTCCTAGGCCATTTACAATACTGGTACATTCCCCCCTCTCTCTAGTAACTTCCTGACACCTGTCAGGCCAAAGGTAAATATAGAAAATGCGTTTTGACTTTCACAATTCTAGTAACATGTAACATGAGCTTATTTCCCATCAAATTTCCCTCTTATTACTACATACATGTACCCACAGCAAAGGAATAAGGACGACAACGCATCTGGATTCTTCAAGCTGAACAGGATGACGTAAGGGGAGCCCCATTTTGGGTACATATGTATGCAGTTTGGCATGGGGGAATCAGATGGGTCCGTCCCATGTGTCTCTATGACCGTCCAAAGGGCTTTGATAAATGTCCCTCTTTGGGTCTGCTCGTACCACCATCTGAAGTCTGAAAGCTTCCAGCCTATGAGAGATGAAACTCACTCCACAATTTAGTAAACATGGCCCCAAAAGCAAAATGACAAGGAGAACGAGCAGGGGAGTTATAAATGGCATGAGCCATGCCACCCATGATGAACCGTATCCGAAAAATCTTTTATGTTGTTGAATATGTGTTAATTGTTCTTGCATGTCTGATATTAAACTATGTATCTTTTTTGAATTATCAATGATGTTAAAACAACACATTTCAGGGAATTCTTGACACCCTATATGATGGAGCAAGAGCAAATAATCAATTGTCTGTTTTCTAGCGTGGCTTGGCGTACTTCACCCAGTGTAGTGTAGTACTGGTACCAAAGGCTGAGTCATTAACAATCTTAGTGAATAAACAGGCAAGTCGATTAATCTGTGTATAGACACTTAACATCAATCCCAGGATGGCTAATAAAGTGAGAGAGAGTCCTTCCCTGAGGCCTGGGGACCCAAGATTTAAATTATTGTCACAATCAGATGGTAAAGAAAAAATAGAACGAGTGACTCGTCCGGGCGGGGACACTGGGGGAGTAGGTAGAATCATCCCGAGCAGCTTTGGAAGCTTTTAGGGATGATGGAATAAGAACAATTAAAACAGAAAACTGACCATTCTAAGGGGAGATATAAGTTTGACGCTGGGACTGGACTGTCTGCCACATGGTTGCATTAGAGATTCCAGGGCACGGGTCCCACACGCAGACAGTCTCCCGGGACAACTACTGAGGTTGGAATAGGGTCTTCCACTGTCTGAACATTTTTATTAGACTTATAACCATGAAAACTTAAAAATGACATTAAGATTTGTTTGTCTTTCGATGTTCTGTTAGGCCTAAGCCAATTAAACGAGACATTAAAACCTGTTTGGCCGACTTTGGCTTAAACATACAGAAGTGGGATGTATTTAGTAGATTTTGTGCCGTGCGAACCCAGAAATTAGTACTGTGGAGATCTGAAATAGGCTGTGGGGTAATCTGAATAAAGATTTTAGATGATTCCTTATATGGTATATCATTAGGGTACTTTTTTGAATTTTAATGCACTTATAGGTGCCAGTATCTAGTATAGTGGCTTGAGGTAGAATAAGAGAAAAATTGGTATTAGAAGGCTTTGACTAATCTATTAAATTTATTTTTATTATTTTTATTTTTATTTTTGGTGGTACTGGGGGTGGAACCCAGAGGCTTTCTACCTCCGGTCTATACTCTCAGACCTTTTATATATTTTTATTTTGAAACAGGGTCTCACTAAGTTGCTGGAAGCCTCACTGAGTATCTGAAGCTGGCTTCAAACCTGCACGATCCTCCTGTCTCAGCCTCCCAAGTGCGGGGATTACAAGCGTGCACCACCACGCCCGGCCAATTTTTAAAAAATTTTTTATTGGCCGTTAATTTTTTAAATCTCGACTGTTGAGCTGTATGAGAAAATACTGTTTTTGAATCTCTTACCCATATTACCGGTCCTATGGGAGAAGTGCAGTTTGTCCAACACTGCAATATTAAGGAGTTTCCTATTGCCCCTGTGTCACCACTGTAGCTAGAGGTGATAAGATAGCATCCTTCAGCAATTGAACACATAACAATTGGAAAAAGACAAAAATGAACCACCTCATTGTTTAATTAATCCAGAAAAATGAGTATAATCAAGAAAAGTGAAAAGACACAAATTTGAGTGTCTGTATACTCCTGGAAAGTGCCCTGAAGGCACTCCTCCTGGAGCACCTGCAAGAGTTGTTCAGGAGTACCTAAGGGGCCACGAGGGAACAAAGTGAGCTCTTGGGTAAAGTCCAGGAGAAACCTGTGGGATTCTTGTGGAGAAACTGGCGCACTAAATTGTCCCTCTTAATCGAGACTACTTAGCAGGAGATGTCTTCTTGAACAGAAGTCTGAGTCCCTCCAGTGGCTCGCAGGAATAGTCTGGAGTGGTCTCTGGAGCCTCGGAGGTCACAGCGGGAGCAGGAGGCGGGCCTTCTGCTGTCCACTTCTACACCCTGGTATGATGTATCCATGACTCAATGCCAGGTACCTGAACAGCAGGGGGAGTAGAAATGATAACGGGATATGGGCCCATCCAGGGGTTTTCCTTTCTTTCTATGGATTTGATTAGTACCAGATCCTCTGGACAAAACAAAGGGTCCCCGTTCCCCTCCAGCGCTGTTTGGAGTTTTCTGAAGACTTGTTGATATGCTGCCAATTGGGGAACATAGTCTGTTAATATTTGAGACTCTGTATCTAAGACTATATCCCGAGTCAGGAAAGGTCTCCCATATAGCTTTTCAAAGGTGGTGAGATTCAATTGGCTAGGCGTATTACAAATCCATATCAGCGCCATTGGGAGTAATTGCCACCAGGGGGCCTGTACCTTCTGGGTTAATTTGAGAAGGTGCCGCTTTAAAATCCCATTTGCCCTTTTTACTTTTCCTGAGGACCGGGAATGATAGGCACAATGTAAATTGGAATCTATTCCCAGAGATTGAGTGATACCTTGGGTGACTTCTGATTTGAACACTGGTCCATTATCACCCTGTAATGAGTGGGGAACTCCAAAATGGGGAATACTTTCTTGGAATAATGCCCTTATTACCTCCTGGGCCTTTTCTGATCTACAAGCAAAAGCTTCTACCCATCCTATAAACGTATCTGCTAGAACCAACATCACCCAGTGCCTTTTCCCCCTGGGCATGTGAGTGAAATCAAGCTGCCAATCCTGCATGTGTGCCTCTAGATTGCTTGCCTGGTGGGCTTAACAAGCTATTTTTGGGGTTAATTCTAAGACAGATCTCACATCCATGAACGATACAACTCATATTCTCCTGTAATTTCTCTCCAGTCAACAACCTTGAAGTCAGTTTTAAAGAATTATCCCTCCCCAAGTCATGCATCTGATGGAGAGCCTTAAGTATCTTCCACTGCAGGCTTTGGGTAATCCAGAGTTTATTGTCAGACGTAATCCACCGTCATCTACTATCCATTGTACGGCCCTGCTGCTGGGCTTTAGCGCTTTCCTCTTGGGAATACACGGGTCTCACTCACATCAGGCAGCAGGGACCCTTCCCACAGGACGGGGCAGTGTCTGACATGGGCGGCTGGCAGCCTCTTGTGCTGCTTTATCAGCTAAGTTATTATTACCCTGAGTGACAAGGTCTGTTCCCCTCTGATGACCCTGACAATGTGAGATAGCCACTTGCTTAGGTTTTAGGACCGCCGCTAACAAGTCTGAAATTTGGGACTTATGTTTAATGGGGGATCCCAATGCTGTAAGCTGTCCCCTTTCCTTCCAGATGGCTGTATGCACGTGGATAACTAGGAAGGCATATTTTGAATCTGTATGAATATTTGCCCTCTTTCTCTCTGCCAGATTAAGGGCCCTTGTCAAGGCTATGAGCTCTGCTTATTGAGCACTGGTGGAAGGGCCCAAAGGTTCTGCTTCCTTCACCTCAAAGGGTGTGGTGACTGTATAGCCCGAATACCGTATTCATTCTCTCACAAAAGCACTGCCAGTCAGTAAATAATTCCTCATCAGGGTTTAGAAGGGTCCTGTCTGAAAGGTCTGGGCAGGGAGCCCAGAGATAGGTTAATGTTTCTTCACAGGAATGGACAGGGCCTCCAGAATCCTCAGGCAGAAAGGTGGAGGGGTTAAGGGTGGTGCATTTCTTTAGGGCTTTATGTCTGACCCCTCCATAAAGATAGCCTGGTACTTAAGAATGCGGCTATCTGACAGCCACAAATGTCCTTTGGATTCTAATAAGCTTCGGAGATCATGAGGGGTTTGTACTGTGAGAAGCCGCCCTAATGTTAGTTTTTGGGCCTTCAAAATAAAAATCCTGACTGCCGCCATTGCCCTGAGACAATCTGGCCATCCACAGGCCACAGAATCAGTTTCCTTGCTGAGATAAGCTACTGGCTTTTGAGTTCCTCCCCAGTCCTGTGTTAATAAACTCCTTTAAATTTTCAGCAAGAGTCTGGGCTATTGCATATTTATCCTTACCTCAGGACAAGAACCCGCATTTTTTTTTTTTAGGGGAATTGTTTCTGGGGGTCTAACAAAGGTTCCTGGGACAGTTCCCCTACATGGTAACCCTCAACCCCAAACGATAATATTCATCTTTCACGTAACAAAGCCACCACAGCTGGTTGAATGAGCAAACCTTCCCTGCTTCAGGGGCATCAGTAAGAGGCTTCCTAACTTTTATTTTTTTTTTAGGGTCTTGAGATGGAATCCAGAGGCATTAGACCTCCGAGCTACACCCCCTGCTCTGTTTTTCTTTATTTTGAAACAGGGTCTCACTAAGTTACAGAGGGCCTTACTAAGTTGCTGAGGCTGGCCTTTAAACCTGTGATCCCCGTATCTCAGCTTCCCAAACACTGGAATTACAAGTGTGCACCACCACACCCGGTTTCTCTCTCATTTTTAAAACACAAATGATGTTTAGATAGATTGTACTGCAACTAGCTTTTTTCACTTAGAATGTCCTAAAGAGTGTTCGTGTCAAGACATGAAGATCCACCCTAGCCATTACTTGGCACACAGCCGGGAGTCACCAGCCTTTGTGTCACCCATGCCTCAAATCATGGACTTTTTAGATGGTTGTAATTTTCTATTATTAGTAGCAGTCCTTCAGTAAACATCTTCATCATCCTTCCCCAAATCTGTATTTCTCTAGGTGGTTTACTCTTCAATCGTAGGCAAGCTATGTTCTGTGGATGGTGCCAAGGTTAGACTGGGATCTAGTAAGGTTTGGATGGGGACAAACTAGAAAGAAGGGGGCTGGAGAAACTCTCTAGGGTTGTCTCTGCCTGGCAAAGCCTGCAGGTCTCTCAGCTGTGCTTGGTGCATATTGGTGTTTAATTAATTAATTAATTAATTAATTTATTGATGGTACTGGGGATGGAATCCTTCTACCTCCGGGCTACACTCCCAGACCTATTTTATTTAGAAACAGGGTCTCTTAAGCCAGTGAGGCTGGCTTCGATCCTCCTGTCTCCGCCTCCCAAGCGCGGGGATTACAAGCGTGCGCCACCACGCCCGGCCATATTGGTGTTTAGATCAAGGGATCTGAGGGAAGAGGGTGTTGTGGTTTGGATATGAAATGTCTCCCAGACATTCCATTGCAGAAAGTGGCATTTCTAGGCTAAACCGAGTAAAACAGAAGTTTTCATTTATCTTCTCTTTCAAATGCTCTTGTACTTAGTGGAATTCTGTTATAATCGATTCCAAATTTTGTCATGGGATGCAATGTATAGACTTAGGGAGATGGCTGTGGAGTTGTGTTGGGGGTGATACTTCCAGTGCATCCTAAGTGACCTTGAGCAGGTAAGTCTTGCAAAGCTGCATCTTCCTTATCTCTAGAGGAGAGATAATGGTAGTCTTTACTTTCTGGAGGTGCTTTGAGGATTACATGGAACCCTGTGAGCAACATTAAGCACATAAACACTCAATGGGTAGTCACCTTAATTACCTGTCTGACATGGGCTGGCTGTGGGGGAGGAGAAGGAATAAATTCTTTCCATTTTGTGGTTTGCATGGAAGAAAGAAGTCTTGGTTCTTAATCGGTAAAAAAGTATTGGTCCTGCCACCAGGAGACCATACAGCTCCAGAGCAAGGCACGTTCTTGTCTTGGGTCTGTTTCCTTATTTTAAACAAGGCCAAGCTCATGTATGTGCACTGTATTATATGCGTTCATTTTTCCCCCCATTGATACACAGAGTTGCTGAGTTACCTCTGGGAGGTAAAATGCTCACCCTAAGGGCACTTAACAGATAAATGGCAGGCCAGAGCTCACATCCAGGCTGCCTGGCTCCCAAGGCCAGCTGCTTTGGGATGTGTGGCCATCTCCATCCATGCTCAGCAGCACACATCTTGCCCCCAATATTTATGTCTCAGGGACCCTAGAGATGGCAGGGGGGTGCAGGGGGGTGCTATTTTACAAATAGCAGAAACTAAAGCATAAACAGGGTAAGAAACTTGCTCAGAATCACACAAATTAGTGGCCTAAAGGATCCAAGAATCCAGGCCTCAGGCCCTTCCCAGCCCAGAAAGACACAGGTCCATCCTTGAGAGTCTTTTCAAAACCAAAAAACTTCCCTCGTGTTGTCTACTGGCCTGTGGATAATGGTTTACACCTTATCTTGATCACAACCCAAATTTCCTTCTATATTCATGTTGCATTCAGTCCAGATTGATCAAACAAGATGCCATAGAATGAGTGGCTTGTAAAGAGTGGAAATCTGTTTTTCCCAGTTCTGGCGGCTGGTGGTTTGACATTAGAGGGCCAACATGGCTGGGTTCTGGTGAGGGTCCTCTTCCAGGCTGCAGGCTGCTGACTTCTCCTTGTATGAGTGAAAAGAAAGTAAGAGAGCTCTCTAGGGCCTCTTTTATAGGGGCACTAATCCTATTCATAGGGGACCCGCCCTCGTGACTTAATTACCTCCCAAGCCCCACCTCCAGATGTCATCACGAGTTAGGATAAGAGAAATAATAGGTAGAAGGAAACAAACAGGAAAGAAAAGGGAGACTATAGCTTTAAATCTAAAAACTACTATGGGCTTTATCTTTACCTCGAAGGTCTGTTTTCCTTCAGACCTAAATTCCTAAAAGGTCCAGTAAATATTAGTGTATTATATATATCTAGTTAATTGGTGAGTACTGATAGGTCAGGTCCCCCCACTTGACCCCGCAGCGGGGACAGGAGGCAGAACCCCTGAAGCCAGAGCAGAGATATCGCGAGAATCCAGGTGCCTTGAGACTCCAAACATTGTGAGACATACTCCAGAGGTCGCGAGACTACAGATGTCGCAAGAGAATCGGCATGCTTATAAAACATGGGTACTTCTGACCCGCCATGTGACTCAGCCAGCCAATTGGGACTCTCCAGATGTGTGGCTCGTCGGTACCTTCCCCCATGACCAGCTTACTCCCTGAAGGTGCCAGGTTCTTGATTAAAGCCGTTAATAACCTGGTTGGTGTTTTACCTCCTTCGTGTCTCCCTAGCTCCATTTTCAACGTTTCAAGTATATTTTATTAGCCTACAGAATCATGTTAGACTGATAAGTCTCGGCCTAAATTCTTTTGTGTGTGTGTGTGTGTGTGTGTGTGTGTGTGTGTGTGTGTGTGGTACTGGGAACTGAACCCAGGGGCATTCTACCTCTGAGCTACACCCCCAGCCCTATTTTTTATTCTTTATTTTGAAACAGGGCCTCACTAAGTAGCTGAGGCTGTCTGAACTGTGATCCTCCTGTCTCAGCCTCCCAAATGCTGGGATTACAAGCGTGCGCCACCACTCCCAGCTTGGCCTAAATTCTTAAAAGGTCCAGTAAATCAAGGCAACCAGGCTCACCCATCACATGTTCACCATTTGCCCAGCCCTCCCTCACCAAAGTCCCCTTTAAGAGAAGAGCTGTGAAAACCCAAAGGCTCGCTCTCTCTCTCTCCCTCCCTCCCTCCCTCCCTCTCTCTCCCCTCTCCCCTCTCCCCTCTCCCCTCTCCCCTCTCCCCTCTCCCCTCTCCCCTCTCCTCTCTCCCCTCTCCCCTCTCTTCCCTCTCCTCTCTCTCCCCTCTCCTCTCTCCCCTCTCCCCTCTCTTCCCTCTCCTCTCTCTCCCCTCTCCTCTCCTCCCCTCCCCTCCCCTCCCCTCCCCTCTCCTCTCCTCTCCTCCCCTCCCCTCCCCTTTCCCCTCTCCCCTCTCCCCTCTCCCCTCCTCCTCCCCCCCTTCCTCCTCCTCCTCCTCCTCCTCCTCCTCCTCCTCCTCCTCCTCTTCTTCTTCTTCTTCTTCTTCTTCTTCTTCTTCTTCTTCTTCTTCTTCTTCTTCTTCTTTCTTCTTCTTCTTCTCTCTCTCTCTCTCCCTCCCTCCCTCCCTCCCTCCCTCCCTCCCTCCCTCCCCCTGGAGTGAACAGCTCTTACTTTTCACCAGTCTCTGACTGGCACGTGCTGAAATTCTTTTCTGTCATGTAAGTCAAGGACTGTGCAGATCCTGAGTTGAAGAATCCATCCTTCTCCCATGACAATCACATTGGGAATTATATTTCAATAAGACAAACTTTGGAGGGACACAAACATTCAGCCCTCTGCACCTTGGACATGCAGAGCTGCTGGCCCTCGTTGCTTTGTCACTGGGCTTTGTCAGCTAGAGCCAGCAGCCAGGAGGAGGCCCCAGGAGTCCTGCTCATAAATACAGGCCAAGGACATACTGGAGCACTCCTGGGTATTCCTGCAAAACAAAACGAAAACAACAAACCAGGCTTGTAGGAGTTAATCCCCAGCCTTTTGCTCTGTACTGGAGAAAGATAGGTATAAAAAATAAGCTGCCACTCAGAGGAATACAAACATGAGAGTCAATTGGCTGTCCACAACTACTACCACTGGACCTCTGAATGTGGTAGAGAGAGAGAGAGAGAGAGAGAGAGAGAGAGAGAGAGAGAGAGAGAGAGAGAGATATGCCAGGTGTGGTAGTATACACCTATAATCCCCATACTTGAGAGGCTGAGACAGGAGGATCACAGATTAAGCTAGCTCCAGCTACTTAGTGAGGTTTGCAGTAACTTAGTAAGACTTTATTTTCAAGTAAAATAAAATAATAGGTTGGAGGATGTAGCTCAGAGGTAAAATGCCCCAGGTTCCATCCTCAGTACCGCAAATATATATATCCTCTTGTATGAAAACATGCTATCATAAATAGATTTCTATGAAGCTGTTCTTCATAAAAGGGTGGGTCCATCTTAATGGTTTGCAAATATGTCTGTTTCATAGGAGACAGCTGGGTCCTTATTCCTGTATCTGCACTCATATACTATGTTGCCTCCAGAAAATTCCAGGGAGAACAGAGGCAATTTTCAGTTGTTAAGATAGTTTTTATCTCACAGATTCCTTGAATGAAGGAATCCAGAGACCCTCGGAGATTCCCTGACCACTTAGAGAATTACTGCAAAGCCTCCCAAATGCTAGGATTACAAGCATGCACCACCATGCCCGACTCCTTTTTTTAATTCTTTATTTTGAAATAGGATCTAAGTTGCAGAAGGCCTCGCTAAGCAGCTGAGGCTGGCTGCGAACCTGCGATCCTCAGGGTCAGCTTCCCAAGTACTGGGATTACAAGTGTGCGCCACCATGCCTGGCTAAATATGAATTTCAACAAAGAGCCAAAAAGCATAAATATGGACACGGCACACAAAGGCCAGACAGGAAATCTGAAACAAGTAATTTATTAAAAGTATTCTTATATTTTATTAATTTATATACACTAGAAAAGAGAATAATATGCCACTGCGTGCAGAAAACAAAACAAACCCTATAGACCCATACATGTCTATGGCACAGGCTCAGGAACTTATTACTTAAAACACTGATTATTCTACTCTTAACATTTTTGATATACTTATTCTGTGCTTTAAAAAATCCTTAGATGTGTTTTATATGATATCACATTAAATAAGGGGTTCAGAGCAGTGCTTGGGATTACAGGTGCATGTCTGTAATCCCAGTATTTGGGAGGTTGAGATAGGAGGATCACAGATTTGAGGCCTGCCTCAACAATTTAGCAAGGCCCTCTGCAACCTAGACCCTGTTTAAAAAGAAATAAAACAGGGCTGGGGATGTAACTTGGATGTAGAATGCCCCTGGGTTCAACCCCAAATACAATAAATAAATAAATAAATAAATAAATAAATAAATAAACAAACAAACAAACAGAATTTGGTGTTCTTTTTTTGTTTGTTTAACATTGCATTAGAAACATTTTCCCGTGACATTACAAATTTTTCATAAATATAAGTGTAACAGGCACTTGGGGTTCAGCCCTGCTCCTGAGGACTAAGTGTTCACCACAGGCTGGACACGACATAAGCAGGAAATCTGAGTTCACAAGGCCATTAAGTGAGGGCCTGCTCCCCTCCCGTGGGTTCCAGCCCTGGACAGGGCGTTTCCTGCTTCATCCAGGGACAGGCCGTAGGATTTCCCTTTAAGTGAGCTCAGGCTCAGCCAACATGAACACAAGGACGTTCTGGCATGGAGGCAGATATAAGGACGTAAGGTATTTTTATGTCAGTCATAGACTGTTTGCCCACCGTAGATTCTGTTTGCTAGCCACACCGCTCCTCAGGAGCCCAGGCGAGTCAGACTCCCCGGGCAGGAAATTCAGGTGGCTTTGGGTTTTTCTCTGTAGCTAAATGTCAAAAAGCAATACTAAAACAAAAAGAGCAATCAGCCCCAGATAGTTGGTAAAGATAGCACTTTAAAGTCACCTGTGGCCTTCACAGCAACAGCAGTCCCGGTCTTTGCCGGGCTGTTCATACTGGTGTGGAACTGGCAAAAAGGAAAGAGAAGGAAGAGGGGTGGAGATGGGGGCGGCCCAAGTGTAGTTCTCTGAGGACCCGGTGTCCGGTGCTCCTACAGGTCTTCCTCTGGAGAGGGCGCATTACATCATGGGGTAAGCGATGACAAAATAGTTAAGCCCTGCATCCATCAGCTTTCTGTATTTCCTGTAAATTTCCCGGAGGCTTCTGTCCTCTTCATTCGTCTCATATCTGTTCGTATAAATTCTCACCTGTGCCGACAAAGAAACACACACACACACACACACACACACACACACACACACACACACACGGACTACGTCAACAGGCCCTGCAATGATTCAAATGATCCACACATATAATTACCTCCATAATTAGAAAAAGCCCAAACCTAGCTACTGCCATCCCTAGGTAGCCGTGGGTATTGATCCCAGGATCCTTTTCTGATCCCCAAATCAAGGATACTCTAATTCCTTATATAAAGTGGCATAGGGTTTCTGGGTAACCTATACACATCCTCCCATATATTTTAAACCATCTCTATTTTACTCATTATACCTAACACAATATAAATGCTAGGCATAAACTCTATCATTCAGGGAATATCAAGTCTGTATATCTTCAGTATAGATACAATTTTTTCCCCAGACATTTTTATCTGCAGTTGGAGGAATCCATGGACTAGAGCCCGTGGATATGGAGGGCTGGGTGTACCAAAGAAGGGAGCTCCAGGTTTCCAGACGGAGATGCCATGACTGCCTGCAGTCCCCACCTCGTCTCTAACCTGCATCTCAGCAGAGGCACCGTGCCTGCCCGTGATGCCACTGCGTGGACCCAGAGAGCCAGCCAGCCAGGGACGCTTACCTTGAGTGTCCGCAGAGCGCACTGCCCCTCCTCCTGGCTCTTCAGGATTCGCTCCACAAACTTAACATCGAGGAAAGCCCAGATTTTGAAGTAAAACAGTCTCCTGCAGGACAGGATGAGGAGGTGCAGCTCCTCATCGAGCGACTCGTGGTTGTTGTTGAACTCAAAAGTTAACTTCTGGAAAGCACCGTTGGGGAGCGTGTGGGCAGAGATGCCAAGACAGGCCGGGTCATTTGCAGCATCTCTACCGCCCGGCTTAGGACTCAGGGATGTGGAAGGTTTTTTAGATAAGGGACATCAGCATTTAGTTCTCAAAGGGGAAGAGGTTTGAGAATGACAGTGATTGCATGCAGATTTGTAAAACTTGGAATCCAGAGACCAAGCTGCTGGTCTCAGCCCTGCAGTGGACTGGCTGGGTGACTGTGGGCAGGCCCCCCAAACCCCACGTTCTTCTATAGCTCAGAAAACTCTTAATGAGCCAGGCATGGTGGCGCACGCTTGTAATCCCCGCGCTTGGGAGGCAGAGACAGGAGAATCGGGCAGGTTCGAAGCCAGCCGCGCGTGCTGGCTTAGGAGACCCTGTTTCCAAATAAAAATGTAAAAATAGGTCTGGGAGTGTAGCCCGGAGGCAGAAGGGCTTCCAGGAACCCCAGTACCACCAAAAAAAAAAAAAAAAAAAAAAGAAAACTCTTAATGAGGCCTGCTCAACCTGCCTCGGGCTTCTGTGAATATCAAGTGAGCTCTTAGCACCTTGATGTCCATCTGTGTTGATGGTGGTGGTTATATAACTCTTAATGTCAATTGTTACAACACTGAAGCCCTTAGGAGGGATAACAATCATCTCTCTCTCTCTTTTTGTTTTATTACTAGGGATTGATCCCAGGAGCATTGTACCTTTGCGCTACATCCCCAGCCCGTTTTATTTTTTATTTTATTTTTCCTTGTTCCCCATCTTTTTTTTTTTACTTTTATTGGTGCAATATAATTGCATATCATAATGAGATTCAAAGTGATATAAACACAATGAATACATTGCTTGTTATATTTTCCTTCATATATATACTCACCCTTCTTCCTCCCTCTTCATGCATGTTGGTGAGATTGGTAGTAAAACCTTGTATGGACATAATCTTATTTGAATGGTTCTATTTCTCAATTCCCATTTTCCCCTCCCCACTTCCCCTGTTTTATTTTTTATTTTGAGATAGGGTCTCACCAGTTGTTGAGGGTCTCGCTAAGTAGCTGAGGCTGGCCTCCAACTGGCAATCCTCCTGTCTCAGCCTCTCAAGCCCTGGGATTACAAAGTATGTGCCATCATGCTGGGCTCATCTTGATTTTTTTTTTTTTTTTTTTTTTTTTTTTGGTACTGGGGATTAAACTCAGGGGCGTTCTACCTCCCAGCTATACACCAAAGCCCATTTTTTTTAACTCCATATTTTTTTTGAAACAGGGTCTCACTAAGTTGTGGAGGGCCTCACTAAGTAGCTGAGGCTGGCTGCGAACCGGCAATCCTCCTGTCTCAGCCTCCAAAGTACTGAAATTACAAATCTATCCCTCCGTGCATGGCCATTCTTGATTTTATAGGTAGAGAAATTTCCAGATTAGAGAACAGCCCAGAACCTCTGAGCAATTCAGCAGACTAAGTCAACTTTGGCTTAGTTTAGTTTGATTCTTCCCATTCTGTCTTCCCGATTAGCAGGCACCCTGCTTGGCGCTGACTGTGGGAGCCACCTGTGTTCTGCTGTGACTCGGTGGGAGGGCGGAAGAGGCTGCTCACTGCGTCACCTGCAGGGCTCCTCCTGGCTCAGGCTTCGCAGCTCTGAGCTAGGGTTTTCCTTGGTTGGCATCCAACCAGAAAAATTCCCTGTCTCATGTGTAGAGAGTGAGCAGAAGTCTTTGTCACGTACTGTGCCCTGGAGCGTGGGAGGCTTAGTCTGATAACATTTCCTAGCACCTCAAGGTGGGATGGAGGGAAGGCATGGGGGCCAGCCAAGAGCAGGCAGCCCAGGCTTTCCTCTGGGGATGTCGGCCAGGTGGGCAGTGCTGGCACCTCTCAAGCCTCCGTAGACCTCAACTTTCTACCTACCTGCAGAGTGTGCCGGAAGGTGGGAAGGAGGTCCATCAGAGTGGGCCGCATGGACCAATCCGGGTCACTGAAGTAGCAGCTTCTCAGACTGACACTCCTGACTGGGATCTCCTGGAGGAGGATCCGGGCCAAGCGCTCGTACTTCATGACCCGCTCGAAGAAGAAGTTCACCTTCAGGTTGCTGGCCAGCTTGGCCAGCTTGGCCCAGGACATGCCCCACACGACCTGGCCGTGGGGGTCATGGATGTGGCACTTGATGTTCATGGTCCGGAGGGTGCCGGCATTGTTCTCGCCCAGGCTCTCCAGCAGCTCATCGGAGATACAGTTGTAGTTAAGCGTTAGCGACGACAGGTTGCGGAAGGCGGACATGGTCTTGTTGAACTGCGGGCTGCTGTAGACGGCCAGGTGATGGCTGAAGCAATCTTCCAGGTTGAGCTCGGAGGCTGCGCTCTCGTTCCGCAGGTAGCTCAGGGAGCTGAGGACGTGGCAGCCTTGCTCCACGGTCAGCCTGGCACCTTTCAGGCTGAGGTAGTCCAGGTGTTTGCCCATCTTCTTTAAGAAGAAGCACAAGCTCTTGATAAGCGAGCTGCGGATGCTATTTCTCCACACCAGGCGGTCCAGCTCCAGGTGCTGGATGGAAAGAGACTTCAGCCGGTTGTTACTCTTGCCCAGACATGAGAGAAGACCTCGCATGGTGACTTGGAACTTCTTGGTCAAGACAGCATTGTAAGGATTCAGGAATTTGATCTCCAGGTGTTCCAGATAACGACCAAATTTCTTAACATACCAAAGAGCTGACTCAAACTCCGATGCGTGTACCCTGGAGGGTCTCCCGCTGAAGGTGATGGTCCTGTACCGCCAGAGGTCAGCCGAGTACATGATCTGGTTCCATTTTCTGCAGACCAGGGCCGCCCTGGACCTGTCCCTGTCTCCCAGCCACCAGAAAACACGACGCAGGCACACATCAGGCAGAGCGGCCCAGCAGCTCTGGTCTTGGGGCTGGATCAGTTCACTCTCTTCGTCCATGGAAAACTGAGGTGTACAGTGCAGCTGCGTGGTAAGCAGGGCTTCCAAAAATGAGGAAAGGAAAGCAATCACTTATTTTCTGTGGGGAGCAAAAAAGAAGAACTGTTACCCGCCAAGGAGAAATTAAGCTCAACAGAACATGCTTTCTCTGTGGTCCCGTGTGTACCGTATTAGGCACTGTGCCCGGTGTACGTGGTTCAGTGATACGTTCATGACACGGCCCACATTGGCAAGGATTTCAGAGTCTATCCAAGGGCGTGGACCAGTACTCAGTTTCAGTGGAAAGGGCCAGGCATGCTCATGGTACATTGAGTAGTAATTCTCTCTGGGCAAGGAGAGAGTAAAGAGGGCAGCTCAAAGGAGGCCCGCAAGTGAGGAAGTTTTGAAGATGAATAGGATTTGCAAGGCAGACCGGGCAATGGGAGACCAGCTGCTTTCCAGGCAGAGGGATGGTGAATGCAGGCGCAGACCCTGAAGGCATGTGATATGTCCATATGCAGGAACTACATATTGTTTGCCTGGGACTTGTCCAGTCCCTGGTGAGCAGGGACTGGAGATGCTGGACCCAGTGGGATCATTGGAAAGTCCTGGATTGAGGGTCCCTAAGTAATGTGATAAAGGCCATGACCTAAACAGGGTGAGGTGGCGCAGGCCTGTAACCTCAGTACTTGGGAGGCTGAGATAGGAGGATTGCAGGTTCACAGCTAGCCTCGGCTACTTAGTGAAGCCCTCTGCAACTTAGTGAGACCCTGTTTCAAACAAAAGAATTAAGCCGGCTGTGGTGGCACACACTTGTAATTCCAGTATTCGGGAGCCTGAGACCAGAGGATTGCTACTGGGTAGTAGAGCCTCAGCTACTTAGTGAGGCCCTCTGCAATTTAATGAGACCCTGTTTCAAAATAAAGAATAAAAAGTAGGGTAGGGGGGTGTCACTTGGAGGTCGAGTGTCCCTGGGTTCCATCCCCAGACCCACACACACAAAAAAAAAAATTAAAGAATTTAAAAAATAGGGTCAGAACTTGG